>NC_135714.1:191179466-191801350 GCF_964656455.1 Halichoerus grypus
GAAGTATCGTGATCAGAGTCACTGTGTCCTCTGCACGAGGCCTGTCTGGGACGGCACAAGGAAAGGTGATACCCAGCAATCTAAATGCTGTGCTGTTAATAATAACTCTTGCTTCCCATAGGAGCAGTGAAGCTGAAGTTTGACAGAATAAAGGGTTAAAATAAAATGCAATATGGAATAGAAGTTGCCTTTATAGTGGAATTCAAAAACTAACTTTTTATCCATTTCAGAAGAACTTTAAACTTACAAAGAAAGAGTTTGGGGCATCCTGAAGATTTTCAGAAATGGGTTTACTTGAATTGGTAGACTAAAGTCTACCAAAAAGTTAGTGTTTACTATATTTAAAACAGAAGCACTTACTATATTTAAAACATGCACTAAAATAAAAACACTATTAAAAAATTACTATTCAGCAGGAAGTATCTGGACCTAAAGGTAGTCCAGAATACATTCCCATTGCTAAACCTGTCCAAAATACATACACATAGTCTAAAGGCAAATTATATACATTTTTACTTAAATAGAACATTTCAGAAGCAGAACCTTTCTGGGGGAAATAGGTATCTTTGTGTGTATATATATATATACACACACATATATATACTATAATATATAATATAGTATATATAATCTTTATATCTTTATATATAATATAATTTATATCATTATATATAATATATAATATATATAACCTTATCTATTATATATATAAATATCTTTGTATATATTATATATCTCTCCTTTATTCCAGACAAAATTTAGAAACCTATCTCTTTGTTGTCTCTTCATAGTGAAAATAAACAGACCATAGATGACAAATGTACAAGTTCAAAAAAGAAAAATAAAAAAACAAACAGAGGTAAGCCAGTTACTTTGGCTTCTGTAGTCAAAGTATTTCATTCATTTCCAGAACGTTTCATTTCATATCCAAGCGATATGATATCAGGGCGTCAGTGCCAAATGAAGCACAATGTGAACGTGTTTTATGGCAGACTATTTAATTAAAATGCACTTTACCTCAGAGAATCATTAAGAGACATGATTAAGGAGGCTTTCCAAGAAAAAAAAAAAATCAAGAAATGTTAAAAATGAATAACTAGTAACTTTCATCAAACTAAAGATTGAGCAATGAGGTTTTTGATAGGTTTTTTGCATAGGCGCTATGCGCTGTGCGGTAGACATTAAATATTGAACCCCTAAAAGATCGTACTTCCTAGGAGCTGACCAGGTGGTAGTGGTAGCAATCTTGGAATATTATGCTATAAATGATTTATGAGGTCGTGACAAAACTAGTTTTTCATAGGATCATTTCTAGTTATTATCTAAGATGTATAGGGCTTTAGAGAACCATTCCTTGAGCTCTTATAATATTCTCCCCAACACAGTGATGTCACCCACTTACACTGTTGGCTTGTCACTTCTCAACAGTGTACTGAAATGTAGAAGGGATAGCTGAGATCCCTTGAAGCACCCTCTCCAATGGTAAATACTGCTGTAAGATAAAAGACATTTTTCTCCCCACTGTCACAGTTTTAACTTTGGTAATAACCAATCCATAAAATTAACATAGTAGACATCCAGGGTGTCTGGGTGGCTCAGTCGTTAAGCATCCGCCTTCGGCTTAGGTCGTGATCCCAGGGTCCTTGGATCGAGCCCCGCATCGGGCTCCCTGCTCAGTGGAGAGCCTGCTTCTCCCTCTCCTTCTCCCGCTTGTGCTCTCTTTCTCTCTCTCTATGTATCTCAAATAAATAAATAAAATCTTTAAAAAAAACAACAACCATAATAAACATCCAATAAGCTAGCAAGTTCTTCCTTGAACTGGAGCTATTAGACCCTGGCCTGCCTCTGCCCTGTTACTGCAGGGAGAGTAATTATCTCACACTGAAATTGTTTTGTTTTGTTTTTTCCACTCACTATGAAATTTGGGGAGGGTATGAGCTGTAGAATTAGATGATGATCCCATTAACATAAATCTCTTCAACAGGATCCTTCAGTTCATTAATCTCCAATAAAGTAATCTATTTAGGACATTGTCAGAATAGCCTTGAGTCACTAAACACAATGGTATAATGCTCCCCCTGAGACTCACCCCACATTAAATTAATCTAGAGGGAATGTTTTTCTCCTGGTGTCTAAGCTTCCCTCCTAACCTCTTCTACCTCTGCAGTGCTGGAGAATTCCATAAATGCCAGCCATCCCGGACTCAGACTGTGCTATTTCCTAACATGATAGCAGAAAATGGGACAAGAACCCAGGATGTGTGTTGCCTGTCTCTGGTCCCATCATTTCACCATTAACTTTCACTTGCAGTTAGGGCTGCTAAATAAAAGAGTGAGTTGGCAGGAACTTCGTATCTTTCACTTGCCCCTCTACCGGCTACCTTTCTGCACTCGGCTCTGTGTCCCAGAGATTGGGCCTTGTGGATTATATCAATAGCCTTCCTTGCTCTTTGGCTTCCCTGAGGAGCTCAGATGGAAACTGGGGGAGGGAGGCTAATGAAGCCAGGGTACTTGTTCCTCTGGCTCCCTCCCTGTGCATTTACCTTGGGTTGTCTGTGTTCTTCAATGGCAAGTCACTTCTTTCTCAAGGTTCCTGGTTTCTCGGAACATCCCACTTCCCTCCTCCCTTCAGGCTATATTATATTACAAAGTAATAGTAATCAAAACACTATGGTACTTGCACAAAAACAGACCAATGGAACAGAATAGAAAGCCCAGAAATAAACCCAAGCATGCAGTGTTAACTCTTTTTTATTAATTTTATTTTTAAGTAATCTCCACAGCCAGCATGGGGCTCGAACCCATAACCCCGAGATCAAGAGTTGCATGCTCCACTGACCCAGCCAGCCAAGTGCCCCAGTGTTAACTAATTTTCAACATGGACATCTAGAATATACAATGGGTAAAACAGGGTGTCTTCAATAAATGGTGCTGGGGAAAACTAAATATCTACATGCAAAAGAATGAAATTGGATCTTATCTTACACTGTACACAAAAATCTACTCCAGATGGGTTGAACACTTAAACATAAGACCTGGAACGGGTCAAACTCCTTGAAGAAAACACGGGGGGTAGCTTCTTGACATTGGACTTGGCTATGATTTTTTGGATATGACATGAAAAGTACAAGCAACAAAGGCAAAAAATAAACAAGGGCTACATCAAACTAAAAAGCTTCTGCATGTCAAAGAAAACGAAATGAAAAAGCAACCTAAAGAATGGGAGAAGATATTTGCCAGCCATATATCTGATAAGGGGTTAGTATCCAAAATATATAAGGAACTCATACAACTGAATAGCAAGAATGATAATAATAAAAATAAGGTGGTTAAAAAATGGACGGAAGACTTGAGTAGACTTTTTTTTCAAAGAAGACATCCAGATGACCAGCAGATGCATGGAAAGATGCTTGACATCACTCATCACCAGGGAAATGCAAATCAAAACCACCGTGAGAGATCACTTCACACTTGTTAGGGTGGTCGTTATCAAAAAGAAAAGATAACAAATGCGGTGAGGCTGTGGAGAAAAAAAAGGAGCCATTGGGCGCTGTTGGTGGGAATGTAAATTGGTGCAGTCACTATGGAAAACAGTATGGAGGTTTTCCTCCATAAAAATAAAAAGTAGAACCACCATATGATCCAGCAATCCCTCTTCTGGGCAGATAGCCAAAGGAAATTAAACCAATACCTCGAAGGGATATCTGCACGCCCATGTTTACTGCAACATTATTGGTAACAGCCAAGATATGGAAACAGCTTTAGTCTCCATTGATAGATAAATGGATAAAGAAAGGGTGGTTTATATATATGAGGAATATTATTCAGCCTTTAAAAAGAAGGAGATCCTACCATTTGCAACAACATGGATGAACCTGGAAGACATTTTGCTAAGTGAAATAAGCCAGACACAGAAAGAAAAATACTGTATGATCTCGCTTAGGCATGGAATGTACAGAAAGTCGAAATCATAGAAGTAGAGAGTAGAATGATAGTTACCAGGGGTGGGGAGATGAGGAAATTGGGGAGATATTGGTCAAAGGGTACAAAGTTTAAGTTTTGTGGGATGGATAAATTCTAGAGATCTAATGTACACCATGATGACTACAGCTAACAGTACTTATTGTATAGCGGAGATTTGCTCAGAGTAGATCTCAGAAGGTGCTCTTAGCACATACACACAAAAAAGGTAATTATGTGAGGAAATGGGTATGTTTGTGTTTTTTTTTAAGATTTTATTTATTTATTTGAGAGAGACAGTGCAAGAGAGAGAGTAAGCTCGAGGAGGGCCGGGGGAGGTCAGAAGGAGAGGGAGAAGCAGACTCCCGGCTGAGCGGGGAGCCAGATGCTGGACTCCATCCTTGGACCCTGGGATCATGACCTGAGCCAAAGGGTGAAGCCCCCTTAAGCCACTGAGCCACACAGGTGCCCCGAGGAGATGGGTATGTTGATTAGTTTGACTCTAGTAATCATTTTACTATGTGCGTGTATATCAAAGCATTATGATGTACACAATATACAGCTTTTATTTTAAAATTAAAAGTTGAGTTGCTATCAGCTTCAGGATTCTGCACTGTCCACTGTGATCCCCGTAGGCTAATGGTTCTCATGCTTTAACACATACTGGAATCACCTGAAAGGTTTATTAAAGCAGACTGCATGGCCCACTAGCAGAGTTTTGGATTCAGTAGGTCTTGGGTGCAGCCAAACTCTGCATTTCTAACAAGTTCCCACGTAATGCTGATGCTGCTGGTCGGAGCCCACACTTTGAGGATCACTGCTCTGTACTGACACCTTTGTTTACAAAGAATATAGGCAAATGGCATCTGCTAATAGCTGCCAGGAAACCACTCCCAGGGTTGCCAACAGCTGGTTCGAGAGAGATAATTAATAGGCCTGCTTGTATCAGTTAGGGTCCCAAATGGAAACAGATGGAACACTTCAAATAGGATGATTCCCTGCAGCCAGTACGTGAACGTGCAAAGCTTGTTAGGCCCTGGGGTTTTGTACCCAAGACCCGAGCACACAGGTAAAAAAACCTGAACTCTGCTCATTCCCGCACACACTCATTTAAAATAGCTGACACAAGGTCAAGTTAAGAGGTTACATCCATCTGTACTCCAGATGAAAGGCCCAGGTAGGTATCCTAGCTGTATATTCTGCAACTTTGTTTTTGGTTTTTTTTTTTCCTAAGAGTACCTGGTAGCTTTGGCCTCTTGATCCCACTAATTCATCTTTACTCAAAGCATGACTCGTAGGATTTTCAGTGTCTAGGAAAGCTTTTTGTGATGGGTCGGACTTTTATCTGGGTAGTCCTGTCTCCCTTCGTCTGAGCTGTGGCCCATTTCCCTACAACCTACAGTAACAGCCTATTCTCACTTCAACACATGGGCACAGGGTCATTTTATTTCTCTCCTTTTCTGAACTTGAGGTTATATCCTTTCTTGCTACCCTCCATTTCTCCAAATACCTGTCAAAAGGTATTCAACAGACACACTGATAGCTTTAGGTTATAGATGATCTCTATGTGGCCCTAATTATTACAGCATTTTCCATTGCTTGTTTCATTTTGGTATTACCTATTTTATAAAAGTAATATATTTTTAAGAAGAGCTTGCATAAAATATGTTTAAGTTAATAAGCACAGAACAAATATAAGCATCTAGGAACCCATTCCCTGTCTCAGGACTAGAATATTCTGTACCAGAATATATCTCCCCATCACATCCACCAGCCTTCTCTCAAGTAGCCAACCTTTTTAAAAAAGAATATGGTATATCTTATGCATATTTTCCTAAGCAACATATTATTTAGCTTTGCTGGATTTTGAACAAATTTTCTACAATTTCTATTTCTCACTCCATACTCTCTAAAAATCATTCATATTGTTACATGTAACAATAGTACATTCATTTTCCCAGTGAAAATTTCACAATGTGAAGATGCTGCAATTTATTTTTTCGTTCTCTTGTTGCATTCTCTTGTATGTATGCTTCCAGTTTTTTGTTATTATGAAAAAAAACTGCTATAAATTTTGGGGGGCACCTGGCGGGCTCAGTTGGTGGAGCCTGCCACTCTTAATCTCGGGGTCATGAGTTTGAGCCCCATGTGGGGTGTAGAGATTACTTAAAAATAAAATATTTTAAAAAAAAACTGCTGTAAATTTTCTCATAGGTATCTCCTGGGTATGTGTTTTAGAGTGCCCCTGGGGTGTGCTAAACCTGGTGGTGGAATTGCTGAATTATGAGGATATGTGCAGATTCATCTTCACAAGACAAGACCCAATTGTTCTCCAACATACGTGCACCTATTTAGAGTCCTACCAGTATCGGATGAGAGTTCTTATTGAGCCATATCTTCACCACCTCAGATACGATCAGACATCTTAATTTTTGCCAATATGGTTTGTGTATAAGGGTATAACACTGAGGACTTAACTTTCATTTCTCTAATAACGAATGAAAGTTTCTCTTCTTAGGTACTGTATTAGTTTCGGAGGGCTGCCTTTACGAATTACCATTACCGGGTGGCTTGAAATGACAAAAATGTATTCTCCCATGGTTCTGGAGGCCAGAAGTCCAAAATCAAGGTGTCGGTAGAGTTGTGCTCCTTCTGATGGCTCTCAGGAAGGATCCTTCTTGGCATCTTCCAGTTTCTGGTGGCGCCAGGCATTCCTTGGCTTGTGGTTGCATGGACCCAATCTCTGCCTTTGCCTTCCTGTGGTCTTTTAGCTCCGTGTGTCTCTTACCTGAATGTCTTATAAATCCACTTGCCATTGGATTTAGGCTCACCGGAACAATCAAGGATGATTTGAAACGATCAAGATTCTTCATTTAATTGCGTCTGCAAAGACCCTTTTTCCAAAAAGGTCACATTCACAGGTTTTAGGGACAGGTATTTTGCAAGCCACGATTTAACCCACTACATGTGCAATCACTATTCATGTCTTCTTCCGAATTACCGGTTTGTGATTTTCCCCATTATTCTATTGAATCTTTCCTACTTTTCTATTGAGTCTTTTTGTTTTCGATTTGTAGGACTTCTTTATATTAAAGATATTAATTTTTTAATTATATTTATTAAATGAGCATTATCCCAACCCGTGGATTGTATTTACACTTTTTAAAACGATGTCTTTTGGGGGCGCCTCAGTGGTTCAGTTGGTTGAGCATCTAACTTCATCTCAGATCATGATCTCTGGGTCCTGGGCTCGAGCCCTGCGTGGGGCTCCCTGCTCAGCAGGGAGTCTGTTTGTCCCTCCCTCTCTGCCCCTCCCCCTGCTCTCTCTTTCTCAAATAAATAAATAAAATTCTTAAAAATGAGTAAGTAAATACTAAAATAAAATAAAATGATGTCTTTTGGGGCGCGTGACTGGCTCAGTCAGTTAAGCGTCAGACTCAGTTTCGGCTCAGGTCGTGATCTCAGCATCATGAGATCAAGCCTTGAGTTGGACTCTGCGCTCTGCATGGAGTCTGCCTGAGATTCTCTCTCCCTATCCCTGTGCCCCTCCTGCTCGTGCTCTCTCTCTTTAAATAAATAAATAAATTTAAATAAATAAAATGATGTCTTTTGATAGACAGAGGTTCTTAATTTTTATGAATTAATTTCTCAATCTTCTCTTTCATGGTTAGAACATAGTGTGTCTTATCTAGTAAATCCTTCCATAGCCCTAAGTAAATTTTTTCCTTACATTTTCTTCTAAACATTTTAACAATTGGCCTTAGAGCCTTACATCTTTAATTCATCAAGGGAAAAATTTTGTGCATAGTAGGAGCTAAGAATCTAATTTTACTTTCCTCCACAGAGGGGGATAACCACTCCCCCTCATCCTGTCTCAGTGGCAGGAACAGGAGCGGATAGCTTCGATCACGTGACTGCGAGCTTGAGGCTCTCAGGTATGATCTGACATGACAAAGGGATTTTATGTTAAGGATACAGTCGACATTTGAGTGACATCAGCTTTATTACAGAGCACAATTCAACATATTTCAGTTGGAAAGAATAAGGAAATCCACTCCTGCTCTACTAACAGCATTACATGTATGTTGTCCTACAAGCCTCAATTAATACGACCTTGTATACACTTAAGTCTATCTCTAGTTAGGTTTAACTATCATTACAAGTAACTTACAATAGCTGTTTTGGAATTTGGAGTCTCATATTTACCAAATGACATCACTAAATAAAGTGGTGCCAAGAAACACTGAGGTCATTAACTCTTTCTCACCCATCAGGGGAATGAGTCAGCAGTGCCCTGTGCAGTTAAGGTAACCGTGGGCACATTTGGTTCATTGCATGCCTGTTCAGTCAACCATGCAAATTAGCCGGTTGTGTGAGACAGTCCACTGAATCGATAATTTCATGTTTAATAAATTGCCTGCATACACACAAGGGGGATCTATCTGAGGTCTCAAAAAACCCAGTTTTACAAAATGCATTGTGGTCTTTTTTTTTTCATATAAGGAAGGAAATATTACTTAAACTCAACCCATAATTTCTGGACTTCATAAAAACACAAGACTTTCTTTAGAAATTCATAACTAGTAAAGACAGATTTTTATATACTGTGTCCTTTTTGACTCTGTTTTGGAATAGGCATTTGTTGGGTTAGAAACCTCTAGACCTGTTCTGTCCAAAATGGTAGCCATTAGCCACCTATGACTATTTAAATATAAATTATTCAAAATTAAATAAAATAAAAAATTCAGTCCCTCATCTTGTACTAGCCGTATGTCAAGTACTCAGCACCATACAGAATGGCAGAGATTGAACATTTCCACCTGCACACAAAATTCTTTTGGATAGTGGTGTTCTAGACATTTTCTTCCACTGTATTTGTATGGTTCTAACCTTCACGCAGTACTTTAAGGTTTTCTCATCCATGCTTCTACTGAGCCCTCACTGTGTTATGGCTAGGAAGCCATTTTTCCAAATTTCTTTATCTGTTGTTGAACAACAAAATCCCCCCAACACAGCAGTTTAAATTAACCAACATTTATTATCTCACATAGTTTCTGAGGGGTAGGAGTCTGGGAGCAGCTTCATTGGGTGGTCTGGCTCAGGGTCAGTCATGAGTCTGCAGTCAAGCTATCTCCTGGGCTACATGCATCTAAAGCCTTGACTGGGGCTGGCGGATCCACCTCAGTCTTGGAGTTCCAAGTTGGTTAGAATCGTGGAAGAAGCCTTCAGTTCTCCACTGTGGGGTTTTAGGCTTGCCCCAGAGCAAATAATGAAAAAGAGAGAGAAAGAGAGCTCATTGTCTTTTATAACCTCATCTCAGAAGTGACATACCATCACGTAGGCTTATTCTACTGTCACAGACCCTGGTTGGTAAGATGTGGGAGGAGATTACACAAAGGTGTGAATGTCAGAAGTGGGGATCACTGGGGCCCATCTTGTAGTTCAGCAAATCACATCACTATTTATGAAGTTCAGCAACTGGCTAGTAAATGTTAGAGGCAAAATCCTCACTTAAATCCTCTTTCTTCTCCAGCCATTTAGGCACTGTCTCAACCTCTTCAAACAGTTTGGCTTTTTTATAAACCAGTGACACAGACTAATAATGTTAACCTGCAAACATTACAGCTGAGATTCAAAAGGTCTTAGAGGCTTGATTAATAACAGTTGTCCTCTCCTTTGCTTTATCCAGGAAAAATGATTAAAGGAGAGTAGAAACAACAGAAGGAGACTGCTACTGCCAGACTCCCTCCTGGGCCAAACTCTAGACAGGCTTCTTTAAGCCCTCTGGGCCTCGATCTTGGAATCTGTCCTTGTCAGGCCAGCATCACTCAGTTGTAGCAAGAAATCTGTTAAGTTGGCTTAGTCAGAATCCCCGACCCTGGATATCTGATCAAATGCCGTCATCCCCACCGTCTCCCAGGTAATATTGGATCACCTTGGCTGCCTTCAGCAAGAATCCTGTCCCATCCATTTGGCCAGAATCCTCTCTCACTCCCCTTACCTTACAAAGATTGCTTTGTTCTTTGTCTACTCACACAGGAGAACAGAAGAGGCTTTTTACACATTGTTGCTTAGGAAAGGGAGACTATCTTCTTTCCTAAACATATAAAACAATAAAGCTGACGATCACCATATTTTCAACCATAGCACATGTTAATTTAAAAAAAAAAATTTTTTTTTAAATGATTCCATTTTAATAAAGGGCAAAGTGTGGACGAAGTGGGCCATGGTGAATATAAACTGATTTTACTTTTGGGCTTGGCTTGGGATATTGGCAATTGGAGGAACAAATAGATACAAATTCCAAATGTCATGGATTTATTGCCAGTGGGCAATCCAGCTGACTGCTTTATCCTCTGATAATTATTTGAAATTCTAGTTTGGTTAACATTCACTGTAGATTCTAAGAAATTACTTCTGGGAGTTAATTACAAAAAATATTGGGAAATATGCTAAAAAGATTTTGGCACTTGAGAGGAAAGAACAGTAGGAATGAAGGAAAATATTTCAGTTGAATAAATAAAATATCATGTTCTTATATTCATCTTCCTTATGGTAGAAAAATGGACAGTGTGCAAGACTGAATCATTTTGTATCTAAAAACTTCTTTCTCACCATTAAAGAAAAATCTCCAAGTGTCCTTTCATCTTGTCATTAGAGTTAGGCTCAATTCCTATTGACCAATGAGTTGAGGAGGTATATTCACTTATTTTTTCTTTCAAACAATTCCAACTATATTTTAAAAAGGATTATCTAGCTGTGGGAGATGATGTCAAGTACAAGCACCCCAAATCCTGACACAAGCCAGATTAAATAAGATGGAAACTTATGATCTCCCATTAAAGAAGTCTTGAGTTAATATGGCCTTCAGAGATGGTTGATTCTATGTCATTGAGAACCTTTATTTCCCTTCCCTGGTTTAGGTCTCATCCTCAGCAAGTAAGATAACTATAATAGTCCCAGGCGTGATTTCCTAATCTGACAATGTCCAAAGAAAGACATAATGTCTCTTGTGGATCTCTCTGAGGAGAGAGAACATTTTTTTTTTTCCCCAGAAGCCTCCGGCAAACTTTCTCTAATATCTCATTGGCTGCAATTGGTCCACGTACCCACGACCAAGGCTACAGAACTACCCCTTGGGCTTAGATAGATCATCTTTTAGAGAACGGATTTGCGGGACTATTAAAATTCTCATTAAAGGATCCCATTCCCACTAGTAATGGGATCCTTTAGTCTCATATTAGCTTTTATGACCAAAAAAATTCCACGGGGAAAAGGGATGGGATCATGATGGTCAAGAAATATTAGTAGAGGGAATTTCCCACATTGTCATATGGGAAAGTAAAAAAGAAAGAAAGGACACAGTTGTAGTTGCAGATCAGGAAAAGGAAAAGTGAAGTATAAATTGAAATGCTGATCAGGAAATACTGTGAGATAGTCCTTGTCAGAATTCATTGAGAACCATTGGTGTGTATTTTTCTGCTGTTCAGACTAAACAAGTTAAAAGCCAGACAATGATTTTGAATCAAAATGTGTTTAAGAGTATGGATATCTAGGAGCACCTAGGTGGCTCAGTTGGTTAAGCAACTGCCTTCAGCTCAGGTCATGATCCTGGAGTCCCAGGATTGAGTCCCGCATGGGGCTCCCTGCTCAGCAGGGAGTCTGCTTCTCCCTCTGACCCTCCCCCCTCTCATGTGCTCTCTCTCTCTCTCTCTCTCATAAATAAATAAAATCTAAAAAAAAAAAGAGTATTTATATCTACCTAGAAAAATAGGAAAGCCAAACAAATAATGGGTGTATCACATATAGATACTCCTAAACACAATCAGTGATGGTCTCATTCTGTGATTAAAGGACCCACTTTTAAACAATTTCTTCTCCATACTTAGTGTAGCTGCTGCAAAGGAGCATCGTTCTCCAGCCATCATTTGATAGATTTTTGTTCTCCTCTTAGGTTGCTTCTTGAACCACAACAACCACCTTGGTTCATAAAGGGCTCAAACGAGGTGCAGGGCATAGGGATTAGTGTATTAAATTGATAAAGAGTGTTACCTAATCTACCTAAACTTTAGTTTCTCATCTGGAACAAGGTGGTAGGGTATTAATTACTAATACCTTATAGGATTTTGTAAGAATTACATGAGATGATACATAGAAAGAAGTTGGAGCAGAGTCTGGGGCACAATTGGCTTCAAATCAAGGTTACTTTTTACTATTGGATACAAAGCCTCATAGCTGGGATGGAGTGGTAGGGTGAGATATAGTGGGTAAATTTGAGGAGAATAATGATATTGTAGTCATTATCAACATTGTTTATTGGTATCTCTCACAACTGTCAAGGCAGATTTTTTTTTTTTTTTTGGCTTTCTTGGAGATGCACCTTTATAAAGGAAAGTGAGACTCCCAAATTCAGTTATAACCAAATACATTAGATCTTATGTGGCAAAGATTAGACTCAAATCAGATCTACTGACCTTGAGTGCAATGTTCTTTCTCTTACCTTTTTGGACAAAGTGTTTTAACAGTTTCTGAAAGATTCATTGCTTACTGTTCAAAAAGGTAGACTTGGCATCCTTCAGTCACTGAGCTGAGAAAACATTGTTAAGAATTACATTTATCCAGCCAGATCCCTTCCCAAAGCACTTGGGGATGTTGATTTTATCTTTGTAGGGACCGAATGTCCACAACCAGCCTATTCTACTATGTATTTATTCCTAAAATGAAGGTATACTTTTTTTTTTAATGGTCATCCAGTAAGTGATTTGTAATGCCTCCAAATATTTGCCCAACTGGCCACGGCATCTGGAATTTCACCATTAGAATAAAATTTTACAATTGAGGTTTAGCTTTAAGAAAGCCCTTATTACGGGGCACTTGGAAGGGGCTAGGAATAGTAACATATTCATACCCATAGTTAACCACTACTTACTCTCATCAGATTGAGTAGTTGTCTGTTCTAATGGCCCCCTTGGAGAGTACAAGCCGATCCCAGAGGAGAGCTGTATTTGAATGCAAAGAGCGAAATAATTCCAAAGCTGGGGAAGCCGAGAGGGCGGAAGAGGGTGTTAACTCCCGGAAGTGTAGGCAGAAAGGAAGCACAGGTGGATGTGAGAGCAGGGACAAGGAACAGAGAAGTCAATCAGACTACTTAGAATTATTTAATCCTAGGACTAGGCCTAAAAGTGTCTTAGAAGTCTTTTCTGCTTTAAGTGTAGTGATTTTCCCTGGTTCTAATATTTGGCAACAAAAGCAAACAATTAAAAGTCCATGTTAGGTCATGTTAATATTTCTTAATCACCAAACACACCTAACTCATTAAAATTCGAGTCCTTTGTAATTTCTCATAGCATTTTGTTGGTACTTGATAAATATTTGCAGAATGAGTGAATCCTGTGATTCTGGTTTTTTTTGTTTTTGTTTTTGTTTTCATTTGTGTTTTACTTTGGAAGTAACTTAATATTGGGTGCATGAAAAACTGTAATACTTAATGTAATGTTCCAAAAACAATAGCAAAGTCTATAATAATGCTGTACAATAGAATTCTCTGTCATGACGAAAATATTATTTCATCGGCCCTGGACAATAGGTAGCCACTACCCACAAGCTGATATTATATACTTGAAATGTAGCCAGTGAGACCAAAATAACTGAATTTTAAATTAATTTAAACAACCACTTGTGGCTAGTATCTACCTATGGTGTAGGAGCATGCAGGTCTGGAGGTTGTTAAACGTTTTCTGCCCCTCTCACTTTGTTTTTAAAAATAGCTATTTTGATTGATACCATCAATTCTAAATAAGTTCCTTTTGTTTGTGTTTTTTTTTCTTTTTTTTAATGGAAATACTTTGATTTAACTATGATAACTCTAAAGATCAAATTGACTTGCAGAGCAGCATCTGGGAAAAATTTATGTGCCTCATTAATAAGAACTTGTAATATGTGATCAATTTCTAATTTCAACTATTGACGTAAAAGGAGTGAGCCTGTGTACTTGAAATAGTGAAGCATGAGAAGTGTGTCCTCTGCACTGACAGGGTGGCCTCCCAAACCAGTCTTTCTTTTGATTGCCTCCTCCCTCCTCAGGAATCTGGCACCTTCCGGCTGCCCTCTGGTCTGCAGAGGCCCCTAAGGTCCTTTCCCAAAATTCTCTGTCTCCTAGCTTCTCACTGCCCTCTCTCCTCCCTTCTAAATCAAAACGTATCTTGAATTACTTGTGATAACCTCCCTTTTACTCTTCCGAATTTTAGAGATGAGAAAGCTGACACACTGCGAAGGATGGGGAGAGTAAGAAAACGGCTATTGATTGACTACTGTGTGCTTGGCTTGCTAGACACTTCCGATGATGCTCAGTGAAAGCGTTGCCCGCAAGAATGGATGTCTCTCCCTGGTAAACACATGGCATTCAATACATTTGTTTTTTAATGAATAAATACACGAATGCATTCTTACCGTGTGAAACAAATACGATTCCTTATCACAGATGAGGAAACTGAAATTTAGAGAAGTTATACGACTTCCTCATACACAATACTCCAACATTTCATCTTCCTTGTGTCCTCACTGTTTAACCCCTTGCCTTGTTTCCTGTGTCCTCAGGGTTTTGCTCTTTACCCTGCCAAGAGAACGACCAGCTAAACAGACCAGAAGATTTACATCAATGGCTGCAAATGTACTGATAGAACCCACTCCCAGCGTCCTCGCCCTTTCCGGGGTTCTCTGAATTTTAATGCCAACCTTCTGTGGACAGTGTCAACTCACGGAAATGGCTCCCTGGGAATTTCACGCTGATCTCTCCTGATTTTATTTTGGTACTTTAGCGGCATTAAACACACACACACACACACACACACATACTCCACAGTAGATATTTTTCCTGGAGTCTGGACGCTTACATAAAAACGATGCGTTCATTTATAAATTTTATTTCAGGGTTGTTTGCATTTATCTTAGTCTACATTACGAGTAGACGACTGATTTTTGTATTGGCCCCTATCACTAGGGACGATTTTTAAGACACATTAAAAATTGGCTCCTCCTCCATCTCTTCCCCACACTCCTCGGAACCTTATACGCTTCGGAGTACCGTGTAAAAACGTAGGCGCTTTTGGAAAGGATTTGAAAATTAAAATATGCCTCTGTGATTTTCAACACAAAGACCACAAACAGCGCTAGAGCACAAGAACTATTTAAAATATATCACATCCAGAAGTTGGAGGGCTACAAAGTACAAGTCGTCCAGGCCAGTCTGCAGAGACTGTTCTTGCTTCCGCTCTGCAAAAACCCGGCAGGCGACACGTCGCGACGAATTTCAGCTGCAGAAGAGGAAGAGCATCACCTGCAGTTCGACGCTTGGGAAACGCTGCGGGAAGGGGCTTGCAAGAAAGAGCACCAGAGAGGTGCGCGCCGCGGCGCTCCGGGGCAGCTCCGGTGCCGAGTGCGAGGAACGCCAGCGCTCGGCGGAGCCGGGGAGACGCCTCACGGTGGAGAGGGATACACGCCTCCGGGGAGACAGCGCTGCGGCACTGGAGTCCGCCCCAGCCCCGAGCTCGCTCGCTGCTACTGTCGGGGAGGCGGACCCCGCAGGAGAATCCCGTCCGCGCCGCGGGGCGGGGGGCGAGGCGGGGCGCTGACGTCACCTCCCCTCCCCCACCTTCACCAAGAGGGAGGGAGCGGGGAAAGAGGCAGTGATCCGCCGCAGTTCCCGGTCGCAACTCCAAAACTCAGGGGCTTGCTGCCTGGACATGTCCTGACAAACTTGGCTTCTCCTCGGCCCTATTCCGTAGCCCTCGCGCACTCTCATTTCGCCTCCTCTTAGTGCTCAACTTTCCACCCAGGACGGGAGCCTCCGGAGATGTGGCCACCTGGGTCCGGGCAGCGCGGGCGGATCGCACTCTCGTTGGGGACATGCTGAAGATCGGAGGGAGGCAAAGTTGGTACTTCAGATACGGCTTTTAACAAATATCCAAATTGCTTGGGGATTACGGAGCTGCCGAGGACTTTAAAGCCAGCACCCAAGGACTCGAGTGGCTGGACTGGTGAGTTCTTTGTTTAGTGTAAGCCTTTTGTATTTAAGTTTAAACGTAAATGAAATTACATGGGGTGTTTGACCCTGAGCTAGTGCGGGGAAGCGTGTGCATCCTACAGGCTCTCTGCCTGGCGAGCCGCACACCCCTCTGGTTGTACATGGCTCGGGAATGGAAAGATCAGTCTGCACAGGTTTTGGAATTCATGAAATACATACATAGCACTGTTCAAAAGAACTTGAAAAGCTATGCTGTTTGTGCGTTATTTTGAATGTAACTTATTATAGAAATGGTGCCCAGGGAGGGCGCAACTCGGGGCCGCGCGATCTGCAGTGGCGCAGCGCCCTCTAGTCCGGACACCCGGCAAGGCGCGCGATCCCTGCTGGGTTCCGCGCGCGGACAGAGAACTTGGACCTGCCGGGCGCTCCTGGGACGTGGGCGTGAGCTCGCAGCCTTCACTTACCACCCACTCCGTCCCGTTCGCTATCTAATTTTCAAATACTAGCTTGGGTGGACTGGTTGGAGAGGCGGTGCTGGAGGAAAGCGTTTTTGTTTTCAGGAACCGTCCCCTATTCCCCTAATTTCCAAAAGCCTTTGGGGACAGGGTTAGGGAGGGCCAACAATCGAAAGGACAAACGTGGAGCTTGAACTACATTTCTCTTTCTTGTGAAGGTAATTCGATGGTAGCAAAGAGGCATCTGTATTTCGTTTCGTTAGGGCTAAAGGAGTAGGAAAACGTAGCAGCGCCGGAGTCTGAAATCTCCATCTCTGGCTCTCGGCTGTTCCTGTGGCGAAAAAGTGCAACTTCTTCCAGGCAATTAGGTTTCGCAGTGAGCCTGGAAAATCGGGATTCCCAAACATGTTTTAGTTCGAGTGAGGGTTTTTATTTATTAATGAATGGCAATTTTCTTCAGGAATTTTTTTTTTGTGCCATTTAAGACATCTTGTGATTTTATGTTACGGGATGATGTCTTTTTACTTTTTACTGTTCTTCTTTCCCCTCCAACTCTCCCTCCCTCCCCCAGCAAACTGTTGGCGTCTGTGATTTGTTGAGTTAGAATTCGACAAGGGGCGCAAACCGGTAGAGCTTGGAGATCAGGTCACCTATTTTCGAGGTGTTCCAAGTATAAAATTGACCTGTAACGCCAGGAGCACTTTGCGCATTTATGGCCACGGCCAAGTGTTTGGATGATGGTGTTTGCTGGGTGTGTGAATTTATCTGTATTCCAAATCATGCGCAGGGAATACACCACATACTCTTGGTCTACGAATCAGCACATTCATTCTGCAGGCATTATTTTTCCTTCGCAGCCATAACATGCTAGACACCTTTATTTTTTCAAACACCTTCTTTAGGATGGTTTAAGAAGACACTGCATTAACTTTGAACCAAGGAATTTCTCTCTTTAACCCTAGACTCCCTCGCCCGCATCTGCCTCGTAGTTCTCCCTGCAGCCCCCTCCACCGGTTCCGGGGAAATCAGATCTCTTTGTCCTCTCAGTGTTAAATGTTCGAGTCCCACAAACTTTCCGAGGTCATGTCCGCCCTCTTGTCTGGGCTGATTTCCAATGCCCAGGAGCACTCCAGGCTTAGGCCGAGGCTCAGCTGTGCGGAGCCCGCGTCTGGAGATTTGCCGGCGCTGAGGATGGGCTCAGAGCCCCGGGACCCCGGACTGCGCGCTCCGGCGTGGGGGGGCGGGGGGCTTCCCGGAGTGGGGCGTCCAGACGCCCGGGGCTTCCCCTTCTCCCTAGGGAACTTGTAGTTTCACGTTAGACTCGGTTCACAGATTGTGGGGTGGACTTGCCGGCTGGGAAAGCGCACGAGGCGGCACAGCAGCCTTTTGTCCCGCAGACGTGGGAGTCTGGGGTGTCCGCCGGAAGAGGCCGGCATGGGGGTTCGTAACCAGGGTCGGGGAGGTTATGGGGTTTAACTACCTCTGCATAATGAAGAGGCGGAGGAAGCGCTTTCATTTTCCCTGGATCTTCATGTAGACTGAAGAAGGAAGTAGATTCGATCTAACTGCATTCCTTTTGAGACCTTTTGGAAGATTTTTTTCCACCGAGCAATTGCAGACCCAGAACAGAGGCTTTCAAATGCAGATTTAGGAACTCCCTGAAGGTTCTAGAGAATCTAAAGGGAGCCGGGGGAAGCTTTAGTAGCCTTAGCTGGCTTTTTTTTTTTTTTTTTAAAGCTAAACTGTTTCCCCTTTCCAAGCAGGAAACATTCCATACTAATTCCCTGCACAAATCTGTGTACTAGCCGTAACTAACAGCCGCACTAGAGCAAGCCCCACACTGTTCCTCGGAGTGTCGCAAGATCACCCTGGACACTCGCTTGTCTCCTCGGGAGGAGTTGGCGGCTGTAGCGGCAGGGGATCACTGACCCGTGGCGGGGAGTCGTTGCCCCGGACCCGCGAGCTCAGAGTCTGGCCGCCAGGGAAAGTCAGATCGAGTTTCCGCGCGGGAGAAACGAGCGCCGGCGCTCGCGGGCGTGGCTGCGGGCGGAGGGATATATTCCGCGCCGGCCGCGTGAGGCGCCGCTGCCGAGCCGGGCGGCCTCGGAGCGGGGCGCGCGGACGGCGAGCAGCGGCCTCGGAGCGGGGCGCGCGGAGAGCGAGGGAGGGCCGCCGACACCATGCGGACCCGCCGGCCCAGTGAGGGCTCCTGAGGACCCGGCCCCCACTCGGGGGCGCGCTGAGGCGACGAGGCGCGCGTCCTCGAGAGCGCCGCGGCCGCTTGGGGCCAACTTTGCTGTAAGTTTGCTAGAAACGAAGTTGGGGCTGGAGGGCGGGTGAACGAGGGGCGCAGCGAGGCGCCGGGGCTGCCAGTGCGCGGCCGGGGCCGGAGCCGTCTATGCCCGGGAGGCATGCAATTCGCTGTTTCGGGGTGGCGGACTTTGGGCTGCACTGGTGCGTTTCCCTCGCTGTCCAGCCCAGGACCGCGCTCCCGCGGGTGCTGTGGGAAATGGGATGCAAGCAGGCTCCGCGGGAGGTGGTATAGTGCGGCGGCGCCTGCCCACTTGGAAAGTTCGGCACGGGCTCGGGATCCGGACGGCTCGGGGAGGACGCGGGGGCGGAGGCGTGGGAGGGGGATAATTTGCAACGTGAACCGAATGGTAATCTGCGAGCCGAGTGCCGCTGCGAGCCGGGTGCAGGCTGCGGCGGCGGCGGCCCGGGCTGCAAGGGTCTGGTCCTGGAGCCATTGCTGGAAATCAAAGCGGCGGCCGTGGCGCGGGGCTACGGGGCGGCCGGAGGGCGAGGACTTCCGCTGCGCCCGGGAGCTTGGAAACTTCACCGCCGCGCCCCGCTCGCTGTCCCCGGTAACTCTCGTGCCTGCTAATGACTTAACTGATCTCGCCCCTAGGTTAATTCTTCCAGTTTATGAGAGAGTCCCAGCGTAGGTGAGATGAAAGGAGAGGCCAGTAGCCAAAGAGATGGGATCTTTGAAATGGAGTCCCAGAGTTCTCTTAGATGTTTTGTGCCCCGAGGGAGCGCTGCTCTGAGGGTTAAGTACTAACTGGTTGAATGTAGATAGAATAGGTGCGATTGATAAATTGCGGGGCTAAACTTTTATTAGTTTTTTTTTTCTAGAAGAGAAACTTGTAAGGTCTTTTTTTTTTTTTTTAAAGAAAGGGAATTTCATTCTTCACTGCTTTTTCTTGCAGTGCTTTCTTCCAGCAAGCTAACTTTCTCTTGTCTCCGTGAGATTTTTTGTTCCCACTGATGTGAATTGCAGAACATTGAAAACAAGGACGCAATTGTATGCATTAGGAAAGTAAACTCTATTTTTTATGCACTTGTTTTTTTTTTTTTTTTTTTTTTTTTTGCATGTGTTTTAACTACGGTTTCATTAAGTGGCTTTTGTTAAACAACTCTGATGCTTGGTAGATTTTATTTTCATTTTTTACCGGATATTTACAGTGAGTATTAAAATCGGAAAAAAATTAAAAGGCATATGATCTTCATTTTTTATCTTTAATAAAGGCAGCTTTTTTTTTTTTTTAATAAAGGCAGCTTCTTAAGGCTTTGTATGTTCGGACTCGGGTTTCAATAGTTGGAGGTATCTGCACGTGTTAAAAGTAGGCTATGGTAGTATTTTTTCATATTCTTAGAGTTGTGGTTGTTACCCAACATGTCCAGTTGTTAGTTATTCATGAAAATGTGTTTCTGCAGTTGTATAGGTTAGTATATATAAAATATATGATATTTGGCTTTGAGTTTTAAAAGAAGAGCTCTGGTTCCACAATTAGAATTATTATTCCTCCTTATTGTAGTATTAAACTTCAAGGTGGATTTAAAAATACTTGAAGCATTACATAACTTTTTAAAAAAACAATTGATATAACTCTAAGTTAAGCCAGACATGGCATTTAATAAGCTCAGCATAAGGTTGGATTTCAATAAAGTGTGCATTTGTGTACCCATTTCTTGAAAAAGGAATATCTTAAATGAGCCAGATTCTTTTGTAACTCTGAAAGGAAGCAAGATTGTTAAGAGGACTTAATAAAAGCATTCAGGCCACCTGTATATTCCTTGTATCTTTTAATTAGTTACTAAAGTCCCCGCAGTGGGTTATCATCACGTTAATAGATCATTTAGTCCATGTTGTGGACAAGTGCCAAAAGGGGAATCTGAAAATTATGCGTAAACTGTTTTCGGTCCCTAGCTCCCCTGCCTCTCTAGTGTGTATGTCTGTAGACTTAGCTCTTGAGCCACCTCTGAAGCAGTTATTTCTTTGAATGTTAGAGGTGAAAGGGATCTTAGCGGTTATTTTAACCTCCCTATCAAGTTGGCCACCTGTTTTCCACCCAAGTTTGGCTGATTTTACATAGACTCAGTAAACTGAAACAAATTAGTGCATTATTGTTGCATTAAATGTTGTCTCAGTGGCCTAATTTGTGGCCTAAAGGACCTGACTTAATAGCAGGAAGCCATAAGGCAAGGTGTCTGTTTAATCTTTATGAGTGGGAAATTGCAGTAGGTAAGCTTTCTTTTGACCAAATTATATAGATGATGAAGCCAAACTCTATATATATATATTTTTTGGTCTCACTTAATTGGTCAATTTGCAAGTGTTAGGTTATCCTTAGGCACTGGAAAGGAGTTTTTGAAATGAGTGATCTAGGTCATTCATTTAAGATCCATACGTTGCCATTTTGTCTTCTGATTTCAAAATGTAGCCCATCAGATGAAGAATCTGTGTATTTCACATTTTAAACTTTTTAAAAAAACTTACCTTTCTTTAAGCCCCAGATTTAAATATATTGCCAAAATTCTTGCTTAATCCCAAAGGCTTATTATATGTGTGGATATATATTTATAATTGTCTTTTTTACAAGGTATTTAGGAAAATCAGGCAATATTTAATTGTTATCCTTCATAGACTATTCGAGCGGAGAGCTTCCACATAAGCTCTGCATCGCAGAAACTGATCTGGCATCTCATGTAGCCAATTTGGAAGCATTTTGAGGTGGGTGGTGACCTCTTTCTCAGCTGCTAGAAATCAGAGCTATCTCCAGGGTAGCCATCTGCACTGTTGTAACTGGCCTGGTGGTTGCACCTGGATTTTCTGTTAATTTCAGAAGGATGGATATATATTTTCCCATGTTATCCCGCCTTCCCTCCCCTCCCCTCCTGGAGTCCTGCCTCCCATTCTCCATGCATTCATGAACTCAGCAACTATGGATCTCCTCTGTGTCGAATATTGGGCCAGACACAGGATACAGGGTGAAGAGATCACATTTCCTGCCCTCATGGAGCTTGCAGTCCAGTGGGGGAGAAGGACAAATAAGCAATCGGTTATATCCAGCATGATAAGAGCAGAGTAGTTCATCCTAGCACCTTGGTGAGCTGGGCAGGGGCGGGGAGGTGGATATTAGGCTGAGCTCTGAGGGAAGAGTGAATCAGAAGGGAATAATTCAAGGACAGGAAATGACGTATGTAAAACAAATTGTAGAAACCTTAGTTGTGACATGATTTGTGGCATGCTGAAGCATACCATGTTATCGTTAGGAAAAGGGTTGGTTGGTTTATTATAAATGCCTCTTCGATCCCGTTTTTACATGACTTAAGAATTTTTTTTTTTTTTTTTTTTGGTGCAAGTAGAACGTAGAAAATCCGTGACCTGGGCTTACATTGGTTTATAGAGAGGGAGGGTAGTTTTTTGGGGGCAGGTGTTAAGGAGGGAAGGAAAGAAAGAAATGTAGAAGACAGAGGTGACAATAACTAAATGTGAGGAATGAAGGGCAGAAAAAACAATGTTTAGTTTATCTTTTATAAGAAGGCAAGGGATGGAGATCTTGCAAGTTTAGAACCCTCACCACTAGGTGGTGTCATCTGCTCCGGACAGCTTGGTTGTTCCAACCTGTGGGAAGTATGCCTTTTTCGTTTGAAATAGAAAGTAAATTAATTAGAGATTCAGTTAGTAAAGTAGGTAGAGGTAAAATTATCAGAGGTCTTTGATACAGGGCTAAGAAGAATGTATTTAATAAGCAGGCTAAGGGGGAAGCACTGAGTATTTGCAAACCAGGAACTAATGTCGCAAAGAAGTTTTTGTGAGATTAATGTGATTGCCCAGCGTTGACAGGCTAAGTTAGTAAGGGGACCAGAAAGCGGGAATACTGGAAAGCTAGGATATTCTGTGCCTGAGCAAATACAAATAAGAACTAGGTGGCAGCAGCTGAAACGGAAAGGGAACAATTTTGAGAAATTGAGCGGAAACAAATGTCCAGTCTCGATAACTTTAGGTATGGAGGTTTGGTAGCTAGAAATAAAAGATCAGCTTGTGTGTGAGAGAGGGAGGTGGTGGGGGCAGCGTGGGGAGGAGAGAAGTGTCTCCCTGGAGGGAGGAAACTGTAAAGATTTTAGTACAGTCTCCAGCTTTCCAAATAAAGAAATGGAATCCAAGGATTAGGTAACTTCCTTGAATCCACACAGTTGGTTAGGGCTCAAAGCCTGGGCGAGATCACAGTTTTTATGTCTGCCAGGCCCTTTTTATCTTATTTGATTTCTTAGGTTGCAAGCCTGAGTGATTTGTGACTTGGGAAGTGGTGAAACTTCACTGGCATAGAAATGTGCAATGGAATAATAGAGTGGAATGGCTGGTATTTTGCAATTGGGAGTGGGTGAAAGGCTGGGTCCCGGAGATCTGATGGTAATCTCAGGAGGGGTGTTCCCGCTCTTGAGGGAGGTTAAGGCTGGAATGTGGGATTCCAAAGTGATCCTTTACAGCCAGGGCGTGGTGGGTGAGGTCTTTAAGGATGATACCTTGTGCATGTGTAACAAGAGTCGGAAGACAGAAGTCTGTAATGACAAACTTGCAGGCGAAAGAGTGTTGAAGAGAATGAGGAAAACTTAGTGTCATTCATCGTTTGACGTGTTGTGGATTGCGGTGTTTTAGGCAGTCTGTGACACGTAAAGGACACAGTGGTATTGGGGAGGGTGTGGGTGGTGTGACATTGAGTCGGATGCTGAGAAAAGGGCATCTGATTTGACATTGGTTTTGGCTTGTGACACCGGGAGAAGCTGTTTGTGAGGCCCTGGAGAGCCCTTGAGGGGAGAAATGGCCTCTTGACAGGAGGCAGGAGTCAAGGTAGCCCTGAGCAGGTACGTTTTTAAAAACTTTGCCTGAACAAGAAAGAGAAACGTAAGATGTGAGTTTGAAGGAAGTGAAGGTTTGAATGAAGTTTATTTTCAAGTAGGGACGAACTGTGTGTGTGTGTGTGTGTGTGTGTGTAGACTCTGAAAGGGGCTTGTTGAGAAGGGGTCATTTGAGTGATGCTTGAGAGGGAGTGATAATTTAGGGCAGAGCATCAGAAGAGGCAGAATTTTATGGCCTCACAGGGTGTCTTTATTTGTAGCTAGGGTGGGTCCCATCTCTTCTGAGAGGTGGGAAGAAGGGAGAATAGGGGAAGAGAGCATTTTAAGGAGAGGAAGACGAGGGACTCTCTCCCTGGTGACTTTGCATTTTCTTACTGTACAGGGAACCGTTCACATTCCTGATCCATTATTTGGTGAAATACCTGTACGTTCACTTGAAAATAACTATAATCCTAATTTGGCCAGGAGTAAAACTTTACTAATTTGGGAGTGGAGGAAGTAGCCAGTGTTAATTACCGGCTACCCTGCCAAGGTGACATTTAAGTGATTTCTGTTTGCAGAGAAAAATACATTAGGTGAGATGATCTTAAATCACGGGGTGAACTGTGTTTTTGGAGCTTCTCGGTGAGCACCGTTTGCCCTGGAGCGTGGGTGAGGAGAAAGTGGTTGGAGGGTGAGTAACGGGTAGTGGTCATGTCTTGTCTGGAAAAAGTGGAGAGAGAAGTGAATAGCGAGGCATCCCTAGCCCATCCGGAAATGTATACGCCGCAGGTGTTCTCCTGGCTTGTCTTTTATGTCACAGTAGCTCAGAACAGCCAGAGACCATCCTCTTAGGATACCCACAGACATGTTTTATAGATTCATACAGAAGGTGAATTACATAGCAGATTTTATATGGAGGCTACTTAAAAATTAAAAGGTCTCCTTAGCTTAAGGTTTTAAGTACTGGAAAAGAGTTCTCAGGTGCTGAGGGGAGAGACGTGGAGTTCTCACTTGTCAGTATTAGTAGTTTGGAGACCACTCGGAGTTAGATTGGAATCGGTTGTTGATCATTTGAAGGCAATATTTAAATCAAGTCATTGCTAGAGTAATCAGACGTACTGCAGCTGCAATCAGAACTAACAACATGCAGAATTACCAGAAGCAGCTAAGTGATATATATACCAAGCCTGATAAGGCTGCTTTTCCATTCTGGATTCAAAGCTGGGCCCTCCACTCCTATTTTTACTGACAGACGTCTTAACATGGCTTTAAAAAAGATCTGGTATGCACCCAGAAAATAAAGACCCACCCATTAATTTTTCAGTGTAACAATGAAAACTTTTATTTGTTTATTTATTTTTTAAAGATTTTATTTATTTATTTGACAGAGAGAGACACAGCGAGAGAGGGAACACAAGCAGGGGGAGTGGGAGAGGGAGAAGCAGGCTTCCCGCGGAGCAGAGAGCCCGATGCGGGGCTCAATCCCAGGACCCTGGGATCATGACCCGAGCCGAAGGCAGACGTTTAACCGAATGAGCCACCCAGGCGCCCCACAATGAAAACTTTTAAAAAAGTCCTGTGCTTGGCTATTATAATTTATTAGGAAAGTGATTTTTTTTTTTTTTCCCTCTTGTCAGTGTTATGAAGCTGTGCATTGGTCATAGCTGAATAACAGACTTCCTTAGTTAGGACACGATATTTTTTTCTGACTCTTATTAAATGATTTTAGAGGCCATTAAATATTTATTTAATGTACTATATTTTTAATAAACAAGAGTCAGGTATATTTCGTGTTGTTTTCTTTAACAACTTTGGGACGTTTTTCTTTGAAAATGTGGGTATCTTCCATGCAGTTTAGACCTCTTCAAAAATACTTAAAAAATGTGACACTATTCAAACTGAACATCAAGCTCTGAATTTCGGTAATAGTTCAACTCAGTGATGCTCTTACTGCTACTGATACAAAATGGGAGTATGTGGGAGAGCACGCTGAGGGAGAACACAGTTCTTCGTGTGAATATTTTTGTGTATTTTTGTCATCACGCGCGGAATTGATACTGTTTCCCTGTGCCGTGGAGGACTCACGGGCTGTTAAGAATTGGGACCTCTAAAAAATAAATGTACAATATTTAATAGAATTTATGCTTGTGTAATGCTGCACCCCACCTAATCCTGTCTCGGGAGCAGTTGAAACGTTTCTGAATCTTCAGCTTTAGATCTGAGTATTTAAATTGATGGAGTTATGTTCTCAGTGCCGGGGCTGGGGCTGTGTTCTGTTTTGTGAAGAATGCGCGGTCACAGTCATTGACTTGGAGTACTTGACATGAAGGTCTCCCTAATGAAGAAATATGAGCATCTTAATACCTGATTACTACTAGAAAAGTTATTTTTCTCTCTTATTTATGGATTTTCAGAAATCTGTGCTAAAGATATTTCAACTTTGGACTTGAGGCCCTTTTCTGTGAGGGCTGAACTAAGTAAACGCTCCTGGTTTTCACTTTGGAAAATGCAAAGAAGAAATCCTAACTTACTGTGAGTTCAAGGAGTATGATCACCTTCTAAATATCAAAGTGTAGCCTTCAGCTAAAATCATTTTAATTTTCATAAGCCTGAAGTCTAGGTAATGTACTTTTCAGATGAAATGGTGTTAGTATCTTTTTGGGGTTTTTCCTTCCCCCTTCAACCTTACGGTTTATTTAGCATAGAGGAACAACCACCGTTTCTTGGATCGTGGCATTTTATAGCAGAACCTGAGTTCGCAGTTCTGGGGTATGTTACTAAAGGTTAACAATATCTCCTGCTTAAAAGTGGATTTTTTTCCCCCCTGATCAAGAGGATTGCCTTTAACAATTGATTCTGTCACAGCGGCATTCTGCCAGCCAGGTTGTCAAGAGTCAGTTCCGGGGTCGGAAAGGTTTCTGTGATGAGTGTGGTCCAGCAGGTGTCCTCCAGCTTTGAGGCGTCCCTGAGAAGAACTGGTGGGTGGGTTGAAGAGGGTGGTCCAGGCGTGGGAACGGGGCTGTGAGAGAGGAGTGGCGCGGGTGGAGCCCGTGGTCCTGCCGAGTGGCCGAGCTGTGGTGGGGAGAGAACAGATGCAATAAGGGGGGATGTGTTGGGTCTCCCCTTGGGCGGGGTTCACCGGCTGAGAGGGCATCCAGGGCCAGCCAGCAGCGTGTGCGGCAGCACGGGACCAGCCAGTATTTATGGGTCATTTCCACGTTCCACGTTAGGCTTCGGCGACTCAAAGATTGTTGGACCTATCCTGCCTTTACCACGCCACCATTTCCTGCTTCTACATCAGTGACCGTGTCCTGTCTTCGGTGCTGGTTCTCCTCCTCCTCTGTCCTCCAAATCTTGGGGAGCATCAGGGCTTGGTTTTCTTCTCTTCCCCATCTGTGCTCTCTCCCTGGGTCTTCTGATTCAGTTTTGTGGCTTTAAATAGCATCTTCTGTATTTTCGGGCAACTCTCAAATTTGTGTCTCCACGCTGGACCTCTCCCACCC
Source organism: Halichoerus grypus (assembly GCF_964656455.1). NCBI lineage: Eukaryota > Metazoa > Chordata > Mammalia > Carnivora > Phocidae > Halichoerus > Halichoerus grypus. The sequence goes on from NC_135714.1 coordinate 191,206,531, forward strand.
ATCTCCCTGCCCACTTGAAATCATTACTTGGGTAACAGTGGGCATTTCCCCGTCAGCTTTCCCGAACTGATCTCCTGATCTTAATCTCTAGATTCTGTTCCTCTCGGAGTGCCTGGCATCTCCTTTCTCCATGCTCAGCACCCAGTCCTTGGAATCTTGATACCTGTCTCCTTTCTCCCCTCTCTCTCTCCTCTTGCTCCTTCCCCTCCCCCCGCTGCCCCTCCAATTTATCCAGAATTTGACTGCCGCTCCCCACCTCCAGCACTAGCATTTCTGGGCTAAGCCACCAAGGCCTGTCACCTCTATTAGTGCAATAGCCTTCTAACTGGTTAGTAGCAGTGTGTGAGTACTAGTTCACTAGCTGTGACGAGTGTGCCCTAATAATGTGAGATGTTAGCAACAGGGGAAACTGTCTTCATAACTTTTCTGTAAATCTAAAATGCTTCTAAAATTAAAAATTTATAGAAATCTCCCTTACTGCTACCCCCCCCCCCCACCCGATGCCCTAGCCACAGTGGTCTCTGCTGTTTCTCTAACTCCTGCTGCTTCTCTACTGGAGGTGATTTTGAGCCCCAGGGAACATTGGCAATATCTGGAAACTTTTTTTGGGTGGGGGGAGTGTGGAGTGAGATAGAGGAGATGCAACAGGCTTTTAGTTGGGTAGAGACCAGGATAATACTGAACATCCTAAAATGCATCCTAGGCCTTTTGAATTTAGGGTTTTCTCTTTCCCTTCAGATTCCTGACCATAGCCCCTTGCCCTTCTTTATTTTTCTCCTTCCTGCCTCATCATCAGCGTGTGATACACTCTTTCTTCGCTTCTCACCAGGAAACATGTCTTCCATGAGGATTTGTTGCTAGTTTGGCTCACTTTTGTATCTCCAGCATCTACCACTATTCCTAGCACATAGCAGGGGTTCATTAAATACTCATTGAATGAATCCAGTAATTGGGCGAGGGGAGTGAACGATTGGTACAGGTACCGCGCACCGATGCTAAAGAATCCAGACAGGAAAGGAAAATGGAGCGTGAACGTTCCCCCAGCTGCCTGTTCTCCAGAAGTTATCACTGTTGACAGTTTATTTTTTTTATCCATCCAGAATTTTTCTGTTCATTTTTCAGCACATTCGTGTCCTGTGCACATAATTCATCTCCCGTCCCTTTTTACAAACATAAATGGGATCAGTTTCGTTTTGCCAGTTAACCTATCTGGACGATCTTCAATAGCAACATGTAGAGTGCTGTCTTATTCTTTTTAATGGCTACATAATATTTTATATGTAGAATTAAGCAAAAATAGTTTAATTGGTTGCAGTAGAATCCGGGCATAATACTTTGTTGTAAAGTAGATAGCAGTAATAAATCCTGTAAAACAATAGACCGTGCTTGTTTAACAGCTTTTTAAGTGTTTTTAAAAGTATTTTCTCTGTGTGTGTATATACACGCACACATACATATATATACACATATGTATTATTCCTAGTTTGTAAATGCCTCAGGATCAGGAAATAGTCTTTAGTTCCACGTACCTTACATGGTAGCAGATTCTCAATACCTGTAGGTTGAAGTTTTCCCTTGTTTTGATAAAATTATTGGGTCATTACATAATTAAAACTTCCCTGAATATTAGAACTGTGGACCAAATGAAGAGATTGTTTGGGGAGAAAACCATTTTCTATTTTATTTAAATGATGTTTGTTCTCCTGGAAGCCAAAAATCTGTGTAAATCTCCTGACTTTATCCGCTGAGGATATGGCATGATGGCCAAAGAACCAGGTAGGGTGCGCAGCTGCAGCGTAATTCAGTGTCAGTCAGGCTTCTTATTGCTTTGCGCATAGCAGGGCTTCTCTCCTTTTTTCCCTCATAAAGTGACTACTGGGGCAGTGTTGGCAGTGACGCAGTTAGGATACTGTAAATTAATGCCGCTGTGCTAATTTCAGCTGACCTTTAAACCAGCCCTCCAGTCTCCTGCCGCTTTCACCTTTGGGTGGGACTCCCATCCCGTGAATCTTCATCTGAGAGTTACTTTGCCAAGGTGCGGTGCTGTCCTCTACTGAGTACTGGGATGTTTTGTGAGGCTCCGTTGACTTGCAGGGTGAATTTGTTGGCATGGAGAGGAACAGTTGGTCTGAAAGAAATTGTCCTGCTCACCTGGTAGGCCAGCCCAGTGGCCTGCCTTTCTTCCCACGTGAAAGGCAACCCTGTCTCAAATGCCCCCTTGCCTTCTCTCTCACCCTCCGACCTTCCCACAGCGCCCGCCATCGTGCTGCATTGATGGGCCCTCTCCATGTGTTTAGCTTAGATGCTTCAGCTGTGTGTGTATGTGTGTGTCTTGTATTTAGTTGTGAACACTGGTTGTTGACAGCAGTGGTGAGAAAACATTGATGTGGTTGGTGAAATCTGCTTTGCTGCCTTAAGAAAAGTTCTGTTTGATATTAAGCTGCTGGTTTCCCACTGGTAAATGGACTCTTTTTTTTTTTTTTTTTTAAGATTTTATTTATTTATTTGACAGACAGCGAGAGAGGGAACACAAGCAGGGGGAGTGGGAGAGGGAGAAGCAGGCTTCCTGCCGAGCAGGGAGCCCGATGCAGGGCTCGATCCCAGGACCCTGGGATCATGACCTGAGCCGAAGTCAGACGCTTAACGTACCGAGCCACCCAGGTGTCCCTAAATGGACTCTTTTTTGACTCATGTTGGTTTAGAGGTGATCTCAATATCAAAATGATCTATTTATTTTATAATTATTTTAATACTCTTAAGTAGTTATATAGTGCTAAATGAGACAATAAACCCTTACATTTTGTAGGGCGTGAACTTAATTACTCTTCTAAAGAAATAATTTCAGGATACATTTTGAAAGGAGATGACAGAATGTCATTATGGGAGGTCATATGAAACCACCTTTCAGAGTTTTTGTTCTAAATTAATCGGTCAAAGCTTTTGTGCTTAGGATACTGTAGTGGCATTAAATTTGTGAGCTTTGGGGCATTTAATTTATTGTATATGAGTAAACCCAAAAAATGTTTGTTGTCTCGCTTTGTTAACAATTGGTTATATTTGCTTTGAAGATATAAGTATAATACGAATACAACTTAGCTGTTACACTTGGCAGTCTTTGATCTGATGTTCCTTATAGTTCTTTCACTCGAGTCATCAAAGTATGAGAAAAAGATTTTTCCTAAGCTTAGTAATTCCAAACGTGTTAGAGGTATTGATACTTGGAAAACAGGAAAAAAAAAAAAACCTAATAACTATTGCATTTATTCACATTTCATACAGATGTACAATACTTTATTAAAATGTAAGGTCCCAGACAAACTAACAGAACAAATTTACACTGTTTTGTTTGTTTTATTTCTTTGAGGTCATGATTCTTACTTCTTTGTTCTGTTTTAGGTTCCTGAGGGTTAAGCGATGGGGAGACCCCTGGTCTTGCTTCTGCTTCTGCTCCTCCTCCTACAGCATTTTGGAGATGGTGACGGAAGCCAAACACTTGCCCAGACGCCTCTCCAGTTTACACGTTTCCAGTACAACGTCACGGTGCACGAGAACTCCGCAGCGAAAACCTATGTCGGGCATCCTGTGAAGATGGGTATTTACCTTACAAATCCATTGTGGGAGTTAAGGTACAAAATTGTCTCCGGAGACAATGAAAACCTTTTCAAAGCTGAAGAGTACATTCTTGGGGACTTTTGCTTTTTAAGAATAAGGACCAAAGGAGGAAATACAGCTATTCTGAATAGAGAAGTGAAAGACCATTACACACTGATCGTCAAAGCCATTGAAAAAAATTCTAATGCCGAAGCCCGAGCAAAGGTCAGGGTGCAAGTGCTGGATACAAATGACTTGAGACCTCTCTTCTCTCCCACTTCGTACAGCGTTTCCTTACCTGAAAACACAGCCATAAGGACCAGCGTTGCAAGGGTCAGTGCCACGGATGCAGACATAGGAACCAATGGAGAGTTTTACTACAGCTTCAAAGACCGAACAGACATGTTTGCGATTCACCCAACCAGCGGTGCAGTCGTTTTAACTGGTAGACTCGATTACGCAGAGACCAAGCTCTATGAGATGGAAATTCTTGCTGTGGACCGTGGGATGAAACTGTACGGAAGCAGTGGTATTAGCAGCATGGCCAAGCTAACCGTCCACGTGGAGCAGGCCAACAGATGTGCTCCCGTAATCACGGCGGTGACGCTGTCCCCGTCAGAGCTGGACAAGGACCCAACATACGCGATCATAACCGTGGATGACTGCGATCAGGGTCCCAATGGGGAAATAGCTTCCTTAAGCATTGTGGCCGGTGACCTCCTTCAACAGTTTAGAACGGTGAGGTCCTCCCCGGGGAGCAAAGAATATAAAGTCAAAGCAGTGGGTGCCATCGACTGGGACAGTCATCCTTTTGGCTACAGCCTGACACTCCAGGCTAAAGATAAAGGGACTCCTCCCCAGTTCTCTTCTGTAAAAGTCATTCGTGTGACTTCTCCGCAGTTCAAAGCCGGCCCGGTCAAGTTTGAAAAGGATGTTTATAGAGCAGAGATCAGTGAATTTGCTCCTTCCAATACACCCGTGGTCATGGTGAAGGCCACGCCTAGTTATTCTCATTTGAGGTATGTTTTTAAAAGTACACCCGGAAAAGCTAAATTCAGTTTAAATCACAACACGGGTCTCATTTCTATTTTAGAACCAGTTAAAAGACAGCAGGCGTCCCATTTTGAACTTGAGGTAACAACAAGTGACCGAATAGCCTCCACCAGAGTCTTGGTTAAAGTCTTAAGTGCAAATAGCAATCCCCCTGAATTTACCCAGACCGCTTACAAAGCATCTTTTGATGAGAATGTGCCCATTGGGACGACGGTCATGAGTGCGACTGCCATAGACCCCGATGAGGGTGAGAACGGGTATGTGACCTACAGTATTGCAAACTTAAATCACGTGCCGTTCGTCATTAACCATTTCACTGGTGCTGTGAGTACTTCAGAAGACTTGGACTATGAGCTGATGCCTCGAGTTTATACTCTGAGGATTCGAGCGTCAGACTGGGGCTTGCCCTACCGCCGGGAAGTAGAAGTCCTTGCCACGGTGACTCTCAATAACTTGAATGACAACACACCCCTGTTTGAGAAAATCAACTGCGAGGGGACGATTCCCAGGGATCTGGGTGTGGGGGAGCAAATAACCACCGTTTCTGCCATCGATGCCGACGAACTTCAGTTGGTCCGATACCAGATCGAAGCCGGAAATGAACTAGATCTGTTTAGCTTAAACCCCAACTCTGGGGTGTTGTCCCTAAAGCAGTCGCTCATGGATGGCTTAGGGACCAGGGTGTCCTTTCACAGCCTGAGAATCACAGCTACAGATGGAGAAAATTTCGCCACACCGTTATACATCAACCTAACCGTGGCGGCCACCCGCAAGCCAGTGCACTTACAGTGTGAAGAGACTGGGGTTGCCAAAATGCTGGCGGAGAAACTCCTGCAGGCAAATAAGTTACACAGTCAGGGAGACGTCGAGGATGTTTTCTTTGATTCCCACTCTGTCAATGCGCACGCGCCTCAGTTCAGAAGTACCCTTCCAACTGGCATGGAGGTAAAGGAAAACCATCCAGTGGGGTCCAACATAATTTTCATGAATGCTACTGACCTCGACACTGGCTTCAATGGAAAACTGGTCTATGCTATTTCTGGAGGAAATGAGGATAGTTGCTTCATTATTGACATGGAAACTGGAATGCTAAAAATTTTATCGCCCCTTGACCGTGAAACAACAGACAAGTACACCCTGAACATCACAGTCTCTGACCTTGGTATACCACAGAAGGCCGCTTGGCGTCTCCTAGACATCAGAGTTCTGGATGCCAATGATAATCCTCCGGAGTTTTTACAGGAGAGCTATTTTGTTGAAGTGAGCGAAGACAAAGAGATAAATAGTGAAATCATCCAGGTTGAAGCCACAGATAAAGATTTAGGGCCAAATGGACATGTGACCTACTCTATTCTTACAGACACAGATAAATTTTCCATTGACAGCGTGACTGGAGTTGTTAAAATTGTGTACCCTTTGGATCGGGAAGTACAGCACGTGCATTACTTAAAGATTGAGGCCAGGGATCAAGCCCGAGAAGAGCCCCAGTTGCTTTCCACTGTGCTTTTGAAAGTATCATTAGAGGATGTTAATGACAACCCACCTAAATTCATCCCACCTAATTACCGTGTGAAAGTTCGAGAGGACCTTCCAGAAGGAACCATAATCATGTGGTTGGAGGCCTATGATCCTGATTTAGGTCAGTCTAGCCAAGTGAGATACAGTCTTCTGGACCACGGAGAAGGACACTTTGATGTGGATAAACTCAGCGGAGCAGTCAGAATTGTACAGCATTTGGACTTTGAGAAGAAGCAAGTGTATAATCTCACTGTGAGGGCCAAAGACAAAGGGAAGCCAGTTTCTCTGTCTTCCACTTGCTATGTTGAAGTGGAGGTCATTGATGTGAATGAGAACTTACACCCACCAGTGTTCTCCAGCTTTGTGGAAAAGGGTGTAGTGAAAGAAGATGTGCCTATTGGTTCCTCCGTAATGACAGTATCTGCTCATGATGAGGACACAGGAAGAGACGGGGAGGTCCGCTACTCCATTAGAGATGGGTCCGGTGTTGGTGTTTTCAAAATAGATGAAGAAACAGGTAAATATGTTCTTTTTAGTCCGGTTTTCCTAAAGGAAATATCTGCCCTGTGCCACCTGCTTTACCCTTCCCTTTTGGCCTCTCAGGGCTCAACACAGAGGTGAGTGTGCATGCTTTTTGTCCTTCTGCAGGTGTCTCTGTGCATAGTAAGGAATGAGTTTGGAACCAAAGGAACCTGAATGACTTGGCATAAAATGAGTTAAAAAAACAAAACAAAACAAAAACAACCAGGAGAAAATTGACATCATCACCACTGATACTGATCTTTTAAGTTTGTGCTCTGTATTATCAGAAGCATCATTGTGGTTTTGCTGCAACTTTGAGAAACTGTTGCAGACTTACAGTAGCCCCTCCCACTACCTAGCATGCCTTCCAGAGATTATCGTACCCCTGCGAAGCGATGCAGTGTACAGAGAGAATGCTCTGCTGACTTCCATGATGTGGGCTGCTTTCCTTAGGAGGTCCTTCAGGTTTTGTTGGAGAGGCAGAAGCAGGGCAGTGCCATGTTGAATTGAAGGGACGTGGCTCTTCCAGGGTGATCTTGACAAGTTAGTCATCTTACTGAAACGGACTTCATCTGTAAGATGGGGACACTCAAAATGGCTGCAAGATGAATGGGAGATAAAGTGAAATGACACGGGGAGGCTGCCCAGCATGTGTTAGTCTGTTCATGTCTTGGAAATGGTAGGAATGCTTTGTTACAATACTCTTCCACCTGGAATAAGAGCCTGAAACCAGAACATCCAAGACAGCCGATGTAGGCTAGAGTGTGTATTGTTTCGCACTTTGTGCAGATCTCGAACATAGCTGCTTTTCACGGATATTACAGTTGCATGTCCGTCTCCCTGGTGGAGTACAAGCCTTTGTATGAGTTTGCTGAGGGCTGCCATAGCAGAGTGCACAGACTGGGTGGCTTAAACCACAGACATTGATGTTTTCACAGTTCCCGAGGCTAGAAGTCGAAGTTGGAGGTGTTGGCATGGTTTTCTCTGAGTCTTTTCTCCTTGGCTTGTCTTCTCCCTGTCTTCACACCATCTTCCCTGTGTATGTCCGGGTCCTGATCTCTTCTTATAGGGACACCAGTCCTATTGGATTAGGGACCACCCTGATGACCTCATTTTATTTATCTCTTTTAAGGCCTTATCTCCAAGTCACCTTCTGAGGTACTGGGGATTGGGACTTGAACGCATGAATTTTGGGGGACACAATTCAGCCCCAAACCACCTTCCAGGACAGGCTTTTAGCTCCTACGTTTTCTGTCTTCAGCCCTAGCAAGAAGTACCAAGCAGGTAGAAGCTGCTCATTAAATGTTAAAAGAACAAATGAGTAAATTAATGATTATTTTGGCATTGAATGTCCTGCCCTCTGAGAATGGTAGTGGAAATAGAAGGAAACTGGGTAGTAATCACAGTGCTAGATGAGCTGCCCTACATGGAGTTCAGTTTATTAATCTCCTTGATGTTTCCTCTATGAACATACCCATTTAAAAAAGATGCTTTTCTTAATACATTGAAATTTTTAAGTTTGTATTCAGTAATACCACAAATAAATTCTTTAGTTACCACCCACTGCACCAACCATGCGTACACTAAGATGTATAAAGTACAAGAAGCGTATAATTATCCTGGAAATGAGTTATTTTAGAGGCTGTAATATTGTTAATGTACTTCTGTTTATTCAAGGGATTCTTTTTCTAATGAGTTCTATACCACTCGCATGTGTTAGATGTATCTATGGATTATATACCAGTCATCTAAAATACCAGATTCTTTTTTTCTTCCTTCCTGAGATTTTTTTTCTTTTTGTTTTTTGTTTTTATTTTTTAATTTGAGTGTAATGTATAAAATACATTTTAATTTTTTTACATTATACTGCCATTTAAAATCTTTAATCAGATTTCATGAGATCGTCAGCCATATGACATGCCATGATTAGCTTTCTATAAACAGCTTTGCTTTCTGTGTAGAAATCAGTGTCAGTGGCATAAAAAAATAAAACCTTATACTAGGCAAAGAATTTTATTAACCTTGTTTCAAACTTTATTCCCAGGCTTATTCAGTTTAATTAGCTGCAAAGAATGAATTGTGTTCAGCAAAAACTGAAAAGAGCTGCAGTGTCCAAGGGGCTTGGTCTTAAAAGTATTAGAGCTCTAGATTTTATCGGACCCCTGAACGACATTTTAAAAAGGAGTGCTAATATAAAATAGCAGTTGCCAGTAACTTCTTCAGGTTCTGTCTCCTTCAGAAGTTGACTCCGTTCCCTTCGCTTTGTTCTTAATTCTGCACACGGTCTGGAACGTCCCCATCAGCCTGGTCCCAGCAGCAAGTGGTGCTTTTCCGTCCACAGGTTGTGTGGGCAGAGCGTAAGCCCGTCGTCTTGAACCAGTCAGACCGTCTGCACCCAGTTGCTTTCATTGAAGATGCTGGGTAGCGTTTCTGTCAGCGGCTCTGTGTCAGCATGGTCTGTAACGGGCATGCCTTCCCGGCAGCTTTGGGCAGCTGGAGCCCTGTTCCTCGGTTTGTGAACATAGTCACTTCTTTAATACTGGAAGTAGTGTTTCCCCCTAACTTCTTCAAGCAGAACGGACGTTTTTTATCATCTGCTGTAGCTGTTCTGTGAACCACCTTTTCTTTCCCACCAATGCGCACTGGTGCTTGCAGTTTGGCGAAATTCTCCGGGTTCTGGTTCACGATCCTTTCTTTCATCTTGTTGCAGTGGAAATGGGACTGCGGGGGGCAGGGGGATGGGACGGGGACGGGGGACCAGGGTTAGTGCTCAGGGTGGGTCTCAGGTGGCCCAACTGAGATTAGGTGCTCACCCCTGGGGAACACAGATGGCTGCTAGAGCCAGATTTTTAAATAATAATTTAACCGACTGCTATTGGTTATGCTGTTTCCTTTAGTCACTCATCTGAGGAGTAGAATATATATCTATTTTGTCATACTCTCCAATATTAATTCGAATTTTCAGGTACAGCGTCAACATGCAAGAATATCCAAAATTTAAGAACTGCAGCTGAAACAATGAATATGTTTGTGAATTTCCTAAGGACAATTATTCCTACTTTTTTCTTTTTTCCTTTTTGCTCTGGAAAGCCTAAAAAGAATTGGTACAAGTTAAAGTTGAGACAGAAAATAGAACCATATTAATGTACACATTACCTGATGACTTAAATTATGTGAGCACTGCCTCTTTTGGGTTTTTCTTTCAAGGGGAAAGAGTATTTTTATTGTTGCTTTTTATGTATGTATGATTTTTTAGAGAGAAAGAGCGAGAGCGCATGTGAGCAAGGGAAGGGGAGAGGGAGAGAGAACCTCAGGCAGGCTCCATGTTCAGCGTGGAGCCTGGTGCGGGGCTCATCTCCTGAGCCGGAGTCAGGAGTCAGCCACTTGACCGAGCCACACAGGCACCCCTTTTGTTGCTTTTTAAAGACTCATTTAGAAATGAGTATTTTTTTGCATATAAATTTAAGAGATTGGGATATTCTTACTACCAGGAAGAAAGGGGAAACAACCAAACAAGGCCGTGTTCTGAAATCTGTAGTAGTTTTCGGAGCTGCATGGCAGTGCTGGAGTTTTCTAGTGGTAACTTAGTGGGGGAGGAGGGGATGCACTGAGACTGTGGGCAGAAACTGTTGTGCATCTCTGGAAATACTGAGATTTGAAGGTGCAAATTTAGAAATTTCTTGGTCACCTGTTCTGTAGTCTTTGGGGCAGAAACTGTTGTGCATCTCTGGAAATACTGAGATTTGAAGGTGCAAAGTTGGAAATTTCTTGGTCACCTGTTCTGTAGTCTTTGGCTTTACAGAAAAAAGTAATTAATATTACAGCAGATTAATGTTTGTATATTTTTTGGAATTGAATCAAAGTGATTTAATCGTACTTACACATTGGCCTGTTATACATTGTAAGATGTGTTTTTGGGGGCAATAGAATTATCAGCCCAAGTTATTTTAGAGATTCTTGGCAAGACAGTTGGCATCGTAGTATAGAATTCTTTCAGGGAAAGTCAATATGTTTTGTGCAGTAGAAATAGTAAAATTTGGTACGTTCTTTTGGGGGGTTTGTCTAACGAATTCCTAGTGCAGGTCGAAAGTATGGAGAGGTACCTGTCAGATGAAGAAAAGTAGGAGAAGTTCAGGAACAAGGTGGGGGGGGTGCCCATAGGACATGACACTGAAGTCAGCATGAGTTGGAGATGGCCCAGCTCAGGTCAGCTTTAATAACACCTTTCTAGAACTTCAGATGCTCTTCATTGCCCATTTCTCTTGTGCTGTTACTTTGTCTTCTAGTGACGCGTGTTATACTGGACTAATTGACAAGGTGCAGGACCAAGAACTTGCCCACTTAACTGTTCGCTTTTTGCCTTTGACTTAACTTTAAACTATAGTGTTGGTTGAATAATATAAATAAGTTTTTTGGGTATTGTACCTATTTTAGCATTGTCAAATAGGTGTATCATTTGCATTCTTTTCATAGAACAGAGAATATAATCAGCAATCTGAATTTAGTTCTTACTATTCTTATGGTCCTGTTCTTTAAAAAAAAATCTACTTAAATTTGAAACATCCCCTGAAAAGTAGTTTTTGTGGGTTTTTTTTTTTTTGAACTAGAAATTCTATGAACTACCTAAAATATGTAGCCAATGTGCAGTCCTGTTAGCTCTGCATTTTGTACATATTTTGCTAATTGGCTTTGCAGGGAGGTAACATAGAATAGCAGTGTGGGGGTGATAGTCATTTGACTTCTCTGATAATCTCTCACTGTATCACATGCTTTCCTGGAGAGGCCTCTCGGTGTTGGTGAACTGTTCTGACAAATCCGTGCCCACGTGATTGCTCGTCCATTTCAGGTTTGGAGGTTCCATGAAAAACGATTTGGAAATAGGTCTTGTTAGAGAGCCAATCTCCAGGGCTCTAATTAAAATTATCCCCCCCACCCTTTGTCTGCTGAAAAATCTACAGGGGTGGTCATAAAGCAGATTTAACCGAAATGTTAGTGGAGGATCTCTGAAGCATGTGTAATTTCACAGATTTTGGTTTGTCTGACTTTATACTTCTCAGCCTTCACCCCCATTGTCACCTGAAGTATGTGCCAGTTGCTTTGTTGTCAGCTTCAGAGTTGAGCAGAATAGAATCTGGAGTATCCCTCTTGCAGATTTATGGAATAAATTCAGGTTAGTGTTCTTGGCCAATAGGTACATAACCAAGTTAATTATTACTTGAGCATCAGTAAAAAGGTGCAGCTTCTTGTTAGTCTTTAACCTGAGGTAATGTCTAGAAAAATGCTTGGCCAAAAGATTTTTTTTTTTTTAATTGTTGGTAGTTGGGGTCTAGTCCCCTGATGTATGTGTTGTAATGGGATGCCTGAAGTATGTTTTCCCATCGGTCTCTAGAGTACTTTGGTTCAGTTTTTGGCTGTTAGTATAATGCAGCCCAGTAAGAGTGTTTCCCCCTTCCACTTCTACTTATTTGGGGAGACCATGTTTTTCATTAAGATAAGACCAATTTCTAAACGTACTAATGCTGTGTTGCTCTTAGAATCCCAATTGTGGTTTCAGAATTGAAATTTACATTTCGGTGAAAAGACTTGGGAAGAATTAATATGGAAGTACAGCTGTTGCAACAAGATAAATCACCGTTCATGAAATATGGGAGGGAAAATAGGGACATTTTTCTGAAGAGAACATGGTTACATTCACATCGTGAGAGAGTGGTATTGCACGGTTCCTGGATTACCCATACGGGGACTAGCTCCTGGCTCTTCTTTGTTAGGGGACACAGAATGAACGGATTTGTGTAGTAGGACCGGAAGGGAATGCCAATCCAGGCTAACCTTATTGTTGACCTCAGTGAGAGGGGACAGTGTTTCTGGGGCTTCTTTCTGGTCTGGCAGAAGTCTGAATATTTTAATTATTATCTTAATTACCAAGTTAAAAAAAAAAAAACCAACAAAACTTTTCCCCCAACTTTTAAAGTAGGATATCATGCGTACAACCAAGGACCTGTTTTTTTTTTTTCCCCCCAGGCCTGTTGTCCTGACAGGAAGTAGAATGCAAAGGATGGTATTAGTGGCCCCAAGTGTTAGGACCAAAAAGTCTGTAAGAGTGGCTAAAAGCTGGGCAGTCCTTGGAGTGTGGTCTACTGTGGAGGGACCCCTTACCTCTGCTGGAGCTGGGTCTGGAATTCCTGGCAGCAGGAACTTGAACCAAGACTTGGGGGGGAGGCCCCGTAAGGGAGTTCCCTGATTTGTCGGTGAAGGGGCTTTGGTGTTGGCATCTCCTGTCTTATGTGGCCGCAGCTGCTGGCCTGTTCTTTTTGTTCTCGTCCTCAGAAAGTCGAACAGACAAGAAACCAATTTCTTAGCCACAGAAAGGTTGAAAATCAGGGCTTGGCAGAAATTATGTTATAATGTGCTGTTGCTGTGTTTAGGAGTAACAGTGTGCGTGTGTGTGTGTGTGTGTGTGTGTTTAGGAGTAACAGTATGTGTGTGTGTGTGTGTGTGTGTGTGTGTTTAGGAGTAACAGTATGTGTGTGTGTGTGTGTGTGTGTGTGTGTAAGAGAGAGAATCGGCGTCCAGGCAGGGAGGGCATGGTATTTCTACTGGGGACAGGAGCCTCCTCTAAAGCTGGAGAATGTTCAGGTGAAAATAGAATTTAATTAGGAATCCTAAGGAAGTTCATTTTGTTTTAAGAGAAAACAGGACACGCTTTTCTTTGGTTATTTGTGTGATATTTAGCAAGTTGGTGCTTTAAGTCCTGACTGAATACTGGTTGGGGAAGAGTTGGGTTGTAACTCTCTCGGGGCTGAGATACAGGATGGAGTAGAAACAGCTTAAAACATGCTCTCTTTGGCTGTGTGCTTTCAGTGGTTATGATGATAAGGTTGAAGGGCATCAGTAAAATAAGCCACAGATATTTACTGTTACCGCCAGGTGTTGTTCTAAGCACTCTGTGTGTATTCATTTATTTAATTGTCACGACTACCAGGTGGATACTGTTATCCCTGTGTTATTGATGAGGGAACATTCACAGAGAAGCTAAGTCACTTGTTTTTAAGGCCACTTAGGTACTAAGTGGCAGAACCAGCAGGCCTGGGCATGCCAACAGTACACTTTACTGCCTCTCACCCTTTATAGAGTGATCTGAAGATGCTCTAAGGGAGCCCATATGGAAACTACTAGTTGAAGATTGATGGACTAATTGAATGAATTATTTGCGAGCACAAGCAGGGTGGGAGGGGCAGAGGGAGAGGGAGAAGCAGGCTCCCCGTGTGGGGCTCCATCCCAGGACCCTGGGATCATGACCTCATGACCTGAGCCGAAGGCAAACGCTTAACCAACTGAGCCACCCAGTTGCCCCTGAAAACTGCTAGTTGAGTGGGATTCTGGACTGAATTGGGTTGAACCGTGCTGGGCTGGAGACTTGAATCCTAGATTTGAGGCTTCGTCTTGAAGAAGTTACTGCATCTAATGATCTTCTTCGATCATTTCTTCTCAAGGTGGCATAGTGGTCTTTATCACATTGAAGTGAACAGGATTTAAGAAATACATAGGGTGGCATTTAAGCAATTTAAGATTATTGCAATGAAGTGATTAGTAGTGGGGGAATCATGCTGAGTTCAGTGAGTTTCACTGTCTAGTGGAGATGGACGGGTTTGCAATTGTGAAGGTCCAATCATCTCATAAATAAAAATGCTGCTGGTGTGAACTGTACAGGATGTTAATTGGAACCTTTTCTCGTCAAGATGATGTTTTAGATGGTTGTTAGGGTCCTGGCTAACCTTTAAAACTAATTTTAACCCACTGAAGCTGACGTTAACTTATAGGCCCCCACTTCCCCACTGAATCACGTTCCTGATAGTCCTTGTTCTCTGGCATTGTCCTCCTTGAGGTCTTGGCTTCAGCATTTGTTCTCACAGGCCATCTGGTTTGTGCCAGTGAGCTTGTTTTCCTTCTCAGCCCTCTTGGCAAGGAACCATTTTTACGTTCCAAGACTCGCTGAAGACTTGAGCGCTCATAACTTGATGAGTGGCCTCTGTGTATAGACATTTAATGCTCAGTTAATATCTGGCCTGTTTGTTTTTTTCCCCCTATTGCCTGCCTTGCCCAATTATGAAAATTAAGTAGATCTTAGAACTTTAGGGGTTTGTCCCTTGTTGGATTTTGGTTTTTAACCATTGAGTCCCTGTTGTTTTGACTTTTGTGGATTATTTTAATTCATAAGGCTGGATTTGTCAAGATTTGATTACCTACTCGCTAGTATCTTGTACACTGTTACTTTGCATTTACCTTTATGGCACTTACTTTTTAAAAAAAATCAAACCATCCTGGTTATAAATAGTGCATGCTGCCCAAGACATGATGCCACGAAGCACCGTCTCTCATGTCTTTGTTACTGGGAACGATTGGTCTTGGAATGCTTCCTCTGCGAGGGCACATGCCTGTACTTGCTGAACTGGCAGTTACCCGGTGTCACGGTAGTGATAGTAAGTCTAGGAAACGATTCACACGTGCACTTCCAGGGTCAGACTTCCCGGTGGAGTCGTCTTGCCGGTTACACGGTGACCTCCAGAATATCCGAGAATGGTGGGGAACCCGTTGCCCGGCGAGGCCTCCGCATGGCTGCCTGAGCCGACCTGGAAGAGGTTCTTCAGGATTGTAGTCTTTTTAGTTTCAGCCTAATTGATTTTTTTTTTCTTTTTTTGATAAAAGTTACCCAGCAATTTCCATAGTTTCTTAAGATTTCTTTCTCATTTGTGGTTATTTAACCATATTATCTTTTGATCGCTGGTGAGCTTTTTCTTCTTTATCATCATCCGTATATAATTATAGGCCACATTAATTGAATGCTTTACTGTGAACCAGTGCTGTTTCAATCTCTTTTCCTAAGTTGTCTCCCTAGATCGTCACAGTAATTCGTGAGCAAAATTAGAGGGTAACAGGCTGTGTTCATGTAGGACCTGTATGAAATTCTAAAGATATGACAGCGATGGGGATGATGGTACATACTGATCTTGTGCCATTGAATTTTGAAATCGTGTGTGCGTGTGCGTAAGTGGTGTAATAGAGATTGATGTGGTTTGAAGTGTGGTGCTTTGAGGGTATTGTGGTAGTATAGACATGATTTTTGAAGCAGAGGTGTTCCATCTCTCATCGGATCTTTCTTAAAACCATTTGGTGTCTCCCTTACATAAAGCCCAAGGTTTTTAGCGTAGGCTGATGAGCCTCCCTCTCCCACTTGTCTGTGCTCGCTCCTGTGCTCCCGTTCATCCCTGTGCTTTAGCCAAATGGAGCCAGGCCCTCCCCCCGGCTCCACCCCATTGTGTCCTACCTCCCTGCCTTTGGGTGACACATTGACCACTTGATCGGCTCTTATTAACCCTGACTCTGCACGATAAATCTCCTGACAAGCCTTCTCCTTCTTATGGAGCTCATTCTTCTTTTCTTGTATGTACTTTTTAAATATTACTGTATCACTCTTGTGTGAATGTTTGTCCTTTTTCCTCTAAATTGTCAGCTTCTTGTGTGGGTGGATGCTAAGTCTTTAACCACTGGACTCCTAGAAGAGGCACTCAATAAATATTGGTTAGGTCGGCCTCACAAGCCATTGTTGCCTCTCTTGAAACACGTAGTCTGCTTTGTTCCAGGAGCACTTTCCATATGTTCTTCTGCCACATGTCGGGGTATTGTTTTTCTCTTTCTTGTCTGTCTCCCCGAACTCAAGGACAGAGTAGTCTTAACTCCTTTTCTAGCCTCTCCTAAGTGCAGTGGCTGACATGGCCGTGCTTAGCCCTTGTTTGCTCAGCAAACTGATTGTCCCATGTTAATGATGGTAGACATAAGGTTGAGAGAAACCTTTCCTTTACCACCTATTTCTAGACTTCCGGGCAGTGGTTCTTAATCATTTTGATATTACAGAAACTTTTGAAAATCTGTGGAAAGCTGTACATTCTGTCTTCAGAGACCGCGATTTGGTTGTAATAGCGGGAGGCTTGTAAAGAGCTGACCTCTGTGTCCTTGGATCCCTGGTTTTATGTCCCTCTGTTCTAGAGGTTCCAGGGCTGCCAGACCTCTTGGGTACTCCTGAAGGAGGACCAGATAGCAAGGAGAATGATGGTGGTGATGGTGGTGATGGTGGTGGTGGTGGTGGTGGTGCTGGTGTGATGGTGATGGTGGTGATGGTGGTGGTGGTGCTGGTGTGATGGTGATGGTGGTGGTGATGGTGGTGGTGGTGCTGGTGTGATGGTGGTGGTGGTGCTGGTGTGATGGTGGTGGTGGTGTGATGATGGTGGTGTGGTGGTGGTGGTGGTGGTGTGATGATGGTGGTGGTGGTGATGGTGGTGATGGTGCTGGTGTGATGGTGATGGTGGTGTGATGGTGGTGGTGGTGGTGGTGTGATGGTGGTGGTGGTGTGATGGTGGTGGTGGTGCTGGTGTGATGGTGGTGCTGGTGTGATGGTGGTGGTGGTGCTGGTGTGATGGTGGTGGTGGTGGTGATGGTGGTGGTGGTGCTGGTGTGATGGTGATGGTGGTGGTGGTGGTGGTGGTGGTGCTGGTGTGATGGTGATGGTGGTGGTGATGGTGGTGGTGGTGCTGGTGTGATGGTGGTGGTGGTGCTGGTGTGATGGTGGTGCTGGTGTGATGGTGGTGGTGGTGCTGGTGTGATGGTGGTGCTGGTGTGATGGTGGTGGTGGTGCTGGTGTGATGGTGGTGGTGGTGGTGATGGTGGTGGTGGTGCTGGTGTGATGGTGATGGTGGTGGTGATGGTGGTGGTGGTGCTGGTGTGATGGTGGTGGTGGTGGTGTGATGATGGTGGTGTGGTGGTGGTGGTGCTGGTGTGATGGTGATGGTGGTGGTGATGGTGGTGGTGGTGCTGGTGTGATGGTGGTGGTGGTGCTGGTGTGATGGTGGTGGTGGTGGTGTGATGATGGTGGTGTGGTGGTGGTGGTGCTGGTGTGATGGTGGTGGTGGTGCTGGTGTGATGGTGATGGTGGTGGTGTGATGGTGATGGTGGTGTGATGGTGGTGGTGGTGCTGGTGTGATGGTGGTGGTGGTGGTGGTGTGATGATGGTGGTGGTGGTGATGGTGGTGGTGGTGCTGGTGTGATGGTGGTGCTGGTGTGATGGTGGTGGTGGTGCTGGTGTGATGGTGGTGGTGGTGGTGGTGGTGGTGGTGATGATGACGACAACAACAATGACAGTAGTAGCGACGTGCATTTGAAAAAGGCTCAGCAGCCTGCACCTATTTTTATATACACTTCATGGCTCTTAGTCTGACGTGCTTATTACATGGTAGGTGTCACTGCTATTTTATAAGTGAGGTAGGTCACCCTGTACAGTAGACGAGTAGCAGCCACTCTCCTGTGTACTTACAGGTGTGTTTGAAATGATTCAAGACAGTCTGTCATTCAGGACTCCTTCCAGGTGGTACAGTAGCCTGTAGTTCTCTACAAACCTGTGTCATCAGCCCTGTCTCCCTGTGTAAGTGTACAAGACAATTATAATAAAATAATTGCAATTCACACAATACACAGGATACCCGTTTTTAAGTTAAGCAGCCCTCCAGGCCAGGATCTGATCTGTTGTGTTGCCAGTTTACCGTGGAAACCTGCTGCTCAGCTAGTATGCCTCTATTAAGGTAAAATAATCTGTCAGCAAACTCAAACTTCTGATCATAAAGTTAACTTTCTTCACAGACTGGACTTTATTTAAATGGACTTAAAAAAAATCAGAGTATTTGGGAATTAATAAACCATTTTAGTTTTGTGTAAATAGTCCCTCATTCTGTACAAAAGAAAAAAATTGAAAAATGGTGCCTGTTCTTAATGGTTGCTCTTCTCATAATGAAAGGGTGGTTTTTCTCCTGTCGTTGTAAAAGGAGCATTAAACAACTTTATAGTGATAGATGGAATAAATGTATATGTGGCAAAATGTTCTGATCTGTGACTTCCAGGCCTTGATATTCATATCACTTGAAGTCAGTATGTTTTTTGACCCCCAAAACTCAGTATGAGTTTTTGTAAAGAGCGATTTTGGAATCTTTCAGGAAGTCATGTTTTCTTTATCATAAGTTGAAGACATTCTGTTAGTTGAAAGCAAAAACAGCTCTTTGGAAAATGACTTGTTTGTTTTTAAGTTTTTTTTAAAATTTATTTGACAGAGAAAGAGACACACAGCAAGAGAGGGAACACAAGCAGGGGGAGTGGGAGAGGGAGAAGCAGGCTTCCCGCCGAGCAGGGAGCCCAGTGTGGGGGGCTCGATCCCAGGACTCTGGGATCATGACCTGAGCCAAAGGCAGATGCTTAACGACTGAGCCACCCAGATGCCCCAAAAATGACTTTAAAGTTGGGTTAATTTTATTTTTAAAGCAGTCCCACCATAAATTCTTAGTTAAAAGGTCCTTTGAAATTTATTTGCTTTGAGTTCTTAATATTTTTATTTGTGCCTTTACTCTTAAAGCTGCTTGACATCAGGCAGTTCCAGACATCTCTATCTTCTGACAGTGCTTGGCACTCATCTGGTATTTAGTAAATACTTACTTGGTGATGTTCATCTTTTGATAAACCCAGTAAATGTTTGTCCCATAATGTTGTTCTTTTGATCTCTTGCTCAGCTGAAGGTGTTCACATTTTTAATGGAAGAAAGATGAATTTGCTGTGTGGATACTGAGTTAGTTTGTTGGGTGAAGTGTCAGAATGGAACACAGTAACTTTTCAAGGGTTCATCTAAACTTTTTTTTTTTTTTTAAGAGAAGTATTTTTTCTTAATAGTGTATGAGCCTCATGTAGAAGATGAAAGCTGATTAGGAAAGCATGAACATGAATACCCAGTTTGGCTTCAATTAGCTCGGCGCTGTTGATTTTAGAAAGAAGTCAAACTAAGGATCATCACGTCTATAGAATATAAAGTTTTATAATTTAAGGCTCGTGATTTTTTACATGGTGTTTTATATATAGTATATGTCATGAGTGATTTTAGCATATTAAAAATCTGCTTTTGTCATTTTCTTCTACAGTGTGAGCCTTATGAGCACAGGTGGGGACTTTGCTTTGTTCAGCTCCTATTGCTGGTGCCTGGAACTGTCCCTGGCACGTGATAGGCCCCCAGCAAGCACTTGACAGATGAGTCCAATTTGAACGTGAGTTAGAGGATTCCAGAATATTAAAAGGAAACCCATAAGTAACTATGAGTGGGAAAGACCTTTTAAATTTGTTCTCTGTTCCCAATTAGAATTTCCTTTCTGTATCCAGTGGAAGTGTCATACATGCCGGATGTTCTTTTAGTGCAGTTAAAACTGCTCTTCCCCTTCAAATGCCCTCTTTTTCCGTACCTCTGAAATGGCTCACAACAAGAAAATTACAACATCCATAACAACACTCCGTAACAATATAGCAATGCAGTTTCCTTCTGTTTATATTTCATTCTCTGTAGAAGCAACTTAATATATGTCAGACTGAGTACCAAAGCCTAGAATTAGACATCTTAAAATCTGTGACTTTGCAGGTGCATAATACTGGGTGAGGCGTTGCTGTTTTCTTGGGCTGTAAAGTGGCGCTATTGCTTCTAGCATCCTCTAGATTGAAAAATACTTTTTTTTTTTTTAAGATCCACTTTTTTTCACTTTTTTTTTTTTTTTTTTAAGAGAGAGAGCACAAGCAGGGAGAACTGCAGGCAGAGGGAGAGGGAGAAGCAGGCTTGATCCCAGGACTCTGGGATCATGACTGGAACCGAAGGCAGATGCTTTAACTAAGCCACCCAGGCACCCCTCACTTTTTTTTTTTTTTAAAGATTTTATTTATCCACTTATTTGAGAGAGAGCGTGAGAGTGAGCACATGCGGAGGGGAGTGGCAGAGGGAGAAGCAGACTCCCCACTGAGCAGGGACCCCGATGCAGGGCTTGATCCCGGGACCCTGGGACCATGACCAGAGCCGAAGGCAGGCGCCCAACCACCTGAACCACTCAGACGCCTCTACTTCTAAGTATAAAAGATGAATCTCCATTTACATCATGCATTATATGGCAAAATTTTGAACTTTTGAAAGACTCTCAGATTAGTAGGATCTATTTTTGTTAGTATCATTATTGATGAATTTCCTAAAGCTTCAAAGAAGTAATTACTTCTAGAGATTCACAGAGTCTTTGAAACTGTCCCCTTCCTGGATTAAATTGAGCAGTATAGATGTAACCTTGTAAAAAGCTGTTTGTGTTTATTTTAAGTCTTTGGTTGTTTCTCTTGATGGGGTGCTATTTACTGATAAGCAAACCTTTCTTTTAAAGCCTAGTTGAATTAAGGGAAATCCAATGATGAGGCTATTTGAAGGAGAATAAAGTATGCAAAAACTAAAAATATTTTTCTCACTTAAATGAATGCATCTAAATAACAGATTTTTTTAAAACTCTTGCTTGGTCTTAGTCTACCTTTGTTACCCGCGCCTCTAATTCTGTGAACCTTTCATCCATGTGAATAGACAGCAAGAGTCTGTTTGGTCAGTTGTGTTTTTCTGATTTATAAGGAACTCCTTAGGATGATCAAAGGAAGGTCTGAAAACGCTTTTGGAAGTTTTCTCTGCATATTTGGGTAGAGGTCTGTTTTGAGGAGGCACATTTGGCACCTGAGAACAGGTGAGCGTTACAGAAACGGAGAGATGATGGCTAGGTTCTAGATTTGATGAGGGAGATTAGTGCAGGCATGTCCAAATCTCAATTGGGACTTTTATTCTATGTGGGCTGCTAATAAATATTGTGAAGGAAATTATAGAGAATTGTGTTATTTAGCCTTTTGTTGGGAAATAAACTGCCCTAAAATGTAGTGGCTTTAAACAGCCACCTTTTATTTAGGTGACAATTCAGTTGGTTGGCAATTTGGGCTGGACCCCCGCTGGGTGTGTCCTTTGGTAGTTTCAGCTGGATTTGCTCCTGCTGGGTCCCTTGCCAATCAGCTTGGTGGCTTGGCTTCTGGGAGTTGGCTGGATGTGGGCTGCGGGCAGGGGCTCCTAGGGCCTGTGTCTGTGTCGCTTACCTGCCTAGCCTGCACGTCAGGGTTCCGAGAGCTGGAAGAGAGAAGTAGCTAGATCTCCTGGCCTAGGTTCAGAGCTCATATATACTCATTTCTCCCATCCCGTCGGCCGAGTAAGGTGATTCAGCAGGTGGGAAAATAGGCTGCTCCTCTTGATGGGAGGAGTTGCAAAGTATTGGGTTCATTTATCAATCTACCGCAGAGACACTTTATCTGATTTTTTTTTTCCCCTTTGATGAGGACATTCCTTTTGGATATTAAATATGCACAAGAATTTAAAGGCTTTTGAAAATTGTGAAAATATCTTTGGTGTCTTAAAAAATTTCTACCTTAGCTATGTATTCAGGTTTTTAATACTGTTAAAACATTTAGTGGTATTAAATACTTCTTCAAGTTATTTTTAATATGTTTCCACTTAAGCTAGAACTTTTTAAGTAAGAGTATCAGGAGTATCACATGAGGTCTAAAGATACTAAGGCAGTAGCCCTCTGTTCCTTCTCTATTTCATTTTATATCACAAAGGTTTCTTAAGTTTCTTGCCCGAGAGGATCCCAGTTTTTGAACGGCATTTTAATGCCAAAGGAAGAGATGGGTTGAGGAGTAAAAGGCAGCAGGGAGTTCTTCACAATGGCCTTTTTCTTGCAGATCCTATTTTTGCTCATTAGCACCGCCTTTCTTGCTAGTTAATTTGTCACAAATTATTTCACTCATTTATTGTTTTTTCTTAGAAAAGACGTGGGGGAAATGGAATGAGAAGTAGGTGGAAGATGTGGGGGACATGAAGATAGAAACCGGAATAGAGGGGAGAACACCAGAGTGTTGCTTTGGTGTCTTTTGGCTTTATACACATCCTGATATCTCTGCTGAGTTTCAGCTTCAGTGGCTGTATTAAAAATAAAATTGTATTTTAGTGCTGCTTACTATTGTGTTAAATTTGGCTTGTATTAGAATTGTTAGGGGACATATTTGCAACAGAATAAATAGGAAATAAGGCTCCATGATGAGTTGAAACAGAAATCACAGGATTTGAAACAGTAACTCGTAATTGTACTGACGCACTAAATGTTCTGATGTTTCTGTCTGGAAATTTTGGGAGTTAATGTCTTTGAACCCGTTGACCTATATATGGAAAAGGAAACTTGTATCTTTCACAGGGTTCTTTTAGAGAAGATATAATGAAACCCCAGTTAGTATTTTTTACCTCAAAGACATTAGAAAAACAAGCAAGTAAAAATATTGTTAGAGATGAAAAAAATAAGTGACCTCAGTAAAGTGTGTTTGCCATTGTTTACTGCCTAAGAGAGTTCAGTGATCATTATCAAAACGGTCAAGTTTCTAATAAAACTCTTTCATGGGTGGTGGGGGTGGGCAGTGCCTGGATGGCCAGTCAGTTAAGTGACTGAGTCTTGGTTTCTGCCCAGGTCATGACCTCAGGGTCCTGAGATTGAGCTCTGCCTGGGGCTTCACACTCAGTGGGAAGTCTGCTTGAAGATTCTCTCCCTCTGCTCCTCCCTCGCCCCCTCCACCCCCGCATGGGTGTATGCACACGAGTGTGTGTGTGCGTGTGCGCGTGTGTGCAGGCTCTCTCAAATCTTAAAAAAGTAAAACACTTTCATGGGCTGAAATTGAGGTTCTATAACAGAAATGTAGGTTTCATGAGAAACCTAATCTAGAGGTGCTGACCTAAAATTTGATACTTTAATGAATAGTGAATCGTGAATATGGTCTACAGAAGAGCAGAGTATCTAAGAGAATGACAGTCTTAAATTCTGTTTTGGGATTAGAGATGATCCTGCATTATAGATAACCTAATCCATACAGCCTGGATAAATGACAAGAAACACAACAGAACAATTCCTGTCCCAGAATGTACGCTAAACCATTTATTGGAAGTATTCCATTGTTTAGATTCTGTTATTTAGATCCAAGTATCCATGTGAAAGAAGTGAGCGGATTTTCACAGTCTGTATTAGCACAGTTGTGTAAGTTCTGGCGGTGTTTACTTTTACTTCTTATTTTTCACATCTCCAAAGGAGTTAGTGCTGCCAAGTTAAAGCAGCGCTGCTCGGTAAGACCGTTCCACGTATGTAATTTTAAATATTCTAGTCGCCACTCTAAAGAAGACACAGGTGAAATTAATTTTAATAATAAATTTTATTTAATCCAGCAGATCGAAGAGGGTCATTTCTGCTTGAAATCAACATAGGAGAGTATTAATGAGATCTTTTACATTTTTGAACGCGCGTGACCTCTTTAAGTCAGTGTGTGTTTTGTAGTTAGGAACACATCTCAGTTTGGCCCAGCCCCATTTCCAGTGTCCATTACCACAGCAGAGGTTTAGAGACCTGTGTAGAGTTCAGCCTCTTTAAAGAGTTATTTGTGGATGTAAAGCCAGGCTCAGTCCCCCGGGTGAGTGGGCGGCCCCTGTGGTCCGTCCCTCCAAGACTGGCTGGCATGCCCTTGCGGGAAGGGCAGGTGGAAAGGGTTAAGTGGCTTTGCATGCTGAGTTCAGTGCCGCGTGGGAGTCAGATACCCTCTTCTAATGGTATTCACTGAGATGTTAAAAACCCATTATGCTGGTGTTGCAGAAAATTTCTTTGTCAAAGATGCTGATGGCCTAGATCCTGGCATGGCTTTTAAAATATTACAGTAAAGCAATTCTTGTGATGTTAAACTAGCGTCAGAGCCAGATGGAAACTCATTTTGCAATCATTTGACTCAGGCTCTCTCTTGCTTTGTGTTAATGGATGTACGAAAAACCTAACCTAACAGTTAATTTCAAATTAGAATTTTGTTTTCAATTAAAAATTGTCCAGTGATAGCTTTTATAAAATTCTGACTGAATCAAGGGTCTTTTTTTTTTTTTTTTTAGGATACGCATCTGTCATTTAGTTTGCCCCATTCAGATTGCTTTTTCGCAGACATATTTGGGGTTGGTAGAAACTCTAATTTGATGTAAACCTTTCTCTGAAAGTATGATGTCTTAAGACAAATTTACAGTTATTTTCCAAAAGACTTGATTAGATGAGGCCTGCCATTTCCAAGTGAAAGCAACCTTTACTAATTTTAACAAACAAGTTCCTGTGGGTTTACAGAATTGTTAACCTGTGTAAGTAATTCAAAGCCCTTATTTTTTATACATCTCTTTAGAATTATGGGCAGTCATGAGAAGTCCCTCTTACATAAACTTGCTCTTTGTGTTGTTTCAATGTTCTCTTCTTTTCTGAGTTAAAGTCACATTTTTAGATTTTGGAATTTTCTGTGTAAATTTTGGGATGTGCGCACCGAGATGACTTTTTAGTCGTATTTATTCTAGTCATGACCCTTCTCATGGCATTTAAATGGCCACAGACTTAAAATCTGTCCTAGCACTGCTGCCCTTGGAGATCACAGATCTACCTGTTTCCATTTGGGCTTCCACCACAGTTCTACATCAAAAGTTGTGAATGAAGCTTAAGCAAATATGTTTATTTTGTGCTGGCTGCTGACCAGGAATCTGCTGAAACGCCTGGAGGTTTTTTTTCTTTCTTTCTTTTTTCTTCTTCTTCTTCTTTTTTTTTTTTTCCTTAAACCCCTGTTGGGTGAACCATCACTGTGACAGGTAAATAGCATTCCTCAGTAAAGCCTGAACTCTTCCTGGCTCCCCATTCATTTCTTCAGGACTGTTGAATGTAGGGATTGTCTTCCTGGGGACCCCATTGATTAGGTCACAGCCCGGTCTGCAGAAAACAGAGATGCCCTGGGGCCGCCTCTCTGCAGGGTATTTGCTAAAGCCCATGTGAAAGGGCCACGTGGGGGTCTCAACTATTACCTTGTGAACAGGAATCCATTCAGGCAGCAGAGCACATATTAAGGACCTATTAACTTCCTCAGGCTTCTCCTGGAATTGAAAAGCACTCGGGAGCAAAGGAATAATAGAAGGAAATTGTTGCCAAAGCCACTGATGGTGCATCCTGCCCTATCTCTGTGGGTACATCCCTTCAGCAGCAGATTTATTTCCTGCTGGGGAGTCTGTTAGCTTTAGAAGTCCCCTTAAAGGTCATGGAAGGGGAGTTTGAAAATGATTATATAATGTTTTTTTTTTTTCTTTGAAGAGTTGATTCTCTGTTAGAACATTTGGGCAAAATTGGCAGAGACCTAACCCGCATTTTAAAATGAGCTTTATTTTCCAATAAAACAATATATCACCATTGTAGAAGTCTGGGAAAATGTAGACTATTATAAAGAAGGAAAAATCATCTTAAAATTCTTCTGTCCAGAGCACCATAGAAGTTTTGTTAAATTGCGTACACACACACACACCCCCCCTCTACAGCTCCAGGTACTAGATTTAAAAAAAAGTAAATATATATTGCACATATATTGTTGACTTCCTTTTAACATACCCACAGCTTTTATGATTCTTAAGTATTCTTACATAATGTGATTCTGGATTATACGGAATGTCATCAGAGAGATAAACTCTCATATGTATAATAACACCCAATTTTAGAACATTTAAACTGTTTTCTTGTTGGTGTATTTCTGTTTTGCCCTCGTGTAAATTTCAGGAAGCAGAATTACTGGGTCAAAGAAAATAAAAATTTAAAAAGCTTTCTGATACAAAACAAATTGCCACATTTTCATCCAGAAAGAAAAGTCTCATTAGCAGTTTGAGAATATTAATCTCTCTGCATTCTTGCTGACACTGTTTGGATTTAAAAACAGGAACCAGAAAGGTGCCATTATTTTTGGTGAAAAAACTTCAGGGAACTATCATAATTGAAATGGGGATTGTTAGTTTTGTGTCTGGTTGTATGTTTGAAAATTCTTACTTTTTATAAACCAACTTTTTGAGACCATATTCTGATTTGCTTAGCTTTTTTTGGATTTTTGTCCCCAGTGACCTCTTAAGACTTATTTCTTTAACTTGTCTTTTTATTTTATTTTATTTTACTTTATTTTTAAGATTATTTATCTATCTGACAGAGATAGAGGGAGAGAGCACAAGTAGACAGAGCGGCAGGCAGAGGCAGAGGGAGAAGCAGGCTCTCTGCTGAGCAGGGAGCCCGACATAGGGCTTGATTCCAGGACCCTGGGATCATGACCTGAGCTGAAGGCAAACACTTAACTGACTGAGCCACCCAGGCGCCCCGAACTTGCCTTTTTTTAAAATGGGTGTCTCCTGTGTGTCAGATAAATGTCCTGTGGGGGAGACCTCTAAAAATGGAGACTTTTTATTTCCCTTGGTTAGCTACTGTTTATAAAAAGCCTCTGTTTAGTGTGAATTTCTAATTTGAGCTGCTGTGAGGGTTTCCAAATAATAAATGGGATTAAAAATGGGATTAAGAGGTATACACATCCAGTTATAAAATTAGTCACGGAGATGAAAAGCACAGCATAGGGAATATAGTCAAGTGATACTGTAATAAGTTTGGATGGTGACAGTGATTGCACTTACTGTGGTGAGTGAGCATTGTGAGTAATCTTTAGAATCGTCAAATCACTGGTGGATACCTGAAACTCAGATAGAACAAGCATGTCAACTAGGCTTCAGTAATTTCAAAAAAAAAATGATTTTACTGTTAGAACCAAGATTCTGTCTTTCTTCTCTAAGTGGTCCTTGTAAATCGATTCACTAACCCAAGTCCATAGTGATTGAATCGAGACAAATTATTTTATTCATGGGGTGATTTCAGAACAAATTATCAAAGATCTTTTATCAGGCAACAAGCAATTCTTGTCAGCTATTAACTCAAGTGAAGGACCCAGGAAAGAGTATGAAGCAGGTAAAACACACAGGTTTCTATTCAAAACATAATTGGGCAAGTAACAGTTAAAAAAAAAAAAAAGTGATAGTTTTAGTTGATGATTTAGGCAATGGATCTAAGAGTTAAATATTAAAATTATAGGCCCAGGTATTATGAGGTTAATACATTGATATAAATATACAGAGGTGATTTTATTGAGCCCTTGGAAAAAAAATACTCATTTAGAAATCCAATAATATTTTATTTTTTGTTTGCTTCATATTGCATACTTATAATCGCAGTAACTTACAAAAACTATTTTTAGAGTCCAATTTACTAGTAAAAGGATAAAGATGGGAGGAAGTAGGGAGGCAAAAAAAATATCTACATGGTTTCTTCAGAATTTGGGTGGAGAAGAAGATTCACAAATAATTATGGTACACAAACTTTCTGCCTTATTTGCCTTGGGGGACTCATTTTAAGGCGGCCGTACTGAATGGATGCATCTTTAATCATCTGGAAGTAAGAAATCCATTATTTTTCTAAACCAGACAGTGGTTGTCTGTTTTAATGGAACAGTTGGTTGATTACAGCTCTTCAGGGCTTTATTTTCCAATGCTTCCAGTGCTTACTTCCTGTACATATTTGAATTCAAGCTTTAGGGATTGTTAAAAGTGAGTCAGAGAGTCAAAGAATTTAGAGTAGGGATTTGATTAATACTAGTTTTTTTTGGTAACATTACAGTTAGACTGTTTAACTAAGGGAAGTAGATTTCCTTATAGCGGCAGATCCCCCCAACCTGGTTGCTTAGAAATGGACCTCTGTCTGTGAATACATACGGTGAACTTGGATGGGTTTATGGTACAGCCTCCCTACCAGATAGAACAGGGTCTGCCATTTTAGTAGAGGGCCCGTGCTTCTTACCTAAGTTGGAGGGAATCAGGTAGTTTCTTGTAGAAGTTAACAAAAAAGTCTTCCCTGTTTTTTTAAAGTAACCAAATGTAGGTTGGCTTTATGGAAATCAGAAATCTGTGTTAATTACAGAATTCCATATATAGAAAGCATTATTCAGGTTGAAAATTACTGGCTAAATGCTTCAAAAAGTTAAAAGAACCTCTGGGATGTATTCAAAGGAAAAGTTAACTGAAGTTAAAAAAAAAAAAAAAAAAATTCTTTTTTTTTTTTTTTTAAACACATAGTCCTTACCTGAGGAGTAACTAGAAGCGGCCAAGCAACCCCCAGGCCTCTCTTCGCTGGTTGTCAATCTGTGATTTAAGAAAATCTCCATGAAGATTTTTCATTTGAAGTAAATTGTAGGCCTTCATATAATTTATGTTCTAACTGAAACTTAAGGAAGTTTGGCTTTCCTATTAATGTTCTCACCGTCGTGGTCATTTAATGCTCTCTGCCATCCCACGCTCTATCAGCTATTTGAAATTTTATTTGAGGACAGACAGAAATGCTTCATTACAGCTTATTCATTCATGAAATGTAAGACTTGTTCTTGCTGTCCCTGTGAAAAGAGCTTCATGTGATTGCCTCTGCCTTTTTGGAATGCGTTGTTTCATCTAAGGGGTGATGCCCTTGGAGTGCCCTTCCAGGAATGAAAGAAAGGTGAGGTCAATCACAGGCCAGATAAGAAGGGTATGTGCTTCTTGGTTACTTCTCTGTCATTTTGGTTTTGAGACTTTGGCTGTTTACTTTATATTTTTTTCCCAAGGGATTAGGATGCTGGTTGACTTTTCTTCCTTTTAGATACAGTGTTTCATGCACAGATGGGGCTTGCTTGCTGAATTCCTGAAATTCATGACTTGATTTTTGGACATAAAAGAAGTTGCCAACAATAAGAGATTGACATTTTCAATTAGTCCAAACTGAACACAGAATGGTAAATGAAAACCACAGCTCCAGTATCCAGAGGTTACCCTTTAAGTTTAGATTTGCTACATTTTTGTTTTGTTACCCTATTTAAATTATGTATCTGAAATGTCACCTGCTGCAATTAATACTGGTGGGGTAAAGGGACCTGTGTTGGGTTTTTTTTTTTTTTCCTCCCCTGTTAACCCCAAACTGATGATTAACGTATAGTCAATGACTTGTGAAAAGAATATTGATTGCTTTGGAAAATACATGGTAATTATTTAAAGTTTCTGAGAGAAGTTTCATAGTTATTTCATCCTGTTGGAAAGAGGCCAAATGTCAGTTCTACGTTCTGTGCATTGGAATGTTCAGGTGTGGAAGGCAGGCACATTCTTCTCAGGAGGAAGCACAGATAACAGTAGCTAGTGAGTCTTGTATGAGCGCCAACAGGAAATTTGCAGAAGCACACTCTCCTTCTCACGGCTGGGCGTGGCCTTTCTGCAGACTCATTTCAGTGTCAAGCACAAAGCACTAATATGTACTGTGTGGTGGAACCTCCCATCTGGGGTAGGTATTGTATAATTGGAGAGGGGGTTCAGTCCAGATCACAGACTTAAAAAAAAAAAAGGTGTAATTAAAAATATCTTTTAAAAATTTGTTTTTGTTTTTTTGTTTTGTTTTGTTTTTTTTAAAGGAGATGATCTAGTTTATTATCGTCCAATACCCATGGTTCATAATGACCTAATTGGGTAGATAGGGCTCCTACGGAATGAAGAATTTCTTAAAGATTTAATAAATTCTTTTTTTTTTTCTTTTAAGATTTTATTTATTTGAGAGAGAGAAAAAACATGCACAAGAGAGACCACAGGTGGGGGGTGGGGGTGGGAAGGGGCAGAGGGCTCAGCAGACTCTCTGCTGAGCAGAGAGCCCTACATGGGGCTTGATCCCGGGACCCCAGGATCATGACCTGAACCGAAGATGGACGAGTGGCCGACTGAGCCACCCAAGTGCCCCTAGATTTAATACATTCTTAAATACAAATAAACATGATTAATTTTAGCTTATTTTCTTAAGTAGGTAAGCATATATCAGTAGTTTACTAAACTATTATTTGCTTATTCAATTATTTGCTTAAGTGAATTACAGAATGCCTATGTATTAGCTCAGTGGAATTAATTAAGTAGTCCTCTTACTGTGCTATAACTCTTGAAAACAACAGGAAAATAGTTTTTTAAAATTTGATATGCAATATTTTTTTAAAGATTTTATTAAAATTAAAATTTTTTTCAGTGAAAATTTTGGGTGTCACTGCGGGAATGTAACCATTTTCAGAGGGACTCACTGATTGTCAAAAGGATTAATAACTCTAGAGGGTGAGCAGAGAGAATGAAGAGCCAGACAACAAGCCCTCAGGATCCTTGATGGATCTGTGATCTTGTTAGGGAGAAGAACCAGTTTATTGGACCCTCATAGAAGCCTGGCAGGAGGTTGTGGGGAAATGAGAACGTGGGGACGGAAAAGGGGGTGGAAAGAAAGTCTTTGTGGCCCGGGAGTCTCTGCGTCAGCAGTCTCAAATCCTGCTTGGCTCCCCAAAGGGTGAGGACTTCGGAGAAATCACCAGTGGCCTTTGCAAGTGAAGCTTTGGGAGAATTTCATAGAAGCAAGATTACAGATGGTGGAAAAAGGCCTTGATGACGAGTTCCTTCATTCATTCACTTGCTGAAAACCATTGATTATTTATGTTTATTTTTTATTGTTCTGTCGATGACCATTTAGTGACTGTCTCCCACACGCCAGCGTGCGGGTGCTGGGGTTTCTGTACCGTACGAGGTACGCACACAATCCTGTGGACTGCGTGGAACTTTCTTTCTGGAGAGAGGAGACAGCAAATTAAACACACGCCGAAGAAGGTGCAGACACACACATTCAGCTTACAAGTGCTGTGGAGGACATTAAACAGGGCAGCATGGTGGCTTTTGTAGGCTGTCGATGAGACTTCCTTTAAAACCGAGTTGTCAGGGAAGCACTTCTAAGGAGGCAGTGTGAGCTGGGACTTGAATGACAGGAGTGGAGAACCAGCCTTTTAGGGCAATTTTTGATCCTAGGGAAGAGCAGCCCCTGAAATACGAACAGGCTTGTGTGGCTAGAAGCTGAGATAAGGTAGGTGAGAAAGGCAGGAGCCGGGTCATGCGGAGGCATGTGGTCTGTCACTGAAGGTGAATGGCGGGGGTCCAGGGCGCTCAGGCCCAGGGATGGGAGTAGCCCTGCCTTACAGGGGAGGGGGGACCAGCCGCTTGTCTCCCTCCAGTTTTGTGGTAGATGCTCCTCCTTTTTTTTCCTACTGCTGACGTCTTACCGTTCTGCAAGCCCTATAGCTCATTGTGTTTCCCAGTCCAGGCTTTACACTTGGCTCCTTGGGGACAGCTGTGATAGCAGGTAATCACTAGTAACAAGGAGAAAGGAAGGAAAATGCTCCTCTCTTTTTCTTTCCACTCCTGTCAATTCTGATGGTTTGCCAAACCAATTTTCCTCTTTAGTAATAGACTTTCTTTTTCTTTTGGATAAAAACCCTTGGATGAGATTGCTGTTTCTAACTACGTATAAAGGAAATCATTAAAAGCCAGTTCTTTTCTCTCAGAAGCATATTTTTTGTTTAAAAAAAAAAAAGTCTTTGCACGTATAGGTCATAAAACACTTTGAGTTAGAAACATTTACGATTTTTAGCAGTTCAGTAGGTAAGTTACTGATATTTTGAGAGAAATCTTAGGAGGTGTATGATTCATATTCTTTTACCTGGGTGGGGATCTTAGGTTTTTCTTCCCAGGTCTTAGTTAAGGAGGCACTCAGAGGAGCCTCATCTCCATATGATGCTAATCGTTTCATAGATATGGTGACTAAGGGTTAACTGTTATGTAGATAAAAGGTTTATGCTTCAAATACATTTTTTTTTTAGCGATCATGGTGCATTCTAGCAGTGACTTCTGTTGAACTTCGTTAGTTTTAACTCATAAATCTGTAACGACTACTGGAACCTTGTTGAAATTTGATCAAAATTTGATGAAAATAAGTGGGGAAGGAGATAGTATTTGGGGCAAAGATGGACATAATGTTCTTTCTTTGCTCCAGACATTTCTAATTGGATTCTTCCTAGTTTGACTATCATGCCATATTTGAAATTGGGACTTTATAGTGTCTCGTAAAAGTCATTCTGTACTTTATTGGGGCTTGGGGGAGAGTTAATGACAGATCTCAAAGCCGCTAGAGCAGCACTGATGTGTGCTGTGCACACGTTTAACATATTTTTTATACCATCAATGGAAATTATTTATATGTCTATTGAAAATACTGCCACAGTGGTCTAACTTTCTTTGGCTCTGCAGCATTCAGTTCAGAACTAAACTTAGGAGTATTTTGGTCACCTGGTCTTTAAGTGATTCTAACAGTTTTGTTTCAAATACTACTTTATCATGATGTAGTTTCTATTAGCCAGTTTACTCCCTGGAGTACTAGTAGCGTCCTTGTAAGTACAGAGGGTTGGGAATTAAGGGAATTACACTTCTGGTAAGAGTCTTCCTCAATCTTGACTTTGCTTTAGTTTCTCAAGCATCACAATAGGTTATTAGTAGTAATTACCTTTATTATTTTATACATGAGGAAACTGAGGCATAACTTGAGTTTCTGAGTTCTTACAGGTATTGGGTTTGGCAGCAGAGTGGATATTTAAAGTAGCTGAATATTGCCTCTAAATTACACCTTTTAAATTTGTAAAATAACTTGAATTTTTAAAATTTAAAAACTGCTTTGGAGTTAAAATAGAAGTTACAGAACTTTTTTTTTTTTTTTGATCAAAAGTGAGGAAAAATGTGACTTTGGAATGGATAGGAAAGGGAGGGGGGATTGGTATTTGCTTCCACTGGTGTTCAGTTCATGTAAAACGTACCTACCTTTGGGCAGAGCTGAACCGCATGTGGGTCTTAGGTTTTATTTTAAGAAAAACAAATAGGTGCAGTTTTCTGTGTTTAGAATCTGTTTTATAGGAAGCCTAAACAAACCTTAGAAAAAGGAAAACTTGCTCTTCTACCAGCCTGGTGCGTTCTAGGACTCGGGAGACAACTGTCTCTTTTGGAAAGAGCTGTGTTTATATAGTGCCCCGTGTAAATCCTCCACTGTAGCAGAGGGAGCTCATTCCTTTCCTTCTTTAGCCAGGGAGTGCTGGAAGGAGTTTGGCATGAGGCTTCGTCATTTCAACTGACATTTTAATCGCTGAATAGCGCCTTGTCTTCTTCAGGCTAAACATACTTTGCAATACAAATGTTTCGGGCAGTTGTTCTACTGCTTATGGAAACCTGTCCGTCACTCTTCACTTTGAAAGGTTGACATTGCTGACATTTCTTAAGTTCTGTTGAGGACACTTTGGATTCATCCTTCACAAATGCAGGTTTAAAAAAAAATTATGCACTGCATGTGTATTTCTTGTAGAAAAATTAAGAAAATGCTATCACAAAAAATTCATCCCTATAGCCCAGCATTTTTAGCGTGTATATACCTCTTCTCCCTGTCTTTAGATAGCTTACAAAATGGAATTGTTACAGTCTGGTTTGTTTTTTTTTAATTACTCAATTACATGTTGCATCATTAAATTCGGGCAGGGACTCCTAACCTAAGAAAAGATTTAGCTGACCTTTGTGTAAAACGTATTTATAAAATAAATAGAAATATTAAAATATACCTAGTTGTTAAATTACTTTGTTGCCCTTCTCAAATACTTGTGCTTTCTTCCCCTTTTCTCTTCACTGTTGCAGCGAATAAATTACTCTTCTATTTAACTATCTTCCCCGCAAGACCCTATTTTACTAGTCTTGGTTTCTTTAGCACCTCATACCATCCTTGGCAAATAGTAGGAACTCTGTTTGTTGAATGAATTAAAGAAAGTGTAAATCAAGAATGCCAGTTTCAAGATTAATTTCTAGGAAGATCCAGACCACTATAAGCAACATAAAAGCCTTTCATGAAGGGGATATTATAGGATACAGTTTTTTAAAAAAAATCTGTTACTTAAATTTTGGGACTAGATTAAAAAGTCATTGAGATTTCTTTTCCAAAGAAGGGTATTGCTTAAAATACCAGTTTTTTATCTGATATAAAAGTTATAGCTGGCTTAACATTTAGAATTCTACTCGCTGTGTCTCTATCAAATAAATAAATAAAATCTTTTAAAAAAAAAAAAAAAGGGGGCGCCTGGGTGGTTCAGTCGTTAAACGTCTGCCTTCGGCTCAGGTCATGGTCCCAGGGTCCTGGGATCGAGCCCCACATCGGGCTCCCCGCTCAGCGGGAAGCCTGCTTCTCTCTCTCCCACTCCCCCTGATTGTGTTCCCTCTCTCGCTGTGTCTCTATCAAATAAATAAATAAAATCTTTAAAAAAAAAAAAAAAAATTTAGAATTCTGGCCCTACTACCCACCACTCAGTATTTTAAAGTTACTGACTGCACTCACAGCTCAATTATGATCTCACAGTGATCTTCAGTATTACATAATGCCTTATATACCCTCTATTATGTTTCATGTAATATAAATTTAGTCTGTTTTTTTTTATGTAGCAAGATGATAGGAAAAATACAGTTCACCCCTGAACAAGGTGGGGATTAGGAGTCCTGCCGCCCCCCTCCCCCAGCCTCTTGGCAGTTGAAAATCCACATATAACTTGACTCCCCCAAAACTTAACTACTAAAAGCCTACTGTTGACCAGTAGCTTTACCGATAACATAGTCTATTTAACACATGCTTTGTGTGCTACATGTGTTGTATATGGTTTTCTTATAGTAAAGTAACCTAGAGAAAAGAAAATGTTAAGAAAATCATAAGGAGGAGAAAATACATTTACAGCACTAAACTGCATTTGTCGAAAAAGATCCACATGTAAGTGGGGATCTGTGCATTTCAAACCTGTGTTGTTCAAAGGTCAACTGTATATGTTAACTTTCTGAGTCTAGGACAGTGTTAGATTCTATTTCATGTCCTTTTTCCTTTTTTATCCTAAACGTAGTCAGATGGAATTCTTAAACTTTGTGTAGGGATCTGTTTGGCCCACATTTAGTTGGGTTTATACTTTAAGTCCTGTCCGTCCTTCTTCCATGGGCAAATGCTGGTAAACTTCTGTTATGTGTTAATTTTTCTTTTCATTAATAGTGATGGATTAATGAAGATCACCTGCATAAGCTTACAGAAAAGAGCCAAGGCTTGAGAGTCAGACCTCCCTGTTGAATCACAGCTCTGCTACCCCATAGGAGTAAGAAAAGCAGAGGAAATCACCCTGGTGCTTAGGAGTTTGGGCTCTGGAGCTAGTAGGCTAAGTTTTGGATTCTCTGCAACTAGTCGGGTAATTTAAGGCAATGTACTTAACTTTTGAGGCTTAAACAAGTTATTAAATGTAAGTGCTATAATGGCTAACTGGTAAGGGAATTCACTAATTCATTGATTAATGTATTCCTCTTAGGATGGTGAGTAAATGACTTTGGACAGGTGATTTTTCAGCTCAAAACCTCTGCATCTGGAGCATGAGAAATGACCACCGAGCTTACAGAGTAATTGTGAGGATTAAATAATATGGCGGGGGGGCCTGGGTGGCTCAGTTGATTAAGTATCTGACTCTTGATTTCGGCTCAGGTCATGATGTCAGGGTCCTGGGATCGAGCCCTGGCTCGGGCTTCACACTCAGCACAGAGTCCGCGTGGGGTTCGCTCTTTCCCCCTCTCCCTCTGTCCCTCCCCCTGCTCTTGTTCTCTCTGTCTCAAATAAAATCTTAAATAATATGGCATAGAGCATTTGCTGAATGTGCATCCGGTAAATATAATGTGGAAAAATAATCAACAGTGAACTTGTACAGCTTCTAACATACACGACAAACTACTAGGAACATTGGCATAAGTATGTGAAATATATCCTTTGAATTTTAATGCCTCCAAAGGCTGTTTTATGTATGTAGTTTTATCCAATTAATGTGTATTCAGATGTTACTTTTGATACCCAAGGATGATCCTCTTTAAGAGAGCTTATGCATGAAAGCCCTCATTAACAATATTAATGATTCTGACATGGAAATCAGAACTTGGAATCATTTCTCAACAAAGCATGAAAACATGGTTTAGCAGAGCTTGCCATGGGAATGACTCTTTGCAAAGCTAGAGAAATCCCTGGACTTGAAACATGATGCTTAAAATCTGATTATGAACTTAATTAATATGTTTTAGTAAGTTTGCAACTCAGAAAGCTTCCTCAGCTAATTTTAAAGTTATTGCAACAATTTTAATTGAAAGAGTTGATAGATCTACGTTTTAATTAAGATGATTTAAATAGGCAGTTTAAATAATGAAAAAACAGATTGGCAGTTACTGCATAAAAAGCTTTCCCTTTAATCATTAATTTATGACCTAACTCTGGGCAATGTAATTACAGAATTTCCTAGACCTAAAACTTTGTAAGTTATTTCATATATAAATACTTTTGAATTTTAGTTGTTGAAGTTGTCAGACTGTCCATTGTTACACATCTGTTTACATTAAATGAAACAGATAAATACTTGGAAAGAAAATGTATATCTAAAAATATAAAGGGAAAATAAGATGGGAAGGTTATACTAGAAAAACTTTTAAAGGACTGCTGGTACTCAACGGTTTGTCTTTTTATCATGTGCATTTTAAATATGGCTTAAAAGTCATTGTTATAGAAATTTAAAGACCAAAAAAAATTGGTTCACGGGGTTGATTTTCTTTATTGTCCCTCCATCATCTTGTTTATTTGTAGGCCTACCCCCCCCCCGCACATATAATTGTGTATTTGTGCGGTTTTTATTTTTAAAACAGAACTAAACAAAACTAAGGTAATACTTTATATACTTTTATAAAGGTTTTTCATTTGTTTTCTTAATTTGTATATCACTAACATTTTTCTTTGTAATTAATATACACATCTTTTTTTTTTTTTAAGATTTTATTTATTTGAGAGAGGGCACACGTGGGGAGAGAGGCAGGGGGAGAGGGAGAAGCAGGCTCCCCGCTGAGCAGGGAACCTGACATGTGCCTCCATCCCAGGACTCCTGGATCATGACCTGAGCCTAAGGCAGACACTTAACTGACTGAGCCTCCCAGGGACCCCAATACACATCTTTTTTTTCTTTTTAAAGCTATATCATATATACTAGTATGTATAAAATGGTTTCCTTTTTCTCCTGAAATTATGAAATGTGCTTAATGTCTTAATGGCACAGAACAACAAGGTTTCTGTAGAATCAGGTATTTTACCTAGATCCCCAAATACTGTGAGGACAGCAAAACCAATTTTTTTTCCATCTGGTCATTACATTTTTTACATTCCACTGAAGCCAAGGCTTTTTCTCTGGAAACTGCAGGCTGTGTTCAGTTGCTCTCATGCTTCTCTCTAATTAGAGGACACAGCAGAGACTGGGAGGTGCTGTAGCATGATTCTCTGAAGCCAGTGTTTTTGGGATTGAATCCCAGTTCCGTATGATCAAACGGTGACTTCCGGCAAGTTGTTGACACTGTTTCCTCCCTTGTGAAATAGGGTTGATCATATTACCTACTCCTTAGAGTTGCTGTAAAGATTAAGTGAATTAATATATGAGAAGTGTTTGAAATAGTGTTTGGCACATCATGAGCTCTGCATACGTATTTGTGGTTATAACAGCATCGGCAGCGTCCTTAACATTTCACTGCGTTTGCTGTGTTTCCAGTCACCACTGGCTTCACATCAAATGACACATCTTTGGTTTTGAAAGATCAGGTCATGGTAATAATCAGGACCATGTCTTTAAGTAAACCGGAGAGAGAATTTTACAACACGACTTCCTCCGTTTTTAGCGGTAAGAGGGCAAAGAGGTACCCGTTGAGCTGTGCGGTCTGCCGGTACGCTGCCTAGCAGTTTGCTTGGTCCGTGAGGGGTGCTGTGTGGTTAATTCATTGTACTTATTTTGACCTTTTTATTATCAAAAGCATGGGATATATACTTTATTTGTATTTAAAAAGTTGATTTATAGGGGCGGGAGCCTGGCCGGCTCAGTTGGTAGAGCTTGTAACTCTTGATCTCAGGGTCGTGAGTTCAAGCCCCATGCTGGGTGTGGAGCTTACTTAAAAAAAAAAGATTGATTTACACGTGTGTGTGTATACACACACACACACACACACACACATATATCTGTGTATATATATAAAATTGAGTATTTCATGAAAATGAGATAAAAACAGATTCAGAAAAATTTTATCATTTAAAGAAGGAAACAATTAGATTAACAGAAAAATTGGGTGGATAGTACAGAGTTCCCATAGCGCCCCTATGCCACACACAGTTCACCCTCGTAACATCTTACATTAGTATGTCTGTTTGTTACAGTTAATGAACAAATATTATACATTCGTATTAACTACAGCCCATAGTTCATTCAGATTTCCTTAGCTTTTTCCAAATGTTCTTTTTCTGGTCCAGGATCCTATGCAGGCTCCCCCATTACATTTAGTCCCTCTGTCTCCTCGGCTCCTCTTGTCTGTGACTATCAAAATTACCTGGTTGGTGATAGACATCCTTTTTTCAAGAACCCACACTTAACAAGCTCCCACTATTTACCATGCCCTAAACAAAACAGGCAAAACATCTCTCCCTTCAAAGGTTTGCATTTTAAGAGGGAGCTTATAGTCTACTTTTTAAAATTAATTTCATAGCAGATTAATGCTGAATGTGACAACTGTGGGACTTCTGATTTTTCCCTAGTTAGGAAAAAATTGAGTAACCATTTATGGATTAATTGCAGACACATAGATGTTGCATCTCTAGTGTGTAGAAGGTATCTGTTCTTTTAAAGTGTGTATTGTTGAAAGAAAATTTAAAAAAAAATTGAGTATTGCTTTTGTTTTCGGGAAAACATTTATCTCCAGAAGAGTTGCCCTGTGTATGAGAAGACTAAGAATTGGAGGAAGGAGTGGCCAGTTGCTTGTTCCCTGTAGGGAACATATTATCCAAAATTATATTTCTTTTTTTTTTTTTTTTTTTTTATTTATTTATTTGCGAGAGAGAGAATGAGAGACAGAGCATGAGAGGGAGGAGGGTCAGAGGGAGAAGCAGACTCCCCGCTGAGCAGGGAGCCCGATATGGGACTCGATCCCGGGACTCCAGGATCATGACCTGAGCCGAAGGCAGTCGCTTAACCAACTGAGCCACCCAGGCGCCCCCAAAATTATATTTCATGTTTAAGTTTTTCTTGTGATTGACTAAAGAGGCTTTTCATATAATTGCTGTCTTAAGTTTGGTTCCAGAAAAGTTAAAAAAAAAAAAATAACAATCATGTGGCATGATCCACCAGAAAGGAGAGTAAAGTTTGCAAATTTATGTTGCCAGGCCAATTCTGATGATAAGTATTTTTGAGCTGGAGTAGCTGAAGAATCTGAAATAGCAAGTTTTTGTTGAAACTTCTGGCACTGGGGCTTGATAAGGGGCCAAGACCTGTTCAACAAAGAAAATAGGAAAATTCCAGGAAGAAAGATGTTCTGTGGCCATGGAAATTTGAGTTAGTTAAAATACTTTTGGCAGTAAAGTGGCTGTGTATAATTTTACTTTTGCCTTAAAAATGACTGTGTTGAAAGCACCCTGTTCCACCTATGTCGGCTGGAGGACACGCTGGCCTTTCCTATTCAAGGACAATATTCGAGTTAACGACATCATTAACCATCAGTGGTGGGTAGTAGGAATTAGTTATTCTTGGAAACCTTTCTCTACTTATGGGTCATTTACTTGAGCAACTAATACTGTACACTCTGACCTGGGAATAATCAGGCTGTGGAAAGACAGCGTCAGTACCTGTCTAAATTATTATATATGGACAGGCATGAATCTTCTAGAACTTTTGCTGTGAGCTCCATTTTCAGCCACATTGGTCAAGCTCTTTTAACAATTACATCGTATTTATTCCCCCTTTCAGTCTAGCTGTTCCACTGTATGCACATTTAAAGTCAGTTTCCATAGTGACATCTGGTGGTGGCTTTGAAATCCTGGAGAGTATGTTTGGAATGATAAACATTTTTACTTTAATAGCTCCAGATTTCCGGCTTCCTTCAAATTTTTCAGCTTATTAACAACCTTTCTTGAAAATGTCTTCATTGTATTCTTGAGGTTGGAAAGCGAGTCATTTACTGCCTCTGTCATGTTTCATTAAAGCAAAGGAATGATTCCTTGTAACGTTGCTGGGTGGTGCGCATAACAGGCTTGTCTAAACTTGTCTCCGTACTCAAAATGTACACCCCGGAATCACGAAGCAGCACCCCTACCTCATCTCCCGCTCGTGTACCAGAACCTGGGGATTAGAAAGGTGTCCTTCTCACGTTACCTGTCGCACTGGTACTTAGAGCACTGATGTCTCCTTGTCTGGCTGGAGGGACGGCTGTGGAAGGTCTGGGCTTCCGCTGCTCTCTCTCGCAGGATGGGCTCACAGGTCACCTGGTTGCATGCCGGTGTTGCTCTCTCAGGAAGTGAGAGCGGGATAAAAAAATAAGAGCAGAGATGGCAGAGAAAGAAGGGAAGACGTTTGAAGGCACGGGGAAGACCACTGGGGAAGAGTTTGTGTGCCGTGTCTGTATGTACCACTAAGTGTGGCGTCACTGTGGTGTGTGTTAATGAGAAGTACCTCAGAGACTGGAGTGTGCATATTTATAATTGTTGTTGGTCCCTTAGAGAATTGCTTCAGGGAATTTGTAACGGAGTGCGGAAACAGCGGTTATTGGAAGCTGGTTGTTGGAAGTGGTCATTGGAAGCTGGGTCATGGGGAGAGAGAAGCAGGGGTGAGGTGGAGATTTGAGAGTAAACCGGAGATTCACTTCCAGTGCTGGCAGGGAGTCTTAGTGGTTGCTTTCCGGTGTCAGAGGTACTAACCAGAAGCCGTCCGTGTGGAATTTTGAAGACTTTTATGAATGAATGAAGGTACTGCCGAAGTTACGGGAGTCCGTCTGTCCATGCTGCTAGTGGCTCCCAGAAGGACTGGGAACACGGGTAGGAATATGGACACCGTGACTGGAAGGGTGGACGCCGCAGGTCGTCTCAGAGCTCAGGACCCCTGTAAAGAATGATCAGCTCTGATGATCATTCTCTGCCTCATTCTGGATTCTAAACTCTGTACCTGCTTAGCTTCCTACACATGGCCCAGCCTTCAGCTTTCTGTAAAAACAAGGGAGTTGCACTGTTGGACTGCTGAGGGCTTGCTGGTCTACTGTTTTTGATTTTTTGAGGGCGCCAAGGCTAGACCTGCTACTCCGTCTCTCTTGCTGTGTTATGTGGACGGCTTCTAGCCGGTCCTGGACCAGAGGTCCGCTCTTCTAGGTTCAAGGTGGAACTCAGTACGGTGCTTTATGCCTTTGGGCGCATACAGGTGTCTTCAGATACACCAGATGTATCTGGTGACTGAGCAGACAGATGAAAAAGCAGAACATAAAATAGCTTTGCATATGTGTGGTCTTTTCCCACCTACTTTCTGCTTTTAAAATAATGCTTAGAATTCCAGTCAGCAGTTAGAATAGTACTTGGGCACTGCCCTTGAACGTCTGTGACCAAGCAGGGGCCTTGCATCTTCTCTCTTTTATTATCCTTTAAGGAGGACCCTTACTTAAGCAATTGAAAACTTGTAGCCTCTCCTCGTGGCCTCAGCCCCTCGTGGCTCCCAGTGCCCAGTGCTGTGGAGCGTGTGACTGTGATGCTGGGCCCGATCATGACTGTATAGCCTGTGGTGAAGACCCTGAGTTCTGGAGTCAGACCCACTCAGATCCCACTTCTGCCTTGTAACTGTTGGCTGGGGCTGTGTTTCTTTTCTTTTCCTTTTCCTTTCCTTTCCAGATTTTATTTATTTATTTGTCAAGCACAAGCAGGGGGAGCGGCAGGTAGAGGGAGAAGCAGGCTCCCCACTGGCAGGGAGCCTGATGCGGGACTTAATCCCAGGACCCCGGGATCAAGACCTGAGCCGAAGGCAGCGCTTAAGCAACTGAGCCACCCAGGCGCCCCCGCTCTGTATCTTTTAATGTTTAGTAATATCTGGAAGTTAACTTGGGTCTTGGAAACTTCCCCTCCTAATGGTGGCTAGGAGATCCTGCAAAGAAGGATATGGTTGATCCTCTAGTTGCCAGGTGATAGGGAAGAGAAGGGTAGCTCCCAGCAGAATGCATCC
Organism: Halichoerus grypus; assembly: GCF_964656455.1. Taxonomy (NCBI): domain Eukaryota; kingdom Metazoa; phylum Chordata; class Mammalia; order Carnivora; family Phocidae; genus Halichoerus; species Halichoerus grypus. Next base: position 191,249,023 of record NC_135714.1, read on the forward strand.
TATAACTGAACACTGCAGTCTGGGTGCTCACAGACTAGCCTCGAAGCAGAACTTGATGGAAAAGAAATAGCTGCTTTTGTCTGTGATTTAAACCTTGTACTTGCATTTTATATTATATACTTAATAAAAATGCAAATATTATATATTTTCCTTTTTTCTTTCCACCTTGAAACTGGAGAAAGCTATTATATGTGAATGAACATTTAATAGAGTCCTTCTGAATCCTGATGTGTAAAAAAATGAGTAAGAGGTTTCACTTGTCTTTTTAGAGTTTTCACATTAAATTTTGTTTATTACACTTTCATCATACTACCACGGACTGGTGGCATTTTGTTGACCCTGAGGTCAGAGACTTGTGGTGTTTGAACTCTGGTTCTGTCATTTATTATGACCCTGGGAAAGGTGCTCATCTCTCTTAATCTGAGGTTTTCATCTGTGGTGTGGGCATAATAAGACCACATGTTTAGTTAGTTTGGCTATAATGACTAAATAAGGTAGTGTGTGTAGGTAATAAACACTGAACAAACTTGTTTCTGTAATTACCATTATTATTAAATGCCTACAGATCACATTTAGAGGGACACAATTTTAAAAAGTGGATAGCAGCATGAATTGAGTATTAGAATCAGAAAGAGGTGAATACAAGCACCATGTAGCTGTCTTCTTGAGATTTGCTAACACTTCACCTGTCAAATGAATTATGTTACATTTTAATGGCAGAACACAGAGGAACATATGTATACTCATTTATTAATATGCAATCCTAGTAGAGAGAACATTCTGTTATTCCCTGACCTCCTTTGTATCCCTTGATGGGGGTGATAAGAAGAGAAACTGGAAAAGATGATTTTTCCTTGGTCACTAAGGATGCTCTTCTTTCAGGCTAAAAACAGGTAGAACTTTACTAATTTCGTGAACAGATTGGGTATGCATAGACTATGTTTGGAACAGACAAAAAGGAAAATATGTTCAGTTTTTCTGACTGTTACCTCTGCTGCATAGGGAGAGTTGTGAGGCTTTGTTCGTTATTTCTAGGAGTATTACAGATCCATTTTGAGCATTTGCTAAGAATTAATGAATCAATTGTAAATAATAATGCTTTCTGAATAGCAGTACTCATTCATGATCATCTATTTCACATTTTAATATTTAGTTGAGTTTGGTATTTATAACTTGTAAACCTTTTGGGAAGTGTTAGATACAATGATCTGACATTCAAAACAAATGAGTTTTTGTGATGTTAATTACTTCACATAAACAAAGATTTACATTTATGCAGTGATCAAAAAGTAAGAAATACAGATTTATGTTTGGTTGAGATAAGTACTGTTTCATTTCTCAGTGCAGATTAAATTGACATTTGTTCTTTTTCCTGTAGTATTTTGCATTAAATGGGAAACCGGTAATGCTAGAGTTGTAGGATTTCCAGAGTCCAACCTGGACCATAGTGTTGAAACCCCAAAAGTAGCATTCGTTCAGAATGATTAATGCACAAGGAAAAAATGCAGTGACATATTTTGGGAAAGCCAAAGGACAGGATCACACCATTGAATAAAAAGGTGGGATTTGCCTTAGAGTAATGGATATTTCCATTTTATCATCATCCTGAGAAGTGGCTAATGCTGGGATTAAGTAAGGTTTTGACTGGTTTTAGTGGCTAGGCCAGAACATGACCGACCCCTTAACCGTCTTCTTTGTAATCCCATAACTCACCTTTTACTGGTGGACTTAGTAGGAAATGTGTTCTAGCTTGGGTCCCAGTTGAGGGACTTTCTGTACCACCTTCAGTTAAGGCATCTATTAATTTTTGTTCATTTAATAAATAATTACTGGGCTCTGGGTGAGGTGCTGTATTGGTATTCAAGAAGGATGTGGCCTCTGCCCTTGTGGAGCTTATATTGTGGTGGGAGAATTTATATTTTTAGCACAGTGGTTGTCTTGCCATTAGCCTAAGGGGATTAGAGGGTTTCATTCTGTGCACAAGAGACTCGAGCAAACCTTTATTCTGGATTCTGAAATGCTGTGCTCTGTTTTCTTGGCCACTATAAAGGGTGTGTATACCAGACTAGGGCGTGTCGGGGAAGATTGATGCAGCCTCTTTATCTGTAAACTCCAGCAGTGCTCACGGGAATGCAGTGTGGGAAGCAGGAGCTGCTAGACTGTGCGGACTCTGAGCTCGGCCACCGCCTTTTGACTTTGTTTCTGGGTCCCTGATTAACCTCTGGAAAAATCCGTACATCTCAACTGGTCATAAATTTCGTCTTTGGAAACACAAGAGTATTGGACCATTAGCTGGTCTCTTAGTGCCCATCTCATTGGGTGGTTTTGAGACTTAAATGACATACTCTTTGTAGAGTGTTCCTCATAGTGCCTGATGCCTAATGCTCGGACGCTTTTATAGCCAGTGCTACGTGCCGAGTGCTCTTCTGATTGTTAATGTATTTGCTCATTTAATCAACCTGTGGACATACTCTTCTTTCCATTTTATAGGAAGAAGTTAGGCAACTTGCCCAAGGTCGCAGCTCTAGGTGACACATGAGCCCTTGAGAAATGAGAGTTGTTATTTGGGTTGACCCTGGGTGGCGCAGCAGTTGGTTGTTGACATGTCATTGTCCTTCCTTACAGGTGTCCTAGAGACTTCAGAGCGCCTGGACCGGGAGTCCACCTCCCATTACTGGCTCACCGTCTATGCAGCGGATCGGGGTGTCGTGCCTCTCTCCTCGTTTATAGAGATCTACATAGAGGTTGAGGATGTCAATGACAATGCACCACAGACGTCAGAACCTGTTTATTATCCAGAAATAATAGAAAATTCCCCCAAGGATGTATCTGTGGTCCAAATAGAGGCATTTGATCCAGATTCTAGCTCTAACGACAAGCTGATGTACAAAATTACGAGTGGAAATCCACAAGGATTTTTTTCAATACATCCTAAAACAGGTACGTGGTAATAGTATCGTGTGAAATGTTCATGCTTACACTTCTTGATACGGGGAAATTAAGAATTTTCTTAATTTACCACTTTTCTTTATTTTGATAAATCGTTTCCCTTCTGAGTTATTCAAAACAAGGCTTTATTTCCTGAAGAGAATTTAGTCCAAATGTTCTCCTTTCCCCCCTTTGAACTTGTTTTTATAGAGCTTATTTTATGGCTTTGCTCATTAGTAGAATTTCACTTTCAGGTGAAAACACAAATACAGTGTTTCCATAATAGCTCCTAAATTAGTGATCTGTCTTAAACTCACTGCAAATTCTGCTGCTAAGTATTCCAATTTTCTGAACTTTGCTTTTTATGAAGAATTATCAGAGGAATTTATTTCACAATTCACAGTATTTTTCTGTGTGGTTTTAGAATTTTTTCGTAGAGCAGTGCTGTGTTTCTGCAGGCGGGAGGGGATCAAGATTAAACAGTTTTCAGATTGGGAGCAGTTACTTTCTTGAACTGACACATCAAGTTTTCCTTCTGTTTCCCCAGGGTCTGACCCCCTGCTTATAAGTGGCTAGCTCCTTGACTCCAAAATCCTCTTCCAAAATCCTTATCAACTTTTAATCTTTGTTCTTTTACATTTCACAGCACCTCTGATTTTTTTTCCTCCGTTCTTGCTTCATTTCACACACAAAAAAAGAGCTTCCACCTAGCTATCATTTGTGTCCTACTCTTTGATTTCCTGATCACAGTTAAGACAGAATCGCCGTATGACATTGAGAGGACAGTTTATTTGTAGGAAAGAAAACTTCTTATCAGATCACTGGCCTTTGAACTCAGGGATGTTTCAGTGATGTGGTACTTTTCAGTAGCATCTAGTTAACAGAAAATTCTGAAGAGGGAGATTGACTGTAATGCACGTACATTCCCCCATCGTGTCTTTGCTAATTCTGTCTTTCCTTATTCTTGGCGGGGGGGGGGGGGGGGGCACTGGCCTTTTCAGTTACTGGGTTGTCTATTTCATGTATTAAGGAAGTAATATACAAAAATCAAAATTAAGGAGGTATTCTCTACTTCTTTACCGGTCTTTGCTGTCCCCCTCCCTTCTTTTTGTACTATTCTTACTTTGTAATGTTCCTTGTTGAACTTAAAGCAATTCTTGAGGTAGAAAGAAGCTTGCGGTCAGTGTCTGTACCACAGCTACTATACGATACCAGATAGAGATCAGTGTGTAGGTTCTGTCTCTTAAAAAACATGTTAAAATGTTGGGTTTTTAAACCTCTTGTCATTCGTAGTCTGTCTTGATTGTTGAAAGTAAACTTAAGTACAAGATTTATCTTGAATATATGAGATTTACTTTTGCATGGAGTCCGCTTGTGATCACTCTCTGCCCCTCCCCCCATGCGTGCACACACACTCTAAAAATTTTTTAAAAATGACTTAAGAATGATTGAGCTGACAAAGTACAACATCCATTCATGATAAAAACCTTCTGCAGAGTAGCTCTGGAGGGAATATCCCTCAACATAATAAAGTCCTTATATGAAAGACCCACAGCTAATATCATTCTTAATGGTGAAAAAGTGAGTCCTAAGGTCAGGAATAAGACAAGGATGTCCACTCTTACGGTGTTTATTCAACATAGTACTGGGAGTCCCAACCACAGCAATCAGATAACAAAAAGGAATACAAGGCAACCAAATTGGTAAGGAAGAAGTAAAACTCTTGCTATTTGCTGATGACGTGATACTATATTTAGATAACCCTAAATACTCCGCCAAAGAACTGATAGAACTAATAAATGAATTCAGCGAAGTCACAAGATACAAAATCAATGTTCAGAAATCTATTGCATTTCTATACACCAATAATGAAGCAGCAGAAAGAAAAATTAAGAAGATAATCCCATTTACAGTGGCACTCAAAATAATAAGATACCTAGGGATAAACCTAACCAAAGAGGTGAAAGACCTATACTCTGAAGACTATAAAAAACTAATGAAAGAAATTGAAGATGACACAAAGAAATGGAAAGATATTCTATGATCATGGATGGGAAGAACAAATATTATTAAAATGTCTATACTACCCAAAGCAGTCTGCACATTTACCGCAATCCCTATCAAAATACCAACAGCATTTTTCACAGAACTAGTACAAACAATCTGGAAATTTGTATGGAACCACAAATGACCCCGAATAGCAAAAGCAATCTTAAAAAAAAAGCAAAGCTGGAGGCATCACAATTCCAGACTTCCAAGTTACATTACAAAGCTGTCATCATCAAAACAGTATGGTACTGGTACAAAAATAGACACATTGATCATTGGAACACTACAGAAAACCTAGAAATAAACCCACAACTGGATGATCAATTAATCTTTGACAAAACAGGAAAGAATACCCAATGGAAAAATGACACTCTCTTCAACAAATGGTGTTGGGAAAACTGGACAGCCACATGCAAAAGAATGAAGCTGGACCACTTTCTTACACCATACACAAAAATAAACTCAAAATGGATTAAAGACCTAAATGTGAGACCTGAAACCATAAAAATCCTAGAGGAGAATACAGGCAGGAACCCATAGCAACTTTTTTCTAGATGTGTCTCCTGAGACAAGGGAAGCAAAAGCAAAACTAATCTGTTGGGACTACATCAAAGTAAGTTTCTGCACAACAAAGGAAACAAAACAAAAAGGCAGCCTACAGAATGGGAGAAGGTATTTGCAAAAGACATATCTGATAAAGGGCTAGTATCCAAAATATATAAAGAACTGATACAATTCAATACCCCCAAAACAAATAATCCAATTTAAAAATGAGCAGAAGACATGAACAGATATTTCTCCAAAGAAGACATCCAGATGACCAACAGACACATGAAAAAATAGATGCTCATCATCACTCACCATCAGGGAAATGCAAATCAGAAGTACAATGAGACATCACCTCACATCTGTCACAGTGGCTAAAGTCAACAACACAAGAAACAACAGGTGTTGGTGAGGATGTGGAGAAAGGGAACCCTCCTATATCCAAAAGATACAGAAACACTAATTCAGAGGGATACGTGCACCCCAATGTTTATTGCAGCATTATTTACAATAGCCAAACCACGGAAGCAGCTCAGTTGTTCATCAGTAGATAAATGGATGAAGAAGTGGTATACACACACACACGATGGAGTATTATTCAACTATAAAAAAGAATGAAATCTTGCCATATGCAACAACATGGATGGAGCTAGGGAGTATAATAAAGTAAATCTGTCAGATAAAGATGAATACTGTATGATCTCACTCATATGAGGAACTTAAAAAAAAATGAGCAAAGAAAAAACAGAGCGAGAGATAAACCAAGAAACAGACTCTTAATTATAGAGAACACACTGATGGTTCCCAGAGGGGAGGTGGGTGGGGGGATGGGTGAAATAGGTGACGGGGATTAAAGAGTACACTTATCATGATGAAATAGAATAAAATAAAGACCAAAAAATAAAATAAATTTAAAAAGAATAATTGAGCCATCTAGAAATTTAATTACAGAAGAGAGAAACGATCTGAGAGTTGTTCTGGAAGAGTTGGGGGGAGGGTTCCAGAGCCCGAGCCCATGAAGGAGGGCTGGAATTAAGAGATTATATAGGAACATGAAGCCTAGATCCGCATCTGTAAATGATTCACAAGAGGCTTGTTCAGGCAGCCTCGTTGCCTACTATTTTTTCTACTGCACAAGTGGTAACCAAGTTCAGCTTCATTTTTGTGAAATAAAATGAAAGAGAATGAAGCCAAAAAATTAGAAGGCACTATGAAACCTAAAAGGAGAAAGGTAAGTTTATAAAAATTTCACAGGATTTCGGAGTCAAACTGGGAGACGAGAGAAATCTAGAAGTTAAAGCCTTGAGGTGATAATTCAGGAATAGAACTATCTCTAATTTTACAATTGTTCAATGAATTAGACTTTAAAATGCTTTCATTCTTCCTATGTCTTCTCTCTCTCTTCTAGATTAGGGTGAGTCCTCTGGGCAGAGACAGGCAGACAAGTGAGCAATAAATGTCCTTTTGAATATCTGAGCCAGGACTGTAGGTCTGGGCATGATGTATAATTACCGAGAAGGAAGGAGGCAAAGAGCTGATGTTGGTTAGAGCCATTGCGGGACAGCCTCGAAACCTTGCTTCTCTCCGGGGCCTCTGAAGTGACCACTCCATTGCTCTGCTGTCGGGTGTCGCAGAAATGTGATTCGTGTGGCCTTGCGGCTTCCTCTCCCAGCTCTCGATTCTGACCGCTCTTATGCAGGGATGTCGGCAGACACTTCTTGATCTTCAGGGAGAATAGATCCCCTCCAGGAGTCCACAGCCCCTCCGCAACCCCTGGGTGGGAAGCACATGATCCTGCTGGCAGAATGACGGGAGCAAATTCAGAAGGATTACAAGGAGGCTTTATTTTTTTATGAGTTGAAGACAGATAAGAGTGGAGGATAACTACCGTTAGAACCCAGAATGTTTTTGTTGTGAAGTATATTACAAACTGTATGGTTAGTAAAGAAGTCTAACGATTTCACACGTCGTGTAAAGTCTCTAAAGATCAAGAAATAAGCATCTTTTAGCTTGGGCATTATTAAAGATTAAATAAGAGCTTTACAAGGCCTGTCTCCAGATGATTCTGTCCCCCCCAACTCAGCAGAAACTTTGAACCTGATCCTCAGGGCCCAAATAGCAATGCTTCAAAGTGTACATCTTGCTTAAAACATTTAAAGCAGACCTGTTTTTAATGGGTAGATTGGTATTATTGGAGGCCAGATTGTGGAAGCTGATGAAAGAGTCTAGCAGAAGAATGTTCCCGTGATTTACTGACCATAACACCACCTGGAGACCCTAAATCATGTTCCTTAATAATTAATGGCTGAGTGGGAAAATCACTGGGCTGGAAATCAAGAGATCTGGGCAGTAGTGAGGCTTACACCTCTGGGATCGTGGGGAAAACTGGCTTCCTGGTCCTTCCGTCATGTGATTAGTGATGAGCGTTTTGCATGCCTGTTGAGGGATGTCTACGCAGAGTGCAGGCCACTCGGAATCATTTATGGGAAAGATGCTTCTGCCTCTTCCATTTGCATGTGCTACATTTGCTCTATTCGCTGTGCATAAGATAATCAAGATTTTAGTAGATTGATCCAAGATAAACACATTGGATGGAGTAAAATGAAACTACTTGCTCCTTGGTGGTAAAGATCAGTTTAGGACCCTGGATTTATCAGAATGTCCAGCAGACTAGAGAAAGCCTAAATTCATTGCCATTCGGTCAGTTTTCCCATCAAGAACTTCCTGAGCCTCTCCTCTGTATACAGCACGTTAAGAGACGCTTTGAAAGTTCACAGTCTGCTTAAGTGAAATGGCAAAGGGAAACTTGTGGGGTACGGGATAGTGTGGCCCCAGGCTCGGATGAACGCCTCCGGAGGAGGTGAGAAACAGACTGATGGGGTGGGTGTAGTTAGGGGGATGAGGCCCCTTGGACAGGTTACGGGGCTGGTTTTGAAGGTGGTGAAAGTGGATGGCTGGAGAAGAGGTAGGGGGTGTTTGTCATATTGGGGGACAGTTTGATGGCGTGATGATTATTAGCGGCCAAGCTGTCAAGTTAGAGGAGTATGTGGGAGAATGGCTACGCGTGCTGGAAAACCGTCAAAACCAGCAGAACGGCTCAAAGACAATATTTATGTTTGTTTTTAAGATTTTATTTATTTGTTAGAGCACAAGCAGGGGGGGAGTGGCAGGCAGAGGGAGAAGCAGGCTCCCCTCTGAGCAGGGAGCCCGATGCTGGACTCAATCCCAGGACCCCGGGATCATGACCTGAGCTGAAGGCAGACGCTTCACCAACTGAGCCACCCAGGAGTCCCAATATTTATGTTATTTTTATAAATAATGACCTATTTTCAAGAATGTGGCTGTAATTCCTCAGAACGTTTGATAGAAATCTAAATCCGATGACGTCAAGTCATTTTGGGAAGGAGGGAAACTTGTCCCTGGTGTTTTTTTTCCCTCCTTTTGTCACGGTAGCACAAGATATTTTTTTTTGAAAAACAAAACAAAAAATCCTTCCTAGGACTGGATTTGATGCTCTGAGTTTTGGGTTCTAAGCGGCAGGTTTGAATGAACATTTTTGAATGGTTTTTTTTAATCTTTCAAAGTTTTTTTGTTTTGTTTTGTTTTGTTTTGTTTTTGTGCTTGATTATGGTGCCGGGAACTGTCCTCCTGCATCTCGGATGGTTCTTCAGACGTTAAGTAGGGGGGGGCAGGGCTTTTCTTTCTCAGGGTGAACAAGCAGAAGAGACTTGCTCTGTTTTCGTTTTCTGAGCACACTTCTTTGACACCATGAATTTTTGTAACATGTTTTGTTTGATTATGTCCAATTTCAAGGTAAATTTCCTTTTCTTTTTTTTTCTTCCCTACCCCACTCCCCGCCCCCCCCAACCTGACCGCCACCTCCCCTCTGGCAACCATCCGTTCTCTGTCTTTAAGAGTCTTTGTTAAGTTTGCTGCTCTTAACATAAATCCTGCCCTTGCTGAAGAGGGAGACAGAAAAGAGCAGAGACTGTTAAATTGTCTGAGCCTCCTTCTGCAGATACCTTACAGCTTCTCAGGTCAAGGACAGAGAAGAAGGGGGGTCCTGAACAATAGGGACCAGTGTGCACCTCACAGGTTTCATGATTCACAAGTAGCCTCAGGAAACTGAAACCACCCCAGCAAAATGTTTTCTTACTCAGTGTTAACAATTTAACTTCTGAGGAGTGATAGATATGCTACTTTCATAATCGGCAGATGATTTTGCAGTGTTACTTCTGTGCGTGGGCGTGCTTTAGAAAAGACCAGAGTTTTATTCTCTTATCTGTGTATTTGGTATTTTCAAGTTTTGGATGCGAAGCAAGGAGTGCTCTTTATTTTTAGGAGGTTGTATTGAAGTATAACTGGCACGTATTTAAAGTCAGCCATTTGATAAGTTTTGACGTAGTACAACTATGAAACCATTCCCACACGCAAGCAGTGAACGCGTCCATCTCTTCCAGAAGATTCCCTGGCCTCTCTGTATACCCCCAACCTCCCTCTGCCCCCATCCCCACGCAACCGCTCATCTGCTTTTGGTCACTGCGTATTAGTTTGCATTTCCTAAAATTTTACGGAAATAGACTCATAGAATGTATACTCTTTTTTTTCTTGGTAAGGCTTCTTGCACTTAGCGTATTTACTTTGAGATTCGCACATGTTGTAGTGAGTACCAAAAGTATGTGCCTTTTCATTGCTGAATATCCTTTGCATAGGTGTGCACTACAGTTTATCCGGTCACCTGTTGATGGGCATTTGTGTTCTTGCGCTTTATGGCTATTACAAACTACTGTGAACATTTGAGAATAAGTCTCCGTGCGGACAGATACGTCCACTTCTCTTTGCTTTCGCCTGGGAGTGGACAGCGGTCTGGAAACTTTTGAGGCTCTTAAGCTGGGACATTTGTAGGTCTTGCCTCCTTTTGTTTCCCATCTCAGGGATGGCTTGCTGTCTTTGTCTGATACCTGGTATCCCATAAGCCATTATTTCATTTATTTTGTCCATTTTGTTCATTTGTTTCCTGGTGGAGGGTAAATCTCATCTCCTGGCTGGATGCAGAAGTTCAACTGTTTTTATTATTATTATTTATTTATTTGACAGAGAGAGAGAGAGACAGCTAGAGCGGGAACACAAGCAGGGAGAGTGGGAGAGGGAGAAGCAGGCCCCTGGCTGAGCAGGGATCCCGATGCCGGGCTCGATTCCAGGACCCTGGGATCATGACCTGAGCTGAAGGCAGACGCTTAATGACTGAGCCACGTAGGCGCCCCGCAACTATTTTTAATTGAAGAAAAAAAAGGGCTTATTAAATTTAGAACTGCCATAAATATGTCTATACCTTTAAAACCTTATGTAATAAGTAGTAGGAGTCTTCTTAACCATTTTGTGTGTGTGTTTTAAGGAGTGAAAATTGAGTTTCTAGATTTATCTTAAGCAGAAACTTAGCAACATCCTGGGTGTGTTTCTAGAGTTTATAGAAATACAGATCACTGTACACTTTTGTCCACAAAATTGTATCACGGTATTGTACCTAATGCCCAGAACAGTGATTCTCAAGTTCTGGCTGGTACCATTCATTATCACTGTATTCTGTTTACCAGGACTGGAAAGAATATGTGTGGTACGTGCATGCCTGTGTGTGTATAACATACTTCAAAAATTACATTACTGGTTACAAATAGGTAATGCATTCAGAATACAAAATTCAAAAGCTACAAAAAAAAAATCCAGTGAAAATTTTTGTTCCTTTTCAAGTTCCATAGACACCCTGTTTTCTTCCTCAATATGTTAACTATGTTTTATTTTCTATATCCTAATGCTCTCGTGTCTAGGGCCCCCCTGACCTGGGCAGAGACTGTCCCTCACGGGACTAGCCGGCTTTAGAGATAGCAAAGGACCCACTTTTCATAGGCACACTAGCCAATCTGGAACCCGTACTTGGAGTCACTTCCTTTATGGAGCTGCTATCTATCCGAGCCCCTGTCTGTCCACCTGCCTTCATATCCCAGCCTCAGGTACCAGATAGCCGGCACAACCCTCTCTGCTCCAGGGCCCACTGAAATAATTCTAACTAGCCAGTCCTAAACCTGCTTTTGCTGCTTTGCTTGTGTATTTTGTGGAACCCACAACAAAATCTCTTGCCCAGGCTTTCTCCTTGTTCCTTCCTCCTGGCCAACCTGGTGCGTCCCTGGGGTGCCCTCCTGTGGCATGGTGTGGCATGGCGTGTCCCCTGTCTGGGAATTGTAACCATCTCTTCAGTGACCCTGGTCTCCCGACTTGCTGGCCTGGCCATACTTGAATAATAAAATCGTCATTTTGAAACACTTGGAGGCAACTAGTATCTGCAGTTTCTTTCCCTCTTATACAACCAAGAAGACATTATTTTCTCTTTCTAAACAGGTACCAGCATAGGACCCATAGTGATACTCATCTTGGGTTTTTCTCTTAACCGTAGTAGATGATGCTGTGCTTTAGGAAAACGGTGTTATTTATCGATGGACTTTGCCACCGTATTTAGGAATATATGTGCATATCTGTGTCAATTTCACCATCCACTTTGCTGATCCACTGGTTTTACGCTGTCTAGTAAATACATTTTTTATATCTTCTCATCTGTTGATGTGCATCTTCCTGTTTGGGAACAGATACACTGAAAACAGTTTTTATGGTTAAAAATAAATGCATCAGAAATGTTAAGTCAAAGTAGAGGCATTCTTTTTGAATATATGTGTGTGAGTGTATGTGATTTCTGTGTGTCTACATGTGCATAGTTAAAAGGGTTTAGGCTCTTTGACAGCTTTTGGATCCGTTTCCATCCACTTGGGATTTTAAATGGTTTAAAAACAAGTTTGAGGCTTTCAGCTGTTTCTTAGCTTTTCCTTTATCAGTTCTGTAGAGCTAAAATGTCACCTCCTTTGGAGGCTGATCTCGTCTCATTATTGGATCTGGAGCTTGAAAGTCCTGCTGGTTCTCTCTCTTTCGGCTGATTTCCATCAGGCTCTCTCATGCCTGTTACCTTTGAGATTCGAGCTTGAGAAAGACCGCCAGAGAGAAACCAGCAGACCGTGGCCTCCCTTCTTCTGTCCCCTTCTGTGTTGTTCTCTGATCTTTCCTGGACCCCTCTTCCACCCTGCTGCCGTCTCTTGACCTCACTTTTAGATCAGGCTGGAACAAAACTTCCATTAGGAGTCAGAGAGCCAGTGACAGGTGTAGCTTATGTATTAGGTGCATTGTGCTTTATAGATTACAAGCAACCTCACGTACTTTACAAGAAAAACCCTGTGAGATGGCTAGAGACTGCCAACGTTACCAAGAGTCGGCTGTCTTCCCCATTTGTATTTTTCCCATTTTACAAATAGTTCTACGACTTCAGAGAGGTAAAGGTCACCTGGGGGTTGGCTCCAGAAAGACAAATTCCTAACTCCTGCTTCTGGGAGCACGGTCCCTCCCACGTTCACTCGTTGTGCCCTTGGGTTTGGGGTGTAAATATGGTTTGGGCGCCAGCTTTTCTGTACCTTCTCTGTTCTTTGTATTGAGGAATTCCTGCATGACATAATGGTTGCTTTTTAGGCTAATCTTATTTCTGTAATATTTTTAGACCAAAAAGCATGAAGTTCCTAAATAGCACTAGATGTTTAAACTTAGTTTCATTAACCATGTACTGCAAGGAACATTAAACTTTTTTTTGTAAAGGGCGAGGTAATAAATATTTTAGGCTTTGCAGGCCATCCAGTCTCTGTCACTGAGTGAAAGCAGCCCTAGACAAAATGCAAATGAATGGGCACAGCACAGCTGTGTTCCAATAAAACTTTATTTATGGACATTGAAATTTGAGTTTCATGTATTTTTCATGTATCTCAATATAGTCTTCTTGTGTTCCCCCCCCCAACCCTTTAAGAACGGTAAAAGCCATTCTTAGCTTGCAAGCCATTCAAAAACAGGTTCAGGTAGTTTTCTGGCTCCTGATATGTTGAAGTATTTACTGGTTGGACTAGTTAAGTTGTTGATTTATTTCTCAGGGTAGACTATTTGATCAAGTAAAAATTGAGAATTTTCCCCACTGCTAAGCAGTGAATACTTACAAAACAATCTATGTTTTTCTTCTCCAGGTTATTAAAATTATTCTTCAAAGAATAGTAGTTAGGGTATTAGTTATCACAGTCAAAAGCTCAGGTAAGATTTAGCAAGTTGATGACAGACTATTAGATCTCTGAGAAAAAAACTGTTTCTCATTAAAAAATATTTCCAGGTTTTGAGATTCTCACACTTTTTTTTTTTTCTTGAGGGTGTTGTATCCTGTTAAAAGTATTTCAGAGCTTGAAATTCCAGCTCTCGGAGTTGACTGTATGTATACTTATAAAATCTTGACCACTTCCTCCATTTTTGTTTTTTGTTCTCCTTCCCTCATTCTGAGTTAAGAAATTCATGGCTCCAAGTACCAGGTGACAGCTTCTTGGGCTTTGTAGAGGACCACTTTATACAGGGCCCTGTTTCTCATTCATGTATTTACATGTAGGATGGACTATTTAACGTAGAATTATTTTAAGTTCAGTAGGAGATGTTTATTTGATTAGATAGATTTGGTGGTGTTTCTATAAATCAGATACATACATATATGTATGTGTGCGTGTGTGTGTGTTGTTTATGTGTAGTAATCCCTAACGTGTGGTGAAGACTTAAAATTCTGTGACTCACAGGTTTGCAGGTATGCTGGGTACTCATCCGTGTTCTAGTCCAGTAGCACACGGCCTCTCTCTCTCTCTCTCTCTCTCTCTCTCTATATATATATATATATATATTTTTTTTTTTTTTTTTTTTTTTTCCTCGTCAAAGTCAATGGCGTTTATGGTGGCTGGAACGGAGTCTGAACAAAGTGCAATAGGAAGTCGCTACAGCTGCAAACAAGTTCCAAGGGTTTCCGGTAACATTTGATAGCCACAAAGGAAGGAAATAAAGGGCCACTTCACAAAGGCAGGAATTCATTTAAGGAGGGGAAAAAAAAAAGTTTACCTATTTGTGGTCTTTTGCCAAAGACATGCAGATATTTTAAAAGATTTTTCTTATCTGTTCCTCCTGCTTATTTTTTATTTTATAGTGAAATAAAAAAGAAAAGAGTCTGAAAGAAGTAAAGTTTTATTCAGTGCCTTTTTTGCACATGTTGAAGTAGATATGCTTTTCCTCCTAAAATCTGTTAATCTTGAATCCTTAGGATAAGTTTTATTAAGGGATATTCTGGGTTGTTTTTTTTCCCCCCATATGTTGCTGAATATCATTTGTTAAAATTACCTTAAGGACCACTATTTTAAGATTTTCCATTTACGTGCCTTTTTTGTCAACATGTTGTGAACCTTATGAAATGGGTTGGGTTTCTTTCCCTCTCTGCCTCTGCTCTGTCTGACATTTATAGGAATGTCGAAGGCAATTCCCAATAAATTGCGTTTGGCTTTTGATCTTGTGTTTACCTTAGGTTTTAATACCATGAGGTTTCAGCAAGAAACAGTTAGTAAAATAGCATTAAAGCCAGAAGAGAAGTCTCGGAGACGTCAGGGTATAAATTGGTGTAAATTCCTACCCAGCCACCACCTGTGTGTGACTTTAGATTGGTCGTTTGATTCATTTTCTAAGGGTTTTCTCCGGGACTCCGAAAACTTGAGCGGAGTGAGCTCCGAGCACCTTAGCAGCCTTGACAGCCCGTGAACAGAGTTCCGTCCTGGCTCTGAGCCTCCTCCTGCCAGCACCAGGGCCGGAGTGACGCACAGTAGTGCTCAGGCGGCCGCGGCTGCCAGGGGGGCGCGACAGGGCGCGGTTACACGCGGTCTTCCAGCACCACCTGAATAAAGACGGCGCAGTCCCGCGGAGTGTCTCTGAGCTCATGGTCTGAAGCTCCAAGGGGATGGATGTGGAGTGATAAGTCTGGGGGCAAGGGAGCGTTCTCTCGGCCTAGAAGGAGATCTGTATTTTTAGAATGGGGCTGGGGTAGCGATGCCCAGCCTCCCTGCCTGTCTTTCCAAGTCCGCTCTGCCTTTTCAGTGTGGGTGCTTGTCTGCCGGCTCGGGGTGGGCATTCAGGCTTGGCTTAGGGCTTGAGGGCTGGGACCGACCCGTATTCATTTATTATATCCGTCCTGGAACCACATGTGGTACTGAGTGTGCGGTTGCTGCTTCAGACTCCCTGACTGTTGACAAAGATTTAAAAAATGGTGGAATTCAAATGGTTTTCATTTCACCTGTTGGAAGGGGAGTCTTTAAAGTTGGAGCAGAGAAAGGCTGTCTTCGGTCTAGGTTCCCTCCCTTGTGCCGGCAGTACCCTCTGTCTGCCCACGTCGTGGTGGTCCTCAGCACTCGAGCTGGGATCTCTGTAAACTGCAGTCATCAGCCTTGTTCTGAGAACATTTTCATTTTCTTTTTTCTTTTTGTTTTCTTTCCTTTTCCTTCCTTTTTTTTTTTTTTTTAAGATTTTATTTATTCGGCAGAGAGAGAGAGCAAGCACACACGGGGGAACAGCAGAGGGAGAGGGAGAAGCGGGCTCCCTGCAGGACTCGATCCCAGGACCCTGGGATTATGACCCGAGCGAAGGCAGGCAGATGCTTAACCGACTGAGCCACCCAGGTGCCCCACATTTTCCTTTTCCTAAAGTTGGTCGGGAACAGATCTGTGAGGTAGAATGTTCTATGGAAAACCGTTTACTGAGTGACAGGCATGTACTACATGGCATTCTGTGGTTACTGTCTCATGCTTCCCTGTCTCACTGTTTGGCCTGGCTTTAATACTTCATTTAGAAAATGAGAATAAAGGGGCGCCTGGGTGGCTCAGTCTTTAAGCAGCTGCCTTCGGCTCAGGTCATGATCTGGGGTCCTGGGATCAAGCCCCGCGTCGGACTCCCTGCTCAGCGGGAAGCCTGCTTCTCCCTCTCCCACTCCCCCTGCTTGTGTTCCCTCTCTCGCTGTGTCTCTCTCTGTCAAATAAATAAATAAAATCTTTAAAAAAAAAAATAAAAAATGAGAATATGTACTAATTGTGTGCTTCCTCCCCGGTGTTCCGTACGCATGATTAGTCCTTGTAGTTCTTTAGTAGCTTAATGAACTTAAAGCAGGCTGTATTTTAGTAGTGCACCGTGGAAGTTAAAAAAGAAGAAAATCATCCAGGAGCCCAGAATTTAGCACGCATACCCCATAAAGTTCTAAAATGCTTTTGTTTAACTTCTGACCTCTCATATCTTCTCTGTTTATTTTGTAGGGTTTATGTTAATTTTTCCTGGTAGTAGGCATTTTACTGTTTTGGTTTTTTTCTTAGCCTATAATATATTTCAGAGGAATGAGAGATCATTATGGCTAAACTAGAAAGGATCGTTGTGGCAAATGTAGGGCAAGCACAGGTAAATTTTTTCTGACAAAGAATATTTTACTCGGTAAATGGTTTTTGAAACATTTTCTCTTATTATTCTCATGGTGCCCTGAGGCCCGTGGTGCTTGTTAAATGAACTCTTAAAAGAGCAGTGAGGAAGATAAAAAAGAGAGAGGGGGAAAAAAAGGCAGTGAGGAATTGTTCTGGTTTATTCAGAATGAAAGGGTTTTTTCTATCTTGGTCTTTAGTTGAAACAACTTTCTAATAGGACTTTATATTTTATAGGCATTAAGCTCGTATTTATAATTATTAATAGGGTTATTGAAAAATATTTAGGCATTTTTGTATTTCACTATTACTATGGGGGAAGAAAGACTATGAAAAGCAATATAAAGATAAAACTGATGTACAATATTATATTGCGTATTTTATATTATTAATTAAATAGAAGACTTACCTCACGTGTGGTTCTCAAACAGTGGTTTAAGAGGTTCCCGCCAGAACTGAGAGCCTGCTTCCCCTTCCTTTTAAAACACCCTTTGGCTCTAGCAAGCGTAGTTTTTACAGTAAGAGTACATTTTAGGAAGTATGATACACTTCGTTAAATTTTTGTTTAAAAAGCGTATTAGGGGGCACCTTGGCGCAGTCGCTTGGACCTCCGACTCTTGACTTCAGCTCAGGTCATGATCTCATGAGTCGTAGGATTTGAGCCCCACATCGGGCTCCGCCCTGGGTGTGTGGGGCCTGCTTGAGATTCTCTCTCTCCCTCTCCCTCCGTCTCTCCCCTCTCTCTATAAAAGGAAGTATTGGGAAAAATGATAAAAGATCTACTACTGTCGTATTTCTAAGTTTTATTTTTTTTATTATATATGTGGCTGGATACTCCAGATTTAAAAAGCAAATCCTTTATTTAAGACCTTCCAGCCTTAAAGTAGTTTTCAACCAATAAACATTTCTGTCTTCTCACACTGATTTTTTAAACTATTTTCGTGTTTAAATTTCTTTAAATAATACACTTGTTAAAAATAAAAGATTTCCATAATAAAGAACTGTATTAAGTAAAACGTGGAAGTACCTGTTCTTCTCTTCCTTTGGCTCTCGTTCCATTTCTCAGAGGGCACCCACTAGTAATTTGGGGTTTAGCCTTTTATGAAGGTGTGTACACATATTACGTATCATAGATACGTATATTACCTTTTTAGTTTTTGTAATCTTGTCTAAAACTTGCTTGAGCAATGTTGTTTTTATAGCCTACTCACTGGGGTATTACGGTTTTATTTTAATTGTGCTTAGTGTTGCTGATTCTTAAAGCATACTGAATGTCCTGGGAGCAATCCTTGCTAAGGTAGGGGTTGGAAGTAGAAAGGTAGAAATCAGATTTCCAGATCGTGGTAGTAACAACTCCACAAGAAACCACCGTGTCCTCACTGAAGATGCCTAAGTCTTAAACTAAATACTTGTTTTACCACCAGATATGCCACATTAAAGTTCTTAAATTTGGTAAAGAACAGAATATATTAAAGTGTTTCAGCAAAATCAGTGGAGAAAATGGTTGAAAATAATAGACCTAAATTGCATGCCTATGGTCAAGGGCTAGTCACAATACTGCTGTGATTAGTAAACCGTTGTGAAAAGGATACAGTCTTGAGGATATCCACAAAAGGAGCCAGACTGGATGCCTAGAGGTAATCCTAGAATAATGTAAGAAACTCCTGTGTGTTCACTGAATAATTTTGTGGTGTGATCATTATACATATTAACTTAGGTAATTATGATCGACACACTCGAGTTATTTGTGTGAACTAAGAGTTTGGGCTCTGGGGTCAGATGGACTTAGGGTCACATCTTTTGCTTTGCCACTTACTAGCCTTGTGACTTTACCCCCTCAAAAGCCTCAAATATCTTTTTTTTTTTTTTTTTTAAAGATTTTATTTATTTGACAGAGAGAAAGACAGCCAGAGAGGGAACACAAGCAGGGGGAGTGGGAGAGGGAGAAGCAGACTCCCCGCTGAGCGGGGAGCCCGATGCGGGGCTCGATCCCAGGACCCTGGGACCATGACCTGAGCCGAAGGCAGACGCTTAACGACTGAACCACCCAGGCGCCCCTCAAATATCTTAATATAGTCTATTAGTAGCTCCCCTGTGGGGTTGCTGTGATTATTCATCGACAATGACCTATATAAAATGCTTAGCCCAGAGCCGGATCCCTGGAAGCACACCATTAGGTTGCCTAAAAAGTGAGCTGTGAGACCATAGTTTAATACTTGTCTGTACCTTTTAGGTCTAAGAGCTGTTTCCTTAAATGGATTGCATGCCTTCAAGGACATGGCTTTTATATGTGTGTCTCAGAGTGACATGTTTGGGGAAGACGTTCTGAAAAAAATAGTTTGAATAACTTTTAAAACAGACTGAACAAGTGGGTGACTTTGAGTTAGTAAGCCTATGACAACATCATCACTGCTTATGAACACACATGTCCTTGGTTAATTTTTAGTTCTTAGAAATCATCAGAAACCAAAAATATAAGTTGGTAGAATATTGATTCTCCCCCCCCCCCCCCAAAGTCTTTAAACACAGAGACTTGATTTTTAGGTGTTTAGGTAAAGCTGTAAACTACCAGCAAGGACCAGGTTTCTTCGTCCCCAGCTGAGCCCGTGAGAAAGGAGACTAGTGAAAGGGAAGGGATGTAAGGAAGGGGGAAGCATTGTGGAGTGGTGGCACCAGCATGTCCGAATCTTGGACATGTTCGCTTTTTCACTCTTTAAGACCGATATTTATAGAATTTAGATTTTGATAGCAAATATATTTGCCATTGAATGACTGCTTCAAATTCTAAGCACAGGACAAGATTTTGGGTATTATAGGTGTCAGTTTTTGGTTTTGACAGGGATACTTTGAAAATTGGATCTTCCCTAAAAGAGCAGAAATAACTTGTGACTATTTAAATTATTTAAGCTAACTTAAAAATTTAGCCACACGTCCAGTGCTTAGTGGCCACACATGCTGGGGGCTGTCATAGTGGACAGTGCAAATTGAAGAACTTGCCCATCACAGAAAGTTCTGTTGGACACCTGCTTTTCTAGAATATATGTTGCTGTAGTTCATGCACTATTATTAAATGAGCAAAAGGATACAAAAGCCAAAGTAGTTGCAGGGGTTAGAGGAAAATAATCAGAGTAATGGGAAATGTGAATTAGGTGAGTAGACTTTTTTCCCCCATTCCATGATCTTTCCCCTTCCTCTGCTTATTCTCACGTAGAGTAATTGGAAAATGGTTCAAAGTAAATTTCCTGCCAAGCAAGGTGAACACAAGGCCATACTTTTTTCCCTCTAAAACCAAGACTTCCCGCCCCCCCCCAGTTTTGTTTCTTTAAAAACTCCTATCACTGATCACCAGTATTTGCGCTCTCATTGTGGTTGCACCTTAATCCTATTCAGAAATTTTTTTCCCCCTCCTTCTTCTCTGGCTTTTATCTAGTTACATCTGCAGCACTGATGTTTCAAACCATTTTTTATAGAACCAAATCTTTCAGTTCCTCTCCACGTTTCTCTCATTCTTACTGTGGACTTCAGACTCTGATGCTCTGGGTGTATTGAACTCCCAACTCCCCCACCTTGTTGAAAGACCTTGAGTAAGCAATCTAATCTCTCTGAGCCAGTAAAAATGTTAAAATTTATTTTTTATGATACAGATATCACCACTTATATACATCTGGATTAAATGAGATAATTTATTTAAAGCTCCTAGCACAATACCTTGGCATGTAGTAAGTCCGATAATTAGAGATGAGGTCATCGGATGCATTATTTAGCTCTGGCTGTGTAGCAAACCGTCCCAGAATTTGGTGGCTTAAAACAACCACGTTTAGTGGAGGATTCTGCTGGGCAGTCTGGTCTTGTCCAGGCCTGACCCGTCTTTCATGCAGTGGTGGTCACTTGGCTGGCTGGCTCTGAGGCTGCCTGGTCCTGGATGGCCTCACTTGCATATTGAGTGGTGGGCTGGTTGTCTGCTGGAACAGTAGATGGCTAGACTGTAAGTGTCTCATCATCCTGCCAAGTTAAAGCTTTCTTGGAATACAGGGCCCTTGCTTTCTCCCTGTGTTCTATATGAACCCTACACTCTAGTCTAACTTTTGTATTGTTTCCTGAATGTGGTCTTTGCCTTCACCCTTGTTTCTTGAAAACAAGACTCTGTCTTAATCATCTCTGCATTCTTAGTGCACCGCACAGAACAGTTGAATGAATACCTAAATACAGCTCCTCCTTTGTGGACTGTCTCACATGATCCTCACCTCCTAATCCTTTGCTGTTCACTTTTCTGTGCTCCCCGCTTTGTGACGTCCATTTGATCTCTTAAACTCTGGGAAGTTTGGAGATGGTTTTTGGTATTGATTTATAAGAAATGTCAAAGAGTAAAATTTTATATTGAAACATTAACATTCTTTTCTTAAATGGATTCTCTTCTCTAAATTCTAATGTGGCCTTGGAAAGCTATGAATAGTTTTTTTAATGATCATCAAACACAGGAAAGGTTGGCTTCTTAGTTTTACATACATTTTTGGGGTAAATTGGTAGCTGCTACTGGTTGATTATGTATTTGCTACCTCAGTTCACCTACATTTGTAATAGTATTGGTCTACACAATGTGATGTTTTTCTAGGCCAAGGAAAGAAACTTTCTCTCTTTTCATTTCTATTTTTAATTTCATAGTGCTCCGCAGAAAAGATAAAGCACAGAGTTACCAAAGGCAGCACTTGAACGTACGTTTTCTTGCTTTTGTCCACTCTATTTTACTTTCTGATTTGCTTTTTTGACCTACTACATGAATAATGATTAACTTGCTGGTGTGTGTGTGTGTGTGTGTGTGTGTGTGTCAAACTTTATATAAGTCGCAGTTCAGAGTTTATGGATCCTTGAAATACCAAAGTGCAGGAAATTATGCAGTGTGAGGTGATGGGGAGGAAAAGAAACCCCAACACTCTCACTGGGGCCTCGGGAAAACTAAACTCGAATCCCGCCTCTGATAATGACTTGCTGCTGGTGGCCTTGAGACAGTTAACTTCTCTTTGGCTCAGGCAGCTGGGCTCGATAATCTTGAAGGTTTCTCTCTAGCTCTGAAGTATTGTGCTGTTTCTATCATTGTGCTGTTTCTATCAAATATATGTCCTCCTGGGATTTTGTATTAAACATTACAGATGAGCACAACTGTTTAAAATGAAAGAAATGGATATACTTATTGGGATATTTAATACCTACAGGGTTAATAACATGTCCTGGGTATGTAGGAAAAGTATACTTTTTTTTTTAAGATTGTATTTTTTTATTTTATTATGTTAATCACCATATATTACATCATCAGTTTTTGCTGTAGTGTTCCATGATTCATTGTTTGCGTATAACACCCAGTGCTCCATGCAGAACGTGCCCTCTTTAATACCCATCACCAGGCTAACCTATCCCCCCACCCCCCTTCCCTCTAGAACCCTCAGTTTGTTTCTCAGAGTCCATCGTCTGTCATGGTTCGTCTCCCCCTCTGATTTCCCCCCCTTCATTCTTCCCCTCCTGCTATCTTTTTTTTTTTTCTTAACATATATTGCCTTATTTGTTTCAGAGGTACAGATCTGAGATTCAACAGTCTTGCACAATTCACAGCGCTTACCAGAGCACATACCCTCCCCAGTGTCTATCCCCCAGTCACCCCATCCCTCCCACCCCACCCCCCACTCCAGCAACCCTCAGTTTGTTTCCTGAGATTAAGAATTCCTCATATCAGTGAGGTCATATGATACATGTCTTTCTGTGTTTGACTTATTTCGCTCAGCATAACACCCTCCAGTTCCATCCACGTCGTTGCAAATGGCAAGATCTCATTCCTTTTGATGGCTGCATAATATTCCATTGTATATATATACCACATCTTCTTTATCCATTCATCTGTTGATGGACATCTTGGCTCTTTCCACAGTTTGGCTATTGTGGACATTGCTGCTATAAACATCGGGGTGCACGTACCCCTTCGGATCCCTACATTTGTATCTTTGGGGTAAATACCCAGTAGTGCAATCCTGGGTCGTATGGTAGCTCTAGGAAAAGTATACTTTGGATTCATCTTTTCATACAGGTGTTTGTCGAGTAGGCCAGGCGGGAGGATTGGCAGGATTGAGAAGTACAGAATTAAAGTGGAAAGGAACGTGAGATGCATGACGAATTCCACCGCTGAGATGGTGTGGCCAGAGTACGGCATATTTGGGTGGCTTGTGGTGTGGTCCATGTAAGGTAAAACGTACTTCCCAGGAGTATCCACAGTTTCCCTCTGGTATTGTCCTGCTTCATTAGGAAATTGTGTTTTCTCATTAGGGTTCATTTTGTATGCAAATTCCACAAGAGGCATGAATTTTCCCCTCCTCTTAGGGGGCACAGCACCTCTTGCTGCCACTCCCCCCCCAAACGCACATGCCCAGCCTCCCCCGGGGGTGGTATTAGGAAAAGAATACAGTGCCACTTTCGGTAGGATTTCTGTTGGCAGGAGTGTTGTGAATCTAGGAAAAAAGGTCATCTTGTCAGTCTGAAATGTCTTTTGTGTTCGTGAGCTGTTTTAATGTAACTTACATTTCAGTTGCCACACAAGGCTGGTGGCTACCGTATTGGTTCGCTCGGGTCTAGATCTCCATGTTTTGTGCTCACTCATAACATCGCTCCACGTGAGCCTGCAGAACAGTCTCCTCTTCGTAAAAGAACTCCCTTTCCTGGTCTCCTTCCTTCTTGCCTCCCTGGCTCTCGTTTTAGCTTCTCTTCTAAGCTTCTCTGGCGTACTTGGTGGAGGGCCTCCCTCAGATTCTCTGTCCCTGGCATCTGGGACACATGGTTTTCTTTCAGCCAAATGCTTCCTCAGCTTCTTCATGGCTTCTAAACATGGCCGTCCCCTACTTTCGTGAGATTGGCCCACCATTCTCTTTTTTTCTTCACACCCTCTTGAGGTGTAACCCGAATCTGTCCACCTCCGGCTGCTACCCTGCACTTGGGGTCAGTGTCTCTCCGTGTCCCCTGGCCTCTAAATGCACGTTAAATCATCTTCTGTGAGCTCACGTATAAGCTATAAATGTGTATCATTATTTCCACATGCAGTTTCTGCGTGTGTGTCACTCAGACACCTGTTTTTAATGCTGCTCTTTTATGGTTTTAAGGAATTCATGTGTTCACACGTTTAAGTATTTTTTTAGGCTAACAGAGGTGTAGCAGGATGACCAGGATGTACAAGGAAGGCAGTCTCTGCTCTCATGAAGACCTTGGGATGAGTGACTGTAGTACTGTGGGGTGAGGTTACGACAGAGCGAATGTCAGAGCCCGGCACTCAGCGGCAGGGCCCCAGGCCGCACCTGTCAGGGCAGGCCTCAGAAATGGTGTCCAAGCTGAGAGGGGAAGGAGTGGATAGCAACTAGGCTAAAAAAATGTATAAGAAAGGAACATTAGAATTCATTGCACTCGAATGAAATTAATGTTCCATTTGCGTTAACAGAGGAGAATTAATTTGAAACATATGGAGAGTGCAGTGCAAGTAAGTACAAACCTAGGTTTGCTTTTTGTCTCTATGTTGAATTTGTAGCAGGGAGGTGGGCACTTCCTTTGCGAGCTGTCTGGTGTGCTGTAAGTAAACTGTAAAGTGGCCAATGTTATTTGCTAATGGATAGTTACTTATTTCCTGCAGAAACTTATTTGCTGACAGATATTCGGATATTTGTGCAAGGAATGATTATGTTCTACAGAAGCAGGATACTGTTTTGCTGTGAACATGCCAAGTTGCTGCCCTTGATGTTACCGTTGATAACTTAACAACTTTCTGATGGGCACATTAGGACAATTAGAGGGGACTAATCCCAGTGATTTCCTGTCCTCCTTGAACTACTTAAAATCACAATCAGAAATGGTAAACTTTTGATAGGAAAAAAGAGGGATTAACTGTAAAAGGTTTTTGACTAATGAAAATCAAAATCATGCCACATTAAGCAGCGTTTTCACACCATTAAGCACTGTGAAGCATTTTCCTCGAACCCCTTTTAATCTAGAAGGATGGTTTGGGAAAAACCCCAGATTCTAGTCTACAATATAGTCTTTCGTTGTTCTTATTAACAAAAGCGCGTTGCTTCGTTGAATTGTGGGGAAGGTAATGTTGATTGAGATCCTTCGTAACTATTTGAGAAAAAAAAATACTTCAAATTAAATGAAAACACGAACGTTTCATTTACAAATTTTAGAGAAGCATTTTAAATAGCCTTTAATTGGTAGTTGCCTGAAATTAGTTAGGATAATAGGGGAAAATCAATTATAGCGATGGAGTCTGTTCTTAAATATAAATTATTTGAAATATTTCCCTGTGGGAAAAAAAACACAAAGCTGGGCAGGAGAAAGGTTGTTCTTGGCAATTGTCTTGCCACGTAAGGTTTTACCTGAGCTTTAAATCTGACATTGGATTCATTCAACACAGGCTGTAGAGGATATTTTAGCAGTTGGGGGAATTTTGTTTGTGTTTTGTGAAGTAGAGAACATATTTAATCAGTTTTAATGGTCTTCCAGGATCCAACGTATGTTGACAGTTTAGCCGACTGTTATTAAAGTTCTAGAGGGAGAGTGAAACTATAGATTTTCTAGTTTGATAGAAAAATCAAAGAAATAAAGAATATGGGGTTTCTTTGAGGAGTATTTATGTTTTTTCTTTCATTGGAAATTAATTGATACTTGAGCAGTATTTCCTGGAAAATCACATTACTTTTATAACCATTCTTCACTTTATGAGGGTAAATGATTCAAAGGTAATAAATCATAGTCAACATTAGATTTTCCAGTGGTCCTTTTTAATATAGTTACAGAAGATTTTTCTGTCAACTGTTAATCATCACTGCAGCAGTTAGAGAAATCTGAAATCCTGGATAGCTTCATCTTTTTAAAAATCTCTTCTGACAAAATGTTTATTCAAACCACTGAACAAACAAAAAATGTTTAACTGATTTCAGTTTTGCCACTTTCTTCATCCTTCTGTCATTTGTCTACTGTGTTTAAGAATCATTAAAATGAGAAAGTATGTTGTTTGTAAACAAAATAATTGAACCTGGATTAATAATTTTTTCCCCTTCAGAATCCAGAGATTTGCTCAGACTTTTAAACTCAGTGTGGTGTCAGTGACACTTGAGTCAATTACGAAATTGACTTTATCTGTAAGGATTAATGAACTGTTATCATTTTGTAGGTCTTATCACAACAACGTCGAGGAAACTAGACCGAGAGCAGCAAGATGAACATATATTAGAAGTAAGCATTTCTTTTTTTTTTTTACTTATTTAAAAGTTTTATAAATATCATGGGAAGGAGCATTCTTCTTCACAGTCACTAGTATTCATAACTGTTATGATTTTGTTATGTTAGCTCCTGGTCATTATTAACAAGGGAAGTAAAAGGGAAAGGAAACTTTTGTGAGTGTAGTTCATGTCCCCTTAAATCCCTTTCTATCCCCAAAACACAAGATCATTGTGTAAGTTCCGCTCTAATTTTTGTGCGCACATACAGAGCAAACAAACTGGAAACAATATTATTTACATTTCCTTTTCATTTACATAAGAGATACTTTTTCTTTATGCCTTCTTCATCTTTTTCCTTAGTATTCTGTTTTCGGGATATTTTTATGATAATAGATCTAATTCAGCTGTGGTTTCTGGTTTTCGTCAATCTTAAATAATTGCATTGTTTTTGCATTTTAAACTGGTAGAAAGTTTGTGATTTTTAAACATTTCTGAAATAAAAGATTGAAGACTGATACGTGCTTTTCTAAGATGGTCTCTTCTGACGGGCTTCTCGTTCTCATGGCTAATTTAAAATGCCTTTCTAGTCCCTGAAAGGAGAAACACAGCTTGCCGTATACTGGTTTGCTGGTGGATGGTAGGCACGTTTCAGGAGCAGGGATAGGAATCACGTGGAGGGGAAGGTAGAGGGTCATGTGGAGGTCAGGTGTGATGCGACTGCTGGGTGCCAGGACCTACAAGCCAGGAAGAGGCTGAGAAGAGGCAGTTGGGAGAATTCCCTTGGAGAGGGAAACTGAGCAGAGCAGACATGTAACCTCTTAACTTTCCTCTACCGCACGTTAAAGGCCACTGTTGATCATTGGAGCCAGAAGACCAAGTGCTTGTTGAGTTGTGAGTTACCTGCACGAGTCTTCCATTCTACTAGTGTGGGTACTTGAGAAAGTCCAAAACTGTGGTTTATTAAATTATTTTTGTTAATACTTCTCCCTTTTTATATTATCGCTATTCATAATGCTACCTGCTTCATTTCATTTCATCCTTAGTCAATTTTCTAACTTTGTCAATAAAATATTTACTTTTTATAGCTCTATAGTGTGTGCACATGAATATCCTGTCTAGAAAAGGTGGTTTCACAGCCACCATTACAGTTAGTAATTGCCTTTTTTTTTTTTTAAGATTTTATGTATTTTGAGAGCGAGAGAGAGAGAGCACGCGAGCAGGGGGAGGGGCAGAGGGAGAGAGAGAAAGAGAGAATCTTTAAGCAGACTCCCTGCTGAGCGCAGGGCCCCACATGGGGCTCGATCCCAGGACCCCGAGATCATGACCTGAGCCGAAATCAAGAGGCAGATGCTTGATCAGCTGAGCCACCCAGGCGCCCTTACAGTTCATCATCTCTTCATGTGTTACATCTGAGTGTTAGTCATAAGTCGTACAGTTAGTTCCCTTAAATTCATTTTCTTTCTGTTAGAGCAGAGTTTAGAATTTTGATTCGGTCCCTGCAGTGATTGACAGGAGGAGAATATGGTTCCCCAAGAAAGGAAGCAGGTGGTGCGCTGTCCTGAGCGGCAGGTCCCAGGCATTGGCATCTTGCTGCGGCTGCACCCTGGTTAGAACCACACTGGACACCTGTTTGTTGTGTGCCTCCCTCCAGAGCCGCCTTTTTGCAGGAAATGTCCGAGGCTGGATGGGAGCAAGTACAAGATACGTAGGGTTGGCGGATACTATGAAGATGTTGATGGGAAATAAGCCTTTGTAATGGGTTGTCACATACGTATGTTGTATGTTTTCTGTAGTCCTTTATGGTGGTGGATTTGAGGGCCAACGGCAGCATTGATTTGACTGTCTTAAAGAAGAGTTTTTTCCCCAATCCCATGTTAAAAGCTGTGTTACTGGCTTCTGGTGCTTGAACCCAGCCTTAAGAACATTTTGGTGATGATTACCACAAAACATAGTGCTCGCTTCTATTTCTCTTTAATTTTCTCTCTTTTCCCTGAAGATCATATGAGAATTGATCAAAAGGAAGTAATAATTGTACATTTTGTTTTATTTTGAGAATGTGGAGAGGTAAATCATATACTTGAAGCAACTGCTTAAATATTCTTGGCAAGTACCATCAGGATATATTCACATTTCTATAAACAACAGGATTTATATTCACCAAGCTTTTAAAAAAAAAAAATGCCACGGAAAACTTCAGTATACTTTAATATTTTTAGTATTTCAACCATTATTTTTGGAGGATGTGGTGAGGAAAAAATAGCTATTTCAAAGGTCATTGCTTTTAATGTCCACACCAAAGTAAAAGTGGACATTTGATTCGGGGGGGGTGGAGACCATGCATATGGAAGCATTCACCACTGTAGTCCTTAAGACTCGGATTTTTATTCCTAAGCTGAATACATGAATAATTAGGATGACCATTACTTTATATTTCTTTTACTGAAAATCTTACTTAATAAGTGGGTCTGAAATGAAAATTTTTGTATCTGCCATACTAAACGTGGAGGACTTCTGAACAAGAAAAGAGTCAAAACAAAATGATGATAGCTAATATTAAAAGGCATGCTCCTTCGCATATATTTTAAATTAATGATTTAGCTTGCTTTATTGTTGAGGCTTAAAAATGAAAGTTTTTAATGCAGCATGTGGAGATTTGATTTTTTTTTTTTAAAGATTTTATTTATTTATTTGACAGACCAAGAGAGACAGCTAGAGAGGGAACACAAGCAGGGGGAGTGGGAGAGGGAGGAGCAGGGAGCCTGACTCGGGGCTCGATCCCAGGACCCTGGGATCACGACCTGAGCTGAAGGCAGACGCTTAATGACTGAGCCACCCAGGCGCCCCCGGAGATTTGATTTTTAAGTGCGTAGAGTGTATGTTATTCTTTAGCCGACTCTGTTTGGCATAAAAATAAGTTGCTTTTGATAGCTTGCCATTTCGGCGACATTCATGTTATAGCTGCAGGAGTGCAGGGAGAGGTGGTTTGGTGAGGGGAGAGCCAAGGGCTCACGCTGCCTCTTTCTTGGCCCTCACCTCGCTCCCCCTGTCCTGTCTGGAACGGGACACATCGTCGTCTTGCCTCCCCACAGGGCTGTTGTCAAAGGAGAGAAGGTGGTGTGTGTCATAGTGGTGTGAACTCTGCCGGTCTCTGCAAATGTGGTTTATCATTAATTAGGAGGAAGATAGTCACTTTTTATATAGTTATATTTTAAAAACATCTGTTGATCTGTTACGTTTCAAAAACAGGTTACTGTGACCGACAACGGTACCCCCCCCAAATCCACCATTGCAAGAGTGATTGTGAAAATCCTTGATGAAAATGACAACAAACCTCAGTTCCTACAGAAGTTCTACAAAATCAGACTCCCAGAGCGGGAAAGACCAGAACGAGAAAGAAACGCCAAGCGCGAGCCCATCTATCGCGTGATAGCTACAGACAAAGATGAAGGGCCCAATGCGGAAATCTCTTACAGCATTGAAGATGGAAACGAACATGGCAAATTTTTTATTGAGCCAAAAACCGGAGTGGTTTCATCCAAGAAGTTTTCTGG
This sequence comes from Halichoerus grypus, assembly GCF_964656455.1. Classification (NCBI taxonomy): domain Eukaryota; kingdom Metazoa; phylum Chordata; class Mammalia; order Carnivora; family Phocidae; genus Halichoerus; species Halichoerus grypus. The sequence continues at coordinate 191,278,723 of NC_135714.1, forward strand.
AGCTGGAGAATATGATATTCTTTCAGTGAGTTAGGATCTAGTCTTTGATTTTCTCACGTACTTTGTTCATCTGGTCTTAATGTCACTTCTCTGAAAACGTTCTCTCTCTTCAGTAAGTGGCCTCGGTGTTTGTGACCTAACATCGGGAAATGTGGCTTTCGTTTTGCCTTCTCAGCTGTCGCTCTAGTCATTACCTATGTTGCGTGTGGCATGAAGAGGTTGCTCTTTTTAATCAAACCTTAAACATGGGGAATATACAAATAACAGAAGCTTAAGTGTTTGAAATTGGCTCGGTTTGAGACCAAACCAATCTGTGCCTTGGTTATAGGATGTAACTTCTAATTTGCTCCCTTCATCCCCTCTGCTTATTTCATAGATTAAGGCAGTTGATAATGGTCGCCCCCAAAAGTCGTCAACCACTCGACTCCATATTGAATGGATCTCCAAACCCAAACCATCAGTGGAGCCGATTTCATTTGAAGAACCATTTTTCTCCTTTACTGTCGTGGAAAGCGATCCGGCGGCTCACATGATCGGCGTGATATCTGCGGAGCCTCCCGGCACACCTCTGTGGTTTGACATCACTGGTGAGTGTTCCTCAGAGTTCTCACCATCCTTGCACAGGTTACGCTGAGGAGAGCCTGTTTTTTTTTGGTTTCCTGACTTTTGTATACATCTCCGGACTTAAAATTGGGAGTCAGACTTAGAAATGGAGAGTTTGTCTTAAATTGCAGTATTTTGATTGCAAAATGTTTTATAATATCCAGCGTGTACTAAACTTGTTTGAAATTGGGGCTGTGCATATACCATATCCTTAATGTAAAAATAAGGTTTTTAAAAGTGCATGAAGGAGTTAGAAACCTGAGTGTTTTGGTCCAAAAGCACAACTTCTTAATTTTCCTTCGTGATACATAACATATGGCACATTGCTGTTTTTAGTGAATATGGTTTGAATGCTTGAAGTAACTGTGTGACTGTCGCATGTCAGTATTTTATAGGGAATAATCTTACAGATTTTAGTTGCGTAACTTATATGAGAGTGCTAACTATGGCCTTCTCAGTTTTATTTACCACAATCTGGGAATGTGGGAAGCGGGGGTCAGGGGATTCATTGACCCTGTGATAAAGATCATATGCCTACGTCAGTTTTTCGTTTTTCTTTTTCATTTAATTGAGTTTAGACATAGAACGTATTCCCTTACTTTCCCATACTTAAAAAAAAGAAATTCACGTTAAACTTTGACGTCTTCGTTTTTAAAATGCTATTTCCTTACGTTATTTTAATCATCAGGATCTTTAAAAGCATAAGTATGGATTGTGACTCATCTCTAGTTGGTCCTTTAGGTTCCTTTTCCCTCTTCCAGCCCTTAGCCACCCTCCCCGCGAACTGCCATATCAGCATTTGAAGTGGCTGGGACGTGGGGCCAGGGGGCGCGGGGGGTGCGGGCTTTACCTCTCCCACTTACCCCCCCCCCAACATGGTTCGGCTGCGTGCCCAGCTTGGGGCGTTGTATGAAATCGTTGAGGTCATCCACACCTCTGAATCCCTGACTTCAGTTTTAAAGAAGAAAGGTGATTTTCACAATGAACTACAACCAAAATCACTTGTTTGCTCCCTGTTAACTCCTGTCGCACTTGCAGCCGAGCCAGGCTCCCCGTTGAGCCGTGTGTAATGCTGACCACCTTTGGAACTGGTCTGATTGATTCTCTCCCTTGTTCTGTGCTTGCCTTCCATGCTTGCTTGCTTCTTTGTGGCTGTGCCAGGAGACACACTTGCTAGAGAAGTGTTTTCCATCTTTCAGATGACTTGTGACCCGAACTGTACAGCGGAAGGTATCTGCTGAGATCCCATGATTTGCCTCAGATTATGAGATCTAAAAGAAAAGCATCAGTTTTTAAAACCTTTTTTATTTCCAGTGACTATCTTCCATTGCCCTTGTTTTCGTGGCATGCCCATGGTCACCCATTCCAGTTGCAAACATGCTGACTTCTGAGACATCCCGGGATCATCCTTAGTTTTAGGTTTCACTGAAGATTTTTTTTTTTTTTTAATGTGTGTGTCGTTTTACTTTTTGGTAAGATTGAGTAATAGAACCTCATCATGGCATTAAGACTTTATTTTCATTCCATGTCACTTCATTGATAAAAGTATCTCAAATTCAGTGGATGTGGAAAGAGTTTTATCTGGAACATAATTGGGAATGCATTTGGATAATGTCTGCAGCACAGAAAATTTTGCTTCATTAACTTTGTGTTTGGCAACAATGGGCAAAATTTCTTTTTAAGTATAGAAGAGCCAGGACTAATTGATGTTAACTGCCACGATTTTTTTCAGAGTTAACATTTGTTTTTAATAGTTAATTTATTAGGGCAGTATGCTTCAAGTGTCACAGATTTTTTTTTGAGTAATTAAACATTTAAATGGCTGACTCTGGTTAGTACAGGATGTTATATATAGCTAGTGGGATATATAAATTAAAGACCTATTCAGAACCCCTGAAAAAGCAAATGGAAAGTAACTCACTGGCAATATTAGCAATGGTTTTCCGTCTTCGGAGTTGCTTTCTTGCTTTCCTCTCAGTAGCTTCCCTTGACAATTAGGGCTCAAGTTTGTATTAGTAGCCACTGTCTTTCTAATTGGCCCTTCTTTTCTTGTCTTTCAAAATGAAAGCTCCTTGGAATCACCTTAAGCAGTGTATCAGAAGTGGTTTTTTTTTTTTTTCCCTGTCATGAAGAATTAGAAAACCACAAAAGAAATGACAAATTCTCATACTTTTCTGTATGTCCTAACTTAAACTAGGTGGCAACTACGACAGTCACTTTGATGTGGACAAGGGCACCGGGACCATCATTGTTGCCAAACCTCTGGATGCAGAACAGAAATCAAACTATAACCTCACAGTTGAAGCTTCGGATGGAACCACCACTATCCTCACACAGGTAAGTGAGTCACCGACGATGCAGTCGTCAGAGGAGGACTGATAGAACTTTCTGGAACCACCACTGTCCTCACACAGGTGAGTGAGTCACCGACGATGCAGTCGTCAGAGGAGGACTGATAGAACTTTCTGGAACCACCACTGTCCTCACACAGGTGAGTGAGTCACCGACAATGCAGTCGTCACAGGAGGACTGAGAGAACTTTCTGGTTGTGTGGTGCACAGGCAGCGTGAGCGGTTGATTCAGCCCCGGAGGCTCCCAAGCAGAGTTACGGTGTTGATAGAGCTTACACATATGCACACCAAGGACTTGTATTTAGGGAAAGAAAATTGACTGCAAATCTTGGTGTAGGTTTGGCCTGTAATTAACCAGTTTTGGAAATTTTGAAAGAAGACTTAAAAACAACAACCCACTTTGGATCATCAGAATCTTTCAGTTTTATACTGATTTTGAACAGTGTTAGTATAAATTGTATCACTCTTGAGGATGAATTGTCCAAGTCATTTTCATTAAAGGTCATTAAAGTGATTAATGATCTTTTAAATCACTTTTTTGAATTTTTTTCCCTTTTGACTACTTTAATGAGGGTTGTATAAAATGATTGATAAAAATTGTTCTCATAATTCCTTTAACATCTTTATTTGTTCCTATCTGGTGATTAAGAGATAGCCAGATTACTGGGATTTCAAATTCAAATGTTAAAACCCGAATACATTAAATTCTCTTTGATTCTCAGTGTGGACTGTTTGAGAATTTGTTGAACATTTGTTATATGCCAGGTATTGTTCTAGAAACTGAATACTGGGAAACAAAATCCTACCCTCATAGAGCTTACCTTAGGATGGTGGAAGCTGAGATTTACATATAATCTGCTATGTCCTAAAGGACAAAAGAAGAAATTAAATACTAGAAGATAAAATGTTCCGAATTCCAGTTTTTTTTTTTTTATCTTTAGATGATACTATTTTAAATCTCAAATGAGAGAGATCATCTGTTAAATCATTTAGTTGCACTGAAGAATAAAAGTTAGAGTCTGTGATGTCTTTTCAATTAATAAATGAGTAGATGATTCAGAGCCGGTTATGAAAAGACCTTCTTCCTTTCTCCACATGGTTGTGATTTTTAGCGTATTTAAAATTGACACATGTACGATGCTTTGGGGTCATTTTGAGATTGCATGTAAAAGTTTTACTACAGTATTAAAATTTCATTTCTGTTGGTAGCTTCTCATTATGGAAGTTAGACTTTAGAGCATGAAAATGAGAAAAACACGGAGTTGTAGTAAATTTAACAGGATCAATTTTGAAAGGTTTAAAGAGTGTAACTGTATGTGGATCGGTTCAAATAATCTAACCAGAACTCTAGCAAAAGGAACTTAATAAGCAGTAGAAATGCCCCTCTGTGCCAAGCATTCTCATTAATGAAGATGATCTATTTACCTGTGGCATTTATCGCTTATTACATAAATGATTAAGTAGCAGTGTGCCCCTTCCCCAATAATTGTAGTTTTTAGCGAGTACCGTTAAAAGCTTCGAATGAAACGTGGAGTAGATTGACTAAAATTTCTCGTAAAACCCAGGAAAGAAATTACAGTCTTTCCAGGGACACAGAAGTATCTTTAAGTTTTAGTGCTTCATTTATACTTTGTAAATTCTTTTGAGTCCTTTTCAGAGGGTCTTGATAATATCCTCATGACTTGCTGGCAGGGAGGGGGATTCAGAATCTCCAGGAGTGGTCCCAGAGCCCAGACTCACCTGGGAGGTGTGGGACAAAGGGGACGGTCAGTAATTAGGTTTCGATTTCCACATGGGGCAGAGGACAGGGCGGTAGGCATGGGGATGAGAACAGCACAGCAAATGTCGCCTGAAGAGCGATGCGGAGATAAGAATTGGGTTGATAAGGGCCTCTGGACCATGGGGTGGATTCGGGTTTGTAGGTAAAACTCGGGCCCCAGCAGGGCGGGTCAGTAGCAGCGGACGGCAGGTCGGAGGTTCGGGGAGCGCTGTGGGGTTGAGCCACAGTTGCACCATGAGCAGAGAGGGGCGGTGCGGGGTCCCAGTGTGGTCCCCAGTGCTCGCTGCTCCTTGCTTTCCTGTCCTGCCGTTTGCTGCTCGGGATGCTGACCACTGTTAATTCAAGTCGCTTCGCTTTATCTCGTGTCTCGAGGTAACTTCCCAAATCGAGTTAGGGCTTGTTCCTCTCTTTGAAAACAGCTTTGCTTTCATGTTTCCTTTTGGTTTCTCTCGAGCATCAGCATTACGCCCAGGTCGATTGGTTTGGGAATCTTGGCTCTGCCTCTTACCCTGTCCCTGGGCAGGTGGCTGGAACCCTCTGGGCTTCCCTTTGGTCATCGGGAAACTGGGCTTAGTGATTTTGTCCTCCCAGGCACTCTGAGGGTAAGTGAGGTGTAGCACACGGGCGCTGGCGCTGAGAGTGTCCGCACATGCTCACAGAGCACTGGTGTGGACTCCTGCTGGACACTTCAGTCCCCTCCCTGTCTCCGTTCTCTGTCCCTGCAGTTCATCTCGCACTGCCCACTGCCAGAGGGGGCTGCCCGGTTGGGAAGAGGAGGGGCAGGTGAATTTCCTCGGATCAGCTAGTTCAGGGCGTACGGGATTATGTAGCTCTCGGGCCTCTGCTTGGGAGTCCAGGCTCCGCGTACTGGATGCCGCCTTCTCCCTGCTCCCTTACCATCCCTTGGTGCCACGTCCTTCTCTCCAGTCTCAGAAAGACAGGGTGTTTGATGCCACATCTTGCCTTCATGTCTCTGACCAAGGTCTCCCCCCGACTCCCATCTCAGTATACACTGACCCACCAACCTAAGAGCTACACAAGCAAAGCCTATTACCTCCTCCTTGAAAGCTTTCGGAACGTCCCACGCCGTCTCTGGACTCCTAAAGACTTACTTGATAACTCATTTGATAATATGCAGAACCTCATTATGCCTCGTATGTGTAAGACATCACCTGCCGAGCTTGAAAGCTTCCTGAGGGCAGGGATTGTTGTACATTCATTTAATTTGCACCCCAGTAATGTGTAGGTACGTGCTGAGTGTATAAGGGCCCTGTGAATGTGCTTCATTTGAATTGCTGTATCAAAATTGGCTGTTTTTACCTTCCTTGTTCCTATTTAGTTGTGATTAATTGACTTCAGAGCAGGATTAAACTACCTCTACCCAACTCTCACTCCATTAGAAAAGTACTATGTAAGTTTATAGTGGAAATGAATATATAATGATTTGACTTAGAGAAATTATAAAGCCATCTCTTCTGGATCATCATTGACCTTTAAAAATGGTCTGTAGTTTTAAATGTTTATATAACTTTCACATAAAACCTTTCTGTGGTTTAGCGAATGCATTTAGTGTGTATATAAAGTTTAACGTTACAAATCCATCACTGACGTTGCAGTGTTTTATGAGAACACTGGTGTAGTCTTCGTGGAAAGACCTGTAGCTCATATGCCCACACCAGGGTGGTTAATAGCTTAACCTGTGCATTCCTGCGCCTTTGGCCTCCTATGCCATTTGGACTAGCAAACCTCTTTACTCCATGCATGCCAGTGAAGCTCAGGTTTCTTGCTCGTAACTATAAACCATCTTTATCATCAGTACTGCTTTCCACTATGCCTTATCCACACACATCTTTTCAATCTGAAAATGAATCCTCTTAGTGTTAAAGTAAAAAAAAAAAATTTTTTTTAAATTCAGCTTAGGACTGTTTTTTTTTAATATTGGCTTTTTCTCCCCCCTTTAAGGTTTTTATTTATTTAAGAGAGCTTATCTTTTCAGTATACTTAAATTGCTTTTAGAAAATGAATGTGTTGGGCGCCTGGGTGGCTCAGTGGTTAAGCAACTGCCTTCGGCTCAGGTCATGATCCCGGAGTCCCGGGATCGAGTCCCACATTGGGCTCCCTGCTTGGCAGGGAGTCTGCTTCTCCCTCTGACCCTCTCCCCTCTCATGCTTTCTCTCTCTCTCAAATAAATAAATAAAAAAAATCTTTAAAAAAAAAAAAAAAAGAAAATGAATGTGTTTACTATTTATATGTAGGTTTTATGATCACAAAAATGTAGTAAAGATTTTTAAAGCACGTTTCTAATTTATTGGTAGGAATTTGGAGTCTCAACGATTAGAACAAGAAATTTAAATATGGTATTTATCTAGTACCATACTCACCTTGCTAGCTTGGTAGTTGCAGATTCAAATCTGATACAGGAAATTATCTTCTGTAAATCCTGCTCAAGTAAATTCTCTGTTATCCTTAAATGAGTACTCTAGAAATCTCTCTACTGTGGAGACCTGAGAGAAATTAAGTGTGCAGTCAGAAAGAAGTGTGTGAAAGATGTTACATATGTCCTCCAAAGTTAGTTTCAAGAATTAAGAAAGTTCATTATCTTACTCATATGGGCAATATATCAATGGAAAATTTTAAAGATTTTTTTTTATTCTAAATTTTTGTTGCTTTTCTCATTTTGTTTCATTTTGCTAAAAAAAATCGGTGTTTTGGGGCGCCTGGGTGGCTCAGATGGTTAAGCGTCTGCCTTCGGCTCGGGTCATGATCCCAGGGTCCTGGGATCGAGCCCCACATCGAGCCTCACATCGGGCTCCTGACTCAGCGGGGAGTCTGCTTCTTCCTCTCCCTCTGCCTCTCCCACTGCTCATGCTCTCTCTCTCTCTGTATCTCTGTGTCTCAAATGAATAAATAAAATCTTAAAAAAAAAAAAAAAAAATCGGTGTTTTTTTCAGTGTGCATCTCATGTTTCCCCTTGATTCTGTAAATAATAAAATATCATTATTAAGGATATTATTATAACGTGAGTCATTTTTGTCCTTATAGGTATTTATCAAGGTGATAGATACAAATGACCATCGTCCTCAGTTTTCTGCATCAAAGTATGAAGTTGTTATTCCTGAAGACACAGTGCCAGAAACAGAAATTTTGCAAATCAGTGCAACGGATAAGGATGAGAAAAACAAGCTAATCTATACTCTGCAGAGCAGCATCGATCCATTGAGTCTCAAGAAATTTCGACTTGATCCTGCAACGGGCTCTCTCTATACTTCTCAAACACTTGATCATGAAGCCAACCACCAGCATGTTCTTACAGTCATGGTACGGCTTTCTGCTCATTCTTCGGCCACCATTCAGATTCTGAAGGGTTTCATATGTTTGAGAGTGATTTTTAATCAATTATAGGGAAACCCCCGACAGCACTGCTAATATATTGATTCTTTCAGGTGCGGGATCAAGATGTCCCTGTAAAACGCAACTACGCACGGATTGTTGTTCATGTCAGTGATACGAACGACCATGCCCCTTGGTTCACGAGTTCCTCCTATGAAGGGCGGGTTTATGAATCAGCGGCTGTCGGCTCAGTGGTGTTGCAGGTTACAGCTCTGGACAAGGACAAAGGGAAGAATGCTGAAGTGCTGTATTCGATCGAATCAGGTATTTTTGGAGCACTTAGTAGATTAACTTTAAAAAGTACATTTATTTTCTAAAACTAGTTCTGTATGTAGAAACATTCCTGTATGTCACCATAAAATTGCTTAAATTGATCTTTAGCTACCATTTTTCATATTAGGAGAAAGAAGACTTCTTTTGTCCTTTAAGCTTTTAACTCAATAGAAAGCAAAGAGAGAGAGTCCTACGTTTAATAAAAGGATTCACATTAATTAGCATATAGTTCAAGGCTCTGAGAAGTTCTGCAGTGAAGAAAACTCTATTTGATCCAATTCAATATTTCCACAATGTTTTAACCATGCAGCATTTTCCTTCATACTATTTGTTAACTATGAAACACTCCTAAGAAACCACTGGCCTCAGTAATTTAACTTTTAGAGCATTTTCTCTTGGGCACAGTAGGAGTTTCCATGACGGGGGGAGCACTAGGTGTCATGCCTGTGCTGCCCCTTTCACTCCCCTGCACCTTTAACAGTTGAGTTTCGTTCATGGAATTGGGCTGTTAACAGTGGGCCCCAGGGTTGCGATTTAGACTGGAGATGTTGAAAAGCCCAAGGAGTCTGCTGGAGAGTTGGGCAAGGAAGGCCTTGAACATTTCTTCTATGTATGACAGGGCAAGAGGTCCAGAGTCTTGCTGGTAGTTACAAGGAGGATCAAAGTGAAATGTTTTGTTCTCTGTTCTCTTTTATAATGCTATTCACAGTCTTTCATCTATTCATTCCATGGACTAATGAAGCATATTTTCGGTATCACGTGCCGTGCTAGGAGCGTGATATATGCAGAGGCTATCATTGGTCCACAAATGTATGTTCACGCAAAAGGGAAGCCCCTGATTGAAATAGGGATCTACTTTAGAGTATATGATTTGTATAGTCAGAATTCATTTTGTTTTGGGACCTTCCCTATTCATGCCACATATAGTGAATAAGTGATTAAGTATCAAGAAGCCTGCTTCCATTTTTCCATGTTTCTCAAGGTAATTGTTAGTACAAAGAATATAGATTCTCTCATTCTTTTGTCTTTATAATGATTTTAGAATATCGTGCACTTAACTTGATTTGTGTAAGTCCATTCCTTTGCGTATTTAAAAATTGTGCCTTTCCTAGACATTAGAATTGGTAGAGGTATCAATTAACTCTAGGTCATATAATCAAAAGCTGAGCATGGGGAGTAATTTAACAAAAAAAAAAACAACCACTTAATCGATGTGTTTTATGTGATTAAACTATTTTTATTTCTTAATACACTTGAAGCCTCATTTGTTTCCCCCAAACCAACCAAATTTAGTCCATTACCCACAAATAAGATTTTCTGTACTGCCCGGGGTTCAGGATTAAAATGTAGTATAGTTAGCGCCTTGAACAAAGATGAAGGTTTTTCCACTGGTTCAGAAATTTAGCTGTTAAAAAAAAACAGTGCATTCCATTTGTGCATGCCTGAGCAGTTCAGCAAAATAATTTTCTCATAGACAAACCGCCTGGGTTTGTGTAGGAGAAAATGTTAAACTTTTCCCTTAGCTTTCACATAATTTTCAACAACTGGGTGGTTAAAATATGATTGTTGGTGCCTGACTGAAGGCATGTGCATTCTTGAAATGCTTGTAATGACTGATGGGATTAGTAATTTGGTATTCCAAGAATGGAACTATATCTCCCCTCAAAGAATAGATGATAACCAAGGGCCTATTTTGATATAGAATTTGGACTTCTAAGGGGATAATCTTTATAGATTTGTTCATACAAAATGTGTGCTAAAGAATTACTTTATAGGCAACAGCTACCATTAAAATGCAGAAGTGTGTATGTGAATCTGTTTAAATAATAGGAAATGTAAAATGGTCATACCTCCTTTCATTTATTTATATTCACCCACTTCTCATTTGTGTCAGATTACATTTAATAAAGTTCAAAAAACTAGTTATAGATTCAGACTGTAACACTGCATGTTTAATTAGCAACAATTTATTGAGTGAAGGGTTTGGTCTGATTGGGAGTCTTTAGGGAAAAGAATTAATTAAAGGATATTTTCCGTAACAATTGACTTACGTGTTTAGAGACAATCAGGGCCATACTCTGGACTGTATGGTGTTTTCTTTCTTTTTTTAAAGTAGATTATTGTAACTTCAAAACTGTCATCATGCCTGGAAATAGAAGACACTCAGTGTATGTACTTATTACCTAGAATTGATTTCCTTCCCCAAACTTAGGTTAAATATAATTGCAGGTGAAACTTTAGGTTTCCCACTTGAGGCTGCCAACAGTTGGGCGGTCAGCACTTTACTGAGCGTCCACAGCACGTGCACAGTGGGAAGAAATGGATTTCTGCGCACAGCTCTGACGTGCCCTTTGGGGTGTATGTACGTAATACAGTCCTTGCTAATGTGCACAAATTCACATGTTTGTCTGGATAATTGCCTTCTTCAAATAGAACAATCTAAGGCTATTTAGAAATCACCAGTATCTCCCGCTCAAGTGAATGACTAAGCCCCCAACCTGGTACAGACTCCACCACTTGCCCTATTAATTCCCTCACAAATACCGCATGTGTATTTCAGTGTTTGATGAGTGTACCTGTTATTGGATCAGACAGGGGCATGTGTAAGCCATGCAGCGACCCTTAGTGTTCTTCCACATAAACATGTTGCTTGCCCATCTGCAAATCTGATGATTTCTGCCACAGGATAGATGTATGTAGGAGCCGTCTGTTAATTGGCTACCTGGGTTCCTGTTTAACCTTCTTAAGATACTCCAGGTAGTAATGTTTCTGAATTTTACATGCTGATAAAAACTTATCAGTGAGTGTCTCCTATGTGTCAGGCATTTTTCTAAGCACGGGTGATAAATAATGAATAAAACAAGCCATGTTTAAATGGGGACTTAACGTTCTAGTGGGAGAATGGCTAAGAAGGTTGCAATATGTGCTATAGAGGAAAAAACAGGGTATGGGGACAGAAACAGCCATCCTGATTAGGGAGGTAAAGGAAGGCTTCATCATCACATTCTCTAAGCAGAGGAACATTTGGGTAAAACCTGAGTGAATGAATGAATGAGAAGCAATGAGAATAGCTGGGGAAGACTGTTCCAGAGAGGACCCCACAAATACAGTCCTCCTGAGATGAGCATGTGCTCTTCTGGTTGAGGAGTGAGGAGCCAGCATGGCTGGAGGGCAGGGACTACGTTGTGTGGACAGTGGTGGGTTCTAATGCCACCAGGTTGCTTTAACGCAGGTAAAATCTATTCATTCCGCTCTCTAGGGCCTTTCGTGTTTGAAGTTTTAAGATTTCACTGTACAAAATGAGAGAAAGGGATAGAGATGATTGAATGTAAACTGTGGTAGGTTGGTTGCTTCATTAGTACAGACATAGGATAGCCCAAGGGATGGGGATGAAGACTGTCATCCACAGGTTTTTGTGGTCGCCCTGTCAGTCCCGGGCAACCGGTCACGGTTTTGAAAGATGGGATGACACCCACGTAGGATGAGAGAGGTCCTTGGAATTCTGAGTGACTAAAGCACAATGAGAGAATCTGGGATTGTTGACTCATAAATGCAGACAGGCAGAAATTAGGGTCTACGAGGCATGGTAGAGGCAGTGTGACCCGTTTGTGGGTGAGGGTTCAGCTCAGAACTTGGGGGCCCGGAGAAAGCCCAGGCCTCTGCACTGCTGCAGACTGTGGTGCACGGTGGTGGGGCCTAGACGCAGAGCCGGGCAGGCTTACTGAAAACCAGACCGGACCTGGCCTCAGAAAAAATTGTATCATGGATTTTTGGAAAATGTATTAACAGAAGGAAATGAAGGCTATAGAGGAAGTGTTTACTAGTAATGATGTGGGGAAAGGAGTGCTTGGTCGGTCTCCTGGTTTGCAAATCACACGGTAAGTCATTCTGGCCTATGAAGTACCCCATGCGGTTGCAAATCTAGAAAACAGAACTTGAAAAAGCAGTTAAGGGGCAAGTCAGCTTTGTTGTGGGGAAGTGTAATAGTTGATTTGGGGAAAATAAATTCAGTTCTGTGACTAGGATGATGGATTCTGGACTCTGGTGTGAAACAGAATGGGGATGAAGCGTGGGTAGATGGATCAAATCTGAGACCCTCACAACACTGCCTGAATCTATCCAAAAAGATAGTAAAGTGCTAAACTTGAATAAACTGCTGGTGTCTTCAGAAAGATTTCCGTGATGATACAAAACCGGGAACGATTATAGAGTTGCATTTGAAGCTAAATATCTGTATACAGTATGGCTGGAAAAGGTCCAAAGAGAAGCAAGGAAGACAGTCTGTTCTGGAGTGGGGTTTCTCTGTCTCAGCACTGTTGATACTTTGGAGCAAACAGTCCTTTGTTGTGGGGGCTGTGCGTGCGTTGTAGGATGTTGAGCAGCATCCCTGGTCTCTGCATTAGTAGCCCTCTCTGGGTAGTGATAACCAAAAATGTGTCTAGACATTGTTGCATGTCCTCCCTCAGTAGAGAGAACCACGGACAGAGAGAGCAGATTGACCGGAAAAAGATTAAGGAAGGGAACATGACTGAAATTTTTGAAATGTACATAGTGGGGCAGATTATACACAAGCTCATTCATCAATTCCCTGAATATTTAAAATAAGGGACAACTCTCTTGAAGCTTGTTAAAATTTCTTAGTGAATTGACATCTTCCCTTTCATAATGAATAAGAATCTTGAGAACTTACAGGTGATAAATGCTGAAACCAGAAGTATGTTTCAAAGGGTTTTTTTGGGGACTGTTGGAAAATTCATATCTGCCTTACCAAAGGATAACCATACTTTCCACAACACGTCCCTGGCTCAACCGATAGCAAGTGAGTTCCGGCTTTAGGTTTATAGAGTAATCTTTCTTCTGTTTCTTGCTTTTCATAATTTATGGACAAAACTCAGAAAAGTCTGTGGCATTTTAGGTGGCTAAAAATGAAATGAGTTCCATTCAAATGTCGATAACCCCCGAATTTCTGTTTTGTTTTTTTTTTTAAAGATTTGATTTTATTTATTTATTCATGAGAGACAGAGAGAGAGGCAGAGGGAGAAGCAGGCTCCCCGCTGAGCAGGGAGCCCGATGCGGGACTCGATCCCAGGACCCTGGGATCATGACCTGAGCCGAAGGCAGACGTTTAACCATCTGAGCCACCCAGGCGCCCCCCCGAATTTCTGTTTAATTTTAGAAAATCACTTCTAAAGATAGCTTTGTTTCTGTATCTCCAACTATGAGTTGTACTGATTGGTCCTTGTATTTTTCTCTAACATGGTTTTTTTTCCTCCCTCCTCCTAGGAAATATTGGCAATTCTTTCACAATTGATCCCATCTTGGGCTCTATAAAAACTGCCAAAGAATTAGATCGAAGTAGCCAAGTGGAATATGACTTAATGGTAAAAGCTACGGATCAAGGCAATCCACCAATGAGTGAAATAGCTTCTGTGCACATCTTTGTCACAATTGCGGACAACGCTTCTCCTAAGTTTACATCAAAAGAATATTCTGTGGAAATCAGTGAAACTGTCGGAGTTGGGAGTTTTGTCGGAATGGTTACAGCCCACAGTCAATCATCGGTGGTGTATGAAATAAAAGATGGAAATGTAGCCGATGCTTTTGATATTAATCCACATTCTGGAAGTATCATTACTCAGAAAGCCGTGGATTTTGAGACTTTGCCCATTTACACATTGATTATCCAAGGAACTAACATGGCTGGTTTGTCTACTAACACAACTGTTCTAGTGCACCTACAGGATGAAAATGACAACTTGCCGGTCTTTATGCAGGCAGAATATACGGGACTCGTTAGCGAATCAGCTTCAATCAACAGTGTGGTCCTAACAGACAAGAATGTCCCATTAGTGATTCGAGCAACTGATGCTGATAAAGAATCCAATGCTTTGCTTGTTTATCACATTGTTGAACCATCTATACACAAATACTTTGCTATTGATTCTAGCACTGGTGCTATTCATACAGTGCTGAGTTTGGACTATGAAGAAACAAGTACTTTTCACTTTACTGTACAAGTGCATGACATGGGGACGCCACGTTTGTTTGCTGAGTATGCGGCTAATGTGACCATCCGTGTAATCGACATTAATGATTGCCCTCCTGTGTTCTCCAGATCATTATATGAAGCTTCTCTCTTGCTGCCAACATACAGAGGAGTAAAAGTCATCACAGTAAATGCCACAGATGCCGATTCGAGTGCATTCTCACAGTTAATGTACTCCATCACCGAAGGCAACATCGGGGAGAAGTTTTTTATGGACCCCCAGACAGGAACTATAACCGTACAGAACACAACTCAGTTAAGAAGCCGGTACGAGTTAACTGTGAGAGCTTCTGATGGCAGATTTGTAAGCTTTACCTCTGTGAAAATTAACGTGAAAGAAAGCAAAGAAAGTCAACTGAAGTTTACCCAGGATTTCTACTCCGCAGTAGTAAAAGAGAATTCCACCGAAGCCAGAACATTAGCTGTCATTAATGCCATTGGGAACCCAATCAATGAGCCCTTGTTTTATCAGATCCTCAACCCAGACCGCAGGTTCAAAATAAGCCGGACGTCAGGAGTCCTTTCAACCACTGGCATACCGTTCGATCGCGAACAGCAGGAGGCATTTGATGTGGTCGTAGAAGTGACCCAAGAACAGAAGCCTTCGGCGGTGGCCCACGTAGTCGTCAAGGTCATCATAGAAGACCAGAACGACAATGCACCAGTGTTTGTCAACCTTCCTTACTATGCTGTCGTCAAAGTGGACACCGTGGTGGGCCACGTGATTCGCTACGTTACCGCCGTGGACCGAGACAGCGGCAGAAATGGGGAAGTGCATTACTACCTGAAGGAACATCACGAACATTTTCAAATTGGATCCTCAGGCGAAATTTCACTGAAAAAGCAATTTGAGCCTGACACCTTAAATAAAGAATACCTCATCACAGTGGTTGCAAAAGATGGAGGGAACCCAGCCTTTTCCGCTGAAGTTATAGTTCCCATCACTGTTATGAATAAAGCCATGCCTGTGTTTGAAAAGCCTTTCTACAGCGCAGAGGTTCCAGAGAATATCCAGATGCACAGTCCGGTTGTCCACGTACAAGCCAACAGTCCAGAAGGGTTGAAAGTGTTCTACAGCATCACAGACGGAGATCCCTTCAGCCAGTTTACCATTAACTTCAACACTGGAGTCATAAATGTCATAGCCCCTCTGGACTTTGAGTCCCACCCAGCGTATAAGCTGAGCATCCGAGCAACCGACTCCCTGACTGGCGCCCACGCTGAGGTGTTTGTTGACATAATCGTGGAAGACATCAACGATAACCCTCCTGTCTTTGTTCAGCAGTCTTACGCCACAACCCTGTCTGAGGCATCCGTCATTGGCACGTCTGTCGTTCAAGTTAGAGCGACAGACTTGGATTCAGAACCCAATAGGGGAATTTCATACCACATGTTTGGCAATCATAGCAAGAGTCACGATCATTTCCACATAGACAGCAGCACTGGCCTCATTTCACTAGTTAGGACTTTGGATTATGAGCAGTTCCAGCAGCACAAGGTTTTTGTAAGGGCTGTGGATGGTGGCATGCCCCCACTGAGCAGTGATGTGATTGTCACCGTGGATGTCACGGACCTCAACGATAACCCGCCACTGTTTGACCAGCAGATTTATGAAGCCAGAATTAGTGAGCAAGCTGTTCACGGGCATTTCGTGACCTGTGTTAAAGCCTATGATGCAGACAGTTCAGACATAGACAAGTTGGACTATTCCATTCTGTCTGGCAACGATCATAAGAATTTTGTCATTGACAGTGAAACGGGGATTATCACACTCTCCAACCTGCGCCGGCACACCTTGAAGCCATTTTATAGTCTTAACATTTCTGTTTCTGATGGAGTTTTTAGGAGTTCAGCTCAGGTTCACATAACTGTAATTGGAAGCAATCTGCACAGCCCTGTTTTTCTTCAGAGCGAATATGAAGTGGAGTTAGCCGAAAATGCTCCCTTACACACCCTGGTGATTGAGGTTAAAGCAACTGATGGGGATTCTGGTATCTACGGTCACATTACTTACCATATTGTAAATGACTTTGCCAAAGACCGATTTTACACAAATGAGAGAGGACAGATATTTACTCTGGAGAAACTTGATCGAGAAACCCCAGCGGAGAAAGTGATCTCAGTTCGTTTAATGGCCAAGGATGCTGGAGGAAAAGTTGCTTTCTGCACCATTAATGTCATCCTTACAGATGACAATGACAATGCACCCCAGTTTCGAGCAACCAAGTATGAAGTGGACATCGGATCCAGTGCTCCCAAAGGGACGTCAGTCACTAAAGTGCTTGCGAGTGATGCTGATGAGGGTTCCAATGCCGATGTCACCTATGCCATCGAAGCAGATTCTGAAAGCGTCAAAGAGAATTTGGAAATTAACAAAATGTCTGGCGTAATAACTACAAAAGAGAGCTTAATTGGCTTGGAAAATGAGTTCTTCACTTTCTTTGTGAGAGCTGTGGATAGTGGGTCTCCATCCAAAGAATCTGTTGTTCCCGTCTATGTGAAAATACTTCCACCGGAAATACAACTTCCAAAATTTTCCGAGCCATTTTATACCTACACAGTTTCAGAAGACATGCCTATTGGGACAGAGATCGATCTCATCCGAGCAGAACATAGTGGGACCGTTCTTTACAGCCTGATCAAAGGGAATACTCCCGAAAGTAACAGGGATGAGTTCTTTGTGATCGACAGACAGAGTGGCAGACTGAAGCTGGAGAAGAGTCTCGATCACGAGACAACTAAGTGGTACCAGTTTTCCGTCCTTGCCAGGTGCACTCACGATGACTACGAAGTGGTGGCTTCTGTGGATGTTAGCATCCAAGTGAAAGATGCCAATGACAACAGCCCTGTCTTGGAGTCGAACCCATACGAGGCATTTATTGTTGAAAACCTGCCAGGGGGAAGTAGAGTCCTCCAGATTCGGGCATCTGATCTAGATTCAGGAACCAACGGCCAGGTCATGTACAGTCTAGATCAATCACAAAGTGTAGAAGTCATTGAATCTTTTGCCATTAACGTGGAGACAGGCTGGATTACAACCCTAAAGGAACTTGACCATGAAAAGAGAGACAATTACCAGATTCAAGTGGTTGCCTCAGATCACGGTGAGAAGGTTCAGCTGTCCTCCACCGCCATTGTGGATGTTACCGTCACTGACGTCAACGACAGCCCCCCGCGGTTCACGGCGGAGATTTACAAAGGGACTGTGAGTGAAGATGATCCCCCGGGCGGTGTCATTGCCATCTTAAGTACCACAGATGCTGACTCTGAAGAAATGAACAGACAAGTTAAATATTACATCACAGGTAAAAACATTTACACGAAAGGGTGTAAGTTAAAAATAAATTGTACTAGAGGTATACGTGTTGAAGTGCATGTTTTAG
Organism: Halichoerus grypus; assembly: GCF_964656455.1. NCBI lineage: Eukaryota > Metazoa > Chordata > Mammalia > Carnivora > Phocidae > Halichoerus > Halichoerus grypus. Next base: position 191,296,549 of record NC_135714.1, read on the forward strand.
GGAAATGGGGAGTTAAGGGGATGATTTTAGTAGTTTTGTCTAAAGTAAGTAGAAATAAAATAAGTAGAAATCTATTATTTAGACATAATTAGTTATGTCTAAAATAAGTAGAAATAGCTATTAAGCTACATTTCAAGTTCTTCACCTGAGGAAAGTGAAGAGTTGTCCTATTCGACTGTTTTTGATGTTTAGGACTCATTCTGTTGAACTTTATGCTTAGCATATGATAGGTATATTATAATTAACTCTAGTTTCAATATAGGCTAAAGTATTGCTTAGTAGCCTTTACATTTTATTTAGCTTAATGCTGTGTTTCAATACTCATTTTAATGCCTTGATGTTGGGAGGGGGGTGGTAAGTGGGAAAGCTAATATACCAAATTTAATTGTAGTAATTTTTTTTAAAAAACCTTAATTCTTCTAAACCATAATATTACATATATATTTTGAGCAGTTTATTTCTTCTGTTACTTAGATCATTCCTTATTTCAACAAATTTTGACTGTCCTCTTCCTCTGTTGATTTAATAGGAGGAGATCCTTTGGGACAGTTTGCTATTGAAAATATACAGAATGAATGGAAGGTCTATGTAAAGAAACCTCTAGACAGGGAAAAAAGGGACAGTTATCTTCTGACCATCACAGCAACTGATGGGACCTTCTCATCAAAAGCCATAGTCGAAGTGAAAGTTCTTGATGCAAATGACAACAGTCCAGTGTGTGAAAAGGTGGGCTATTCTTTCTTTCTATATTATGAATTTGGATTTCTTTCTTCACCCTCTCGGTAGGATTGTCCTGTGATGCTGGGTGTAATTCAGCTGCGTTTCATTTTATAACCTCTTACTGTTTAAGCAGAGCTGAGTGTTCAGTGGAGCAAGAGTAGCGTTAGCTCGGGAACTATTTTGGGGAATGCTAAGTAGCTTAAAATCTCATTCAAAAATACTGTAAATTATGGGCAGGCTTACGGTTTGTGTTTAACTCTAAAAATGCTTTGTGACGTTTATCATTCTCGTTCTTGGGGGATGAGTAGTAGTTCATCTACAAAGCTCCATTTTGCTTTAACAAGTTGGTTTTGGGGGGCACTTGCTCTTCCACACACCACGGAAACAGGTTAATGAGGGTGCTCTCGCAGCTGGGGCGCCCATTTCCTAGGAGAACAGACTAGAGAGGAGCTGTTCCCGTCCGGGGCTGCTGGGGAGGCCTGGAGCAGCGATGCTCCCTGCTGCCGGGGGGGGGGGGGGGGGTGAGCAGCAGCTCAGCCCGGGGGAGGTGGTGCTGAGATAAGCAAGGGGATTGGGACTCTATCCTAGAGAAAAGAGGGACTCGGCCTCCTTTTGTATTTGAAAGGTGGAGAGGACCTGAATGAAGAGTTCCTTACAGAAGATGAGTTTGGCGGGATCGTGTGCATGTAGGTGGGCGCGTGTGAGAGCACGGGGTGGGAGGGGAGGCCGAGGTGGCCAAAGAGAAGAAAGGACAAGCTGGTGCCCTTGGTGCTGCCCGCATGGGGCAGCATGGCAGGTGTGTCGAATCAGGATGGACTCTGCTGTTTCCTACAGAGGTGAGAGGGAGAGAGACCAAAGATACAAGCCTGGAGTGGAGTTGGTCTAAGAGGAAACGTGTTGTGTTCCACTTCAAAATTGGTGTTAGGTAACGGGACATTCAGTGGAATAGGTTTTGTAGACATTTAGAGTTGGCAAGACTAAAGGTGGAGATCGGGAGAGATGTAAACTTGGCAGTTTCTATGGAGAACTGACAGCGGAATCCATTTGGGAGGATAATAACAAAAAGAGACAGAGAGTCCATAGGCATATTTCCTTTCCTGGGGAGAAGGGAGGGAGAAGCAGAGGCGGGCGGAGGAGAACCATACCAGGCAGTGTTACTGAGCGCGCAGGAGGAGAGGACTTTTAGGAGGCAGGACAGCGAGTGGAGGTTTGGCGGCCAAGCAGATGAGTGAGATGTGGAACAGGACTTTGGGACTCGGAGACTGGCTTGGAGACCGTGGGCTCTGTATCCAGATGCGGATGGATGCCTGACGGCAGGGAGGGTGTGTGTGAATTGCACACACAGGAGAGTCGGAGGAAGGGAGGACTGGTAGATTAAGGGAAGGCTGGGGAGAGTGAGGGACAACGGTCTTGAAGAGGGACAGAGAAGCTGAGCAGTGTCGGTGTTGCCGCTGTGGAAGGGGACAGAGCTGTTCTCCGGAAAGTACAGTGTGCTCAGGAGGGAAGGGAAGCTCCAGAGGAATGAGGAGTTCGATCCACATGCAGACTTTCTGGCAGCAGGGTTTTGTGTGGGTGGGTGGTGGAGGGGTGGAGGATGTCTGTGTGTGTCTTACAGAAAATCAATGTGTGTGTTTTGCTTTTTTTTTTTTTTTTTTTTTTAACACTTGGCATATTACTTGGATGTGATGCCTTGTGATCTTTGGGAATAATAAAATTAGGACATTAGATCATTTGAAATCACCAGTATTGCAAAATACCCTGTTTCATGAGCCATAAAATGTCGTTTACCTAAAACTGAGCTCACATTAAGAAAAAAAAGTCAACAAAATCTCAGCCTGTTTGTCTTATGTTTTGGTTTATGGCAGGAGTTTCTAATTAGTTAGAACTGGAACTAACCGTTCATTATGTTTGAGTTCGGTCAGCTGGGGAGGGAGGGGGTGATGGAGGCTAGCACAAGAGCCCCCCCACCCCGGGGGCCTTGGGGATTCTTTGTTTTCTCCCGTGACATGGGGATGACCGATGTCTCAATGCAGTTATATCTGGTCATGTGTTGGGAAGGATTGCAAGTAATGAATTTCCTGTACTGAAAAGGAGACATTGATGTAACAGGCATTTACTCTCCAGTTTTTGGGTAAATATGGAATACTACTTATATTTTCTTACAAGAACTTAACTTAGACATGAACCCAACTCAAAGACGTCAGGTATTGAGAATTCTGTAGGTAAATGCCAGGTTAGACTCTTTCAGTGACACAGAGGAGTTGTTACCTGTTACCTGACTCCCGTTTTGTTTTAAATGTGTTTTATAAGAAAAACAGTTTTCAAAGCTCCTTGGATTCTAAATTCCATCATTTCCCATGTTTTCTGTGACCAAAGTTAAACGTCTTTTTTTTTTCCGTTTTTCCCTTGGCAGTCATGTTAACCCTTCATATTTTGTGTTCACGACATTGCTTAAAATCTTTGTAGACTTTATACTCGGACACGATTCCAGAAGACGCCTTTCCCGGGAAGCTGGTCATGCAGGTGTCCGCCACAGATGCAGACATCCGCTCCAACGCCGAAATTACTTACACACTGTTTGGTCCGGGTGCAGAGAAATTCAAACTAAATCCAGACACAGGTAAAGATGGGGCTTGGGGCAAAATTAACGACGTTCCAATAAAGTCATCTCACGTATGTGGGTGGTTTTAGGTCCCACGTAAAATTTGAAATTACGTTCTGTTCCTATAAAATTTACTCTGATACTACAAAATCGGCATCTTTCAGAAATCTACACAGCAATTTGCTGTGTAAAATTTGGGGTGAGATTAAAAAAAAAATTAACAACAACATCACCTACTTGAACCAAGGATTTAAAATTTAGATTAGTATCAACTTCTCTTTTTTAAAAATAGTTCTGAAATTTAAGTATATCTCAAACTTCCTGCTTCATCCATTTTGTATATAGTTTGTTTTCTTGAGTCCGTGGGCATAAACTAATAATTTAGCATACTCCTTAAAATAATTAATAGTATTCTATTTGTATGTAAATCTTTGACTGTTTTCCCTCTTATAATTTGTATTTTGTTAAAATTACAGTTTTCTGGCAGCCACCCCTCCCAGAACTAATTGTAAACATATGAAGCTATGAGTCAGTTTAAAAATATTTAAATTTGGTAAATTAGGCAGCGTTTCCCCCCCCCCCCCCCCCCCGCTTTTGTGACATTATATATAATCTGAGAGGCCCTAGCCTCGAAATCTTTATGACTTGAAGAGCCAGCAGCCGGCAGGGTCTGGAAACCTGGGTCGCACTGGGGTCCTCCTACAGATGTTGACTCCTGTCACTGATACCATCGTGCCCCCTCCCCCCCAGTTCTGTCATCGTAAGAGAAAAGGGGAAGAAATAAGATGTGCGTTTGCAGTTCACATCTTACATTTCAAGTGAATCCATTTATTTTTGTTTGTTTTTAGGTGAACTGAAAACGTTGGCCCCTCTTGATCGTGAGGAGCAAGCAGTTTATAACCTTCTGGTCAGGGCCACAGATGGAGGGGGCAGATTTTGTCAAGCTAATCTTGTGCTCACATTAGAAGATGTGAATGATAACGCCCCCGAGTTCTCCGCCGACCCGCACACCATCACCGTGTTTGAGAACACAGAGCCTGGGACGCTGCTGACCAGGGTGCAGGCCACAGATGCGGACGCAGGTACTGTCTAGGTGATGTTTTTTGCCTTTAAGCCGTGCTCGAAGATTGCAGGAACCTCTGTCCAAAACACATCCCAAATTCAGTCTCTGTAACTTATCTTACCTTAGGCATATCGAATAACTCGTTGTTGTATTATGTAATTCCTCAGCCTTAAAAATGGAATGAAATTTTTAGAATAGTGAATTCATTTTTAATGAATATTTGAAGTCCCCAAATTGTGCCCCGTGTACTTACTATCGTAAGACATCTGCGGTGTCCCTAAAATTATGGTTAGTGACTATATTAACTGATCTTCATATCCATTTGAATTAATTAAGTGAAGTGTTATTTTGTGAATAAACCATTAGTGATGGAGATTTTGATGTGGAAATAGAACAGAAGCACATGTTACATTGGTATAGTTTTACAGACCTTTCACAATTTTTATGGAGAGTATAATCCTCCAGGATACATATTTGTAACATTTCCGTAGCAGAGAATAAAAATAATTTCTTAAGTCATAATAGTACTGAAGAATTAGAGCAATAACAAAAATGTTACTTTTCAGATCTTTGACACAGGCTAAATAATAGACTTCATTTTAAAAAGAGCTGCTGGGTATTCTAGCATACATTTGCATAGTCTTAAAAAGCCAGATAACGATGAAGTCATATTTAAGTTAGTAAATTGTTAATGAAAACGTTTGCTTTTTAAAGATGATAGTCATAAGAATGTCTAAGTAATGCATGTTAGCACTTTCCCTAATATGCTACATGTTTTCTCAAAAAAAAAAAATTTGTTTAAATTTCTCGAAATAAAACAATCTGACGTATGGTCATGTGTCACCAGGACTGAATCGGAAGATCTACTACTCACTGATTAACTCTGCTGACGGGCAGTTCTCCATTAATGAATTATCTGGAATCATTCAGTTAGAAAAGCCCTTGGATAGAGAACAGCAGGCTGTGCACACCCTTACTTTGAAAGCTGTAGATCAGGGTTTGCCAAGGAGGTTGACCGCCACGGGCACTGTTGTTGTGTCCGTTTTGGACATAAACGACAACCCTCCGGTGTTTGAGTACCGTGAATATGGCGCTGCCGTGTCTGAGGACATTCTCATCGGAACAGAAGTGCTTCAAGTGTATGCGGCCAGTCGGGATATTGAAGCAAATGCAGAAATCACCTACTCGATAATAAGTGGAAATGAACACGGAAAATTCAGTATCGATTCTAAAACAGGTAACCTACCCTGTGAATGAGAGGAAGCCCTTTATTCTGCCCCAAAGGCTAGCTCGCCAGCACTTTACCTGATGCAAAGAGACAGATCAAGACATTGGCAGTAGCTACTCTGGAAAGATAAAACTCGACTTTTCTTTATGTTGTTACTTTAAGTGGGATTCAGAGTGGTTTAGAACTTTTGAGTGGAAAATTAAAGAATCACACTCTAGTAATTCAGTCAAGATGTCAGATGTAGTAAATTAGTAAAGATAGAGAGTAGATGACGGAAGAGGATCTTGTGTAAGGGCTCCTTGCTCGCTCCCATATTGAACCCATGTGAAAGTAGCCTCTTACGTGAAACAGTGGTTTCGACCCCTTTGATCTTAATTTCTATAGGGGGCATCTGATAATTCATTAAAATTGGCGTCTTCATTATGCTAGTTACATAGAATAGCCGAAGTACTCTGAATCAAACTGAATGACTGTCGACAAGGTCAAGAGTCGTAGGAGCTGTTGACGCTTGCTGCATGAACACTTTTGTTGTCTTGTTAACCTGTGGTCTAAAACAGCGGTATGTCTCCGAACCTTGCAGAAAGTCACTCCATTCAAACCGTATTTAATTGCGTGTGACTATTGCAGATGAAGAGTAGGTGTGTGGTGATGCTATTTTAAAACCTTTTTTTTAATGCATATCATAGAATTATTATTTTTAGGGCTCCTTTATAGGATGGACTATAAAGAAGGGTGTTAAAGGAATTGTTAAATCAAAAAGGGATTCTTTTTTAGTGACAAGATGTAAATAGTTATTCTGGAGATATTAAAAAAAGGGTACACATTTCTATAAAAGAGAAACAATGAGAGAAGGGAAAGGAAAATAAAAGCCCAAGAGTAGAATTCTTCTGTTTCCTTTCTACATTATTAGAGGGATGTCTGTAGTAGATGGTGGTTTGGAAGAGAGGAGAAATATAATTATTTTTACGGTGGGATGTGGGTAGTGTTGACTGCAGGAGCAATTTAAATACCACAGAGAAATAAATGAGCATCCGGGGATGGGCAAACTCATAATTTGTAATTGCTGAACTAAGATATTAGAAAACCTACATAAATGATAAGCAGACTTTTGAGGCAGAAATGGTTTGTTTGGAAGTGTGTTCCCATCACAGTAGGAGGAAGTGGTAACATTTAAAAGTCCTGGAAGTCATTTTGCTTTTCCATCTAGGGGCCATATTTATCCTTGAGAATCTGGATTATGAAAGCTCTCATGAATATTACCTGACTGTCGAGGCCACTGACGGAGGCTCGCCTTCATTAAGTGATGTTGCAACTGTGAGCATTAATGTAACCGATATCAATGACAATTCCCCTGTGTTCAGCCAAGACACCTACACGGCAGTGGTCAGTGAGGATGCCCCTCTCGAGCAGTCTGTCATCACGGTGTGTATTTTCTCCCCTACCATGTTCTTCTTCTGGATCTTTGAAGGAAATTTCCGGAGGGTCCATCCAGTTTTTGTCGTGGCCTTATCGAAAATAATTGGAAGATGTGGAAATGTCTTTTGTTATCCCAATCAATTACTGGCTCTGTTATAAATTACTGCCTTATAACAGCTGGCTCTTGATATCAGAAATTGGCTTAGTAGACTCCCGTCCCTTCCTTAGCTGTCTCCTAAGCAGGAGTGTGATGTTTTCTAGGTTATGGCTGATGACGCCGATGGACCTTCAAACAGCCACATTCGCTATTCAATTACAGATGGTAACCAAGGAAGTCCATTTACAATTGACCCCACCAGAGGAGAGGTGAAAGTGACCAAGCTTCTAGACCGGGAAACAGTACGTGCAAAAGTTTGGCTTAAATTGTTTACAAATTACCAAATCAGTACATAGAGGTTCCTTGTGCTCACATCTGTCACATGATGGGACGTCCGAGAAGGGTAGAACCAGCCTTGTTCACGTACTGACAAGCGAGGTACAAACACTTGGAAAAGCAATTCCAGTAGGAAAATCTCAAGAATATAAGAGATGTGTTTCCTGCTGATAGAAGTTTGGATAAAAAGGTTTATCTTCAGGAAGAAACTACTCTTGGCTCCAGTGTTTGGAGGCACTTCATGGAGCTAGTTGCTGGGTTTTCAATAATGGCAGAGACTCAGAAAACATAGTCGTTGAGAGAAGGGGAGTCCCCGTGAGGAACTGCGTGAACAGAGGCATGGGGCAGGGAGGACGTGGTGTGTATTTAGGTGATTATTTTGGGTTGTATTGGAGTAGAGGAATCCCACCAAGAAGTGAGGGACACGGTAGAAAGGTGTGCAAGGAACGGATCAGAGGCTCAGGCTGGATGCTGCAGGCGGCAGGGAGGTAGCGAGCAGTTGGGAGCCTGGGGGTAACTCTCCGGGGAGACTGGTGTGAGGGTGAGTGTCACAGTGGGAGTGCGCGGTGTTCACCAGCGCCGGGTACCGTACTGTGAGGCAGCAAGAGCCCGGTTGGGAGGTGCCATGACGAGCGAGTGAGCGAGCAGACAAATGCAGAGACCTCGTGAAGGAGAAATCCGGGTCCGCAAAGCTCCGCTACGGCCCCGCGTAGGAAGCAGTGGCGTCCGAGATGTGGGTTCTCTCCTGCCTGGCCGTGGCTGGGGCCCGCCCTCCCGGAGAGCCAGGGCATCGGGAGGCCGTCGACTTTGCCCTGGGAGTCGCGGTGGCCTGTGGGGTCTGATGAGTCGAGTTTTAGAGGAGAGTGGCACATGAAGGAAAGATTTTCAGCCAGTATTTGGAGATTTTACTCAAACTTAAGAGACTTGAAAGCTGGAAATATAGATACGGCACAGGCCTCTGGAGATGATGGCAGAGGCAGTTGGAGGGAGTGAGATAAATGTGAGCAACCGGAGAGAGGAAAGCCGGGCTGCACCCCCGGCCCTCCATCCCTCCATCTCTCCGTCCGTCCACTCACACTCAGGGAGCTGCCTGGCGAGGTCACCAAGTCCAGAGGTGAATTCAAAGGACATTGGTGGTAATGGAGTATAGTTTCAGAACACTAACGGGTAAAGCTGAGAGGAATTTGGGAAGATAGTAATGAGCTACCTCATTCAAGTCTCAATTCTTTCATTCCTTTTGCGTCCTGTTACTTCTGAGCAGGGACTTTGCAAGAGCTTAGGAAGCACGACTGTTAGGCTTAAGGTTGCCATACTGCTGGCCAAACAAAACTGAGTGTGACTGATGTGCTTTTCAGCTCCTTCAGTGCACTGACGTCCGGTATGATGGCGTGCGGTGTGTCCCAGGCCATTTGCCCTTTTCTGAAAGTTGGAGCATCTTGCAGGGCTCATATTCTGCAGAACATACTCTGGGGTTTAGCTCGCTTTCTGGTGTCTTCCACCTCCTTCTTGAGGAGAAAGCTTCACAAGGGACTGCCCTCGAACAGAGCCCACCTCACTTGATGCACTTTCTTTTGTTAGGGGGTTACGAAGAACTCCTCCTCAGGGATTTGGACAGGGGATTGTAATCTGAGTGTAAGAGTGATGGGGGAGGGTGATCTGGCGTGTCCTGAGGTGTTGAAGATGACTGAGCCCTCGGAGCTGGAAGACCATTTCCTCTGGCTTCGGGCTGACAGTCCCACTTGGGCCTTAGAGAAAGCTGCCATCCCCGTTACTTACAAAAGCAATTGCTTTCGAGCCCTGTTAACGTTTTTCTCATTGTTTGTATTACTTCTCTGTCATAATTTCTGTTAATCTGCAGGTTTTTAAAGATGGAATGAGTATGTTTAGAGAGGCATCAGAGAATCTAACCACCATTGGTAACTTTTCCTGTTGAGCGCATATGTTCTGTTGTGTAGATATTTGCAGCGTGCTTGTTTGTAGATTGGGGAATTGCCCACATACAAGACAGCAAGTGAGGACGGGTACTCAGGTCTGCCCTTCCAGGCTCTCAGTCCCCTTCTGATGAAACCCTGCGTTTGAGCCTTGTGAAGTGGACATGTGTTCTCTTTGTTTTGTGTCTGAAAAGATTTCAGGTTACACACTCACAGTTCAGGCGTCTGATAATGGCAGTCCGCCCAGGGTCAACACAACCACCGTGAACATTGACGTGTCGGATGTCAATGACAATGCTCCGGTCTTCTCCAAGGGAAACTACAGTGTCATTATCCAGGTAATCTCGGGGATGCTCAGTGGTTCATCGAGCCCATGCCTTTTGAAATGAGCTCTTCTATTGGCCTCAGTTGTTCGTTTGAAATATCTTTCTTTTCCAAAGACTACTTTTTAGAAGAACAGGAAGAGTAAAATGAGTCCATCAATACTAAAAAATGAGTGTTTTCAAGATCCAGCCAAGCTTTTCTCTCTCCTTTTTGTGCTTTGCTTTTTAAGACATTCTCACTAGCTTGATCCTTCATCTGATTTTCTGCTGTCCCGTATTTGAGCAGCATCCGAGAATCTAATCCACTTTTCTTTTCCCCCTCCCCCACTCCATCCCTCTCGCACTTCTGCTCCGCATGCATCCTTTCTTCTCACATGTGCCCTCCCCAAGCTCCCACCTTTCCCCTTCGCCCCTTTCTCCTCCCCATCACTGCCCCCACCCTCACCCCCTCTTCTCTCTCCTCCTATCCAATGGAACACAGCAAGGCTTTGTTTTCTGTATACATCACGTTACAGAAAACCTGCCTGTGTCTCCTGCCGTATAGATTTGGTTTTGTTGAAAGTCGAGGGGTTTTTGGTTCTTGTACCCTGCAGGAAAATAAGCCGGTGGGTTTCAGCGTACTGCAGCTGGTCGTGACCGACAAGGACTCCTCGCATAACGGCCCACCCTTCTTCTTTACTGTTGTGAGTGGGAATGACCACGGGGCCTTCGAAGTGAACCAGCAAGGGGTCCTCCTGACATCAGCTGCCATAAAGAGGAAGGTGAAAGATCATTACCTACTGCATGTTAAGGTATGAAAGTCTTCATGATTTTGCTGTGGATTCCTAGAGGAGAGATCCTTTGGGAGCTATCTCCTTGTATGTAAATAGCTTACGTTTCATGATAAAATGAATAGAATTGTGGTCTTTTTTTTTTTTTTTTTTGCCATACCTTTGTTTTTATCCCAGGGCACGTTGAGGGGTCTCATTTATTCATTTGGTTACTTCATCATGGACATTGATGGAGCTAAGCTTCCTTATGAGTTAGTGAAAGGGCTATGAAAAAGTATTTATCCTTTTCCTTGTAGGCTTCTTATGAAGAAATAACTATCTAGTAATTGGTAATTTTTTAAAACATGAACAATGTAAATGTATTTTGAGTAAGAAGTTGTAAACAATGACAAAGACGACAAAGGTGTTTTGTTTTGTTTAATTTTCTCACAGGTGGCAGATAATGGAAAGCCTCCCTTGTCATCTTTGACATATATTGACATCAGGGTCATTGAGGAGAGCATTTATCCGCCTGCAATCTTACCACTAGAGATTTTCATTACTGCTTTTGGAGAGGAATACTCAGGCGGCGTCATTGGGAAGATTCACGCAACGGACCAAGACGTGTATGACACGTTAAGCTACAGTCTGGATCCCCAAATGGACAAGCTTTTCTCTGTTTCCAGCACCGGGGGTAAGCTGATAGCCCACAAAAAGCTAGATGTAGGGCAGTACCTTCTTAACGTCAGCGTCACCGATGGGAAATTTACAACAGTGGCGGACATCACAGTGCACGTCCGACAGATAACACAGGAGATGCTGAACCACACCATTGCTATCCGCTTCGCCAATCTCACCCCGGAAGAATTCGTTGGTGACTATTGGCGCAACTTCCAGCGGGCTCTACGGAACGTCTTGGGTGTGAGAAGGAACGACATACAGATTGTCAGTCTGCAGCCCTCTGAACCTCATCCACATCTGGATGTCTTGCTTTTTGTAGAGAAATCAGGTAGTGCCCCGGTTTCAACCAAACAACTTCTGCACAAGATTAATTCTTCCGTGACCGATATTGAGGAAATCATTGGTGTTAGGATACTGGATGTATTCCAGAAGCTCTGTGCAGGACTGGATTGCCCATGGAAATTCTGTGACGAGAAGGTGACCGTGGATGAAAACGTTATGTCAACGCATAGCACGGCCAGACTGAGTTTTGTGACGCCGCATCACCACAGAACAGCCGTGTGTCTCTGCAAAGGTAACACACAGAAGTAGATGAAAGCAGGGGTACAGATCATTTCACGGGAAGCCTTTGCAGGCTACACAGTAATGATCATTTTCTTGAAGTTCCTGTTAATTAGCTTCCCCCCCCCCCCCTCTGTTTTTGAAACAGAGGGAAGATGCCCACTTGTCCATCACGGATGTGAAGATAGTCCGTGCCCTGAGGGATCTGAGTGCGTCCCCGATCCCAGAGACGACAGATACACCTGCGTCTGCCTGGGTGGCAGGTTTGGTCAGTGCCCAGGTAAGAGTTCAGTGATGAAGCACGCTCCTAATTTTAAAAGTCACTTTCAAGTGTTTCTTGCCATCGTTTTCTTTATCGGGGTTGACAGACGTTGTAAAGTGCATTTATTATAACAAGTCCGGCATACAAATGAATCGAGAGCAGTAGTCACTTTTCCTTCCTCTTACGTATGACAACCCACCCCTGAATTACTAGTGACACTCTTCCTTCTCTGTGATTGTGGTCATGTCAACATACAGTCCCATATGTACACATTCAGAGTGATTTTTCCCGCATTATCTTTACCAAAAAAAAAAAAAAAAAAGTTACCACATCTTACAGAGTTTGCTGCTTGCTTTTCCGTGGCTTAACGTATGTCGTGGGCATCTTCCCAAGTCCATGGCCGTAAACCTAATGCTTTCCAGTGGTTATACCATGGTTTTCCAACTTTGTCCTTATTCATAGAGCTTGAGGTTATAAAGATGCTTTCTTGTGTTAAAAATGAATCCTTTTCTACACTTAATCATGGTGAGGCGCTGAGGAATGGACAGAATTGCTGAGTCATTCCGTGGTAGTCCTGAAACTAATATAACATTGTATGTTAATTATACTTTTAATTTTTTAAAAAGTACTTTTATACATACAGCCTTATTTATTGGTGCTTTCTAAAACTAGGATTTACTGCGTCAAAGATTAACTACATTTTTGGGGCTCCTGGGTGGCTCAGTCATTAAGCGTCTGCCTTCAGCTCAGGTCATGATCCCAGGGTCCTGGGATCAAGCCCCACGTCTGGCTCCCTGCTCCGCAGGGAGCCTGCTTCTCCCTCTCCTGCTCCCCCTGCTTGTGTTCCCTCTCTCGCTGTGTCTCTGTCAAATAAATAAATAAAATCTTTAAAAAAAAAAAAAAAAGATTAATTACATTTTTAATTTTTAAATATACCATTATATTAGTTGCCCAGAAAGTTACACCAGTTCCTTTCTTGCAGTCATCTGTGACCGTCTCACTCCCCATTCTCTTACCAATATATGGTTTTCAATTAAAAAACAAATTCCCCCATCCAGTGGGCATGAAATGATACCTAGTTATTTTAGTTTGCATTGCTCCAGCTTCTTGTGAAAGTTTTATTTATTCCTACTAGCATTTCCTCTCTTGGACTGGCCTGTTCATATTCTTTGCTTGCTTGTTGGGGTTATTTGTCTGTTTCTTGTTTTTAGTGTGTAGAACATTCTGTGTGCTCTGAGCATGAATGTTATCTCCATCCCACTGTCTATTATTGGTGTTTTGATTTGTTTACAGTATTTCTTGTCATTTTGAAATTTAATTTTTGTCGGTTCTGTATAGTTTTACATAACTATTTCCACCTCTGGAGAGTGATATTATTTTCATCATTTTTGCAAACTGGGGATTATATTTTGCTTGAAAAGTTTCCCCAAACCACCTGAGGCTATGTAAATATTTTCCTCAATTGTCTTCTAATAATTTTATATTGAACCTTTTTATATTTAGATCTTTCATTGTTTTAGAATTCATTTCTCTCTGATACAGTAGTCCAGTTCTCTTCCAAAAGGAAATCCAGTTATGCTGTGTTTTTTATTAAAGCAAATAGACATTTTCCATTGAATTGAATTTTATAATGTTGTAACCTTAAAACTTGGATCAGTGTTGGGGGGAATCTCACTTTTACAAATACGCTTCAGCTTGGTTCTGATTTATGTTTTCCTCTTTGTGATTCACAGGGAGTTCATCTGTAACATTTACTGGAAACAGCTTTGTGAAATACCGTCTAATGGAAAATGAAAACAAATTGGAGATGAAACTGACCATGAGGCTCAGAACGTACTCGGCTCACGCGGTTGTGATGTACGCACGCGGGACTGACTACAGCATCTTGGAGGTACGTTTTTGTACCCGAAGACCTTAAAAACACGGAATTCCATTTCATGTTCACATTGTCTGTTTTTGAAAAAAAAAAAAAAATTAAGGGAAATGGTTTTATTCCACACTTAAATAGTTCCTTGATACCTCTATGAGTTTTAGACTCTTGGGCTAAAAAGCTATTTTGCTCTGCAGTAGTATAGGAATGGACTTCTGTGTCTCACAACTTTTTTAGGTCATGTGACAGTTAACATTCAAACTCCAAGTGGTATTATATCTTATTAATGTTAGACAGTTTATAGAGAGTATTCACAAGTGCTTGTAAGTGATAATTACCTTTTTTTTTTTTTAAAAATGCATGATCCACTTTTGATTTTACCTGATGCTCTTTTTGGTTGTTATTCAGTTAACAGTTAATTGTGGGTGATTTCCGTAATGCTTTTTGGAGGTGCAGTAGGCCCTTGAACTTGCGTTAGGTTCATTTCTGCTCTTGGCGCGTGTTCTGCGGTGCTTAAATGCAGTCTCACTCACTTTCCCTTCGGTAGCTAAACCTGCCTCTCCTTTGGATGTTTGGTCAGAGTTCCTCGTTGACGATCCTGCGAGGGTAATGTGAACGGTGATTGTCTTTATCACAGATTCATAACGGAAGGCTACAGTACAAGTTTGACTGTGGAAGTGGTCCTGGCATCGTGTCTGTGCAGAGCATTCAGGTCAATGATGGGCTGTGGCATGCGGTGTCTCTAGAAGTGAATGGAAACTATGCTAGGTTGGTTCTGGACCAAGTTCACACGGCATCAGGCACAGCCCCCGGGACCCTGAAGACCCTCAACCTGGATAACCATGTGTTCTTCGGTGGCCACATCCGTCAGCAAGGCACCAGGCACGGGAGAAGCCCCCAAGTCGGGAGCGGTTTCAGGGGCTGTATGGACTCCATTTACTTGAATGGGCAGGAGCTCCCTCTGAATAACAAGCCGAGAAGCCACGCGCACATTGAAGAATGGGTGGACGTCTCTCCTGGGTGCTTACTGACAGCTACTGAAGACTGCTCAAGCAACCCTTGCCAGAACGGAGGCATTTGCCACCCCTCACCTCCTGGAGGTAGGCCTCGTCATGCTAGTCATCTTCAGAGCCTTACGCGCGGAGGCCCTTGGCAAGTTCCTCAAGTCTTTGTTTTCCCTTCCCATTCACACGATGGTGTCCGATCCTGCAGTCAGTGTTGGAATGGAGGGAAACCAGAGCAGGGCTGGACTCAGGATTCTTCCCCCAGTCAGGCTGCAGGACCTCCTCGTTCTGCACCAGGAACCACTGGTGAACCACAGCTAACTCTGCCCTCTTCTTCCTTGTGCTGTGTGTTTGTTTTACGCACTCTTCTTCCAACCACATCGGCGTTGAGCCAGTGGGACTCAGGACCGTACGCTCAGTCCTTCTTGAGGGCTCCCTTAGATCTGATGGCTCAGCGCCTAGGGACTGCTGGCCTTGCTACAGACCGGGTTTGGTTTTCCAGGATGCCTTGAACCCTCCTGAAGTGTCGCCAGTCGTGTCCTGAAGCCTCAGCGTAGTAGAGCACTCTGGCGTTTGTTAGCCTGCCCTGTTTGTCCCCTTCCCAGTCATAGAAGCTGTGAAAGGACAGTCATGGTGCCTCATCAGGAGAGAGCTTTGTGTAATTAATGGAGAAAAAATCAGAATAGCACTTCACTGGGATTTCCAAGGATTTGGCTTTGTGTTATTTTCTTTGGGAAGTGTTTGTGCATACTCCACACACAGAATAGACCAGGTTATCCCCAAAATAATACTCTGCATGAAAGTTTATCCTGTGCTCATGTTCCATGTCCAAGTCAGGTCAGCAAGGACGCCGTCCTCGTTGACTCAGGGATGAGACTGAGAGAAGCATTTTCTTGAAACGTGCAAGCACGATCCCTGTAGCAGCAGGAGGGCGGGGAAGTGGCGCCCCACACGGGCTCCTAAAGCTTCTAGCTCAGAGTATCGCATCTTTGGCCAAAGAAACTCCCACAGCCGTGCCCACCTTCAGAGGCAGCAGGGAAGTGCAGTCCTGCCCCGGAAACAGCTGGAAAAAGTCTACCACCCTGTCCCATGTCACAGTCTTTGCAAAAGTCTGACATTCTTTGTGCTCCTTTGGACACATTTGACAATCACCTTCCCTTGATGGTAGTTCATAGTCTCCCGAATATTTTCACATCATTATCTCAGCCTTTAAAAGTTTGGGAGCTGCAAATAAACGGGGATGTTTGGTAGTAAGTGTTGTTAGTTGGCATGACCACTCAAATAAGAACTGTTTTTCCCTGCTCTCTACGCTTGGCCCAGTGACCTTACATAAATTATGATTAAGTCAGGCTGATCATGAGTTCTCTCTTCAGCTCTTTTGGTTTGGTTATACCAACAGTGGAAGTTAGATCTTGTTGATAACGGCGACATCGTACCCAGAGGGAATACAAATTGTACTAACTTCTACGGGTCTCAGAGAACGAAGGCTTCTCTTAAAAGTCAAAACCAATATTATACTGAGATTCTTTGAGTTATAGAATGATTGGACTTTTTTGTTCCCTTTCGCTCCTGCAGGTTATTACTGCAAGTGCAGCGCCCTGTACATAGGAACATACTGTGAGTTGAGCGTCAACCCGTGTTCCTCCAACCCGTGTCTTTATGGTGGCACGTGCGTCGTGGACAACGGGGACTTCCTGTGTCAGTGCAGAGGATTATACACCGGTCAGAGGTCGGTGTAGCCCTCAGGATGAAACTTCTTAAAATGCCTCCCCTTTATACGTAGGATTACATTTACTTCTTGTTCTCTGTTGTGCTGGATTCCTTTGCAGTAAAAGTGTGACGTTGATGCCTCTTTCCGTGTCCTCCAGGTGCCAGCTTAGCCCTTACTGCAAGGATGAGCCCTGTAAAAATGGTGGAACGTGCTTTGACAGCTTGGACGGTGCTGTCTGTCAGTGTGATTCGGGTTTTAGGGGAGAAAGGTAACTGGCCTCTTCCAACATTTGTATTTGCGTCTCCCTGTCGCATCACATCAATTCGCAGATGCGACAGAACTTTATTCATTTGGGTGATGTTGCTTTAGACTTTCATGTTCCCCACCCTTAGGTCCTTGTAGACTTTTATCCTTTCACTCATTAAAATACTGAGCAGGTAAATACAACGTAGTGCCTGAGGATACCTACCTCTGTGCTTCAGAGATCTTTATCAGCAAGGTTCTCGCAGGCAGGACGTGTTTGTGGAATGATGGTTTTATTAAGGCACACACACACGGAGGTGGTTACCGGTCTTCGGAGTGGGATGACCGTGACCTCTCTTCAGAATATGCCGTAACTAACATTTATCTAGCGTCTAGCACCCGTTTTCTAGGGGAGGAAAATGAGGCACAGCGGGGCTTGCGTACACCTTGAAAGAGGCGAGTTTTTAGTTCCCAGATGCCCTTTCACTCGTTCAGTTTACAAAGTGACTCTGTGCATGTTATTTGTACATGCCTCACGCCTCCCTGAAGTGTGCACCGTCGGTCTCATGTGAAGGCTCTGAGTGTGAGCTGCGTGTAGGTATCTGCCTGTGCTTTTGCTCAGTGCTGCTTAGAGTCGTGAGTTTTGCCATCAGTCACATGGTCTTAGTTCCTAAGTTGACTTTCCTAATTCCAGTCAATTAATACTTAATATATTTGACAAAAATGTCTCAAATGTTGAGTGGCCGTTGAGTACGGGGGAGGGGCAGTAGATACATTTTATTAAAGGAGGGAGGGTTGGAGACGTGCCGGGCACACCTGCACAGGGCCCCCGTTTGGAAAAGCAGAGGGCGTGGAGAGGCCCAGGAATGTTCCGTCAGGTGAGGGGCCGTGGGAGGTTTTCAGCAGGAGAAGTGTCTTAAAATGGAAAACAGTTTTCTAACCTTTCACATGTTTTATGCAACTGTTGTATTTCCAAACAGGGAGATTAGAAATCTGAGCCTAGCCCGTTAGGACAGTTTCCAGCATACGGTTTATCCAAATGCACATTCTGAACAAAGAGAATCAGACACAGACTGAATGCTTAGCCCGGGAGTTTGGTTTAGTCACCTGGCAGTTAAGTAGGGCGTGACATGATGCTTATCTCCCCGTCGTCCCCAGTATAGACTCTCGTGATTAATTACTCCTCGAGAGGTGTTCTGTGGTCATGACTGTTGTTGGTAGTGTTTTTGGTGGTTACCTCCTCTGTTTTGTTTGGGTTCAGTTCCTGGTCTCTGGGAAGCGCGGGTGTGGCCTGTCGTGACGTGTGTGGCAAGTGTCTGTCCTCGTTCTTGGCAGGTGTCAGAGCGACGTTGACGAGTGCGCCACCAGCCCCTGCCGCAACGGGGCGCTGTGTGAGAACACGCACGGCTCCTATCACTGCAACTGCAGCCGAGACTACAGGGGCAGACACTGCGAGGACGCCTCGCCCAATCAGTACGTGTCCACTCCCTGGAACATCGGACTGGCCGAGGGCATAGGCATTCTCGTCTTCATAACGGGGATATTTCTGCTGGTGGTGGTGTTTGTCCTCTGCCGCAAGATGATCAGTCGGAAGAAGAAACAGCAGGCTGAACCCGAGGACAAGCACCTGGGCCCCACCGCCGCTTTCTTGCAAAGACCGTATTTCGATGCAAAGCTCAATAAGAACGTTTACTCAGACATACCCCCCCAGGTGCCTGTCCGTCCTATCTCCTACACTCCAAGCATTCCGAGCGACTCCAGGAACAACCTGGACCGCAATTCCTTTGAAGGATCTGCCATCCCAGAGCATCCGGAGTTCAGCACCTTTAACCCCGAGTCTGTGCACGGACACCGGAAAGCCGTGGCCGTCTGCAGCGTGGCCCCAAACTTGCCTCCGCCGCCGCCTTCAAACTCCCCTTCCGACAGCGACTCCATACAGAAACCCAGCTGGGACTTCGACTACGACAGTAAGAGTGGCCCTTTGCATCTGCATAAAATGTCACCGAGCTGAACGGTGACCTTGTGCATTTTGCCAGAGCTTCGGGTGGGTCCAGTCACGTTGTGGAGCCTTGTGGTGTGGATACGGAGGCTCACACCCCCGAGACCCTGGGTGTGATGTGAGAAACTTGCCCTGGCCGAGCGCCGGGGCTGTGATGTCCTGGGAATCGAGGACCTGGATCTAGTCCTGCTCACACTAATATTCGGGAGAGAGCATGTCATTTTTGGGATGGATATGGGCTCTCGATTAGGATTTTGGGGGCTTTTTATGACAAATTAGGAAGGGCATTTGGCATGATGGATTTTTAAAGTCAGAAGTCGTAGTATTTATAGCAGTGGCCTAACATATCTTTTGATGCTTTAAAAATGGCTCTATATGCCTTTTTAAGAGGAAGTTTTAATTCCCCATACTGTCTCATGATCTCCACAAGCGGGGTTATTGAGAATTTTTCTGTTTTGTGAATCTGCAAGAATGCTTGCAGGTTTGTAGGTTTTTGGTTTGTTTTTCAGATGCTTCTTTTTTCTTTCAATTGTTCCCATAGTTGGTCGGGCTCAGGCAGTATTTGGGTGCTGCTTGCTCTGTGTGAGAACACAGCAGTGAACCACCCAGAGGCCTTACCCTCACGGGGCTGACCGTTGTCACCTCTTCCTTTTAGCTAAGGTAGTGGACCTCGATCCCTGTCTCTCCAAGAAACCCCTGGAGGAAAAGCCTTCCCACCCGTACAGCGCCCGGGAGAGCCTGTCGGAGGTGCAGTCCCTCAGCTCCTTCCAGTCCGAGTCGTGCGATGACAATGGTGAGTAAAGAGTTTTGAAATGCCGCGCCGTGGGCGTGGTGTGGCGTGTGGAATGTCGCGGATGTGCCCGGTGCCCTCGTGGAGGCTCAGACTGTGGTCACGTCCCACTCGGGACCACCGGTGCACAGCCCACAGCCCCTTCTACAACCTGCATGAACATCTGCGGGGGAGAATATTTCAAACATTCCTAACGGGATAGGCATTTGAACTGCAGCAGCTTGTCAGAAATAGGGCAGAAAATACACTGAAGATCTTTTCTGATTAGGGCTTTTTGTTTTTTGTTTTCCCACAACAGTAAATGTTCTAGAGATTTTGTGGGGTTAAAAAAAAAAAAATGCAGCAGCTTTCTTAAGCACAGCCCCCGACCCATCCTCCTCCTCCTGCGCCCCCGGGTGGCAAAGCGGTAGTCGGAAATGTTCAGCTCCGGCAGCTCCTTCGCTATGACAAGGTTTTATTTGTCTCTCCCCCCAACCCCCCTGCGGCCCCAGCTCCCATTTGGATCAGAGCATACTGACTGAGAGCACAGTTTAAGAGATTGCTAGTAAGTTTGATTATATTTCTAATGAAGAAAGTTTGACAGTGGGATCTTTGATGCTAGTTGTGTTGATCTGATTTCCCTAGGTAAACTGCGTTAATAACCAGCTTTGCCATGTTAACACATACCAGTAGAGAAAATGGTCAATATTCAGTAATAAAATAGTTGTTGGTGGAAATTTTTGCAGCTCAGAATTAGTAAGTTTGACTATTTTTTTTTTCCTTAAAAATGTAATGTGTTTAACCATTTCAAATATTTGGTGGAAAGAAAGAACCCATTATCATTTATTTCTAAACCCAGAGTAATATAGTTCATAATATATTGCAGTCTTTTTCCAACTAAAGATGGCCATGAGTTGACTCCATTCATTTCTGATTTCAAGCAGGTTATGTGTCGGATCAGAGTTCACCTGTGTTTTATTACTTATTACTTAGTGACGGAGTCTCTGAGCATAGCTTTGCTTATTAAACCAAAAGAATAGAATTCTTTCTTCCATTAGGTTTAATTTAAAACAGTAGTGTTGCCAGTGTATGTAATTTATATTTTGGTTCCTAAAATGCTCTTCATAAATACATTTCAGAATCTTGTCAGTGTTTTCCTCGAAACATCATTCTTCTTAATACTCCTAAATACTTGTAATAAACGGTGGTCCGTTAGTTATGAAAGTTAATTTCTGGAAAACGCAGTGTGAGAAAGAAAACCTATCCCAGAGTGTTTGTGTTTTAATTTTTATCAGTCATAAAGTCTGTTAATTATATTTTTAGTTTTCTGAGGCTTTTGTAACAGATTACCACAAATGTGGTGGCTTAAAACAAGGTACATGTATCATCTTACAGTTCTGTAGTTCAGGAATCCCGCCGCAGGTCAGTGGGCTCACGTGGAGGTATTGGCAGGGCCACTGTGTTTCTGCCCCCTCTAGGGGAGATCCTGCTCCCTGACCTTCCCCAGCTTCTAGAAGCCGGTCTTCTTGCAAAGACAGCATTGCCTCTCTTCAGCCATTCTCCTGTAATCTTTGCTCCCTACACCCACAGCTAGGAGAGATTCTGCCCTTTCAAGGACCTTTGTGAATACATTGGGCTCCTACAGACCATTTAGGAAAATCTCCCCCATCTCCAGATCTTTAATCACATCAGCCAAGTCGGTCCCTTTGCCAGGGATGCTAACATATTCCCCGTCTCCCAGGATTAGATGTGGACATCTTGGAGGGCCATTTTTCAGTTTACCATACGCACACATGTTTATCTTGGCATAGATGCTTTAAAACAGTCTGATCTACAAATAAAAGGGAATTTACCTAGGAAACAGCCAGGCAGACAGTCTGCATTTCTCTGCTGGTACGTTAGCCCCCCAGCTGTTAGCCTGTCTGCAGAAAAGAGAAGAAATTTGGAGTTGGGACCACACAGAACAGAATTAAAGCCAGTTTTGTATTTATGTTACGTATTTTATCTTATTATGTAACGCTAACTTTTTCTGGGAATGTACAAATTCATTAAACCCAGCAAAT
This sequence comes from Halichoerus grypus, assembly GCF_964656455.1. Classification (NCBI taxonomy): domain Eukaryota; kingdom Metazoa; phylum Chordata; class Mammalia; order Carnivora; family Phocidae; genus Halichoerus; species Halichoerus grypus. The sequence goes on from NC_135714.1 coordinate 191,318,177, forward strand.
TGGCTTAGCAAGCACTTTACTGTTTAAATGTGAAGTCTTTTGCCCATGAGATATTAAAATAAGGATTGTTTTGGCATGACTAGATCTGTAGGTGAGAAAACTTAGAGCTAAAATATGTCTTAAATTATAGTATAATGTGGTTACTTTATCCCTTTGATTAATAACAAATATATATCACTTGATTAGAAAAATGTCTAAGCTATATAATAGCAAGAGTATAGGGGTCATGCATAATTATATTATGTGTTATGCTAAAGTTTTCATGTTTTTAAATTAGGTAGAAATTATATAATGTAAAGAAATCCTATTTAATGCACTGTTTTCTAACTGAAGATTTTCCTAATTTACTCCTTTTGAACCTTTTCACAAGCTTCCATAGTGACTGTAATACACCTTGTCAACGCTGTCGTTGACACGGTGGATGAAGAAGGTATAGTCACGATAAGTGTGCTGTGTGTTTGTGTTCATAGTGACTGCCACTAGAATAGTGTGCTTTTGCCTGTTGTGTTATAAAAAAAAGTCGTTTGTGGTTTTGACGGGGTTGAGTACTTTTGTGCAGGTGTGTATGTATATTCATAATCGAGGTACGTTACAAAACTATTCTGATGTGTGTTGCGTCTTTGTCCCTTTTTCCACCCGTAGTGAATTTGTGTAGATACCAGAAATGACCCATAGGATCTTGACAACTTGGCTTTACATGACACAGTATTAAGAAGCTTAGAAGTCATTCTAGCTAAACTTTTTTTTTAAACCCTCTTCATAGGAATAACACTAACACACAGCTTTTATAATTACCTGAGTGTGATCAAGGATAATGATAGAACATGGCAGAAAGTAATTATTTTCATTATATGGTTTAGTGAAAATTAATATGAAGCTTTTATCTCTCTGTTCAAAATTCTATGAAAGGGCATTGATCTGCACCTAAAGTTACTTTAAATTAAATCAGCCCTTTATTAATGCACTGAAATTTGAGTAATCACATGTAAATTGCACAGCCTAGTAGCTTTTAAACTGTAAATCCCATCCCCAGGAGGGCTTAGAATTTATCTTTTTATACACCATCAAGAGTGCATTAGGCGTAGGGGGAGCGTCTTTGGGAGGACATGTATGTTTTCAGGATTGAGTTGAGAAGGATGGTTTCGGGATAGGGCAGGCCAGGCTGAGGGTTGTACCTTCCTAAGAACAGGTACTGTGTCTTGGTCAATCAGAAAGTAATCTGATTTTGTCTAGTGGATTCTAGTTATAAATATTGATGGAATTTTAAAAAGCAGAACTTTAAAACAGTTCTTTCATGGGATCTCCTTCATTGAAAAATAATAGAAACTGTATTTAAAGTTGAATGCTTGAATTTTAAGAATCGAGTGCCTCTGGAGTCACAAAGGTTGTCAGTCCTCTCAAAGAAATTACCACATTTTTAGTAGATTTTAAGAACAATTCTGTAGATACACATTGACTAAATACTGGCTTAATTCATTTTTTAGAACCACCATGGTCGTTTCAGTTTTAGCTTTAAATTCCTGGAAGAGAACCATCAATCAATCAGATCCTGTTTGTTCCAAATTTATTACATGGGTTTTCAGGAACATTGTAGAATGCATGGAAAGCATTGGTTTTGTTCCAAAAAGCACTGCAGTGACCCTGTTTCTACCATGATTACTACTTTCCAAGAATAAGAATCATGACAATCCTAAGAGTTCGGGCTCGACCTACATTATCTGATTTAATCCTCCTAATAAAGGGATTTCCACTCCCCTTTCAAATGTAAGAACCTGAAGCTTAGCCAGGGTAAGCAACCTGCCCAGGGCCATGGCCCTGACTGACGTGGGATTTACATCTTCTTTCCCGGTCTTCGGTCTTCATGCTGGAGTTCTGGTATGAGATGGGAGTTCTGAAGGAGCGAGTGGCCTTGCAGTGCTGGGCTGGGGACAGGAGTAAGCACAGCCCATGCTCTCTCCCAGGAGAAGGGGACAATGGGAATGTCAAGTCACATTCAGAATGGGCAAGGTTTGCAGAGAGTTTCTTCTAGCGATTCACAAGTCCCTACGTTGGTGAATTTGTCTGAATGTAACGTACATTTGAGCGCTGTAATGTGCTGTAAAGTGTGTCTTACGTAGCTTTAGATGTATTTGGATTCTGTCATCATATTGCTCAGTATCACGAAGGTGTCATTTAAGTTCCTATTTACATTTAGTAGAGCCTTTAGACTTTAATTATTCCTAACCAAATTGTGCTTTCAGGTTCAGATTGCCAGAAAAAAAGGAAAAGAAAGTAAATTCATGTTTGAGTTCCCTGGCAAAGTTCCTCATCCCGATCTTTTCCTGTCCTCCCCTGTCCCGTTTCATTTGCGCTATGTACATTTCTCAGCCATTTGGAACTTCCGTAGATCATGGCTTAGAGGCCTGGTCCATGGCTGACTGGGCCTTGATAAACAGTTGGCATTGTATTATGTACTGATCTTGATTGCCTTTTCAGCCGTCTTTCTGTTTTAATTATAAATGTTTTCTTTTCTCTCTACTCTGCCACCAAAAGAGTCTTTGGCTGCTCCTGACCTCAGCAAATCAAGAGGTGACTTATGCATGCCAGTTGTTCATTGATACTCACTAAAAAACATTGGTAAAATTTGGCCCAAGGCTGACTTGCTTCACTTGTTTGCCGCAGTAACTAAGTCCAGAGCTGTTTGTATGCTGCATTCTAAACACGTCGCCTCGCCTGTGTGTCAGGAGTTCCGTAATCCTTGCCGGGGGAGGGGGGGGGCATTCCCACATCGGGAGGTTTTTTAAAAAAATATAGCCTAAAATGATCCTTTGTCCTTGTAAAAGTAACAAAAACTGGTTGTTGATCAAAAATTGTGCTCTGTTTTTCAGTGTCGGATTGCATTTTGCTTGATTTGGGGGCATGCTTTGTTACATACTTATATTAATGTCATTCATAGTTTTTAGTATAAAGCTTATATGATTATAAAGGAATTTTTTAAAATGTTAGCATGTTAAAGATTACTTTTATTACCTTAAACAGTTGCATCAAGCGTTTAAAGGACCAAACTTCTTCACTGTGTCCTGAGCCTGAACGGATACCTTCATATAGAGCAGTGGGTTCTGAATGACGGGCAGGAGCTGAAGGGGTGATGGGAACCGCTTGTAGAAGAGTGCATGTCCTTTAGATGCTAGCACACTGCTTCTGTTCAGACTTGTTTTGTTTCCTTGAAAGTTAGGTCCCTACATGAAACTGTCGGTCCCCATTTGGAACTAGAGCCTAGTTCAAAGAGGTTGTCAAACTTGGGGGTGGGGGAGGCCCTCAGACAGTGAGCAGAGGTTTCCACAGGGAAAAACCCGTGGGAAGCCTTTGCATTTGTGTGTGTTACAGTGAGCTCTTAGTCCACTCTCACAGTCTCTGGGGAGAAGAGACACTGAAATCTGTTCTCTTTTCTACCAAGGGTATCACTGGGATACATCGGATTGGATGCCCAGCGTTCCTCTACCAGATATACAAGAGTTCCCCAATTACGAGGTCATTGACGAGCAGACCCCTCTGTACTCAGCAGATCCAAATGCCATCGACACAGACTATTACCCTGGAGGCTACGACATTGAGAGCGATTTCCCACCACCACCAGAAGACTTCCCCATGCCTGACGAACTGCCCCCCTTGCCTCCGGAATTCAGCGACCAGTTTGAGTCCATACACCCTCCCAGAGACATGCCCGCCGCAGGTAGTCTGGGCTCTTCCTCGAGAAACCGGCAGAGGTTCCACTTGAATCAGTATCTGCCCAATTTCTATCCCGTCGATATGTCTGAACCTCAAAAAACAGGCCCCGGCGAGAACAGTACGTGCAGAGAACCCTATGCCCCCTACCCTCCAGGGTACCCCAGAAACTTTGAAGCTCCTCCTGTAGAAAACATGCCCATGTCTGTGTATACCTCCACGGCCTCCTGCTCTGATGTGTCGGCGTGCTGTGAAGCGGAGTCCGAGGTCATGATGAGTGACTATGAGAGCGGGGATGACGGCCACTTCGAAGAGGTGACGGTCCCTCCGCTGGATGCCCAGCAACACACGCAGGTCTGACGCTCAGACTCCCCCCCCAAAGTGCCTGGACTTTAACGAACCTGGAGATTATTATATAAGTGATCTTCTGCATCGTTCTCTGCAGCAGTGCTTCAGTGCTTTTTTTTTTTTTTTTTGGTGCGCTAAAATGGGCATGGCTGCACTGAGTCACGCACCCCTTGACGAGTTGGCCATTTCCGGTGTCCGAACCTACTGTAACGGGAGGGGGTTTCCTTTGGCCATGCCGTTTCCGAACACCTGTGTGCATTTACATTGGTCTGTTAAAATGATGAAACGAGAAATCAGCCCTATCATCTTGTTAGCATGATTCATGTATTTATATAGATTTGATTTTAATTTTCCTTTTTTTTGTAAATTTTATGTACAGATTTGATTTTTCATAGTTTTAACTAGATTTTCAAGACATATGGTGCATTTGTTTTTGACCGAAATTTGGTGGTGTTAGCGTCATTACCTAGCACCCTGATTTTTTAATATAACCAGGGTTTCATTCTATGTCCTCTTCCATTGAAGTATGACATTCCATTAAGACATTTCAGTATTAGTCCTTCATTTCTAGCTGTACATAGGAGGAGGAAAGATCTTCTACATGGACATGTCTTAAATGGGTTACTGTATTTTAGAATGATAAACATTTTTCATTACTGGAAAGTGTAATGGGGACCTTCTGCATACCTGTTTAGAACCAAAACCATCACGACACAGTTTTTATAGTGTCTGTATATTTGTGATGCAACGGTCTTGTAAAAGTTTTTACTGAAAACTACCATTAGCCAGTCTTTCTTACTGACAATAAATTATTAATAAAATACTTTAGTTTTACGGCCTGTTTTTCCTCTGGATTTAGACTCTCGTTCGGGATTCAGTTAAGGAGTTGACAGAGAAGGCGGGATGGATGTAGAGATGTTAGCTCTTTGTGGCCTTAAATGGGAAGGGTCCAGGTGCCCAACCAGGAGGTACTTACGGATGTAGCCACTAGGCGGCAGTACATGGCTACTCGAGCCTGCTCAGAACTACAGGTGTAAACAGAAAACTACGTTCTTTTAGGTTTTCCAACTAAAACTTCAAGAAAATTTTACTCTATACATCTTCTCAGTATTTATTGGGTATCATTTAAAGGCTTCTATGGTCTTCACCTATGACTTCTATCAAAAACAAAGTATAAAGCATTTTATCTTCTGTAATCAAAGAACAGCTCCTACTTGTGTATGATTTAGTGTGAAATCAAGAAGCTATTTTCCATGTGTATACAGTGAAATCCATCCATCCAACAAATATTTATTATCTACTATGTGTCAATCAGGCATTCTTAGAACTTCAGAAAGATAGTTTTTTTCTTTATCAGATGAGACTAGATATAGTCTAAACACCAGAGCTAGCTCTGATAACAAAAAACCAGCACGCTCATACCTTCTGCTATAACCACTTACAACTCTAAGTTGTTTTCTGTTTCCTGTTCATATTTTAGGTCTCTATATTGTTTCTAGTCACTAATTTTTTTTTTTTTAGGAATTGTGTAGTCATTCAGTGTGATGTTCGAGGAAGGCCATGTAACCTAACCCACCTCCATGTAGTTACATCCTAACTTTTGGATTAATCCACATACACGGTTCTCATTGTTTTGGTGGTATAAATATTCACTGCTGCGCTAAGTGTAGTATATGATGTTTATTTCCATTTACTTTGCTACTTTCCCTTTTTCTGAAACAGTTGCCTGCCTTAATTTTTCTTTTTAAAATCTGTGACTATTTCATTAGTTTATCCCAAACACATTTTTTGGTCACTATATGTTATTCTTCACGAAAAGACAAAAACTCCCTACCTTGTCCACTCCCTGTCAACGGCATAGGCAGAAGAGGATACCATTCTTATTTTTATGGCCCAGTGGCACGAAGGGGGGAGGCTGCTGAAGACCACAGGTACCAGCTGCGTGGGGTGATGCCCAGGCTCCTCCCCGCTGCCCCGAGGGCTGCACGGTCAGCATCTCGATGCGAGGAAGCTTTGGTAGAGAGAACTCTGGGAAATCCTGCTCTCCTCTTCCTGTGAGTTGTTTTCTGTGAAAAATAGTCTAGTCAGGAACTGGATCATCCTCACAAAATTAGCTTGAATTCCTATTGAGTTTTCAGTGACTTCATAGAAATGTAGCGGTTAGGTTTGTAATCTGTCAGACCTGGAAAAACTACCCCAACGCCCATCCACCGCCCCCAGTCTTTCTCCAGTTCCCGGTTCCCCTCTGCTTGCAATCTCCGCCTTCTCCCAGCCCACTGACTCGGCTCAGTAACTTTCTGAAGGTCAAAGTGGGCTGCTCGTTCTCTTCTGCAGTCTGGCGTTGTGTACTTTCTGATCGCTCTTCATCAGCAGCATTAGGTTCAATTTCAATTAGTGCACCAGCTGAGAGCAAGTTATTTGTCAGAATTTCATTTCCTCACCAGCAGTTTACTGCCTCTACTGCAAACAGAATGAGCGACTCGGAAAGAAGGATAAGTATCTTTTTTCCCCCAAGAAAACCTCTGCTTGTGTGAACACTTAGGGAATGAATGCACTTGTCCCCGTGCTGTTAGAAAGTGTGGCCCTGGGAGAGGCTAGGTTTTCAAAGGATGCTAGACATAGAAAAAGTGTAACATTTGAATCCAGAGGTCACTGGACCAAATAGATCCTACAAAGAGCTACGAGTGCAGGGTGTCTGTAGGCGAGATGACAAATAGGAGCTCAGTGATTCTAAACCAGAGCCATTATCCAGTTGTCTCAAGGGGTAAAAAGAAATTCTCATAATGTCTAATGACGATTGCTTCAATTCATTGTAATGTTTGTAGATGCCACCTAACAGTTTTAGGATAAGGGAAGAATACAGGAAGAAGAACAAATCATCTACGCCGATGGTGTGTCAGCCTCCTCCGGGCTGTCAAAGACTTAGAAGCACAGCCCCACTTCCTTGCCAAATATGGAATACTAGCCCCCTGCAAACGAGGATTGCAAACATTTTTCGACAATGCTCTCGTGATTTGTGTTTTTAAATAATTACCTTAAATGAGTCTTTTTCTCTTCTTTCAAAGGTAATAATACTTTAAATAGATGCTTCAAGAGAAGCTGGAACAAAATAAAATTTTATTTGTAGACTTTACTAAAATTTCTTTAAACCGAATGTGTAAAATGTACAAAGGTTCTCCAACTAAAAAGCTCTTACTGGCTTGAGATCGTTTTTTAATAATGATCTCAAATGCTGAGTTTTTACTTCTAATGGGGAATTTCACAAGATTTAAAAATACCCTCCGGTCATTGAAAACTGTGGTCTGACCTTTAATTTCTGTGCCATAATTTTGAGTCACAGTGGGGTTCTGGGAGATATCCTCACAATGAATGTCAGAACTGGGTTTGATCTTTGCTGGATTAACAACAGCAACAAACACTGATGTCTGCACCATGCTTTTATTCTAAGAGCTGTGGCTACATAATCCTTACGACCGACCACCGTGTGTGTGTGTGGGGGGGGGGGGGAGTATCTCTTATCATTGTTTGCATTTTATGTAAGAGAAACATTTGTCTGTGACGAAGCTGGCAAGCGGTAAAGCCCCATTTGACCTTGGGGGTCTGAGGCCAGAGCCCACCCTCCTGACCAGGACCTGCTGCCCCACCCGGCAGATGCCCTGCTTCCCTCAGGCAGGGCATTCCAGGATCAGACCGCAGTCCCCACCCCTGCTTAGGTAGCTCTGCAACCTTCGGGTTTGGTTTAACTCCACTGGCGGGAGGGCACCTTTTTAAAACCGTGGATCCTCAGGGTATACTCGCAAACTCCCATGCCTTCCAGCATCGGTGGCAGGTGGAGACTGCTGGCTTCTGAGTCACAGACCTCAGTTCAAAGCTGCGCCCTACCACTCGTTAGCTGTATGATGTTAAACCAACTACTTCTGTTTAGGTTCCTCTACTGAAAAGGAGCGACTAATAAATACCCTACGGGAGTTCTGTGGAATCAAACCAACAATCTAAATGAGGGTGCTTAGGAGAGCTTATTACATTCCAAACGTTCTGCAGTTAGTAACTCTGAATCCCTCCAGTGACCCTCATTATTCCCACTTTCCAGATCAGGAAACCCAGGCACTAGATAATTTTCTGAAGGTCACTCCACAGGTCAGTGTTGGGACTGAAATTCAAAGCCCTGATTCTGGTCTCAAAGCTCCATCCCCCAGGCCTTCTTTCTGAAGTGTCTCTGAAAGGAACCAACCTGCAGACGGCGAAGTTCCTCACACCAGCATTCTGGCACAAAGTCGATGTTCACCAAATGCTTTAACTGCTGTTACGGTTTCCTCCCTCACTGCCATCCCAATCTTCAAATAGGTGTTTTAATAGTTTACTCTTAAAATGTATCGTATGAAAGTTTCATATTTTTTAGGGGGGAGGGGCAGAGGGGGAGGAGGAGAAAGAATCCTAAGCAGGTTCCATGCCCAGTGCAGAGCCTCACGCAGGGCTCAATCTCACAACCCTGAGATCATGACTTGAGCCGAAATCAAGATGCTTAACTGACTGAGCCACCCAGGCATCCCTGAAAGTTTCATTTTCTTAGTGCCTTTATAGAACATGCTATAATTCCAAGAAGCTTGCTGACCTAGTTTAGATTCGACTAATTGCCTCCAAGCCAGGAGAGGTTTGGCCATTTGCATCTTGGTTGTTTTCCACTAAGTCAGTGCGATCCACATTGGAGACTGGCTGACGTGGGTGCACGTGAAGTCTCAAGATCCACTTCCGCTGTGCATTCATCCAAGTTGTTCCTGAGTATCTGCTCTAAATGAAGGCCAGAAGCAGCACGTTTGCCATTCGGTGAAGGACGAACAAGACTGAGTCTGACTCTTAGGAATGACCTGAGTGTTCAGGGTCAAGTTTACAGCTTACTACCCTGTGTCTTACTTTTCCACCTGCTTCATTTAACAAGATAAAAAAATACCCTCCATTCACCTGGGGTTCAAACAGTGCTCCTGAGGCTCAAGTGCCCCTCCTCACACGCTGCCCCTTGTCTCCACCCACCCACCCACTCATTCCCTCATTCGTTCATTCATTCGCTCAGTTCAAATTGTTTTCCGGGTTGCATTCACAAGTATCGGTCTCGTCCACCCTTTGCTGTATCCTGCTCACATAAAAGTGAAAACCTGCTCACGAGCAGTCACGTGGCCTTCCAGAAAAAACATTCCAGCGTGGTCAAGGGTTGTGGGCTACGCAGACACATGCTGAAGAAAAACTGACCTATGAGGTTGAACGCTCTTTCTCCCAACGCCTCAAACACCAGAACACGTCACTGCGGAAACAACAGTCGCACGTTTGGAGGTAACAGTAAATCAAGAGCAGAAACTTGCTAGTGACTTCAGGGTTTTCTGCACGTTCCCTCGAAGCTCAAGAAGCGTGATCTGACTCTGTCCCGTTTGTCTGTACAACCTCGGCAGTGACGGTAACTGGGGGGCCAGGGGATTATCCGTCAGCGCCCGGCAGTTAACGACGGCACCACAAACCCAGCTTCGGCCCCGGGGTTGCCGACGCTCGTGCTCCACAAAGGACCCGCGAGCACTGCGCGACGCCTCTTCTTCGGCGACGAGGAGAAGGGGCGCAGGGTCGATGCGCGCGCCCTCCAGCCGGGAGTGTTCACGCAGCCCCGGAGCTGGAACGGGGAGCTCCGCTGTGTCACCGGGGAATCACCTGTAACCTGTGGGAGCATTTGCGGGTGGCGGGCTCCGTTCCCGGAGGGGCCTCGCCGGGCGCCCACGCGCATGCGCACGCGCGGCCATGTCAGATGCTCCCCCCTCCCCCCTCCGCCCCGCGGCGTGTGGTAACACCTCGTTCACACAGCCGCACTTTCTGGGTTGCTCCTGTTCTGACTTACTGCAGCTTCTCACAAGTGCTCAGTCAGTGTTTGCCCTGAAATCGCTCGCGGAATGCAGGCCCGGGTCCTGACAGCAGCGGGGGGAGAACCCCGGAGAAACAGGATCCCCACGCAGATCAAAGGGCCCGAAGCCCCGGGCGCGGGCTGGCAGCGGAGGGCTCGGCGGCCGCAGAGGAGCTCGCGGCTGCCAGCAAGGGCCACCCGGACGCAGAGCCGAGCCCCGTCCTTGACGACTCCACAGACGGCGTTACCAGGGGAGTCTTCATGACTGTCGTCTGTGCGAATTCTGTCGTGGGTGGGTGTTTGCCCCTTGGCACCTTTATCGTCATTGTATTTGAGTACGGCAGGCAGTATTCAAATCTGGATCTTTGCCTCTCGCACCTTCTCCTTAGATGACAGAAGGAAAAAAAATAGGTGTTTTAAGGTATTTCGCTCTTGTGTTAATTTTTCCGAGGGTGGCAAGTAAATTTTTAAAAACTGAATGAAGCAATTTCTCACCTTTCCTTGGAGAACAGAGCCGTCTCCACCCCTCTGCACTGACAGCCCTCACTCCCTGCCCCGCACATTTGATCACGGCGTTCCCCTCTTTTCCAGATGGCGCCACACCCATCCTTTCTGCCTATCTCCTCCTGTATTCCTACAGTTTGGGGGGGAAGTTTCCTTATTCATTCATTCATTCACTCATTCATTCATTCATTCAGTTTTATGCAGCTTTTCCCTTCATCCCTACTACTGGAAATGTTATAATACACACTTTGGAACTTGATCATGAATTGACTGGCATTTTTCTGCCTTCTCAACTTGCCTCCCAAAGACCCAAGAAACACACAAGCATGGTGCCTCAGACCAGAGCTACCCCTGGGGTCTGCACAGCAGGCCCCTGAGTCAGGAGGGAAGTCTCAGGACTTTCTGGCCAAACCACCCCTCACTGGCCAGTTCCAATTCCAGCTGGTCTGTTCTCATACAAGCACCTACCTTTCCCTTTACTCCACTGATTTCCAGCCGAAATCATGGGGTACATTTATTTTATAACCCCCACCATGGTGCGTGTGGTTACTATTCTGTTGTGTATTTTTACACACATCCCCAAGAAAACTTCAACTATTCCTAATATTCCTTGAACTATTTATTTTCTTCTGCAAGCAATATTTCTCTTGTCTTAGTATGAAATGAAACTTTGTGAATTACATAAAGTAATGGTAAAGAAGTTATTTCTTTAATGGTATATTTAGCTCTTGAAATTAGGATACAGGTACATTTAGTGAAAATATATATACTCTAAATAAAATTTAAATTCTTGTGTTGTTTTACATCTTCTAGAGTACTTAACTGTAATGTTCTTCTTAGAGCAGGCCAGGAAATAAAACCCATATTGTCTATTATAATGCAACACAAAAATTTTTTGAAAAAACATACTTCCTCCTTCTTGTTATTAACTGGAGAAATATAGAGAAAATGTCTCATTACTTGAGGGTGACAAATGCATTAAAAATCCATTAGTCTGACAAATAGCAATGTTTTTTTTCTGATAAATTAGAAGTTTCCAAATATGATGAAAGACATAATTTCATGGAAATTACATCATCTTAAAGCCAGCAGGCAATAATGGAATCATTTATTTTCTCATTTTATTCAACAAATAATTGTTAGTGTCTACTGCAGGCCAGATGCTGTGCTCAGTCTTCGGGATGCAACCGGAACAAGCCCCAGGCCCAGCTTATCAGCCTTGTGGTGGGATTCCAGCAAGAAAACAGGTACAGTATGGCTTGTGGTAAGTATTAGGATACAGGGCATACTGTGATCTGCAGAAGCACAAAGGAGGAAAGCATAAGCAAGATGTGGGGCCTGACCTCATGGGGAGAGCAAAGCGATTCCAGAGAAGGGTGTGGAAGGAGCATTCCATGCAGAAGGAATGTGTGGGAAACAGGAAGTGGGTAATAGGATGTTTGAGGAATGGGAGAAAGTTCAAGTGTTGGAGGGTGGACCAGATGCCCTGGCTGAAGGAAAGGATGGTTAGGAAGGTCAAGGCTGGAAAGGCCAAGGTCAAGGAGCAAGGGGCATCATTGAAGGGTGGCCGCTCCAGTCTGAGTTAGCCCTTGTCTGTTGGGCTGCTTTGAGTGGACTCCTTATGTGTGTGGTTTTGGACACCACTTACTTTCTGATGGGGGCCGTCAGAGTCTGGGGAATCCACCCCCTTGGCTCTTTCCTTTTGGGGATTTCCCATTCTTTGCCTATTCATGGTTTCCCAGCTTCCCTTTCCTCATCCCCAGTCAGAAACACTGTGGGGTTTTCCATATGCACCCCCCCCACCTCATTGTGTGGGGGAGAGAGAGAGCCATCTATGCCACTCTGTTCATCTATTGATTACATTGATTTATCAAAACCCCAATTATAGGAGGTTTAGGTTTTAAATGTTATAACCAATGCTGTGAGGAACAACCACATGTGCATACACATTTGAACATGTGTCCATTTATTTTCTATTAGTGGAATTACTGGGTCAAATGGGTATGCAGTTTTAAGACTTACATGTAGTGCACAGGAATGCTTTTTCTCAGATTTTAATATTTTTTTGATCACACTTGGAACTACCATTCCTCTTAATGTTTTCAAAAGTGGTAGCTGGAATGGTAACTTCCCATACATTTGATTTTTGTTTTCTCAAAGAGAGGTTGCATATGTGTTTTTAGTTTTTAATTCTCTAATTACGTCCTTTAAATATATTTCTATCATTTTTCTTATTTGAAAAAATCCTCTATATAATTAAGGTCATTGATATTTTGTATGATAGGTTGCAAATAATTTCCCTGGTCTATCTGGCTTTTACTTATTCATGGCATTTTTTTTAAGACAGAAGAACTTTTAACTTTCGTGCAGTCAAATCTATCCTGGCTGAGAAACACTACCTCTGAATAACAAGGGTGGATGCTTTGGAGCCTGAGATACCAAAATACAAATCCTGCCTCTATCCCTTATTAGCTGTGGGCCTTTGGTGCAGCGCAAGACCTTCTAGAGCCACCAGTCTCTCGTCCCATAAAATACTCCTAGCAATGCCCAACCTTTTAGGACCACTAACAGATTGTGTGGGATAATGCATGGAGAATACTTATTCTAGAGCTGGAACATGCTAAATGTGCAGCAAACAGTAGCTACTACTGTTCTTTCTATGGTTATGAATATTTTCTGTCGTATCTTCTTTTCCATGCCAGAGTTCTTTCCACACCAAGGTTACATAAGTATTTACCTACATTTTATTTTGTTTTTTAACCTATATTTTATTTTTTTACCTACATTTTCTTTAAATGAATCTTTGTTTTTATATTCTAACCCTCCCCCATTAACTTTATCAAACCTTTATCTTGTATTATCTTCAATTGTTGAAGATGTTCACATGCTTTCGGTTATTGTAACTTTTAATGGATGTTTTAATATTGGCAGCTAACACCCTTTCCCCCTCATTTATTCAAATCCTTTTTGCTACACTTTCTTTCAAGGAACTTCACGACATTTTTTTTTTTTTAATCTCTATTGGTATTTTTGTTGGGCTGGCAAAAAGTATTCGGGAAATTAATTTTCAGGCTTTCAATCCAGGAACATGGTGTGTCTCTCCCTTTGTAAAGTTTCTTTCATGATTCTCAGTGAAGTTTTGAGTTTCTTAAAAAAAATTTTACACATTGCCCTGCACACTGCTAATGAAGCCAGTTTCTAGTAATTTTACACTGATTACTATTATATATCAGATCTGCTCATTATGTGCTCTCATTTTTCCTGGAATTTAAGAAAGTACATACACTCCTATCTGCAAATATTGATTTTTACATTTTTCTCTTTTAATATCATCTCATTATCAGAAACACAATGCTAAATAGGTGTGATGTTAGCAGGCATTATTTCTTCTTCCCAACTTAAAGGAAAATAATTCTCTCATTTCTCTTTTAGGTCTAAGATAGACATTATTTTGAAATATTCTTTATAGTATTCACTCTGTTCTTATTGAAGTTATAGAAACTTTTAAAAATTGGGAATGGATAGGGAATTTTTAAATCCATTTTAGCATGTATTAAGATGATCGTGTGGTTTATCTCCTTTGATCTATCCATATGGTAACTTATATTAATATATTTTATGCTCTACAAACCCTGGGTTTCTGGAGTTAACCCCATTTGGCCATAATAAACTATTTTTGTAAATAATTGTTTATTTCTGGCATATAAGGACCTTAGAAGTCACCACTCCATTCTAACTGCAAGTAAAAAATCTAAACAAGAGGAAAAATCAGCAACTCTTCCTAGACCCATAAGAGAAGTGAGGGCACAGGCAAACGAATGCCCCCAAAATTGAAGAGAGAGACAGGTGGATACAGAGAATCACAACTCAGCAGAGCAGAAACCCACCAGCTGCAACAGGAAAATCTGAACTGTAATTGAATTAGTAGAGGCTCAGTGTGGACAAGTCTGAGAGTTAAAAATGCCAGAAGGACTCAATTACAGAGGGCCCCCACACTTCTGTGAGTTTACCTCCGGGAGTCCTTCCAGGCCTTCACAGAGAGTATCACAGAAAAATTCTCTACTGCTTCCAACAGGCCAGGGAAAAAAGACATTTCGAGATAGGCCAGAGCATTCTGTTCTTCTTAACAAGGCCTGCCCTCAGGAGAAACTGTTTAACCAGATTCTAAGCTGCTGGGGTTTTTATCAAAGCCTAACCTACCTGGGGGGAGAGAAATACCCAACTCCAGCCAGCTCTAGACTTCTACGTGGGGTAAAGGAAATACAAATCCACAATCCCTTTGGGCCATTCTGTCCCACAAAATGTTGGGGAACGTGAAAAGCATGAGTGAAGTTCACAGTTCAGGGGTGCAGGCTCACTAACAGCCGTAATCAGAGGCCTATAGAACACTTCTCTCCTCTCACACCTTACCGCTACATTACTAAAGGCCTATTTACCACAGTACTTTTCTCTATTGCATAAAACAGATCATGTCCACCTTTGAACAAAAAATTACAAGGCATACTAAAAGGCAAATCCAGCTTGAAGAGAAGAAGCATCAGAAATAGAGTCAGAGATAGTAGGAATGTTGGAATTCATCAGATCAGAATTTTTTTAAAACTATGATTAATATGCTAACAGCTTTAATGGAAAAAGGAGGCAACACATGGATAATGTAGGCATAGAGATGGAAATTCTAAGAACAGAAAAGAAACGCTAAAGATAAAAAACACTGTGATAGAAATGGAGAATGTCCTTGATGGGGTCATTAGTAGACTGGACATGGCTGAGGAAAGAATCTCTGAGTTTGAGGATATGACGTGGAAAATTCTAAAATGGAAAAGCAAATAGAAAAAAAATCCTGAAAAAAAACAGAATGTCCAAGAACGGTAAGATACTTACAGAAAGCATAACATATGTGTGATGAGAATATCAGAAGGAAAAGACAGAAAGAAACAGAAACAATATCTGAAGCAGTAATGACTGAGAATTTCCCCCAAAATAATGTCAAACACCGAACTACAGATCTAGGAAACTTGGAGAACAGCAAGCAGGATAAGTGCAACCTCTGCCCCACAAACCCCACTCCCCCCACCAGCAATAAACAAGCAAACAACAACAACCCCCCTGCCCCCAGTATCTAGGCATATTATATCCAAACTGCAGAAAATTAAAGATAAAAAGAGGGAAAAAAATGTCTTGCCTATAGAGGAGCAAATATAACAATTACATCTGACTTTTCAGAAACCATGTAAGCAAAAAGAGAGTAAAGGGAAATATTAGAAGTGTTGAGAGAAAAAAACCACCAACCTAGAATTCTGTACCCTGAGATATTATTCTTTAAAGGCAAAGGCAAAACAAAGACTTTCTCAGACAAGCAAAGATTGAGGGAATTTATTGCCAGTAGACTTGCCTTATAAGAAAAGTTAAAAGACATTCTTTAGAGAGAAGGATAATATAGGTCAGAAACTTGGATCTACCTAAGGAAAAGAAGAGTATCCAATAATGAATAAAGACAAAATAACAACTTCTTTTTCTTATTCTTAATTGATCTAACAGATTACAGTTTGCTCAAAATAATAAGAGCAACCATGTATTTGATTATGTATGCTTATGTACACATATATACTTATGTATGCTTATATCTAAGTAAAATGAATGACAGCAATGATACAAAGGATGGGAGGGAGAAATTAGAAATATTTTGTTATTATAAAGTACTTACACACCCATGAAGTGGTATCATGTTATTTGAAAGTGGACTTGGATTATTTTTTTTTAAGATTTTATTTTTTTATTTGAGACAGAGAGTGAGAGAGCACAAGGGGGGGAGGGGGTAGTGGGAGAGGGAGAAGCAGACTCCCCACTGAGCAGGGAGCTGGATGAGGGGCTCGATCTCAGGACTCTGAGATCATGACCTGAGCCAAAGGTAGATGCTTAACTGACTGAGCCACCCAGGCACCCCAAGGATTAGTTATAAATGTACATTGCAAACTCTCAGACAACCACTAAAAAAAGTAAAAAAAAAAAAAAGAAGAAGAATTGATATGCTAAGAAAGGAGAAAATGAAATCACATAAAATGTTCAACTAAAACAAAAGACAGAAAAAAGAGTAAATGACAAAGGTAGGAACAAAGAGCAAATGCAAAAAATATAAAAACCATAATGAATATGGTAGATATTAATCCAACTGTATCAATAATCACCTTGAACATATATGGTTTAAATATACCACTTAAAAGAGATTGTCAGAGAGGATAAAAAAAAAGCCCACTTTAAATATAAGGACATATATAGATCAAAATTAAAGGGATGAGGAAAGATATATCATGCTAACACTAATCAAAAGGAAACAGGAGTAGCTATATTAATTTTAGACAGAGCTGACTTCAGAGTTTTGAGGGATAAGGAGGGGCATTACATAATGATAAAGGGTTTAACTGTTAACAATCCTTAACATGTATGCACCTAACAACAGAGTCTCAAAATACATGAGGCATAAACTGATAAAACTAGAGAAATAGATGAATCTACTATTATAGTTGGAGACTTTAACATTTTTCTATCAGAAATGGACAGATCCAACATGCAGAAAATCAGTAAGGACATTTTTGAACTTAAGAGCACAATTAATCAACTAGATATAATTGACATCTACAGATTACATCATCCAACAAGAGCACATTACGCATTCTTCTCAAGTTCACGGGGAAAGTTTACCAAGTTAGAACACATTCTGGGTCATAAAATACACCTTAACAAACTTAAGAGAATAGGAATCATACATTATCTACTCTCAGACCACAATGAAATTAAACCAGACATTAATAATAGAAAGATAGCTGGACAATCTCTAAATATTTGGAGATTAAGCAGTACATTTCTAAATAACACATGGGTCAAAGAAGAAATCCCAAGAACAATTAAAAATAATTTTAAATGAAAAGGAAAACATCAAAATTTGTGGAATATGCTGAAAGGAGTGCTTAGAGGGTAATTTATAGCATATATGTAGGATAAATCCCAGGTATATATAAGCCTGGCTCAACATCTGAAAATCAATTAATGTAATCTGCCACAGCAATAAGCTAAAAAAGAAAAATCAATCACATCAATAGATGCAGAAAAAGAATTTGACAAAATCCAATACACATTAATGATAAAAACTCTCAGTAAACTATGAATAGAAAGAACTTTCTCTACTTGATAAAGAATATTTACAAAAAAGCTACAGCTAACATCATACTTAATGGTAAGAAGCCCGAAGTTTTTCTACTATGATGGGGAACAACACAAGGATATGACCTCTTACCACTGCTTTTCAACATTATACTGGAAATTATAGCTAATTCAGTAAGACAAGAAAAGGAAATAAGAGGTATACAGACATGATAGTCTGTATTTTTTCACAGATGACATGATCATCTATGTAGAAAACCCAAAAGAATACACACACCAAAAAATGCCTGGAACTAATAAGCAGTTATAGCAAGGTTGCAGACTACAAGGTTAAATTGCTTTCCCACATACCAGTAATGAACAAGCAAAATTTGAAATAAAAAAAAAAAAAATACTTTACCATTTCCATTAGTGCCACTAAAAAAAGAAATAGGTATAAATCTAAAAAAAATAGGTACAACACCTATATGAGAAAAATTATAAAATTGTAATGAGAGGTATCCAAGGAGAACTTAAAAAATGGAGACATAGTCTGTGTTTGTACATTAGAAAACTCAATATTGTCAAGATGTCAGTTTCCCACCTTTATCTATAGAGTCAACGCAATGTGAATCAAAATCCCCCCAAGTTATTTTGTGTCTGTGAACACATCAGTTCTAACATTTATACAGAGAGGCAAAAGATAGAAAGCCAACTGAGTATTAACAGAGAAGAACAAAGTCAGAGGAATGGCACTTACCTGACTTCAAAACTTGCCACAGAGCTACAGTAATCAAGATAGTGTGGTATTTGTGAAAGAATAGACAAGTACATCGATTGGAATAGAACAGAGATCCCAGAAATAGACCCATAAATACAGTCAACTGACCTTTGAGAAGGAGTAAAGGCAAGATATAGTGGAACAAAGATAGTCTTTTCAACAAATGGTGCTGGAGCAACTGGACAGACTTCATGCCCTTCACAAAGTTAACGCAAATGGATCACAGACCTGAATGTAAAATGCAAAACTCTAAGACTTCTAGAAGATAACATGGGAGAATACCTCAGTGACCTTGGGTGTGGAGACAACTTTTTGGATACAACACCAAAGATATGATCCATGAAAGAAATAACTGATAAGGTACATGTTATTAAAATTAAAAATTTCTGCTCTGTGAACAACTATATGAAGAGAATGAGAAGATAAGCCACAGACTGGAAAAAAATATATGCAAAAGACTCATGTGATAAAGGGCTGTTGTCTAAAATACACAAAGAATACTTAAAACAGTGAGAAAACAAATAATGTGTTCTAAAAAATGGGCAAAAGACCAGAATAGATACCTCACTAAAGACGACACACAGATGACAAGTCAACATATGAAAAGATTTTCAACATCATATATCACTAGGGAACTGCAAATTGAAACAACATAAGATACAACTACACAACTACTGGAATGACCCAAATCTGGAACACTGACAATGCCAAATGCTGATGAAGATGTGGATTCATCATTTGGGCGGGGGAAGGAAAATGATACAGCCACTTTAGAAGATAGTTTGGTGGTTTCTTACAAAACTAAACATACTCTTAACATACACTCCAGCAATGGTGCTTCTTGGTATTTACCCAAAGGAGCTGAAAACTTATATCCATACAAAACCTGCACGTGGATATTTAGAGAAGCTTTATTCTTCATTGCCAAAACTTGGAAGCAATGAAGATGCTCTTCATTAGGTGAACAGATAAATAAACTATGGTACATCCAGACAATGGAATATTATTCAGCACTAAAAAGAATGAGCTATTAAGCCATGAAAAGGCATTGAGGAGACTCAAAAGTAGATTACTAAGTGAAAGAAGCCAAACTGATAAGGCCCATACTGTATGATACCAACCAGAGGACATTCAGGAAAAGCCAAAAACTATGGAAACACTAAAAATGTCAGTGGTCTTGTTGTTGGTGTATAGGAATGCCACTGATTTCTGTGCATTGATTTTATATCCTGCCAATTTACTGAATTCCTGTATGAGTTCTAGCAGTTTTGGGGTGGAGTCTTTTGGGTTTTCCACATAAAGTATCATATCATCTGCAAACAGTGAGAGTTTGACTTCTTTGCCGATTTGGATGCCTTTTATTTCTTTTTGTTGTCTGATTGCTGTGGCTAGGACTTCTAATACTATGTTGAATAGCAGTGGTGATAGTGGACATCCCTGCCACGTTCCTGACCTTAGGGGGAAAGCTCTCAGTTTTTCCCCATTGACAATGATATTTGCTGTGGGTTTTTCATAGACGGCTTTTATGATATTGAGGTATGTACCCTCTATTCCTATACTCTGAAGAGTTTTGATCAAGAAAGAATGCTGTACTTTGTCAAATGCTTTTTCTGCATCTATTGAGAGGATCATATGGTTCTTGTTCTTTCTTTTATTAATGTATTGTATCACATTGATTGATTTGCGGATGTTGAACCAACCTTGCAGCCCAGGGATAAATCCCACTTGGTCGTGCTGAATAATCCTTTTAATTTACTGTTGGATCCTATTGGCTAGTATTTTGGTGAGAATTTTTGCATCCATGTTCATCAAGGATATTGGTCTGTAATTCTCCTTTTTGATGGGATCTTTCTCTGGTTTGGGGATCAAGGTAATGGTGGCCTCATAAAATGAGTTTAGAAGTTTTCCTTCCATTTCTTTTTTGGAACAGTTTCAGAAGGATAGGTATTAATTCTTCTTTAAATGTTTGGTAGAATTCCCCTGGGAAGCCATCTGGCCCTGGGCTTTTGTTTGTTGGGAGATTTTTGATGACTGCTTCAATTTCCTTAGTGGTTATAGGTCTGTTCAGGTTTTCTATTTCTTCCTGGTTCAGTTTTGGTAGTTGATACATCTCTAGGAATACATCCATTTCTTCCAGGTTATCTAATTTGCTGGCATAGAGTTGCTCATAATATATTCTTTTATAACTGTTTGTATTTCTTTGGTGTTGGTTGTGATCTCTCCTCTTTCATTCATGATTTTATTTCTTTTGCACAACAAAAGAAACAGTCAACAAAACCAAAAGATGACAGATTGGGAGAAAATATTTGCAAATGACATATCAGATAAAGGGCTAGTATCCAAAATCTATAAAGAACTTATCAAACTCAACACCCAAAGAACAAATGATCCAATCAAGAAATGGGCAGAAGACATGAACAGACATTTTTCCAAAGAAGACATCCAAATGGCCAACAGACACATGAAAAAGTGCTCAACATCACTCGGCATCAGGGAAATCCAAATCAAAACCTCGATGAGATACCACCTCACGCCAGTCAGAATGGCTAAGCTTAACAAGTCAGGAAATGACAGATGTTGGCAGGGATGTGGAGGAAGGGGAACCCTCCTACACTGTTAGTGGGAATGCAAGCTGGTGCAACCACAGTATGGAGGTTCCTCAAAAAGTTGAAAATAGAGCTACCATACGATCCAGCAATTACACTACTGGGTTTTTACCCCAAAGATACAAATGTAGGGATCCGAAGGGGTACATGCACCCCGATGTTTATAGCAGCAATGTCCACAAGAGCCAAACTGTGGAAAGAGCCAAGATGTCCATCGACAGATGAATGGATAAAGAAGAAGTGGTATATATACACAATGGAATATTATGCAGCCATCAAAAGGAATGAAAGCTTGCCATTTGCAATGACGCAGATGGAACTGGAGGGTATTATGCTGAGCGAAATAAGTCAATCAGAGGAAGACATGTATATGACCTCACTGATATGAAGAATTCTTAATCTCAGGAAACAAACTGAGGGTTGCTGGAGTGGTGGGGTGTGGGAGGGATGGGGTGGCTGGGTGATAGACATTGGGGAGGGTATGTGCTATGGTGAGCGCTGTGAATTGTGTAAGACTGTTGAATCACAGACCTGTACCTCTGAAACAAATAATACATTATATATTAAAAAAAAAAAAAAAGATAGCAGGAAGGGAAAAGTGAAGGGGGGCAAGTTGGAGGGGGAGATGAACCATGAGAGACTATGGACTCTGAGAAACAAACTGAGGGTTCTAGAGGAGAAGGGGGGTGGGAGGAATGGGTTAGCCTGGTGATGGGTATTAAAGAGGGCACGTACTGAGTGGAGAACTGGGTGTTATATGCAAACAATGAATCATGGAACACTACATCAAAAACTAATGATGTAATGTATGGTGAGTAACAGAACATAATAAAAAAAATAAAAAGGTCAGTGGTTCTGAGGGATGAGGAGAGGGAGGGAAGAACAGGCAAAGGACAGGATTCTTAGGCAGTGGGCATATTATAATGGTGGATACATGTCATTATACAATTGTCCAAACCCACAGAATGTAGAACACCAATAATGAACCCTGATGTAAACTATGACTTCAGACAACAATGATGAGTCAGTGTGGGTTCACAGATTGTCACAAATGTACCACCGTGGTGTGGGATGTAGTTAGTGGGGGAGACTGTGCATGTGTGGGGATGGGGATATATGGGAAATTTCTGTACTTTCTCTCAATTTTGCTGTAAGCCTAAAATTGTTCTAAAAATTAAAATTAATTAAAAGCCCTCTTATTCAACTCATTTAATGTATCTATTAATTTCTAAATTCCTTCCTCAATGCTCTCCTTTTTTGTGGAGTTTGCATTTCACTTCTGCATCTCACATCTGCATCCACAACCCACACTGCCATTTGGAGGGTAAGGACCATGTTTTGAGCATAGAGCCACGTATGTAAAGTATTTCCTGAACAAGTACATTAATGAATGCAAGGGAATTGATTTAACCCAGGACTGTCCTGCTCAGGCACGGATACAGGAGAGATCTAAAAGGGAAAGTGGAAGCTGTAGTACCCTGGGATAGGTGGGGATTTATTTATTTCCTCGGTAAGTACCATACCAGTCTTTGGCTGCTTTACTGAAAAGTTCCAGGCTGCCCTTGTCTTGCCACACTTCAAATTCTTTTGGAATGATTTCCAAGACCTGGTGACTGGTAGTTACATATTGAGGTTGCAGATTTCCTGGACACCTTCAATGATCAAATGAAATTGTTTTTAAAAGCTATAGGGTGACAACTTGGGGCTAGAACTTACAACCCTAAGATCAAGAGTTGTATGCTCCACTGACTGAGCCAGCTAGGCGCCCCCAATCTCACAAATTTAATATTGAACAAAAGAAGCTGGACACAAAAGCAAACATTTATATATGTATGGATCCACCATATAAAGTTCCCAAGGTGGCAAAACTAATGTTTGATGTTAATTGGCAAAGAAGTAGAAACAACCCAAATGTCCATCATCTGATGGACGGATAAGTAAATGTGGTATATCCATACAATGGAGTATCACGTGGTGATAAACAAGAGGGGGTACCAATAGATGCTTCACCATCCACAAACCTTGAAAACATCTTGCTAAGTGAAAGATGCCCGTTGCAAAGTACCACATATTGTAGGGTTCCATTTATATGAAATGCCCAGAATAGGCAAATCCATTGAGACAGAAAATGGTTTTCTAGGTCAGGGAGGGCTGGGAAGAAATGGGGAGTAATAGCCAATGGATGCTGAATTTGGGGGGTGGGTAATGAACATGTTCTAAAACTGATTATGATGATGATCACATGACTCTGAATCCAACAATGGGTGAATTGTATGGCATGTGAAATGTATCTCTATAAAGCTATTATTTAAAAAAAATATAGAGGGCATTGTAAATAAAGTTAAAAAAAGCCTCAGTTCCAGAGTGGGACTTTATAAAGACAGGTCTTCCACTCAGAAATGCCAAAGTCAAAAAGTGTCATTTATATCAAATTTGCATATATAAGTACTAGTTTTTATTAATGTTGTGGGGTTTTTAAATTTTTCTGAATATATGCATGGGATTAACATGTACATGTTTTAAACAGATGAGTGTGTTGGTGTCCATATTAAAAAGATCTTCAGTTCAATAAAAAAAAAAAAAAAGAGGAGGAGGGGGAAAGGGAGGAGGAGGAGATAAGCTTGGATGTCTACAGGGAGAGTGAGCAGGGTGTGGTGGCTAAAGGTGTCTCAGATCTGTACTACTCCTGGAAGAAATCTGCTAGAGAATATCTGCCTGCGTTGGGTGTTGAAGCAAGACTATGGCTACTTTGAAACTATTCAATCCATTGACATTTGAAATCGAAATGAAAAGTTTAGAGTTGCTTTGAATCTGCCTGCCCAGTAGACTCTTCTGTCATTTCAAGCTGACATTTCAAGTGTCCTCATTCTCCTTCTGATTACTTGGGGCAGCAACCAGGGGCATGCACAGAGGTTGAGGACAAGAACTTGGAATTTTTAAATTGGAAAATTTATTTTTATTTTAATTGAAATATAGTTGGCATACTAAAATTTTAAGGACAGCGTTCAAGAAATATCAAAAGAAAAGTAGCTTTTGGGGGAAGATTATGAAAAATCTGGCTGGCCTTTTCAGTCTATGGGGTAGGGGTAGGGCGGCGGGGGGCGGGGAGGGAATGATTTCCATTCCAGGAATGGTGCAATTCCTGAGAAAATTCCGATTTCTTTCACCTCTGGCTCGCCTGGACTCACTGCCCGGCTAGAGCGCAGGCGGCGCACGGTGCAGGCATCCCGCACGGGGGTGCTGTCGGCACGGGCTGCGGGGATGGGACAGGGAGCCCCAAGGCCGAGAAGCCTCCAGGCACATGCCAGGTGTCACCGGGCGGGGCTGGGGCTGCAGGTGCAGAGTCCCGCCGCCCGGCAGGTGGCGGAGCGGGCAGGGCGGCGGCGAAGGAGCACTTGCAATGGGGAGTAGGCGCGGGGAGAGGTGCGGGGAGCCATAAGCCGTGGTGAAAGGGGTGGCGCTGCGCTCCGAGGGCGCGATGGACGGGCCGTGGGGTGCGCCGGGTGGGACCCCGCGGGGCAATGGCAGCGTGCTGCTCAATGCCTCTCAGTGGGCGCCCGGCGGCGGGGAGGGCGCGGGGCCGCGACCCTCGTGGGTGGCCTGCACGCTCGCCTTCATCCTCATCTTCACCATCGTGGTGGACATCCTGGGCAACCTCCTGGTCATCCTGTCCGTGTATCGGAACAAGAAGCTGAGGAACGCAGGTAGGGGCTCCCGGGGCCGGGCAGCCCCCAACGTTCACCCGGCGGCCGCCTCCCCCCTTTTCCGGGGCCACTTTCCAGAACACAACCCCCTCCTCAGCTGTCAATTAGCTTTTTCTAAAAAAGTGACTTCTTTCTTAAAAAAAACTGGGAACTTTGAGTTCTTTTTCCCACCAGAGGGAGAAGACTGTGAGTTTACTTTTCCCTTAACCTGCCTGTGTAAGTTTTTTTTTCTTTCTCTCCCTCCTCCCCACCCCCCACAATGAAACTAGGAGTCTTAAGTCCCTAAGGGATAGAACACTTTGCCAGAGTCAGGTTCTCTTTATTTTAGGGGAAAACCTCACTATACAATGATCAATTTCTGAGGTTTATTGGCTTGAGAGACATCAGATGCAGGTTGCAGAAAGTTCAAGAAGTCCTTCAAATCAGATCAGTGAACTTATCAACTGCTTGCTTTTACGTATAATTTTTCCCCCAACTTGGTTAAAATAGGAGAAAATAATCAAGCCTGTGAAATGAGAAGCTTTACTTTAGTTTTGTTGTCAGGAGTAGTTTTCAGTTTTTAGCATGCAATTTAAAAGACTCCCAAGGCTCCTAAACATGATTATTACTCCTCCAAGTTAAACAAGTTTCCATTTTAAAAATAGAAATGTTAAAGAGTATATTTACCTATAATATACTACTAAAACTAATTTTGTGTTTGAGTTAAACTTGCTTTATCCTCCAAGCAATGAATTGAAATTGGTTTCTCTTGGGTGGGAGGCCAGGGATGATTTTCCATAGGACACTGGATGTTCAGATCTTTAAGAGATGATTAGGTGCCTAGTTATTTAGAAGCTGACATTTTGGAGGTGGGGGCGACGAGGGGGAGGAACCATGCACTCGTATGTTTGTCAAAAGCATTATTTTTGTTCTAATAAGGTAGTTAGTTGATCAATGCTGTGATTTTTCTTTAGCTTTCTCCCAAGAGGGCCTCCCTTTTCATTTTAATGCTTGGGACAGTGAGTAGCTTAAGAAGTAACTTCATTGTCACCTTATAACATGAACTGAATTTGAGTTAGTCCATTTAATAACCTCATTTCATATATGATTGGCTTAAAGTAGAGGAATTCTGCCTTCAAGAAGAGGCTCTTTGAAGAAACATAGGCAGTAAGCTCCTTGACAGTCTGTGTGATGAGTTTTTAAATCTGACACCAAAAGCCAAAACAACAAAAGCAAAAATAAAGAAGTGGGACTACATCAAACTAAAAAGTTTCTGTACAGGAAAGGAAACCATCCACAAAATGAAAAGGCAACCTGCTGAATGGGAGGAGATATTTGCAAATCACATTTGATAAGGGGCTAATATTTAAAATATATACAGAAGTCACACACCTCAGCAGCAAAAAAAAAAAAAAATCTGATTTAAAAATGGGCAGAAGATCTGAATAGACATTTTTTTTGAGAGAGAGAGAGAGCGGAGAGAGTGAGCTTGAATGCGGGGAGGGGCGGAGGGAGAGAGAGAGAATCCTCAAGCAGACTCCCTGCTTGAGTGCAGAGGACTCAGGGGCTCAATCCCAGGACCCTGAGATCAGGACCCAAGCCGAAATCAAGAGTTGGCCACTCAACCAACTGAGCCACCGAGGCACCCCTGAATAGATATTTTTTTTTTAAGACATCCAGATGGCCAACAGGTACATGACAAGATGCTCAACATCACTCATCATCAGGGAAATGCAAATCAAAACCATAATGAGCTATCGCCTCACACCCATCAGATTGCTATTATCAAAAAGAAGAAATAACAAGTGTTGGTGAGGACGTGGAGAAAAGGGACCCCTATGCACTGTTGTAAATTGTTGGAATGCAAACTGGTGCAGCCACTGTGGAACAATATGGAGGTTCCTCAAAAAATTAAAAACAGGAGACTACCCTATGATCCAGGAATTCCACTTCTAGGTATTTATTCAAAGAAAACAAAAACACGAACTCAAAAAGATATCTGCACCCCCATGTTCACTGTAGCATTATTTACAATAGTTAAGATACAGAAACAGCCTAAGTGTCCATCAACAGATGAATGGATAAAGAAAATGTTAATATATATATACACACACACACATACATATATGAACACACATATATATACATACATATATAAAGAAGTTATATATATACATGAATGAAATCTTGCCATTTGTGACAACACAGATAGACCTTGAGGGCATTTTTATGCTAAGTGAAATCAGTCAACGAAAGACCAATACCATATAATCTTAGATGTGGAATCTAAGAAATAAAAAATAGAAAAACAAGCTCATAGATATAGATTGATGAAATGGGTGAGTTGGTTTTGCTTTTGGTCTAGTTTAAACACATTGGGTGAAAAAAAGAAAAAGAAAAAGAAGGTATGAGAGAACACAGTGCTAGGAGCATGGTATAAGAATTATCTGTCTTGGGGCACCTGGCTGTCTCAGTGGGTAGAGCATGCGACTCTTGATCTTGGGGTTGTGAGTTCGAGCCCCGTGATGAGTGGAGAGACTACTTAAAATCTTAAAAAAAAAAAAAGAATTATCTGTCTCATTCCCAGGAGCGAAGCTGTGGGGAAAGCCTGCTTTTTCATCATGGCTGATTTCTTGCCAGTCTCCACTGTACCTTCTATCTCTGGGGTCCGGGAGAGCTGGCTCTGTTATGACAGGTTAATCTGCTTTGCAATCTCCATGTTGCATTACCGCTTATTTTAATTCCTTAGATTAGGATTTGATAATAGGATTTTTGCTTTGACCTGTCTGATGCATTCCTTTGTTCCCTTGTAAAAACAAACAAAAAAGAGGCTCCTTCCCTTCTGGCACTAAAAGCAGTTTTCTGTGGGCCAGACACAGTTCTGAAGACTATGTTAACTGAATTCTTGGGGAAGCCCTGTGGTGGGAAATACCACTGTGAGCCTCTTCACAAAGGAGGAACTGAGGACACAGATTGGTCCTGTACCCCTAAGTGGTGGAGCAGGGTAGAAAATACACAGAGCTTGCCCCTAGAGCTCATTCTGCTCTGTTAGTAGCAACAATTGCAGCACTTGGAAAGTTTGAATCTTGCAGGAACTTTCATTTTAAAAAAAAATATTCACATGCCCAAAATAATTCTACTTCTTCTGTTTTATGAAAAAGAATGATAAAAAGTGCACCTTCCACACTACTTTGTATTTTGTATTCTGTTACGTGTTAAGCAATTTTTCAGCAGGGCAGTCTATAAAATGCCTTTCTGTAGATAATGGGAGACTTGGAGTGAGCTTTAGTTTGTGAAGCTTTTGAACTTTCGTATTTGTATAATTGGGACTTTTTATTCAGATGTACCACTGTTCCAATTCAAACCATGTGAGGCTTTCTAGAATGGATGGTAATTTGAAACAGGGAGAGAAATAGCTGATTCCAATGAGTTTTGGGATGGTTGTCCAAAGTTCTTATGATTGTTCAATCCTTCCCTTTCAGTTAAATTATTGTGTTGGCATTAGGGATAAAAGATGCAAAGAAGAGAATAGAAGAAATGAGATAAGGAAATAAGAATGCTAAGTCATCTTAAGCTTTGAAATTTCTTTTGGAGATCTGGCATAATGGTAGGGTTACTTATGCCCCCACCCTCCCTCAAGAGAGCACGTTGACATTCGACTCCCCAGAGAAGAAATTCAAAATGTTTAACAGCTGTATGTCAGGGACACTGGTCAATCAGAGAAGACAAGGCTTCAAACGCCCACCAGGCTCTTAGGTGATGGCAGAATGTCTGCTCCCTCCTGTCCAAATTTTGATACTAGAATTGATACTACCATATTTGCTCCTTCTGAGTAAATTTCATTGCAATAGTAATGGGAAGATTCCTGCACTGGAACACTAGGATTAATATCCTTGCTCTCTACTCTGTGATCTGAGAAATCAGTGATCCAAGCCTCTATTTTGCACATGTGTCAAATACAGAAAATATCTATTTTCTTAGGCTCACACATATGGGAAAAGATACTTTGCATATGGAAAATGATGCATATTTTGAAAAGGACAAAGTAGGTAATGTTATGTGCTCCTTTTTCCTAGGTATACCTAACAAAGGTATGTTAAAAAAACTTTAATTATTTTTAGAGATTTTATTTATTTGTCAGAGAGAGAGAGAGAGAGCACAACCAGGGGGAGCAGAGGCAGAGGGAGAAGCAGGCTTCCCGCGGAGCAGGGAGCCCGATGCGGGACTCGATCCCAGCATCCCTGGGATCATGACCTGAGCCGAAGGCAGACGCTTAACTGACTGAGCCACCCAGGTGTCCCAAAAACAACTTTAATTTTTTAAAAAGATTTATTTATTTATTTTAGAGAGAGAGCCAGAGAGTGTGCGTGGGGAGGGGCAGAGGGAGAGGGAAAGAGAGAATCTCAAGCAGACTCCCCACTGAGCATGGAGCCTAAAGTGGGGCTGGACACAGGCCTCAATCCCAGGATTCTGAGATCATGACCTGAGCCGAAATCAAGAGTCAGACGCTTAACAGCCTGAGCCAATCAGGCGCTCCCAAACAACCTATTTTGTTGTTGTTGAAATCTGTTAAAAACAATTGAACTGTAGACTTATGATTTGTGTACTTTTCTCTATGTACATCATGCTTAACTAAAACTTTTACTAAAAAAATAAAGCAGGAGTACAATAATATCTTGTCTATTCAAAATTCAATTATCTGGCAATCGAACCTATCTAGAATACAGCCAAATAAGCAAAAATAACAGGCTATCTCCCACAGCTGATTTGTTTGTAGAGTACCCTACAGAGTGAGGCTAGTGTCCAGATTGTCATAAATTAGGAGGATGACTGACACATTTAAAGGAACAGCACATGTAGCAAACAGCATGGGTTGAAATAGACTCATTAAAAGGAGGTCTGAAAAACAAGCACAACCTTTGGGAGGCAAGTTGTAAAGCAAATAACTGCTCACCATTAACTGCTCCTGAAAACACATAGTCCAATAATGTATTTATTAATTGTGATCCTGAGCATTCAAGGAAAGGTCCAGTCACATCCAGTGTGTTCTTTTTAAGAAGACAGGGCCATAAGATTTTAGAAAGTTACCTATCTAAAGTAGTTTATTATTTTTAAATCTGGTACGCAGTGGGGTAGACTCTCAGTATTGTAAAAAAAGAAAATAAAATAAAAAGTTCCCCAGAATGACCATAAGACTGGAGCGTCTGCACTGTGTTACGTGCTTGATTGTGACTCTTGTTAGCTGCAAAAATGCTTGCAATTGTTTCTTTCAGGCCTACACTGAATGTTCTCTCTCTCCATCCTGCATTTCTACTCAGAGAAGCTGCAAAGAGTATGGAGAGAACATGGACTTAGGGTCTCAGAGATCTGAAGGGATACCCCAGGGCTATTTTTAAGATGTTACAGTCTCAGGCATGCTTGCCTACTGAAAAAAGGCTGTTTTTAAATCGAGGCATAACACAGTCAAGTGCACAAAAAAAGACCCTGCTTGGTGTATTTTTCCTTATGTATGTACATGTGACCATCACTTCTGAGAAATGAAATGAGGCTGTTGGTAGATGGTAGTATTATTATTCACAACTTGAATAAGAACTTATGCCCAGTCTAAGTACTGGAAACCACCCATGTCCATTCTTCTCTTTTACCAACCGCAAGCAGATGGTTGTCTGTATTGAACTTGGCTCTTTCTCTCTCTGTAGCCACTGCTCGATACTAAAGGAAGAGGCTCACTGCCTTCTCCATGACCCATGGCCACTCTCACCATCAGTTCACCAATATAGCCTGGAGCCTGGAGTACTGGTGAACTGATGGTGAGAGTGGCCATGGGTCATGGAGTGGTGTGGAAGGGACAGAATAATAATACTACCATCTACCAACAGCCTCATTTCATTTCTCAGAAGTGATGGTCACGTGTACATACATAAGGAAAAATACATCAAGCAGGGTCTTTGTTTTGTGCACTTACTGGAACAAGGTCCCAGTGAATGTCTTCATAGCTGCCTTGACTGAGCCCATCGCCATTCTGTTCACCGTATCCTGGCTTTCATTTTTTCTTTACTCTCTTTCCTTCCCGTCCTTTGCCTTCTCTTTTCTTCTTCCCCATTGTTTCTTACTCCCTGTTCTTCAGTACCTTTTATCACCATCATTAGATTTGATCTCTTAGTAGAGGTCACATGTGTATGTTTCCTAATTGTGTCTATTGTGCATCAGCAAAAAAGATAGTCCCAAACTTACAAACATATTTTATTCTAGAAGTTCACTTGTAAATGTCTTAAAGAATATATGATACGGTATTTGGCTTCAATGCTGGATCAGAAAATTATTCAAACCAATAATATGGCTGACATAATACTTGGAATTGCTGGGTCACAGGACATTCATGAGCTCCTGAAATCAAGCTGCCTTGTTCTAAGTTCTGACCCTTTTGGGATCCTGTGAGAATGAGGAAGAGTGGTGTGGAAGGGACAGGTAGAAGCTTCCTTTCCTAACTTAGAAATATCAGGACAGAACTCAGGGGCAAGACATGATGATAGAGTGGGTTGAGCATCAGAGATGGGGTGGAAACAAGTATAAGTATACCCATTTGCTCAGAGTCGAGTGCTCCTGTGTTGGGGACAAACATACTAGATCCTCCAGGGAAGTGTGGGAGGAGTTTGTAGAGAGAATGGATCCAGAAACTGGACTCCAGGTCTTTACTGAATGGATTTGCAACTGCAGATAAATCATCATCTCCCTGGACTGTTTTCACATCAGTAAAATAATGGGGTTGGACAAAATCTGGAGTCCTTTTTGATTCTGGTATCCTTATATTTACATGATTATTAAACTCACTATGGAGTTGGAGATTAGAATGCAATGAAAGTGACTAGCAATAAGAACTGTGGGTACAATGACACAGACACATGCAGTGATGACAGACATCACAAACCTAGGAAATGGTGTGCTCATGAAAGTGTGCCTCACTTGTCCTAAACTATCTGGGTCACTTGTCTCATATCTGCTAGAGAAAAAGACCTCTGCAGGAAAAGACATCTCGTTTCCCTGTTTTATTTCCCAAGAAATGTACACAAGTTTTAGAAATTTCCCATATACTTCTCCCTTCTTGGAAGAGAATGAAGTAACCAACTACACAGAAGCAATGGGTTGGTCCTCTGGGACTTAGGCAGGTTTTTGTGAGTTTGGGTAGGATGAGGTGGGGACACTGATGATGAGCTGACATGTGGTGTGTGTGAGTGAACACTCCTCTTCAGGGGAGCGATCCTATGGTCAGATAGGTTCTTCTAGGCCTACACCTTCAAAATGTAACCACTCAGGAGGAACAGCCTAAATTGGCAGCCAGCCTGGCCATTTCATTTGTGATGACACACATCTAAAGAACATGGGGGGTTCACTCGAGTGAGCACGTCACTCTCACTTAGGTGTTCAGAAGTTTATGGAAGATAAGCCCTTCACCACATTATAAAATAAAGAATCAGACAATGTCTCCTGTAGAATCAATTCACGATGTCTCTATTGAGGTCCAAAGGTGACTAGTTACATGATTTACTGGTGATTTAAAAACCAGTGTTCTGTGGGATCGTTAAAGCCAAAAACATAAAACAAAATAAAATATCTGTATATGAACCAATTGCCCAAATCCCAAAAGAAAAAGAAAATGCATTTTGGACAATACTATTAATAAGGCAGTTTATCCTTTCAGATATCTTTCTTCATAAAGATTCATTTTGCATCCTATAGTCTCTTCTTACTGTAAGTAATGCTTTCCTGTGATTCACTTAATATCCATGGACATCAGATAAAAGGTAAATAGAATTGTAACAAAGGTCTCACTTCTGGGACATGGGCAATTAAAACAGATAGACAGTATTCCTCAAATATCTGCTCTGCTATATTAATTGAAAATCTTAACCTTTTGTGATAAAACTTAAGTCTTTTTTTTTTAATTATTCTCATCCATAACTGATTTCGCAAAAGCCACTGGTCATCTTTTGGTGAACATTTCCACTTAAAATTATGAGTATTTTGGGAGGGGCGGAGCAAGATGGCAGAGGAGTAGGAGACCTGGACTTGGTCTGGTCTCAGGAATTCAGCTGGATAGGGATCAAACCATTCTGAACACTTATGAACTCAACAGGAGATCGAAGAAAAGAATAGCAACAACTCTCTGAACAGAAAAGTGACCACTTTCTGGAAGACAAAATGACAAGACGGAAAAAATCACCTCAACAAAAAGAACAAGAGGTAGTACCGACTGCCAGGGACCTACTCAATACGGACATTAGTACGATGTCAGATCTAGAGTTCAGAATCATCACTTTAAAGATACTAGCTGGGCTTGAAAAAAGCATGGAAGTTATTAGAGAAACCCTTTCTGGAGAAATAAAAGAACTACAATCTAACCAAGTCGAAATCAAAAAGGCTATTAATGAGGTGCAATCAAATATGGGGGCGCTAACTGCTAGGATAAATGAGGCAGAAGAGAGAATCAGTGATATAGAAGACCAATGATGGAATATAAAGAAGCTGAGAAAAAGAGAGATAAACAACTACTGGATCACGAGGGCAGAATTCGAGAGATAAGTGATACCATAAGACAAAACAACATTAGAATAATTGGGATCCCAGAGGAAGAAGAGAGAGGGGCAGAAGGTATATTGGAGCAAATTATAGCAGAGAACTTCCCTAATTTGGGGAAGGAAACAGGCATCAAAATCTAGGAAGCACAGAGAACCCCTCTCAAAATCAATAAAAATAGGTCAACACCCCGACATCTAATAGTAAAACTTACGAGTCTCAGAGACAAAGAGAAAATCCTGAAACCAGCTCAGGAGAAGAGATATGTAACCTACAATGGTAGAAACATTAGACTGGCAATAGACTTATCCACAGAGACCTGGAAGGCCAGAAAGGACTGGCATGATATATTCAGAGCACTAAATGAGAAAAATATGCAGCCAAGAATACTATATCCAGCTAGGCTGTCATTGAAAATAGAAGGAGAGATAAAAAGCTTCCAGGACAAACAAAAACTAAAGGAATTCGCAAACACAAAATCAGCCCTACAAGAAATATTGAAAGGGGTCCTCTAAGCAAAGAGAGAGCCTAAAAGCAACATAGACCAGAAAGGAACTCAGACAACATACAGTAACGGTCACCTTACAGGCAATACAATGGCACTAAATTCCTATCTTTCAATAGTTACCCAGAATGTAAATGGGCTAAATGCCCCAATCAAAAGACACAGGCTATCAGATTGGATTAAAAAACAAGACCCATCGATATGCTGTCTGCAAGAGACTCATTTTAGACCCAAAGACACCCCCAGATTGAAAGTGAGGGGGTGGAAAACCATTTACCATGCTAATGGACACCAAAAGAAAGCTGGGGTGGCAATCCTTATATCAGACACATTAGATTTTAAACCAGACTGTAATAAGAGATGAGGAAGGACACTATATCCTACTTAAAGGGTCTATCCAACAAGAAGATCTAACAATTGTAAATATCTATGCCCCTAACATGGGAGCAGCCAATTCTATAAGGCAATTAATAACAAAAGCAAAGAAACACATCGTCAACAATACAATAATAGTAGGGGACTTTAACACCCCCCTCACTGAAATGGACAGATCATCTAAGCAAAAGATCAACAAGGAAATAAAGACTTTAAATGACACACTGGACCAAATGGACTTCACAGACATATTCAGAACATTCCATCCCAAAGGAACGGAATACACATTCTTCTCTAGTGCCCATGGAACATTCTCCAGAATAGATCACATCCTAGGTCATAAATCAGGTGTCAACCAGTACCAAAAGATTGGGATCATTCCCTGCCTATTTTCAGACCACAATGCTTTGAAACTAGAACTCAATCACAAGAGGAAAGTCGGAAAGAACTCAAATACATGGAGGCTAAAGAGCATCCTACTAAAGAATGAATGGGTCAACCAGGAAATTAAAGAAGAATTAAAAAGATTCATGGAAACCAATAAAAATGAAAACACAACTATTCAAAATATTTGGGATGCAGCAAAGGCAGGCCGAAGAGGAAAGTATATAGCAATACAAGCCTTTCTCAAGAAACAAGAAAGTCTCAAATAAACAACCTAACCCTACACCTAAAGGAGCTGGAGAAAGAACAGGAAATAAAGCCTAAACCCAGCAGGAGAAGAGAAATAGTAAAGATCAGAGCAGAAATCAATGAAATAGAAACTAAAAGAACAGTAGAACAGATCAACGAAACTAGGAGCTGGTTCTTTGAAAGAATCAACAAGATTGATAAACCCCTGGCCAGACTTATCAAAAAGAAAAGAGAAATGACCCAAATCAACAAAATCATGAATGAAAGAGGAGAGATCACAACCAACACCAAAGAAATGCAAACAATTATAAGAACATATTATGAGCAACTCTATGCCAGCAAATTAGATAACCTGGAAGAAATGGATGCATTCCTAGAGATGTATCAACTACCAAAACTGAACCAGGAAGAAATAGAAAACCTGAACAGACCTATAACCACTAAGGAAATTGAAGCAGTCATCAAAAATCTCCCAACAAACAAAAGCCCAGGGCCAGATGGCTTCCCAGGGGAATTCTACCAAACATTTCAAGAAGAATTACTACCTATTCTTCTGAAACTGTTCCACAAAATAGAAATGGAAGGAAAACTTCCAAACTCGTTTTATGAGGCCACCATTACCTTGATCCCCAAACCAGACAAAGATCCCATCAAAAAGGAGAATTACAGACCAATATCCCTGATGAACATGGATGCAAAAATTCTCACCAAAATACTAGCCAATAGGATCCAACAGTACATTAAAAGGATTATTCAGCACGACCAAGTGGGATTTATCCCTGGGCTGCAAGGTTGGTTCAACATCGCAAATCAGTCAACGTGATACAATACAGTAACAAAAGAAAGAACAAGAATCATATGATCCTCTCAATAGATGCAGAAAAAGCATTTGACAAAGTACAGCATCCTTTCTTGATCAAAACTCTTCAGAGTATAGGCATAGAGGGTACATACCTCAATATCATAAAAGCATCTATGAAAAACCTACAGCGAATATCATTCTCAGTGGGGAAAAACAGAGCTTTGCCCCTAAGGTCAGGAACGTGGCAGGGATGTCCACTATCACCACTGCTATTCAACATAGTATTAGAAGTCTTAGCCACAGCAATCAGACAACAAAAAGAAATCAAAGGCATCCAAATCGGCAAAGAAGAAGTCAAACTCTCACTGTTTGCAGATGATATGATACTTTATGTGGAAAACCCAAAAGACTCCACCCCAAAACTGCTAGAACTCATACAGGAATTCAGTAAAGTAGCAGGATATAAAATCAATGCACAGAAGTCAGTGGCATTCCTATACATCAACAACAAGACAGAAGAAAGAGAAATTAAGGAGTCGATCCCATTTACAATTGCACCCAAAACCATAAGATACCTAGGAATAAATCTAACCAAAGAGGCAAAGGATCTGTACTCAGAAAACTATAAAATACTCATGAAAGAAATTGAGGAAGACACAAAGAAATGGAAAAACGTTCCATGCTCATGGATTGGAAGAACAAATATTGTGAAGATGTCAATGCTACCTAGAGCAATCTACACATTCAATGCAATCCCCATCAAAATACCATCCACTTTTTTCAAAGAGGTGGAACAAATAATCCTCAAATTTGTATGGAACCAGAAAAGACCCCAAATAGCCAGAGGAATGTTGAAAAAGAAAAGCAAAGCTGGCGGCATCACAATTCCGGACTTCCAGCTCTATTACAAAGCTGTCATCATCAAGACAGTATGGTACTGGCACAAAAACAGACACATCGATCAATGGAACAGAATAGAGAGCCCAGAAATGGACCCTCAACTCTATGGTCAACTCATCCTTGACAAAGCAGGAAAGAATGTCCAATGGCAAAAAGACAGTCTCTTCAACAAATGGTGTTGGGAAAATTGGACAGCCACATGCAGAAGAATGAAACTGGACCATTTCCTTACACCACACACAAAAATGGACTCCAAATGGTTGAAAGACCTAAATGTGAGACAGGAGTCCATCAAAATCCTAAAGGAGAACACAGGCAGCAACCTCTTTGACCTCAGCCGCAGCAACTTCTTCCTAGAAACATTGCCAAAGGCAAGGGAAGCAAGGGCAAAAATGAACTATTGGGACTTCATCAAGATAAAAAGCTTTTGCACAGCAAAAGAAACAGTCGACAAAACCAAAAGACAACCGAAAGAATGGGAGAAGATATTTGCAAATGACATATCAGATAAAAGGCTAGTATCCAAAATCTATAAAGAACTTATCAAACTCAACACCCAAAGAACAAAGAATCCAATCAAGAACTGGGCAGAAGACATGAACAGACATTTTTCCAAAGAAGACATCCAAATGGCCAACAGACACATGAAAAAGTGCTCAACATCGCTCAGCATCAGGGAAATCCAAATCAAAACCTCAATGAGATACCACCTCTCACCAGTCAGAATGGCTAAAATTAACAGGTCAGGAAAGGACAGATGTTGGCAGGGATGCGGAGAAAGGGGAACCCTCCTACACTGTTGGTGGGAATGCAAGCTGGTGCAGCCACTCTGGAAAACAGTATGGAGGTTCCTCAAAAAGTTGAAAATAGAGCTACCATATGATCCAGCAATTGCACTACTGGGCATTTACCCCATAGATACAAATGTAGGGATCCGAAGGGGTACGTGCACCCCGATGTTTATAGCAGCAATGTCCACAAGAGCCAAACTGTGGAAAGAGCCAAGATGTCTATCGACAGATGAATGGATAAAGAAGAGGTGGTATATATATACAATGGAATATTGTGCAGCCATCAAAAGGAATGAGATCTTGCCATTTGCAACGACGTGGATGGAACTGGAGGGTATTATGCTGAGTGAAATAAGTCAAACAGAGAAAGACATGTATCATATGACCTCACTGATATGAGGAATTTTTAATCTCAGGAAACAAACTGAGGGTTGCTGGAGTAGGGGGTGGGGTGGGAGGGATGGGGTGACTGGGTGATAGACACTGGGAAGGGTATGTGCTCTGGTAAGCGCTGTGAATTGTGCAAGACTGTTGAATCTCAGATCTGTACCTCTGAAACAAATAAGGCAATATATGTTAAGAAAAAAAAAAGAAGAAGAAGAAGATTGCAGGAGGGGAAGAATGAAGGGGGCGAAATCGGAGGGGGAGACGAACCATGAGAGACGATGGACTCTGAAAAACAAACTGAGGGTTCTAGAGGGGAGGGGCGGGGAGGATGGGTTAGCCTGGTGATGGGTATTAAAGAGGGCACGTTCTGCACGGAGCACTGGGTGTTATGCACAAACAATGAATCATGGAACACTACATCTAAAACTAATGATGTATGGTGATTAACATAACAATAAAAAAATTTTTTAAATGTATGAGTATTTTATAGCACCCTTATCAACCTAACCCCAATTATTAAAGGAGTTTAATTTTTCAATCCTTCAATTTTATTTTAAAAATTTATTGATTTGTGGGCTCCTGGGTGGCTCAGTCGTTAAGCGGTTGCCTTCGGCTCAGGTCATGATGCCAGGGCCCTGGGATTGAGCCCCGCGTTGGGCTCCCTGCTCCATGGGAAGCCTGCTTCTCCCTCTCCCACTCCCCTCCTTGTGTTCCCTCTCTCATGTCTCTCTCTGTCAAATAAATAAAATCTTAAAAAAAAATTATTGATTTGTGTTTGAAACATTTTTCAAACTTGAGAAAATTAAAGTAAGCAATTGGTGAAATTGTAGTTTGTGGTTTACTTTTCATAGACAACTATTTTGATCTGATTTCTGTAGATGAAGTAGAAAAATACTTCTTATTTGGAATGTCTAGTGCTTTGTATTTATGTACACAGAGTGATTCTCAGTTTTCAAAGCATTTTCCCACATTATGTTTTATTCGTCCTTATAAAAAACTCCTCAGGTAGATAAAAAAAAACTAAAACCCCAAATTCACAGATAAATGATCAGTATTTCTTACTCCAGCACACAACCCAGTGTGACAGTGGAAGGAGCACAGGAATTAAAATCAGACCCAGGCTGAGTCTTTCGTATCTGCAATACCTTTATTTGTACTATGTGTGGGATCTAGTTACTCAATCTTTCTAAGCCTTAGTTTCTCCATCTGTCCAGCGGGGTACTCTTCTCACAGGGTTTAGATTCTGCCCATCCTGTCCATCTACCAATCGCTTTGAAGTTGCAAAACACTATAGAAATAATGGTATTATTATGTTATTATTAGTATATATTCTATAATTAGTAGTTTTCATGTTATGTTTATTTTTTAAATGTATTTTTTAAGTAAGTGGACAATACGAACAGTAAGAAGTGAAATCAGTCAGAATCTAATTCTCTTTTGCAGCATTATGGAAATTACACAAATTCTCTGATGTCACCATTTTCCCTTTCACAATAAACATTTTCTCTCCACAGCAAGTAGGACCAAGATTCTGACTGTTTCGGTATCCAGACTTTGAGAGGCTGATTGTTTCAATATCCAAGTTGTTCTCTAATTTAAAATGAATCAGCTCTGGAAGCTGCAATAACTTTCTCAGACAAGTATGTTACCATTCAAAAAGTTATGACCTAACTGTATGTACAGACTTGGAAAATGATTTCATGCTAACAAAGTCAATGTTTAATATAATACTTAATCTGATAGAGTTCTTGTCAGTACTGTTGACGTTTTCCTCCTATAGCTCTTCATGAGATTTGAAATTATTGATTCAAGGCAATTTTTTATTTATAAAGACATTTTATTGACTTTTTCCCCTTGCATTCTTAGCCATTGTTTAAAGTTTCATGACTTTTTTTCTGGTCTGTGTAGTATATTATTATCGAACTCTAAATTTTATCCAAATTTGCCAAAGCAATCCTCGGAATTGCTTGGAAAACTTATGACAGTGGATTAAAATTCCTAAATACATCATTGATTTGGGGGTCTACATGATTAAATTTGGATCTGATCTTTGGATCTTCCAGCTATTCATCTCATAAGAAAGTAGCAGTTTTTAGCATTAAATTAATCACAGATAAGATGGAGCTTAGCACAATCATTTTTCTCTTGACAGTTCTGAAAGTTAATCAAAGGTAAAATGTCCTAAATTACACCTCCTGCATTTAGTTCTTACTAACACCTGATGGCTCTGTTTTTTAAAAATACCTGATTTGAAAAATATCTGAAAATATCTGAATTGAAAACAATTCCATTTACAATTGCACCAAAAAGAATAAATTCTTGGGAATAAACTTAACCAAGGAGATGAGAGATCTGTACTTCAAAAACTATAAAATACAGGGCGCCTGGGTGGCTCAGTTGGTTAGCGACTGCCTTCGGCTCAGGTCATGATCCTGGAGTCCCTGGATCGAGTCCCGCATCGGGCTCCCTGCTCGGCAGGGAGTCTGCTTCTCCCTCTGACCCTCCCCCCTCTCATGCTCTCTCTCTCATTCTCTCTCTCTCAAATAAATAAATAAAATCTTTAAAAAAAAACTATAAAATACTGATTAAAGAAATTGAAGATGACACAAATGGAAAGATATTCCATGCTCATGGACTAGAATAATTCATATTGTTAAGATGTCCATACTACCCAGAGTCATCTACAGATTCAATGCAATCCTTATCAAAACACCATAGTATTTTTCACAGGATGAGAATAAATAATCCTAAAATTTGTATGGAACCACAAAAGGCCACAAAAGCCAAAGCAATCTTGAGAAAGAAGAACAGAGCTAGAGGTATCACAATCCCAGATTTCAAGATATAATATATAGCTGTAATAATCAGAACAGTACAGTACTAACACAACAATAAACACAGATAAATGGAACAGAATAGAGAGCCCAGAAATAAACCCCCACTTATATGATCAATTAATTTATGACAAAGGAGGCAAGAATATACAGTGGAGAACAGATAGTCTCTTCAATAAATGGTTCTGGGAAAACTGGAGAGCTACATGCAAAAGAATGAAAGTGGACCACTTTCTTACATCATACACAAAAATAAACTCAAAATGGACTAAAGACCTAAATGTGAGACCTGAAACCATAAAAATCCTAGAAGAAAACACAGGAAGTCATTTCTCTGACATTGGCCATTGTAACATTTTCCTAGGAATGTCTCCTCAGGCAAAGGAAACAAAAGCAAAAATAAACTATTGGAACTATATCAAAATAAAAAGTTTTTGCACAGAGAAGGAAACCATCAACAAAACTAAAAGTCAACCTACCAAATGCAAGAAGTTATTTGCAGATGATACATCCAAAAAGGAGTTAATATCCAAAATATATAAAGAACTTATACAACTTTGCAGATGATACATCCAAAAAGGAGTTAATATCCAAAATATATAACGAACTTATACAACTCAACATCAAAAAAACAATCTGAATAAAAAATGGACAGAAGATCTGAATACACATTTTTCCAAAGAAGACATCCAGATGGCCAACAGACACATGAGAAGATGCTCAACATTGCTAATCATCAGGAAAATGCAAATCAAAACCACAATGAGATATCACCTCATACCTGTTAGGATGGCTATTATCAAAAAGAAGAAATAACAAGTGTTGGCAAGGATGTGGAGAAAGGGGAACCCTTGTGCACTATTAGTGGGAATGTAAATTGGTGCAGCCACTGTAGAAAACAGTATGGACGTTCCTCAAAAAGTTAAAA
Source organism: Halichoerus grypus (assembly GCF_964656455.1). Lineage (NCBI taxonomy): Eukaryota > Metazoa > Chordata > Mammalia > Carnivora > Phocidae > Halichoerus > Halichoerus grypus. The sequence continues at coordinate 191,359,548 of NC_135714.1, forward strand.
ATGGAACTACCATAAAATCTAGCAATTCCACTTCTGGAATATTTATCCAAAGGAAACAGAAACACCAACCTGAAAAGATATATGCCCCATATTCACTGCGCATTATTTACAACAGCTGAGATGTGGAAACAACCTAAGTGTCCATTGACAAATGCATGGATAAAGAATATGTGGTGTATCTGGATATATATATACACACACATACACACACACACACACACAATGCAATATTAATCATAAAAAAAATAAGATCTTGCCATTTGTGACAACATGGGTGGACCTAGGGGGATATTATGCTAAGTGAAATAAGTTAAAGACAAATACCATATGATTTCACTTATATGTGGAATCTAAAAAAAAAAAAAACCCCAAACCAAACAAAACAGAAAAAGACCCAGAGGGGCGCCTGGGGGGCTCAGTCATTAAGCATCTGCCTTCGCCTCAGGTCATGATCCCGGGGTCCTGAGATCAAGCCCCACATCGGGCTCCCTGCTCAGCGGGAAGGCTGCTTCTCCCTCTCCCTCTCCCGCTCCCTCTGCTTGTGTTCCCTCTCTCGCCGTGTCTCTCTCCATCAAATAAATAAATAAAATCTTTAAAAAAAAAAAAGAAAAAGACCCATAAATACAGAGAACTGGTGGTTGTCAGAGAGGAGGGGGACGGGGGGATGGGCAAAATGGGTAAGGGGAATGGGAGGTACAGGAGTCCAGTTCTGGAATGAGAGGCACAGCGTAGTGTAGCCAATGGTACTGTAATGGTGTATGGGGACAGATGGTAGCTACACATACACAGTTGCTGAATCCCTGTATTGTATACCAGAAACTAATGTAACATTGTGTGTCAACTATACTTCCATTGGAAAAAAAATACCTGTTTTGAAAAATATCTGCTTTGGAACTCATTGTAAATCTCTATAGAGTCTCTGGACCTTGTTCTGCTCATTCTTTATTAGTATCCTTAAAAAACGATAATTGGAATATTTGAGGTGAATACTAAGGTCTTTATAAGGTGGCTTGAATTTCCTCCCTTTTCCTAAGGAGTTTTAAGTTGCCTAGCTGACAGAAATGCCCTATTCTCTAAAAATGAAATACACACACTCTCAGGATTTTCTAGGCTACCAGAGGCAATTAGCTGCTTTTATTTTTTTAAAGATTTATTTATTTTGAGAGAGAGTGAGAGAGCACGCACGTGAGCAGGCGGGGGGGGGGGGAGGGCAGAAGGAGAAGGAGAGAGAATCTCAAGAAGACTCCCCACTGAGTGTGGAGCCTGACACAGGGTTCAGTCCCAGGACCCTGAGATCATGACCTGAGCCGAAATCGAGAGTCCAATGCTCAACTGACTGAGCCACCCAGGTGCCCCAATTAATTGCTTTTAAAGAAGCAGTTGTTCATGCTCAGAACTCTGCACCGTATCACCAGTGTCATCCACTCTCCTAAAGAGTCTTAAGATGCTTCCTTAATCAGCATCCTAAGTTCCTCGCCTTTCAGATAGGTTGGTTAACCAAGTTGACCTGACACATGACAGCTCCACGTGACATCTCAAGAAATTTCAGTGAAATTCAATGATGCTACAATTGGGGAATAAAATTCTGGATTTTCTGGTTGAGGTGCTCTAAGATTTATTCTTCTATAGAGCTATCCACTTTTGGCAATCACACTGAAGGCATTAGTTTTAGAAAAAGGGAAAAGAAAAAGAAAAACAAATAAATCTTTGTGCTGAATATTTTTCAGGCTACTTACTGAATTTGAGTTGTGGAACTTCTGGCTTAAAAGGATGATTACCTGCTCTGATCTTGGAGCACTTTGGGGGCTTACTGGATTGAATATTCATTTAAATAAATATTTATTGCACACCTACAGTATAAGATGGAATATAAATTGTCAGCAAATTCTTGCTGGTTTGTCAAAATACAAGACAACGTGCTAAGCTTGTGTAAAACATGGATCCTACTTTCAAAGAGATTACTTTCAATCAAGGCACTTAAAATTCTTTTATTTTCAAATAAAAAATAAGACAAAACATTAGCAGAAAAATTTTTCGAGAGAAATTTGGAACTTGGTTGGTAGATGAAGTGCTCATGAGTTGTTTTAAAAGATGCTGCCTGATACGTTCTGCATGGAGCACTGGGTGTTATGCACAAACAATGAATCATGGAACACTATATCTAAAACTAATGATGTAATATATGGGGATTAACGTAACAATAAAAAATTTAAATAAAAAAAAAAAAAAAAGATGCTGCCTGATAGATGGTAACTATGCCAGCCTGGTGAGCATTTTGTGACATACGTGAATGCTGAATCACTATCTTGTACCCCTGAAACTAATATTGTATGTCAACTATACGTCAATTAAAAATGAAAAAATTTAAAATAATTAAAAAAGTTATTTGCAGTATAGCTAAAATTCAAATTAAAAATACACAAATAAAAGATGTTAGTATTAACATCAGGATGAAAGAATAGGTAATAAATAGGGAAATATGAAAGCTACTTCACACATGGGGCAGAATCAAGGAGAGAGCTTCAAAATAATTGTTAATAATGGAGACAAAGCATAGCTATTGGCAAATAATACATTGGCCCCGTATCTTTTGAAGAAAGCAATATGGCCTGGAAAAATACCACTTGGAGGTTTGACAACCAGACTGCTAACTTAAATTTTAAAACATTTTCTCACGTAGTTATTAAATGGAAGATGATAAATATTTTAATCAGTGACTAGTATTTCCTCTTTTATAATTTTCTTAACACATTTCAAAATATAAAACTCTCTTCTTATGTGATCTTGTAAATGATAATGTGCTTTTATCCTTCATGCATTCATTCCGCCCCCCCCCCCTTTTTTTTAAGTGCCTGTTGAACGTCTCCTCTGTGCCAGGTCTGGGATAATTTTGGAGCTTGAGACAGAGTTCTGTGGCAAGACAAATGCTATTCCAGTTAATTCATTCTTATTTTAAGATTTGGCTTAAATTTTAATTTTTTACTTTCAAGAGTTTTATTTGCCAATTAAAAAATAGTTTTAATTTCATTTATGCCTTTGTTATTTAATTCATCCTATTAGGTTACCTTTAATTATTTCTTATATTTTTGTTTGTAATACCTTGAGCTATTTTCATTTTTGGGCTGTGTGTATAGGTATTATATTCTCTTACAACACAAACTGGTTTATTTTATTTTAGATTTATTTATTTATTTGGAGGGGGCAAAGGGAGAGAGAAACTTAAGCAGACTCCCCTCTGAGTGTGGAGCCTGACACAGTGCTCGATCTCACAACCCTGAAATCATGACCTGAGCCAAAATCGAGAGTTGGACACTTTAACCAACTGAGCCACTCAGATGCCCCTTACCACATAGGTTTTTTTAAAAAGCCTATTTACAAAACAGGTTATATTTTATATTGGTTATACATATATAAAGTTGTTTTATATACAACACAAAGGTTATACATACATTAAGTTGTTTTATATACAACACTTTATATACAAAATAATCCTTATCCGTGGAAAATTAGTTCTATTATAGACTCAAGTTTTTGGGGTGATATGTACCTTTTGAATAATGTGGGCTCTGGAACCATAGGACCTGGTATAAAATCCTGGCTCTGTCATCCAATGGGTACAACCTTGAGCAAATTATTTGTTTAATTTCCTCACTTTTTAATTTAGGACACTACTAATAACTGTAAGGATTACGGGATTGGTAACTTAAAGTTCATTGTGCTTTAAATATAACATAATGGGAAACACAGTAAATTCTTTGTTATTTAGTATTTGGGTAGAATTAAGATGGGTGAATATATTTTTACTTCTAAGGCAGAGTACAATGTTTAACACGTTTAGGTATTTAAATTCTAAGTCCCTAAAAATAGAGTCAAATTTTGATTCTCTAAAATGAACTTTATGAGAATCTTAATTTATAATTTTGTAGTGTTAACTTTTATTTCATTTCTCCTCCCATTTAATTTTAGTGTATAAATAGGGCAATAATATGATTGTACCTGTTTAAATAAGACAGTAATTCTCTTTTGGAATTTAGCAATTTAGAGCTCTTGTCTAATTAAATAGAAATATTATTAAGTGCCATTCATTTGCTTATATAAGCTTTCACGGAGTTCTTCAAGATTAAGGAAAGTGTCTAAGGAAATAAAGACTACTATCTCAAAATAGAGTTAACAGAGTTCTTTTTTGTTGAAAGATTTTATTTATTTGAGAGAGTGAGAGAGCAAGCATGAAGGGGGAAGGGAGAAGCAAACTCCCTCTCCTATATATTGTATAATATGTAATATATATATAATTTATATATTATAATCCATATATATTAACATAATTATAAGACATTATAATATATTATTATATATCATTATATAATTATATATTAATATATCGATATAATTAATATAATTCCACATATACTTATACATATTATATATAATATATAATTAATATTACACTTCTTTATCCATTCATCAATTGATGGACATTTAGGCTCTTTCCATATCTTGGTTATTGTAAATAATGCTGCTATAAACATAGGGGTGCAAGTATTCCTTTGAATTAGTGTTTTTGTTTTGGAGATAGCCAGTAGTGCAATTGCTGGATTGTAGGGTAATTCTATTTTTAACTTTTTGAAGAACCTCCACACTGTTTTCCATAGTGGCTGCACCGGTTTGCATTCCCACCAACAATGCATGAGGGTTCGTTTTTCTCCACATCCTCGCCAACACCTGTTGTTTCTTGTGTTGTTGATTTTAGCCATTCTGACAGGTGTGAGGTGCTACCGCATTGTAGTTTTGATTTGCATTTCCCCGATGATGAGTGGCGTTGAGCACCTTTTCATGTGTCTGTTGGCCATCTGGATGTCTTCTTTGGAGAAGAGTCTGTTCATGTCTTCTGCCTATCTTTTAATTGGATTATTAGTATTTGGGGTGTTGAGTGTTATAACTTCTTTACATACTTTGGATACTAACACTTTATCTGATTATCTTCTCCCATTCCATAGGTTGCCTTTTAGTTTTGTCGATTGTTTCCCTTGCCATGCAGAATCTTTGTATTTTGATGAAGTCCCAATAGTTTATTTTTCCTTTTGTTTCCCTTGCCTCAGGACACAAATCTAGAAAAAAGTTGTTATGGCCAGTGTCAAACAAATTACCCCTGTGTTCTCTTCTGGGATTTTTATGGTTTCAGGTCTCACATTTAGGTCTTTAAGCCATTTTGAATTTATTTTTGTGCATAAGAAAGTGGTCCAGTTTCATTCATTTGCATGTAGTTGTCCAGTTTTCCCAACACCATTTGTTCAAGAGACTGTCCTTTTCCCATTGGATATTCTATTCCTCTTTGATGAAGATTAATTAACCATATAATTGTTGACTCTGAGTTTTCTATTTTGTTCTATTGATCTGGGTCTATTTTTGTGCCAGTATCATCCTGTTTTGATGACTATAGCTTTGTAATATAACTTGAAGTCGGAATTCTGATGCCTCTAGCTTTGCTTTTCTTTTTCAAGATTGCTTTTGTTATTCAGGGTCCTTTGTGGTTCCAGGCAAATTTTGGGATTGTTTTAGTTCTGTGAAAAATGCTGTTGGTATTTTGATAGGAATTGCATTAAATGTGCAGATTGCTTTGGGTAGTACAGACATTTTAACAATGTTTGTTCTTCCCATTCATGAGCATGGAATGTCTTTCCATTTCTTTGTGTCATCTTCAATGTCTTTCATCAGCATTTTATAGGTTTCAGAATACAGGTCTTTGACCTCTTTGGTTAGGTTTATTCCTAGGTATCTTATTGTTTTGGGTATATAGTAGTAGTGGGATTGTTTTCTTAATTTCTGTAAGTGGGATTATTTTCTTAATTTCTCTTTCTGCTGCTTCATTATTGGTGTATAGAAATGCAACTGCTTTCGGCACATGGATTTTGTATCCTGAGGCTTTATTGAATTAGTTTACCAGTTCTAGCAGTTTTTTGGTGGAGTCTTTAGGGTTTTCTGTATAGAGTATCATGTCATCCGGAAACAGTGAATGTTTTACTTCTTCCTTACCAATTTGGATTCCTTTTATTTCTTTTTGTAGTCTGATTGCTGTGGCTAGGACTTCTGGTACCATGTGCAATAAAAGTGGTGAGAGTGGACATCTTTGTCTTGTTCCTGACTTTAGGGGGAAAGCTCTCACTTTTTCCCCATTAAGGATAATGTTAGCTGTGGGTTTTTCATAGATGGACTTTATTATCTTGAGGTATGTTCTCTCTAAACCTATTTCACTGAGGGTTTTTATCATGAATTGATGTTGCACTTTCTCACATGCTTTTTCTGCATCTAATGAAATGCTCATACTGTTCTTATCCTTTTTCCTGTTGATGTGATGTATCACATTGTTTGATTTGTGAATGTTGAACCACCCTTGCAACCCAGGAAGAAATTCCACTTGATTGTGATGAATGATTTTTTTTAATGTATTATTGGATTCAGTTTACCAGTATTTTATTGAGAATTTTTGCATCTATATTCATTATGGATATTGGCTTATAGTTCTCTTTTTTAGTGGTGTCTTTATCTGGTTTTGGTATCAAGGTAATGCTGGCCCCATAGAACGAAGTTGGAAGTTTTCCTTCTTTTTCTATTTTTTGGAATAGTATAGGAATAGGTATGAACTGTTCTTTAAATATTTGGTGGAATGTGCCTATGAAGCCATCTGGTCCTTTTGTTTGTTGGGACTTTTTTGATTACTGACTCAATTTCTTTGCTGGTTATCAGTCTGTTTAAATTTTCTATTTCCTCCTGTTTCAGTTTTTTTTTTTTTAAAGATTTTATTTATTTATTTGACAGAGAGAGACACAGTGAGAGAGGGAACACAAGCAGGGGGAATGGGAGAGGGAGAAGCAGGCTTCCCGCCAAGCAGGGAGCCCGATGCGGGGCTCGATCCCAGGACCCTGGGACCATGACCTGAGCCGAAGGCAGATGCTTAATGACTGAGCCACCCATGCGCCCCAGCCTCCTGTTTCAGTTTTGAGAGTTTATATGTTTCTAGGAATTTATCCATTTCTTGCAGGTTGTCCAATTTGTTGGGATATAGTTTTTCATAATATTCTCTTATGATTGTATTTCTGTCATGTTGGTTGTTATTTCTCTTCTCCCATTTGTGATTTTATTTCTTTGAGTCCTTTCTCTGTTTTTCTTGGTAAGTCTGGCTAGAGGTATATCAATTTTATAGATTTTTCAAAGAACCACCTTTTAGTTACATTGATATTTTCTATATATTTTTTTACTTTCTATATCTTTGATTATTGCTCTAATCTTTATTATTTCCTTCCTTCTGCGGGCTGTAGGTTTTGTTTGTTCTTTTCTAGCTCCTTTAGGTGCAAGGTTAGGTTGTTTATTGGAGATTTTTCTTGCTTCTTGTGGTGGGCTTGTATTGCTATAAACTTCCCTCATAGAACTACATATGCTCCATCCCAGAGGTTTTGGACTATTGTGTTTTCATTTTTATTTGTTTCCATGTACTTACTTATCTCTTCCTTTATTTCCTGGTTACCCATTCATTGTTTAGTAGCGTGTTCTTTAACCTCTATGTATTTGTGGTCTACCCAGATTTTTTTCTGGTGGCTGACTTCTAGTTTCATAGCGTTGTGGTCAGTCAGAAAAGATGCATGGTATGACTTCGATCTTCTTGAATTTGGTGAGGCTAGTTTTGTGGCCTAACATGTGATCCATTCTGGAGAATGTTCCATGTGCACTTGAAAAGAATGTGTATTCTGCTGTTTTAGGATGAAATGTTCTGAATATATCTGTTAAATCCATCTGTTCCCATGTGTCATTCAAAGCCATCATTTCCTTGTTGATGTTGTTTAGATGATCTGTCCATTGATGTAAGCAGGGTGTTAAAGTCCCCTACTATTATTGTATTATTATTAATTCCTATATGTTTGTCATTAACTGTTTTATGTATTTAGGTGCTTCTATGTTGGGTGCATAAATATTTACAATGATTATAACTTCTTGTTGGACTTTCCTCTTTATTATTATATAGTGTCCTCTTTTTCTCTTCTTACGGTCTTTGTTTTAAAATTTATTTTGTCCAATATAAGTATTGCTACTCTGGCTTTCTTTTGATATCCATTTGCATGATAGAGTTTTCTCCATCCCCTCACTTTCAATCTGCAGGTGTCTTTAAGTCTATAATGAATCTTTTATAGGCAGCATATAGATCAATATTAGTTTTTTTATCCATTCTGTGACTCTCTTTTAACAGGAGGGTTTAGTCCATTTACATGCAAAATAATTATCGATATATATGTATTTATTGCCATTTTATTACTTGTTTTGTGGTTGTTTCTGAAGATTTTCTCTGATCCTTTCTTGTCTTTCTCCCTTTCATGTTTTGCTGATTTTCTTTAATGATATAATTGGGTTACTTTCTCTTTATTCATTGCATATTTATTAGTGGTTTTTGATACATGGTTGCCATTAGGTTTGTATATAACCTCCTCTGCATATAGCAGTCTATATTAATTTGATGGTCATTTTAGTTTGAACTTACTCTTTTCTACTCTTCTCCCCACATTTTAGGTATATGTTATAGTTAGCTTCTTGACCAATTTTTTACAAAAATATTCTTTTTTACTGCTTTTGTGTTTCCTACCTTTACACTGTTATTTGGGTCTCTCCTTTCCATTCAAAGAGTCCCCTTTAATACTTCCTGCAGGGCTGGTTCAGTGGTCTTGAACTTTTTGTTTGTCTGGGAAACTCTATCTCTCTATCTATTCTGAATGATAACTTTGCTGGATAGAGGATTCTTGGCTGATTTTTCCCATTCAGCACTTTGAATATGTCATGCCACTCCCTTCAGACTTGTCAAGTTTCTGTTGAGAAATCTCTTGCTAGCCTTATGGGTTTTTCCCTTGTAAGTTAATGACTTCTTTTGCTGCTTTTAAGACTTTTTCTTTATCACTGTATTTTGCAAATTTAATTAAAATGTCTTGGTGTCTCTCTGCTTTTGATTTTTTAATAAAGACTTTATTTTTAAATAATCTCTACACCCAACATTGTGCTCAGACTTACAACTCAGATATCAAGAGTTGCATGCTCCTCTGACTGAGCCAGCTAGGTACCCCTGCTTTTGTTGATTTTGATGGGAGTTCTCTGTGTCTCCTGGATCTGGATATCTGTTTCCTTCCCCAGGGTAGGGAAGTTTACAGCTATTGTTTCTTGAAATAAATTTTCTGCTCCCATTTCTCTCTCTTCTTCTTCTGGGACTTGTATAACACAAATGTTATTATGTCTGATGGAGTCACTGAGTTACCCAATTCTATTCTCATTTTGTGTAATTTTTTTCTCTCTTTCCTTCAGCTTGATTACTTTCCATTATTGTGTCTCCTAGGTCATAATTCATTCTTCTGCTTCTTCCATCCTGCTATTTATTCCATCAGGTGTGTTTCTCATTCCATTTATTGAGCCCTTTATCTCTGTTATGGCATTCCTTATTTCTGTGTTAAGGGTCTCACTCATGTCTTCCACTCTTTCCTCAAGTCCAGTGAATATCCTTATGATTATTGCTTTAACGTCTTTATCAGGCATGTTACTTATATCTGTTTTGCTTAGATCTCTGGCCGTGGCCTTGTCTTGTTCTTTTATTTGCAGTAAATTTTTCCTCATTTTGTCTGCCTCTCTGTGTCTGTTTCTTTGTGTGAAGAAAGCCAGCTATGACACTGCTTTTGAAGGTAGTGACTATGAAGAGGAGGTCCTAGAGTCCCCTGCAGTGCAGTGTCCCCTGTTCACCAAAACCTGGCCCTTTTGGAGAGTGACCTAAGTGTGTTGCTTACATCCTATTGTGTCTGAGTCACTTTTCCTTTCCATGCAGTAATCTGCACTGACTCTTTGCCTGTTGTTGGTTGGCCAGCGCTGAGGGTGCATGCCAGGCAGGCCAGCTCTGAGGGTGCATGTCTGCAGGGAACTTGGGAGTGGGGCACCAGTGTTAGCAAAATTTGCATTGGGCCACTAGTTCTATGCTGGATCCACTGAAGCACAGTGGTGGCTAGCGGCTATATGCTGAGTGCACAGCTGGGTATGGGACATGGTGTGTGGAGGTAGCCATGCACCCAGTGTCTGGGCAGCGGGTGCGACGGTGGCTGGGAATGCACTACTAGGCATGCAGCAGCAGCTGGACCCAGCGGCAGCTGTGGCCCTACTGGTGGGTTAGGGCACGTGCAGAGCTTTAATAAAATTTGCCTTGAGCCCTCTGCTGAAGCTAGACATGTGTGTAAAGTCCTGCCTCCTGTAGGTGGCTCTGTGTTTATGCTGGGGGGCAGGGGAAGAAAGTGGCATCTGCCAGCTCCCTTGTTTTCAAAGAAGTCACCCAACATGCTCCCAAATTATTATGAACAGATGTCTCCCGTTTGCCCCCAGTGTTGTATAAACTGCTATTGTTATGTTGCCTCTTCATGCAGGCTGCTGTCTCTTTAAGGGTGGCCACCTGGCTATCACTTGCCCGCCTGGCTCACCCAGTGCTGAATCGACTGACTTTTAAAGAACCAGGCTCCAAGTCTCACTGGTTTTACAAACTCATGGAATTCAGCCCCTCTGGTTTTAAAGCCAAACCTTATGGAGATTAGTTTTCGCTGAGTGAGCTCCCTGTTGCAAGGGCCCATTTCTCTGCCCTCTGCATATATGCAGCTCCCTCTCTCCTGCAGGTAGCATCTCTCTGCCTTTCTGACCTTTCTAACCTTTCAGATGCAACTTCTCCATATTTAGTTGTGGAGTTTGTTCTGCAGCCTTCAGGTCGCTGTCTGATTTATTGACTTGGATGTGGATGGTATCTAGTTGTAAACGTGGTATGCAGTCAGCTCAGGGTCCTCCTACTCTGCCATCTTCCCAAGCTCCCTATAGACATCAGTAGTTTGTGTTTAGCTTACAGATGAAAGGCTGAATCAATCTGGCTGTAATGTGGATATTCACATATTACAAATATCCCCCAAAACCACCCTTCTGAGAAAAGAGTAACCAGATCTAGAAAATGAGAAGAATTCCCGGTAGGATTTCACACTTTTAAAAATTGATTGAAAACTGAACTAGAGCAATAGGGTTATGTGTGTTCGTTTATTATATACTGAAGTTTTCTTAGCCTCTTTTATTGCACATATGCTACAGTAACAGAACAGTCAAGACAACCCAGAAATCAACTATGCTTACAGTATTAGGGAGTCACCACCAAGCTAGGGAGTAGGTCAGGGAAGACAGTGAGATACAGAGACTGAAGAGCCAGGGAGGCAACTGGGGTCAAGGAGGCAACAGAGCGAGGTTCGTAGATGTGCTCAGTACCACATGCATAGTATCTTCCACTATTCACACAGGGTGGTAGTATGTGGACAGGTGTTACATGAATAGGGTATTATGTTTCAGGACTTTAAGGAGGATGAAGGCTGAGAGAAGTCTCAGGAAGAATGGCACTGATGACCGGAGAGAAGTTTCAGCAATGTGGTGTGGGTAGAACCCAGATATTATAGGAAGATAAATTTAAAATAGGTGGGAAGGAAACAGAGGGACAGCCTTGTCTGATATGTTTGAAGGGAGAGGAAAGGGCTGATAGCCAGAAGGACAGGAGGATAAAAGGAGGCTTATTCGCTAAGGGAGAGCTCTGCAAGATGACAGGGATTAGGGGAGGAGCAAGCCTTTGCTGGGACAGATGTTGTCTCAGCCGGGGCTATCTGACCGGGGAGGAGCCTTCTGAGAAGCACGATATGCAGTTTCCATCACGGTGGAAGAGAAGGAATGAGTGATTATCTAAAGCCAAAGGTGTTCTATGCACTCTCTCAAACCCTCACCATGGTCATTATTTTTTTTAAGATTTTATTTATTTTGACAGAGAGAGAGCGAGAGCAGGAACACAAGCAGGGGGAGTGGGAGAGGGAGAAGCAGGCTTCCTGCCATAGCAGGGAGCCCCATGCGGGGCTCGATCCCAGGACCCGGGAATCATGACCTGAGCCAAAGGCAGACACTTAACAACTGAGCCACCCAGGCGCCCCCTCCCACCATGGTCATTATTATTATCTTGATTTATTACACATTAAGAGATTGAGGCTCTGGGAAGCTACGACTTACCCAAGGTCATTTAACAAGTGTCATAGCCAGGATCTGAATGCAGATGTGTTTGTTTCTAAACTTAAGGTCCACGTTGCCTCAACAATCTGCAAAGACAAGTTTCTCAAATATAGTCCTTTGAAATTTAAGAATGTAAGACATTGCCTGTGAGCTCTGATGTACAAAATAAATAGATTCTTCCTTAAGCCAAATTTTTTAGATCTGACTCTGTGGATTTGCTATGTAAAACACATGAAAAATGTTTTCAAGACTAGCCAAAGTTTTCCTGTTTAAACTGGTCTTTATCTCTGTTTGATGTTGGGCACAGTTCAGGCAGTCAGGGTTTTATTTATTTTGTTATTATTTTTTTTTTAGAGAGAGAGCATGTGTGAGTGGAGTGGAGGGGGGAGAGGCAGAGGAATAGGGAGAGAGAGAATCCCAAGGAGGCTCCACGCTCAGTGTGGAGCCTGATGCAGGGCTCGATCTCACAACTCTGAGATCATGACCTGAGTTGAAATCAAGAGTCAGACACTTAACCGACTGAGCCACCCAGGCATCCCAGGGTTTTATTTTTTAAGTTATGAACAATAATTCAGTGGGTCTCTAATCTTGCTTTCCAAGTTCAAGTCCAGGCTAAAATGAAAGAAGGAATGAATACTGGCCTGTTGAAAAAAACTAACATCCTGGCAAATAAGTGCAAAGAAAGCAACTAATTTCTACTTTTGTATGAGTGGAGTTTAGAGACTTAAGTTCATCCAGCAAACCATTCCCGAGCACCTACTATGTGCAAGGCACTGTGCTGTCAGAGTCCTGGACCTCAAGAGGTCTCAGAGGGAGACAGACTTCTTTGCACATGGGTGGAGTCACATGTTGGTTTGATGTTGGAAGCATGCGTACGAATAGCAAGGACGAAAAGATTAAAAAGCAAGACCAAAAAGCACTTAAGTCTGGAACTTCAGCTGGTTTGTTTGTTTCTGTAAGATAGCATAGTAAGTGGTCCCTCTTTGATTCTAAGAAGTGGGTGACTTCTTTAGAAAACCACCTAACCTCATCACAGAGCTGAAGGTCCACCTTAGGTTGCCTACAAACAGAACCTGAGAGGGCGGTGGCAGTTTCGCTACGCATGCTTTATTGAGGGAGTGCTCTCGGGGGGAACCTGTAGTGGGTGAGAGAAGCTGCCGAGGGCAGGGGAAGCGTCAAGCAAGGATGGGATCTCAGGCGAAGCCTAGACTTGGCCCGATCCAGCAAGCCGAGGCCTCTGGTTATAAATCTGACCACAAAGTTGCAACCACTAAAGGTGAAGGGACTGGCCTTTTCTACTCTGTTGTCAATTGGTCATTCATTGTCTACTCAACTGAGGGCAATTCTCTGGCGGAGGCAGCTGCAAGTAAATGGAGGCCCCCAAGACTCATCAAAATTCAGTAGTAAGTGCACCAGCCTGGCAGAGGGCACTTGGAAAAGGTATTGGCAGCATCTACTCCAACGCCTAGGACACAGACAGGATGTGAGAAACAACCCAGAAACCAGCTTGCCATAGTAATGGGCACCCCCAGCCAGAGTTTTGAGGGCAGCCCACACAAGTAAATGAATTGTCCTCAGGTGAAATCATCACACAGATTCAACGGTTACCAAATTAGGAACTAGATAGCTAGAGCCATAGAAACGTGCTGATGAAGACAAACTCAAGGCCCCAACTTTGTACAACGTGAGATGGGGAGATAGATTTCTTCCCTGTCCAGGTGACTCAAACCTCCCTTCCTAAAGCTCCGGCACATTGGCATTCCTGCCTGAATTGGGATGCTTCGTTTTCCATTGGCTTTAATCACAGGGCATGGCAGTACCAGGGCACTCCAGGGGAGGGAGCTCCTGCACTGCAGACATACACATGCTGGCTCCTACTGGGTAGGAACAACCCAATTTTCCCTTGATAATCAGGATCAATCACCCCACTTGGGACAGCGACCCCACGCTTAGTCTATGGATTCCCTGGAATGAGGAGTCCAAAGTAGCCAGGTGGCAGTCTCAACTTCCAGTTTAAGGAAACCACTATTACGTCTCTTGGTAGAGCATTCCTCCCTTGGAAACCAAGACTTTAGAACAACAGAACCTAGTTGTGGGGACAGGAAGGAAATATTTTGCTAGGGTGTCACTAGGATAATTATGAGAGGAAAAATGGCCATTCCCACACTTGATTTTCTGATCTATGAATCTAGTCCTTGATTTATAGCATATACTACACCCTGGGGGACATCACCCTCTGCTCATTCAGCTGGTGCTGAAACTAAACCTTCATAAGCCATTCTACCACAATGTCTTGCTTCACTTGCTACAAATTGAGTTCCTCAGCCAGAGCAATGTTTTTATCATAAAGAAAAAGGCACCTTGTAATTCTATGGATGTCAGATTGGTGAATAATTAAGGGTAGGAAAGGCAAATCCATATCCAGAATATGCTTCTGTTCCACTGAGAACAAAGTACTTCCTCTTTAATGATGGAAGTGGTCCAATGTAATCAATCTACCACCATTGTCTGGCTGATATTCCTGGGGAATGGTGCCAAATCAGTGTTGGTCTTTGTTGTTGACAGGTTGGGCATTCATCAGGACAGCAGTGGCTATAACCAGATCATTTTCATGAGTAGTAGTCTATGTGGCTGGGCCCATTAGTAACTTCTAAATTTCTGCTGCATGATAACTTTGTGAGCTTATTGGTCAGGGACAGTGGTGACCGAGGAAAGATTAATGTCCACAGGTTGTGACATTAAGATCCTCTTCTGCTAATAAAACAAAACAAAACAAAAACAAATCCTTTTCTGCTGAGGTTGCTTTTTGGTGAGTGTTCGTATGGGACACAAGTATTTTCACACTCAGTGCCCATGCTGAGAGGTGTATGCTCCTACCCCTTCTCCAGATTCCTGTGTTACCAGTTTTCTAAACCTGTTCCTTCCAACCTTTGACTGTCTAGCTATACCATTAGCCACTCCCCATGAATCAATGTAAACATGTACCTGTGACAGTCTCTCTGTCCAGGCAAAATGAACAACCAGTTTGAAGTTCTGTTCAAAGTTCTTTGCACTAGGAGTATTTTCCTTTATCCTTGTCCCTGGATTTGACCTTGTCCCTAGTGCTACAACATCCAATTTTGGGCAGCACCAGCCTATCATGAAAACCCATCTGTAAAGCATGCCAAAAGATTTTTTTCTTCCTTATTAACTGACCAAAGGGGACTTCTCATGAGGCCATAGGTGCAGGCTGAGAACAAGGGGGCAGTGATGCAGGAATGTGGGCCATGGGCATCTGTGACACTTGCTCATGCAATTTCCTTGGGCCCTCAGTATATACTTGAGCCAGGTTTTGTCTATTCCACTTCTGTTTGACGCTGTGCATGCCATCTTTACGATCTGGTGGCTCAGACAATACATAGTCTAGAAGAGCTCTTTCAGATCACACCACCACTTGGGGGTCCACGGTCCAGGAGCACCGATGCCGTCAGTTACGGTCCACAGGCTGAGAAGACTGGTATCCAGCCCAAGTAGTCGGGCAGAGAGAGTGAGTTCCCCTTTCCTCCAACTTTTTTGTTTTATTCAATCCCGTAATGGGTTGGATAATGCTCACCCACAATGAAGAGGACATCGACTTTACCAGGCCTATTCAAATGCTAATTTCCTCTGGAAACACGCTCATAGACACATCTAGAAGTAATGTTTAACCAGCTCTCTGAGCACCCCATGACCTGGTCATGTTGACACATAAAATTAACCATCACAAGCCTCAAGTCCATAGATAAGGCAGCTGAGAAGAAAAGATGGATGTCAAAATGGAAAGCAAGGAGAATCTTGGAGGAAGGACTGGAACCCAGGAGGATGAACTGAATTCCTGCCAGTCTCTCACGTTCCCCAAGCCAGGGTGGACCTCAGAGAAGGAGCAGGAGCTGTGGGCACGCTGGATCCCCCAGCCCCCTACCTCCCCCCAGCCCACCCCCACCATCACTGCAGGCCAGTGGATAGGAGTCAAAGAGCCAGAGCCGCCATGGTGCCTGGAGCTGCACGCCGAGCTTCGGAATGCGGAGAGAGCCTGACTGCCCTTCACTTCCACTTCTTACATCTCATGCAGCTTGTCTCTGCTGGGGAACATGACCCTGGAGCCCTGCATTCAAACATCCTTTCAGCTTAGTCCATACAATATACATCCACTCTGCATTTTGTTTAAAGATATAACTCGATGCCAGGTCTTATTGGAGGGGGAGAAAGACATCTCAGATGGGCACTGCCCTCATGGGCGCTGTTAATAGCTTGAGGTATGGGAAGATGGTGAGAAGAAGAGAAATACTTAGAAAAGCAATGGCTCCTTGCTTTGGCCATTCCCAGAGGGAAGTCCCGGGACTAGTTCCGAAGGAAGCAGTTTAGACAAGGCAACTTTTCAGCTGTCTAATAACTGATTTTATTCGTATCTGTGCCATATTTCCCCTACAATTTAAGGTTTTATTCACCAGAATGAATGTTTGCTCAGCATTTTATAATTTGCTTGTGTCTTTAGTCACTGTGAGGCTGTCAGCTGTTTCTTCTTGTTACCAGAAGAGAGACTTCGAACTGCCTTCCCTTCCCCTCATTCTGGTTCTAAGATGCTTTTTTGGAATTATGCCTGAAGAGGCTCTAAGCCCGGGCCTGCCTGGCCAGAGGGCCCAATATCCAACACTCACATATTTCTGGCCACAGGAACTTCCTTAAGGAAATGCACTGAGCAACATTAACAAACAGCATTGTTGCAGTCTTGCATTAATTGTATGACTTCATCCAATTTAACTCTGTATTTCTGTTTTCCTCATCTCTAAAAAGTAGGAATTAATCTGCATGATCACTAATATTCCTCTCAATCTTAACATCCTAGGAGTCCATAATTCCTCTGTGGTAAGGACTGGAAGTAAATCCAACAGAAAAGGAATTGCTAGGGGCACCTGAGTGGCTCAGTCGGTTAAGCGACTGCCTTTGGCTCAGGTCTTGATCTCAAGGTCCTGGGATCGAGCCCCGCATCGGGCTCCCTGCTCCACGGGAAGCCTGCTTCTCCCTCTCCCTTCCCCCTGCTTCTCCCTCTCCCTCTCCCCTTGCTCGTGTTCCCTCTGTCACTGTGTCTCTCTCTGTCAAATAAATAAAATCTTAAAAAAAAAAAAAAGGAATTTCTAGCCACGAACAGAAATTATTTTAAGTTTCAGAATGCATTGCTGTGCTGGTTGTAGGGAGTGTTGGATGCCTGTAAAAAGGATAGATCGCTATCTCTCTGGAGGTACATAGAGCTGAGATAGAAGAGATGATTTTATAATGTGTATAATCATGATGAAGTTAATTACTCTTATCATTCCTCCTCCTCCCCAACACACACACACCTGCAGATATGACAAAGCTTCCAGCTGCGTTACCTGATAGCCACATCTGTGTAGTAGAGTCTATGGCTTAATTTTTTTTTTCTCCAGACACTTGTAAAAGGGGATTAGCTCAAAGAAAAGTAAACTAATGATTTAATTAATGCAATGACTTGAACAAAAAAGAAGCATAATTGTTATAAACTAAATGGAACAGAGGATTAAAGCTATGAAAGAAATCTATGACATTGTTTATGATCTTATTTTTAAGCTCTTTAAAAATAAATCTATGCCAGTTTGTCACCATAGCGTTCTGGGTAAAAATGGACTGCTTCGATGATAATTTGTAGCTGAATTTCATATATTATAAGTATTTTTTAAGTATTATGCATTTTGAGTTAAAAATTCATTAAAACAAAACCACTTTAGAATTTAAATATTTCATTGGTGATTGAAATTGTTCTGTGGGGAAAAATAAATATGTTTTTATTGCTTTCATTTGGTCTCATGTAACCAGTTTTCAAAGAAATTGTTTTTACAACAATTTATCTGAAATTCCTACCTATATGTCAAAACCTTCCCTTTTTTTTTTTTTTTTTTTAGCCACACCTGCTTTTTTACTTCATTTCTTTGCAATTTTTGGAGGGATGTGGAATAAAATTAATCAAATAGGAACCTCAGATACAAAGGTGGTTTTATTTCAGATATTGGGAGATGACAATTTAATATCTGCCATCAAGCATTTGAGCAAAAGTCTCACTGGGAACTACTATTCAAGATCCGATTACAAGGAGGACACACTCTTAGGGTACTATGGTATAGAAATATAGGAAACTTAAGTTTACGAATAAATATAATAAAAGGCAAAATATATGGTCACTCCTCCTGGAATGTTCCTCCCCACTTCTTCCTAGCTCACTCCATTCCTTGCTACCTCTTTTTCTACACATACTCTTACACTTCTTTCTCTCTTTTAATTTTTTCTCAGTTTGAGGATCATAGGATCCCTGTCTGTTCTTTCCTGTTTATCCAGTACCTACTGAATGCACTTAATAAGGTTTTATTGAAATTTATTACAATTTAATCTAAATTAAATGTGGTATAAATAAAGTGATTTAGAAGCCTGCGAAAGAGGAAGGTCTTCCATGTAGTTGGGCAAATAAGTAAAGGCTTGAGGCATTTCCATTTAAGATGGATTTGGGAAAATGGGTAGCATTTTAAAAATTAGAAGAGCCATTGGAGGCAGAAGGAATAGTAAGAAACTAAGGCAAATGAGCTACAAAAGTAAAGAACATACTTTGCAGACTATCTTAGAAAATTTGACTAGAGTTCCTTGTTTTTATACTTTCAAATGTGTTATCATATTAACATAGAAAATATTTAGGGTTTAATTTTTTATACCGTAAGTTCTTTATGAAATCTAGAAGTATTTCTACCTTTTCCTTTGGATTGAGGTGAGAGTGTTGTAGAATACCAACAACATTAATTGAGCACTTATGTGACAGATACCGCTCAGCACTTGACATAGATTGCCTCAATTTGTCCTCATCAGAGCCTTGTCAAGAGGGTACTGTCATTAACCCCATCTTACAGAAGAGGAAATTGACATTTGGTGAGATAATATAACTTGCCCCAGTTAGACAGCTAGGAAGGGGTGAAGTCAATATTCTAGCCCAGACAGTCGATGAAAAAACCCTTTTTCTCTTACCTATTGTACCAAGGGTCAAGGATTCATTGCTGTCCAAGAACAGCAACCAAATAGTTCGATGAACAACAGTTTTGAACATGGACTATGCCTTGTCTTAGGAATGCAGGAATTTGTGAACAGCAGAATTGGCCTGACAAGGGCAACAGTGGGCTTGCTTCCTGATGAAAATGGCCTCCATTTCAGTTATAATATGGCAGGAGCCGTGATGCCAGGTTACGGGAGGTGCAGAAACAGCTCTCTAAAAAAATAATAACTTTGAAAGAAAACCAATGCAATCCATATAAAACTGGTGATAACCCGTACTTCCTAAACCTTTCTCTCTTAGGAAATGTATTTGTGGTGAGCCTTGCAGTTGCAGACCTGGTGGTGGCTGTTTACCCGTACCCCGTGGCGCTGACATCTATATTTAACAACGGATGGCATCTGGGCTATTTGCGCTGCCAAATCAGTGGTTTCCTGCTGGGCCTCAGTGTCATCGGCTCCATATTCAGCATCACTGGAATTGCCATTAACCGTTACTGCTCCATCTGCCACAGTCTCAAGTACGACAAGCTGTACAGTAACAAGAATTCCCTCCGCCACGTGTTCCTGATATGGATGCTGACGCTCGTGGCGGTCATGCCCAACTTGCGTACCGGAACCCTGCAGTATGACCCAAGGATCTACTCCTGCACCTTTGCGCAGTCTATCAGTTCAGCATACACCATAGCCGTAGTGGTTTTCCATTTCATAGTTCCCATGACCATAGTCACCTTCTGTTACCTAAGAATATGGATCCTGGTTCTTCAGGTCAGATGGAGGGTGAAACCTGACAATAAACCCAAAATGAAACCACAGGACTTGAGGAATTTTGTCACCATGTTTGTGGTTTTTGTCCTTTTTGCCATTTGTTGGGCTCCTCTCAACTTTATTGGTCTCGCTGTGGCTTCAGACCCCGTCAGCGTGGAGCCCAGGGTCCCAGAGTGGCTATTTGTGGCCAGTTACTATATGGCATATTTCAACAGCTGCCTCAATGCAATTATATATGGACTACTGAACCAAAATTTCAGAAAGGAATACAGAAGGATTATAGTCTCACTGTGTACAGCCAGAATATTCTTTGGGGATAGTTCGAATGATGCAGCACATAGGGTTAAGTGCAAACCCTCTCCATTAATGACCAACAATAACCTAATAAAAGTGGACTCTGTTTAAAATACAAAGCACTGCTAGCAAGATACACACACACTGCTCAAGGTCTTACTCATTTTCATGTTTGCTTCCTTCTTGACAGATGCCTAGAAACACAGCATAGTTGAGAAAACTTGCGCTTCTAAGAGGTTGCCTCTAGTTTATGAGCTCATATGCTATCAGCCTTTTGAATAAGTCTCTAATTCTGCTTATGAAAAGAAATACAGAACATATAGAGAGTTACATGTTAATTCAAGAATATGATGCAGCCAGGCTCCCTGCTCGGCAGGGAGTCTGCTTCTCCCTCTGACCCTCCTCCCTCTCATGCTCTCTGTCTCTCATTCTCTCTCTCAAATAAAGAAATAAAATCTTAAAAAAAAAAAAAAAAGATTAAAAAAAAAGAATATGGTTCAGGGACGGGGCGGGGGCAGTAATTTTAAATAAAAATGCTAAATGTATTCAAGTGGAGAAAGAGTGTGCAAACTTTTATTGCAAGTGAGTATCACAAAATAATTGCTTTTTTCCTATACTTTTTGAAGATTTCTCATTGGAAAACAAATGATGTGTCATAGTTATAAACAAACAAGTGGGATGACTGATTCATTACACAGTGAAAGGCTGAAAATAAACCAGGGAATACCTTGACATAATAGCAACAACCATAACACAGATTTCAGTCGGCAGTCGGTAGCACTGGGTAACCATAGTCAGGATCATAAATGTGGTCTCTCTCTATTAAAAGTTGCACATTCAACTAGATAAAGAGCTAAGTATATGACGGAACTCTTTTTCAGATGTCAATAACCATAGTATTTGAAAACAATAGTGAAACATAAAACTCTATTTGACTTTATTAGACATTGGCTTTATTATTTTGTCACTGAAGATCATTATTATTCATATTACTGACAAACTGTTTTGAACTGTTCTCTGTTCATTTATGAAGTCATCTAATCAGTTTAGTGATAATTGATAAAGAATCAAAGAGCTATAGATCCTTAGATACAGTGCTGAATGTGTCCTAGATTGATAATCTATTTGGACAAGTAAATATCTAAACCAGATAGTTTTTCTTTTATAGATATTTCAAAGCAATATTCTTTAATAATTCATTTCAGTATTTGATTGCCTTAATAATCCTAAAAGTCTAGGAGAAGAAAAAATGCACAGGTAAACTATGTTTCATAAACTATGGCTCTAGTTTGCTCCAAAAAAGCTATTTAGGACCACTCTCAGGTTTGTTACTGGAGTGCTTTGCAGAAATTAGAGCCATGTTTTCTTGTGTTTTAAAGTTCTTCCACAAAACTTTAACATAGTAGAAAGAGTTGGTGATTTGAATCTATATAAGATATATTTGTGAATATCTCTATATCTAGATAATCAGAATCTCCTTGGAAAGTTCTATCATTTGTTTTAAAAGGTCCCTCTGATAACTGTTTTCATCAAGCATATTTGGGAAACACTAAATTATAGTTTGTGGCGGGGAGTGAAGGTGTGTGTGTGTGTGTATGTGTTTGTGTGTGTGTGTGTGTGTGTGTAAGTTATCTCAAACTTTACCCATCAAGTCATTTATGTGTAAATGTTCTAGTCAGAACCAACACTAAATAGTATAGATAATTTTTAAACCTGTGTTCCAGATTTCAGATAATTGAACCTTAAAAAATTAACCATGGTAATCTAAACTCTTTTTAAAAGGTAGGATACTTTTATCTTGATGCTGGGGGTAAACTACTATGTTGCTAACTATATATTCCTTTGCTCTTTATAGAATTTTGTTTCTTAATTTATACAATAGCAAAAACACTTAACAGAAACTGTGCCCTTTAAAAACTGTCTGCCAAGTAGAGTATCTCGTCTTAAAATCAGATATGTAAAGGTTGAAATGTTTTTCATTACAACAAAATACTATCTAGTAAAATATTGACAATGAAATAGCAACTCGTAAAGACCAAAGTCTCAGATTTCCTCTAATGGAATCTCAATGTAGAAGTTTTATAAACATTCAAAATATTATTACTGGCTTCCTCAATATAATATTAATAAGTAGAAAGTCCTTAGCTAAATATGTTTTTTTTCCCTCCCCAAAAATTCAAATATATCATCAGTTGTACCTGATTTCCAGTGGACAAACTATTTTGTACACTGGAATATTAACTCTTTCACGACTACGAGATTACTATTTATCAAATGACTGTTGCTTAGTACAAATTGGTATGTGGGTAGCATGACCGAACATGTGCTGCATTATTCAAAACAAACTCAATGAAATTTGCTGTGTTGTGTCAATCAGCTATAAACCTCTGTTAAATTAAACCTCTTTAATCTATCAGAGTTACTTACCAATGTAATAATTTTTTAGCCTTCCCTCTGTCTATCGGACTTCTGGTGGTGATGTGAGGGTTGGAAATGAAAAGAAATAACATTTTGAGTGGCACATTTACAAATTTTAGGAACATTTGTACTTGCCTATAGCTTGGATTCCACTGCATTGGCTGGACACTTTGTGAGGCTGAAAACAGTATCTGTGATAATACCAGGGAGGAAATGTCTTTTTTTCCAAAGCACTCATTGGAATCTGAAACTCTGGAGAGGCAAATCTACACAAGACCATTTGATTTGGAATAAGGATAGCAAAACATCTATCATTGTCTTTTCTAAAATCAATTGCTAGAATTATGTGCAATTGTTAGCATTATGCAATTTAAGTTCCTACACTAATACCCAGTTGAAGTGGATAGACCAAAGAATTTGACCATCCTAATTTAAGTAAATCATTTGAATATTACCACTGGAAGGACTGCCTCAGTCATATTCTTTTAAGAAAAATTTAAATCATGTAGGATTCTTTTTTTGCCACCAGAGAATGTCACTTTTAAACATATGTTATTTTATTTATTATACCTGTTGGAACAGATTAGTTTGGGACATACTACCTATACCTTACTATATAAGCTACATAATCACATAATATGTAATTTTATTTGTTTAAAACTGATAATGGTTTGGGGGGAGAGAGGAATAATCTCAGTTTGTCTATTCTATTGTATATTTCCTTTCCAAATATTTATGTTTGAATCATTTCCATGTATAAATATGACTTTTTTTCTGACAAAGCAGCAGAACTACCTGATTTTAAATATTCTGGCAAGTAATATGAGACGATAACCAATCTTGGATATTAAATCCATAATTGCTCATTGAGTAAACACATTCAGCCTGAATGTTATGTAATGAGTAATAATTTTGACCATTTTTTGGACTGTCTCTGATGCATCATCAAATATTTCACTGTGAAAAAGCAAACACATTTGGAGTAAAATAGGTACATTTCTAGTCAGTTTAAATTATTAAATTATTATATTTAAGAATTGCCTAAGCATAAGCAGTGTTTTCTTTTTAAAAATAATTTTTGTAATTTATTTTTCCCACTTTTTACTTTTCCCTACTTTTACGCATGGAAAATAAAGAATCTCCATTAAAAAAATTATCTTGTACAGTACAAAAAGTGCTATGTTCTCCACAATGGTATATATTGATCACAACTTCTGTAAATCTCCTAGAACTGTGGGTTGGTGAAAATCTAGAGAAGAAAAGAAAGTGATTTTAATCATATTCAATATTTATGTTGCTGATAAGTGAGTACAAATTTTAGCTGAGGTCTTTGGAACATCAAAGACTGAATGTAAATTAGATTTGTAAGATATAGGAAAAGACCAAAATGGTGAGATATTTAATCAAATCTTAGTGTACATATAATGTAACAATAACAAACATGGTAAAAATTCAGTAACAAACTAAATGGGTACCAGGAGGTTGTCTGGTACTTATAATGTTTAGAGGAGTGTCATCTTAGCTGTGCCAAATCTTGAAATCCTGGGACATATTCTAATTGGATAGAGGGTCAAATCATGCTTGTCTACCACTGAAGGATAATGGAGTCACGTGTGCAATCACCTTGTTTTAAAGTGGCAAAGAGAAATTTAAATTCAACTATGGGACATCAATCATAAAGGAACATATAATGATGTTAGAATCATAAGCCTTAATCATATTTTGTAATATTTACCATCTCTAGAACAGAAACATTTTAAATTAATAAAAGCAATTACTCAAGCAGTATTTTTTACCGTTGGAGAGTTTAATATGGGAGAACACTTTTGTGTATGGGTGTTTGTGTGTACCTGTGCATATTGTGTGTTTTAGCCAATAGGCTGCTTTTTGTGTTATCTTTAAAGTTGATGATTTTCAAGAATATGAACAGCATCCATAGCTTTAAAGAATAAAAAAAAATTTTAGATTTTGTTCTACATTTTTAGTAATAATGCTCTGATCCTAGGGAACAGTTTATTACAAGGACACATTTCTGTGTTTTGAGGACAGAAAGTCTATGATTAATATGCCCATTTCAAAACCAATTGATTATTGTTGCTTTTAGGTATCAGATACCAATCCTGTCTTTTCTTGTGGTAATCAGGTGCTCTAATTTCTGATAGAACTGCGACTTTCCAGTGAGTGATGCAAATATATCTGGTTTATTAACACAGAGTGGAAAAATAGTTTTGTTTGGAATAGAAAAATGATTGTACTTTCTATTTCCATAATGAGCTCAACAAATCTCTAAGAACGCTTGAGTACTGGTGCCTAGAAGCTATAATATCCTCACTGACTCTGTGACCATTGAGCTAGAGAATCAATGTTTAGACAATTCAGAACAGTTCAATATGAGTCAAACCACCACACCATGCTTAGTGGCATGGCCCTGACTGTGCTGGCATGCAGCCACCGGCCACCAGGAGCCTGGTAGAGGACTAGTGGCCCAGCAGCCTTTTGCTAACACCAACTGCTCTGCTCCCAAGTTCCCCAGTGGCACGCCCCCTGAGAGCTCGTCTGCTTGGGTCCCACTAACGGAGAGCAAGCACAGCCCTCAACAGGCAGAGAGTCAGTGCAGTTGACTGCACAGAAAGAAAAAGTGACCCAGACACAACAGCAGGATGTAAAGAACACACACAGAACACGCTCTTGAAGGGCCAGAGTCTGGTGAACAGGGGACACGGCACTGCAGGGCACTCCAGGGTCTCCACTTCATAAAGTCACTACTTTCAAGAAGAGAAGACACAGCTGACTTTCTTAACACACAGAAACAGACACAGAGGGGCAGACAAAATGAGGCGATAGAGAAGTTTATCCCAAATGAATGAATAGGACAAGACCACAACCAGAGATCTAAACAAAACAGATATAAGGACAGGCCTGATATATAAAGACATTAAAGCAATGGTCATAAGGATACTCACTGGATTTGAGGAAAGAGTGGAAGACATGAATGAGACCTTTAAAACAGAGGTAAGGAATGACATAGTAGAGATAAAGGGTACAATAAATAAAATGAGAAGCACGCTTGACAGAATGGACAGCAGGATGGAAGAAGGAGAGGAATGAATTAGTGACTTAGAAGACCGAGTAATGGAAAGTAATTAGCTGAACAAAAGAGAGAAAGAAGAATTATGCAAAATGAGAACAGACTTAGGGAACTCAATGACTCCATCAAATGTAGTAACTTACATTGTAAAGGAGCTCCAGAAGAAGGAGAGAGAGAAAGGGGAGACAGAAAATTTATTCAAAGAAATAACTAAAAACGTCCCTACCCTGTGGAAGGAAACAGACATCCAGATCCAGGAGGCACAGAGATCAATCATCAAAATCAATAAAAGCAGACAGACGCCAAAACATATTATAATTAAGTTTATAAATATAGTGAAAAAGAAAAAAATTTAAAAGCAGCAAAAAAAAAAAAAAAAAAAAGTCCTTAACTTACAAGGGAAAACCTATAAGGCTAGCAGGAGATTTTTCAACAGAAATTTGGCAAGCCAGAAGAGAATGCCATGATATATTCAAAACGCTTAATGGGAAGACTCTGTAGCCAAGAATATTCTATCCAGGAAGGCTATCATTCACAACAGAAGGAGAGATAATTTCCCAGACAAACAAAAGATAAAGGAGTTTGTGGGCACTAAACCAACTCTGCAAGAAATATTAAATAGGACTCTTTGAATGGAAAGGAGAGACCAAAAGTGACAGTATAAATATAGGAAACACAAAAGCAGTAAAAATGAATATTTCTGTAAAAATTAGTCAAGGAACTCACAAAAAATGATATAAAACATAGTGACATATACCTAAAATGTGGGGAGGAAAGGAGAGAAGAATAGGTTCAAACTTAAACAACCATCAACTTAATATAGACTGTTATATGCAGAAGATGTTATATACAAACATACGGTAAGCATATATCAAATCCACTAATAAATTTGCATAGAATAAAGAGAAAGAAATCCAGATATATAAATCAAGAAAATCAGCAAAACATGAGAGGAAGACAAGAAAGGATCAGAGAAAATCTTCAGAAACAACCACAAAACAAGTAAGAAAATGGCAATAAGTACATATTTATCAATAATTACTTTGAATGTAAAGAGATGAAACACTCCCATCAGAAGAGATAGGGTGGAAAAATGATAAAAAAGCAAGACCCATCTATATGCTGCCTACAAGAGACACATGTTAGACCTAAAGACACCTGCAGATTGAAAGTGAGAGGATGGAGAAACATCTGTCATGCAAATGATGTCAAAAGGAAGCCAGAGTAGCAATACTTATATTGGACAAAATACACCTTAAAATAGACTGTAAGAAGAGATAAAGAAGGACACTATATAATAATAAAGGGGACAATCCAACAAGAATATATGATGATTATTAAATATTTATGTGCCCAACACAGTAGCACCTAAATACATAAAATGGTTAATAAAAAACCTAAAGGAATTAATTGATAATAATACAGTAAGAGTAGGGGACTTTAACACACCCACTTACATCATCTACGTCATTACATCAACAAACAACAGACAGATCATCTAAACAGAACATCAACCAGGAAACAATGGCTTTGAATGACACTCCGGAACAGATGGATTTAACAGATACATTCAGAGCATCCCATCCTAAAAACAGCAGAATACACATTCTTTCCAGGAGCACAGAGAACATTCTCCAGAATAGGTCACATATTGGACCACAAAACGAAGGTCAACAAATTCAAGAAGATCAAGTCACACGATGCATTTTTTCTGGCCACAACACTATGAAATAAGAAGTCATTCACAAGAAAAAAATCTGTAGAGACCACAAATACATGGAGGTTAAATAACATGCTACTAGGGCGCGGAGCAAGATGGCAGAGGAGTAGGAGACCTGTATTTCGTCTGGTCTCAGGAATTCAGCTGCATAGGGATCAAACCATTCTGCACACCTACGAACTCAACAGGAGATCAAAGAAAAGAATAGCAACAACTCTCTGAACAGAAGCAACCACTTTCTGGAAGGTAGGTCGTGTGGAGAAGTGAATCCGAGGCGATATTCAGGAGGCTAGATGGCGGGGAGGGGCCTCTGACCGCCGCTTCTGGCAAGTGATAGAGCCGCGGAGCCCAAAATCGGAAGTTTTAAAAGTCGGCTCCACTGAGGGACGTTGCTCCAGTGGCTAAGCGGGGGGTGGAACCCTCATGGGACAGTGTGGTCTCAGGACCCTCGGGTCACAGAAAGACCAGGGGTGCCTGAGTGCAGCAGAGCTCCCAGGTATCGGAGCAGGGAAGCCAGCTGCAGAGAGGGAGCGGAGGTGCGGGCTCTCAGCTCGGGGTTGCCATAAACCGTGATCCGCGGCACAATCGGGCCACTGCTCCTCCAGCAGGGACCCAACAGGTGGCAGATCCGGGGAGACTCCCCTTGCTCCCCCAGGAGGAGCGGTGTGGGAGCGCACCGCAGGGATCTGCTGGGTTTGGAGACCCCACACGGGGTCGGGTGCCAGAGATAGAAACCCTCGGTCACAGGCCGGGTGAGCACGGAGTGTGGCCGGAGACTGGGGAGACGGGAGTGATGGCTTTTCTCTGGGGGCGCACTGAGGAGCGGGGCCCTGAGTTCTCGGCTCCTTCGGGGTGGAGATTGGGAGGCCGCCATTTTCACTCTCCTCCTCCAAAGCTGTACGGAAAGCTTGCAGGGAACAAAAGCTCCCGAGAGCAAACCCGAGCAGATGACTTAGCCTGGACCGGGCAAGGGCTGGGCAATTCCACCTCAGGCAAAGACATTTGGGAACCACGGCAACAGGCCCCTCCCCCAGAAGATCAGCAAGAACAGCCAGCCAAGACCAAGTTTACCGATCAATGAGAACGGCAGAACTCCAGTGCTGGGGGAATACTGCACATAGAATCCATGGCTTTTTTACCATGATTCTTTAGTCTTTCATAGTTAATTTTTTTTTAACTGTCTTTTTTTTTTTGAATTTTTCTTTTTCCCTTTTTCAACCAACATCTTATCAATCCCTTTTTTAAAAAACATTTTTATTCTTCATTTTTAGAGTCATATTCTATCCCTTCATAGTAGTTACCCTTATTTTTGGCATATATATATATATATATAAGTTGTTCTCTCTTTAAAATTTTGAGATACAGTTTCTTCTAACAGATCAAAATATACCCTATATCTCTAGTGTATGGCTTTGCTCTAGTCTCCTGCCTGATCACATTCTCTCCCTTTTTTTTTTTAAATCCTCTTCTTTCTTTTTTCAAACAACTTCTTATCAATTCCTTTTATGAAACTTTTTATAATTTTCATCTTAACAGTCATATTCCATCCCTTCATCATATCAACCTTTATTTTTGTACATATATAAGTTTTTCTTTCTTTAAAATTTTGGGAGGCATTTTCTTCTAACAGACCAAAATACACCCAAAGTCTAGTGTGTGGCACTGATCTATTCACCAGCCTGATCATATTTGATAATATTCTGTTTTATTTTTTTGTTGTTGTTCTGTTTTTGTTTGTTTTTATCTTTTTCTTTTTCCTTTTTTTTTTCCTTTTCTTTTTTCTTTCTTTCCCTTTCTTTTCCCCCAGCTTCAGGTCTTTTCTGATTTGTTTAGAGTATATTTTCTGGGGATGTTGTTACCCTGTTAACATTTTGTTCTCTCATTAATCTATTCTCCTCTGGACAAAATGACAAGATGGAAAAAATTACCTCAACAAAAAGAACAAGAGGTAGTACCGACTGCCAGGGACCTACTCAATACGGACATTAGTACGATGTCGGATCTAGAGTTCAGAGTCA
The DNA here is from genome assembly GCF_964656455.1 of Halichoerus grypus. Taxonomy (NCBI): domain Eukaryota; kingdom Metazoa; phylum Chordata; class Mammalia; order Carnivora; family Phocidae; genus Halichoerus; species Halichoerus grypus. Next base: position 191,389,000 of record NC_135714.1, read on the forward strand.
TCACTTTAAAGATACTAGCTGGGCTTGAAAAAAGCATGGAAGTTATTAGAGAAACCCTTTCTGGAGAAATAAAAGAACTAAAATCTAACCAAGTCGAAATCAAAAAGGCTATTAATGAGGTGCAATAAAAAATGGGGGCGCTAACTGCTAGGATAAATGAAGCTGAAGAGGGAATCAGTGATATAGAAGACCAAATGATGGAAAGTAAAGAAGCTGAGAAAAAGAGAGATAAACAACTACTGGATCACGAGGGCAGAATTCGAGAGATAAGCGATACCATAAGACAAAACAACATTAGAATAATTGGGATCCCAGAAGAAGAAGAAAGAGAGAGAGGGGCAGAAGGTATATTGGAGCAAATTATAGCAGAGAACTTCCCTAATTTGGGGTAGGAAACAGGCATAAAAATCCAGGAAGCACAGAGAACCCCTCTCAAAATCAATAAAAATAGGTCAACACCCCGACATCTAATAGTAAAACTTACGAGTCTCAGACACAAAGAGAAAATCCTGAAAGCAGCTCGGGAGAAGAGATATGTAACCTACAATGGTAGAAACATTAGACTGGCAACAGACTTATCCACAGAGACCTGGCAGGCCAGAAAGGACTGGCATGATATATTCAGAGCACTAAATGAGAAAAATATGCAGCCAAGAATACTATATCCAGCTAGGCTGTCATTGAAAATAGAAGGAGAGATAAAAAGCTTCCAGGACAAACAAAAACTAAAGGAATTTGCAGACACGAAACCAGTCCTACAAGAAATATTGAAAGGGGTCCTCTAAGCAAAGAGAGAGCCTAAAAGCAACATAGACCAGAAAGGAACTCAGACAACATACAGTAACGGTCACCTTACAGGCAATACAATGGCACTAAATTCCTATCTTTCAATAGTTACCCTGAATGTAAATGGGCTAAATGCCCCAATCAAAAGACACAGGCTATCAGATTGGATTAAAAAACAAGACCCATCGATATGCTGTCTGCAAGAGACTCATTTTAGACCCAAAGACAACCCCAGATTGAAAGTGAGGGGGTGGAAAACCATTTACCATGCTAATGGACACCAAAAGAAAGCTGGGGTGGCAATCCTTATATCAGACACATTAGATTTTAAACCAAAGACTGTAATAAGAGATGAGGAAGGACACTATATCCTACTTAAAGGGTCTATCCAACAAGAAGATCTAACAATTGTAAATATCTATGCCCCTAACATGGGAGCAGCCAATTCTATAAGGCAATTAATAACAAAAGCAAAGAAACGCATTGACAACAATACAATAATAGTGGGGGACTTTAACGCCCTGCTCACTGAAATGGACAGATCATCTAAGCAAAAGATCAACAAGGAAATAAAGACTTTAAATGACACACTGGACCAAATGGACTTCACAAACATATTCAGAACATTCCATCCCAAAGCAACAGAATACACATTCTTCTCTAGTGCCCATAGAACATTCTCCAGAATCGATCACATCCTAGGTCATAAATCAGGTCTCAACAGGTACCAAAAGATTGGGATCATTCCCTGCCTATTTTCAGACCACAATGCTTTGAAACTAGAACTCAATCACAAGAGGAAAGTCAGAAAGAACTCAAGTACATGGAGGCTAAAGAGCATCCTACTAAAGAATGAATGGGTCAACCAGCAAATTAAAGAAGAATTTAAAAAATTCATGGAAACCAATGAAAATGAAAATGAAAACACAACTATTCAAAATCTTTGGGATGCAGCAAATGCCGTCCTAAGAGGAAAGTATATAGCAATACAAGCCTTTCTCAAGAAACAAGAAAGGTCTCAAGTACACAACTTAACCCTACACCTCAAGGAGCTGGAGAAAGAACAGGAAATAAAGCCTAAACCCAGCAGGAGAAGAGAAATTATCAGAGCAGAAATCAATGAAATAGAAACTAAAAGAATGGTAGAACAGATCAACGAAACTAGGAGCTGGTTCTTTGAAAGAATCAACAAGATTGATAAACCTCTGGCCAGACGTATCAAAAAGAAAAGAGAAATGACCCAAATCAACAAAATCATGAATGAAAGAGGAGAGATCACAACCAACACCAAAGAAATACAAACAATTATAAGAACATATTATGAGCAACTCTATGCCAGCAAATTAGATAACCTGGAAGAAATGGATGCATTCCTAGAGATGTATCAACTACCAAAACTGAACCAGGAAGAAATAGAAAACCTGAACAGACCTATAACCACTAAGGAAATTGAAGCAGTCATCAAAAATCTCCCAAAACACAAAAGCCCAGGGCCAGATGGCTTCCCAGGGGAATTCTACCAAACATTTCAAGAAGAATTAATATTTATTCTTCTGAAACTGTTCCAAAAAATAGAAATGGAAGGAAAACTTCCAAACTCATTTTATGAGGCCACCATTACCTTGATCCCAAAACCAGACAAAGACCCCATCAAAAAGGAGAGTTACAGACCAATATCCCTGATGAACATGGATGCAAAAATTCTCACCAAAATACTAGCCAATAGGATCCAACAGTACATTAAAAGGATTATTCACCACAACTAAGTGGGATTTATCCCTGGGCTGCAAGGTTGGTTCAACATCCACAAATCAAACAACGTGATGCAATACATTAACAAAAGAAAGAACAAGAATCATATGATCCTCTCAATAGATGCAGAAAAAGCATTTGACAAAGTACAGCATCCTTTCTTGATCAAAAATCTTCAGAGTATAGGGGTAGAGGGTACATACCTCAATATCATAAAAGCCATCTATGAAAAACCTACAGCAAATATCATTCTCAATGGGTAAAAACTGAGAGCTTTCCCCCTAAGGTCAGGAACACGGCAGTGATGTCCACTATCACCACTGCTATTCAACATAGTATTAGAAGTCCTAGCCACAGCAATCAGACAACAAAAAGAAATCAAAGGCATCCAAATCAGCAAAGAAGAAGTCAAACTCTCACTGTTTGCAGATGATATGATACTTTATGTGGAAAACCCAAAAGACTCCACCCCAAAACTGCTAGAACTCATACAGGAATTCAGTAAAGTGGCAGGATATAAAATCAACCCACAGAAATCAGTGGCATTCCTATACACCAACAACAAGACAGAAGAAAGAGAAATTAAGGAGTCGATCCCATTTACAATTGCACCCAAAACCATAAGATACCTAGGAATAAATCTAACCAAAGAGGCAAAGGATCTGTACTCAGAAAACTATAAAATACTCATGAAAGAAATTGAGGAAGACACAAAGAAATGGAAAAACGTCCCATGCTCATGGATTGGAAGAACCAATATTGTGAAGATGTCAATGCTACCTAGAGCAATCTACACATTCAATGCAATCCCCATCAAAATACCATCCACTTTTTTCAAAGAAATGGAACAAATAATCCTAAAATCTGTATGGAACCAGAAAAGACCCTGAATAGCCAGAGGAATGTTGAAAAAGAAAAGCAAAGCTGGCGGCATCACAATTCTGGACTTCCAGCTCTATTACAAAGCTGTCATCATCAAGACAGTATGGTACTGGCACAAAAACAGACACATTGATCAATGGAACAGAATAGAGAGCCCAGAAATGGACCCTCAACTCTATGGTCAACTCATCTTTGACAAAGCAGGAAAGAATGTCCAACGGCAAAAAGACAGTCTCTTCAACAAATGGTGTTGGGAAAATTGGACAGCCACATGCAGAAGAATGAAACTGGACCATTTCCTTACACCACACACAAAAATAGACTCCAAATGGTTGAAAGACCTCAATGTGAGACAGTAGTCCATCAAAATCCTAAAGGAGAACACAGGCAGCAACCTCTTCGACCTCAGCCACAGCAACTTCTTCCTAGAAACATCACCAAAGGCAAGGGAAGCAAGGGCAAAAATGAACTATTGGAACTTCATCAAGATAAAAAGCTTTTGCACAGCAAAAGAAACAGTCAACAAAACCAAAAGACAACCAACAGAATGAGAAAAGATATTTGCAAATGACATATCAGATAAAGGGCTAGTATCCAAAATCTATAAAGAACTTATCAAACTCAACACCCAAAGAACAAAGAATCCAATCAAGAAATGGGCAGAAGACATGAACAGACATTTTTCCAAAGAGGACATCCAAATGGCCAACAGACACATGAAAAAGTACTCAACATCACTCGGCATGAGGGAAATCCAAATCAAGACCTCAATGAGATACCACCTCACACCAGTCAGAATGGCTAAAATTAACAAGTCAGGAAAGGACAGATGTTGGCGGGGATGCGGAGAAAGGGGAACCCTCCTACACTGTTGGTGGGAATGCAAGCTGATGTAACCACTCTGGAAAATAGTATGGAGGTTCCTCAAAAAGTTGAAAAAGAGCTACCATACAATCCAGCAATTGCACTACTGGGTATTTACCCCATAGATACAAATGTAGGGATCCGAAGGGGTACGTGCACCCCGATGTTTATAGCAGCAATGTCCACAATAGCCAAACTGTGGAAAGAGCCAAGATGTCCATCGACAGATGAATGGATAAAGAAGAATATATAATGGAATATTATGCAGCCATCAAAAGGAATGAGATCTTGCCATTTGCAACAACATAGATGGAACTGGAGGGTGTTATGCTGAGCGAAATAAGTCAATCAGAGAAAGACATGTATCATATGACCTCACTGATAGGAGGAATTCTTAATCTCAGGAAACAAACTGAGGGTTGCTGGAGTGGGTGGTGGGGTGGGAGGGATGGGGTGGCTGGGTGATAGACATTGGGGAAGGTATGTGCTATGGTGAGCGCTGTGAATTGTGTAAGACTGTTGAATCTCAGATCTGTACCTCTGAAACAAATAATGCAATATATGTTAAGAAAAAAAAAAAAGAAGAAGATAGCAGGAGGGGAAGAATGAAGGGGGGGAATCAGATGGGGAGACGAACCATGAGAGACGTTGGACTCTGCAAAACACACTGAGGGTTCTAGAGGGGAGGGGGAGTGAGAGGATGTGTTAGCCTGGTGATGGGTATTAAAGATGGCACATTCTGCATGGAGCACTAGGAGTTATGCACAAACAATGAATCATGGAATACTACATCAAAAACTAATGATGTAATGTATGGTGATTAACATAACAATAAAAAATTAAGAAAAAATAAATAACATGCTACTAAACAATGAATGGGTCAACAAAGAAATCAAAGAAGAAATAAAAAAGTATATGGAAAAAAGTGAAAATGAAAGCACAACAATTCAAAACCTCTGGGATGCCTCAAAAGTAGTTCTAAGAGGGAAATAGAGTAATACAGGTCTATCTTAAGAAGCAAGAAAAGTCTTAAACAAACAATCTAACCCTGCCCCTAAAGGAGCTAGAAAAAGAACAACAAACAAACAACAAGCAGAAGGAAAGAAATAATAAAGATTAGAGCAGAAATAAATGATAGAGAGAAACTAAAAAAGCAATAGATCAATGAAACCATTATTCATATGTGTTCATGTATCATGTATTTATATATTCTTATCCATCACAGAAGGTATTAATTCAATTGAACATTATTTGGTCCAGCTTGATAGAAGCAACTGACAAATTATATTCTATTCCAAATTTGTTGCACTATTTAGCAAATGTACTCCTGTAAAAAGCTTCTTTTAAAAAAAACTAGAGGGGCGCCTGGGTGGCTCAGTCGTTAAGCGTCTGCCTTCGGCTCAGGTCATGATCCCAGGGTCCTGGGATCGAGCCCCGCATCGGGCTCCCTGCTCTGCGGGAAGCCTGCTTCTCCCTCTCCCACTCCCCCTGCTTGTGTTCCCTCTCTCGCTGTGTCTCTCTCTGTCAAATAAATAAAATCTTTAAAAAAAATAATAATAAAAAAATAAAATAAAAAAAATAAAAAAAACTAGAAAACAGTATTTCTTAGTGTGTGTGCATGGGTTGGGTTCCTTTATCTCTTCTTACAACCTTCAGTGGGGGCAAGATAGTTTATATTTTTGACCATTTCATATAATCATTGAAGGAATCTTAGAGGCCATGTTTAAATCAATCCCTTCATTTTATAGACCATGAAAATGAGATTCATTAAAAATTAATTGTCTTGCCAATGACCTACAAAGAGTTAGAGCTGAACTGAGCCATGAGCTCCTGGATTCACTAAACATTTAGGAAATATTGGGCATCTATTATATTTGAGCAACTGTGCTAGGTAACAGGGATAAAGTGATGAATACTACAGTATTTGCTCTCGAAAGGGCTCACCACGTCATAGGAAGGGCATGGTAACACATAATTAGTAGGTCGTACGGCAGCTAACATCGTAAAGAGACAACTAGATGAAAGTACAGCACAGCACCTGTGAAGTGGTCTTGTCTTCCAAAAACTCAAAACTGAATCTGATGTAACTAGAAATTATCAGGAAATATAAGGAACAGGTGCACATATTAACATCACAGGAGGCAATCAGCAAAATTCAAACTATACTAAAATCGACAGAAAAAAATACATTTTCTAACACACAATTAAAAAAAAAAAAGATACAGGGGGAACCTAAATATTAAGAGAGACTTAAGAGATATGTCAACCACTTGTAATAAATGGATTTGTTTAAAACGACCTAAAATTTTTAAAATTATGTAAGACAAAGTTAAAAGGCAAACACTAAATACTGACAAAGTATAATTAATCATTTTTAAAGGATGTGATAATGGTGTTTTAAGTTAAAGTAAAAAGCAATGTCTTTTAGAGACACAGAATAAAGTATTTGCACACAAAGTGATATATCTGTGATTTACTTTAATCAGAATGCAGAGGTGAGAAGGTGGGTGGGCTCACAGAGGAAACACAATTTACCTCGAGTTGTTTATTTTGTAAAGGGATAATGAAAATATGGGAGTATATTATATTTATTCCTTGCTTAAACAGTGATTAATTGTGTTAACTGTGTCTCAAAACCCCACTGCTTTGAAAGGCCATTAAATTAAAAAACATATTTCCAGTAATTTTGATGGGAAAGTGAATGTTTTTCACCCCAACCCAAGATATGAAGATTGTTCAAGGATTCATATTAATTAAAAGTATTAAATGAATCTAGATGCAAATACAATTATCCATTTGTTTACCCATCTTGGAAGTGTTTCAGATTTATTAGTGCATTATTTATTATTATTTTTTGCGACTAGTGGCTGCACTTCTCGGTTTGTTAGCTTTTGTGAAAAGGTTTTTATTTTTTTTAAAGGACCATCATAAGTTAAAAAATAGTTCAATTTCTTTTCCATTTATTTAAGTTCTTTTTTCCTTGTTAGATTTATATATGTACTCTTCAGTTCCCATAAACTAATCTTAATAGGAACTCTTTTTTTGACTATTTTTTTATTATGTTAAGTTAGCCACCATAAGGCACATCATTAGTTTTTGATGTAGTGTCAATGATTCATTAGTTTCGTATAACACCCAGTGTTCATCACAACACATGCCTCCTTAATACCCAGCCTGGTGATGGGTATTAATAGGAACTCTTAAATTTAATAGACTTTATACTCTTTTTACCCTCTCCAGAAGTAGGTAAAAATACACCAATCAGTTTTATCAGAAAATACTTCATGTTCACATAACACTCTAGTCTCAATGAACTTACGGGTAAGCATAAGCTAGGGACCTTGGAGGTGGCTCTTCTCTGCAGAACATAAACCATCTTCCCAGGAGCTGAGCCCTGCACGGAGCTCTCAGCCTGGGTACAAAAACCCACCCTCAAATATAGAACCGGCAGGTGCTTCAAGCAGGGGTCAAAAGTAAATACAGATATACATGTGAATAAAACCCCTGCACAGAAAACCAAACTAAAATGAACCTCCAAGAATTGATCGTTGCTCATTCTGAGCAATTTTTGCAGGTCTTGTACGATTCTCCAGATATAAGACATACAGATTGCTGTTTTCTTTTGTGAATTTCTTTCTTGTTCGCTAACTGAAATAGCCGCATCTAAAGTCGACTTTGGAAGCATAGCTTTTTTGGGTCTTTAGAGTTTTTGTAGCTGCTTCCTACTGTGCATTTGAAGGAGTTATTGAGGGAATGCACTGGTGGATGCAATGTATCAAATGTTTAAGAAATACAAGGAAATTATAATTATAAGGAATACAGAATTGGATCACTGTCACTGGAGCAATCTATAATATGGAGAAAGACAATGAAAAGTTAAACACCAACTGAAAGCTAACTGTAAAAGCCAGAGGACACCTTGGCAGAATGTCAAGACTCTCACCTCTTTTACCTGGAAGACAAAAACACTTAGGATCAGGTTCAGGAATTAATTATGAGAGTAGTAGAGCTTTAGAGGAGGTAGGATTCTCAACCGCAATAGCTTTGCTATGCCAACATCGGGACTGTGATTCAGAAGGGGTGAAACACAGAAAATAGGATAGGGACATGTAGGTCAGTCCATTCAAATATCTTGAATCATCAGCATATCAGTCATTCATTGCTGTGTAACAAATTACTCCAAAACTTACAGGCTTAAAGCAACAACCCTTGTTAATTCAGTTTCTGTGGGTCAGTAATTCTGGTCTTTGACTGGGCTGGTCAAAGCTGGGTCTTTAGGTTAGGCTCTTTCCCGTGGCTATAATGAGGTGTCCCGTGAGGATGCAATCATCTCAAGGACTGACTGGAGAAAACATTCCCTTCTGAACTTGAATTGTTGGCAAGATCCACTTTATGTAATCTGTTCGAACTGAGTGCGTCAGTTCCTCACTGTCTCTTGTCTGGAGGCCACTTTCCATTCCTTGTCATGGGTTCCTTTTTCATGGAGAAGCTCACAAGACAACAAGCGAGTGAACAGAAACAGAGAGGGAGAAGGCACACTGAAAGAAGTCATGGTCTTTTAGAATCTCATTTCCAAAGTGACATCTCAACACTTTTGCTGTATGCTATTGATTAGAAGCAAGTCACTAGGTCCTGTCAACACTCAAGATAGGTGATTACACAAGGGCATGGCTACCAGCCGGGGTGGGAATTACTGGAAGCCATTTTAGAAGCTGCTTATCATTCTCAGATCCCCTAACTCCATGAGGCATGAAGAAATGGTCCACTCTTCATGTTCAATCTATTGTTCCTCCCTTGCCTAAAGGTGATGCAGGAGCCTCTGCCTTGCAAGACAACAAATGCCCCACTGAGGATTTACCCACATCTTCTCTCCTGTCCACTTGACTTATAATTAGAGTTAAAACACACCAAAAGTAGGTTAGGAAAATGCTAGGAATAGTAAGAGAGAAAAGAGACTATCTCCCCCAAAAAACCATAGGGCAGTTTGCCCAAGTATGGGCAAGGGCCAGGGAGTACACATGGATCCTGAGGTTGCTGTTTCAAGGGAACTGAAACATTAAGTTGTGAAAGGGAGAGCTTATCAACATAACAACATCCTCCTGTTTTCCTGGGTGAACATTTAACACCTTGGCAAAGACCAAGGAGATGGTGCTAACTAATTGATAGTCTGGCCCTTGCAAGCTTGAAGAAAGTGATAGCTCATATCAAGCATGAGACAGAATGCTCAACTTTTCTTTGCAACATTGAAGTTGACTATGCATGACTATGCTGTGAGAAGGTATGAAAGGATTCAGAGAATGGGTATAGAGTGGCTATATTATTGGGCAGAAAACCTACCAGATGACCATGCCCTATGAGAGTGCCTGAACCAAACATCATATACCAAAACTATAAGTAGAAATTCACTGGTGAGAAGGGCATCATGGAGAAGCTCAATGTAGGCCTCCAAATCTGTAGGCTCAGCAGATGGTAGGAAATGCCAATAGAGAACTGGACTCTCTGACAGCAATGGGAGTATCAGGATGTTAAAATAATAGGGCTCAGGTGGCAGCACTAAATCCTCTGAAGCAAGGTGGGCACAATCATTGCAATACATGGCAAAGTTGGAAAGTCACCCTTTCTGCCTGACCCACAGAGGGCTACGGTCATGATTAATAAGAACACAGCATCAGCCAGCAAAGGTATTGGCCAATCTATACATCAAAAGAAATTAACGATGGATGATCGGGAGCTGGCTCAATAAAAAGCCATGTCCCTTGTTCAGTTTCCACACTAGAATCCAGACTCTGAACCCATTGACTAAAGGAGAGTCTGGATTCTCAGGAGGAGCAAACCTGAAACACCTCAGCAGATACATATGGTAATGATTCTGTCACTCATTTTCCAAAGAGACCTGCAATCATTTACTTAATCAGTGGTGCACTGGGGAAAAGGAAATATACAGACATTTGGAGAACTGGATACAGGGTCCTAGCTGACATTTGTATATGTCAACAAGGTGTCATAAATGCTCCCTCTTAGAGTGAACATTATGTGGGGGGCACCAAGTGGTCATTTCCTCTGTTCTGCACATACACCTGGAATGGACAGACGCTGTAATTGACAGAATCCCAACACTGGTCCCTTGGCAAGTGGTAGGAGCTATTATAGTGGGAAAAGACAAACAGAAGAATCTGAAACTGTCCTTGACCCTCCTCCCCTAAGCCAAAATACTAAATCAAAACAATACAGATCCTCCTCAACTTACAATGGGGTTACATCCAAATAAACCCATCATAAATTGAAAAAATAGTAAGTCAAAAATGCATTTACTATCCCTAACCTACTGAACATCTATGATCTATGATGTCAGTGGGTTAAGTATAGGAAATGCACAGTCAACTTCAATGTGCTCAGAACACTTACAGTAGCTTGCAGTTGGGCAAAATCATCTCAGACAAAGTCTATTTATAATAAAGTGTTGAACAGCTCGTGTAATTTATTGAATACTGTACTGAAAGTGTAAAATAGAATGACTGTAGGGGTGCAGAATGGTTGTCTGTGTATTGGTTGCTGACTCTCGTGACTGGGTGGCTGACTGGGAGCTGAAATTCACTGCCGCTGTTCAGCATCATGAGCGAGGATCATAGTGTATATTGCGAGCCTGGGTAAAGATCAAAAGATTGAAGTATGGTTTCTACTGAATGCTTTCACACCCCTGTAAAGTCAAAAAGTCTTAGGTTGAATCCTCTTAAGTCAGAAGGAAATAGAAATTAGTGTCAGCCTTAAAAACCTAAAGGATGCAGGAAATGCATAATATATCCCTGTCAGGGATATGTTAAATTCACCAGTCAGATCCTACCAAGAGCCAGCCAGTGGGAATGTAAAATGGTGCAGCCACTATGAAAAAAAACAAAATTAAAAATAGAATTACCATATGATCTAGCAATTCCATTTTGGGGTAGGTGTCCTAAATAATTAAATGCCCATGTTCACAGCAGCTTATTCACAGTAGCCAAAAGGTGGAAGCAACCCAAGTATCCACTGACAGATGAATGAGTAAACAAAATGTGGTTATACATACAATGGAATATCATTCAGCCTTAAAAAGGAAGGAGATTCTGACTCATGCTACAACATGGATGAATCTTGAGGACATTAAGCTAAGTGAAATAAGCCAGGCATAAAATGACAAATATTGTAGGATTCCAGTTATACGAATACCTAGAGTACTTAAATTCATAGAGACAGAAAGCAGAAGGGTAGTTGCCAAGAGGAATAGGGAGTTGTTTAATGGGTACAGAGGTTCAGTTTTGCAAGACAGAAAGTTCTGGAGATTAGTGGCACAGCAATGTGAACGTACTTAACACTCTGAACTGTATACTTAAAAATGGTTCAGATGGTAAATTTTATGTTATGTATATTTCTCTACAATAAAAAATAAAACACTAAAAATTAAAAAAAAGTTTCATGAGGAAAAAAATCGAATTCCTTCCTAGATATGCTGATGATACCAGACAAATCATAGAGCAAGGAGAAATGGTATAGACCCCTATATTCTTGATTTTAAAAAATAGGCTAACTAAATTAATGGCTATTTTCAAACAGTGGATTCTTGGTTACTCCCTGTGAAACTTCTTTGGTGCTTATAAGGACATTCCACCTAGAGGTGAGAAGTCACTGTGCCATGTAAGACACAAGATTAAATCCCCTTGTTTTAATAGTGTTACTTTGGCATTACAACTTTGAAAAATGTCTTACTTTGGAGACAAAACTGGATTGAAACACCCTGACCCATTTCTACCAAAATTGTTAATAGATTGTACTGATTCCTACGAATGTATGCAGACAGGGATAACTCCAACCAACCAACCAACAAACGCTCTTGGAAACAGAGCTATGTCAATATTTAAAAAGAACCATATCTAAATTTGTTTAAACCAGGCTAAGTACTTGATCTCAAGGAGGTAAAACACAGGATTCTTAATCCTGATTATACAGCTTCTCATCATGCCCAGGCCATCTCCTGACTGGTCCCGTGCCCACCTGCTCTTTCCAATAAACATTGTTGCAGCTGGAAGAAAATAAAGGGCTAAGATTAAGAATAATCACAGGAAAGTCGTCAATCTTCAAACGGTCATCAGATCACTCCTGTGGGGAGTCTCAGCTTAGACATTATTCCGTGTGAAATCTTCCTTGATTTCCATGGCAGCCTGTATACTTGGGATTGCTAACCAAAGTGCAAGGTCAGTAACACCAATTTCTTATTCTATTTCTGTCTTCTTTCTAAACTCCTGTAATTCCAGGAAGGGAGAGAGAATATCTTATTTGCTTCTATATCTCTAGCATCTCGGTTGATTACACATGATTCATGTTTCTGCTGGTTTTGCTAAATTTGTGGTTTTGAACTCAATGTGATTATTATATTTATTTTAAAAGTCAGCTTAAAAACATTAAATGACATAAGAAATCCAAGTATATACGTCTCTGACCATATTCAGAAAGGCTCCATTAGTTGCAAAAATGAAGAAGTTTCCAAAGGATAATTTTTTTTTCTAAACCATAGCACACATTTTTGCACTTCCTAACTTAAAAGTGAAGATGCTCTTAAATATATTGGTAATTCTTAGAAAGGAAAAATTTCTCATCTTGCATTTTTACTAGTTTATTATTCATCTGGGGTTTTCTTCCCACCAATATGAGCACACATGGCCTTTAAATTCTTGTATTATCTGAAAAGGCTGGGTTGAGATAATGAGTCTTCATAGGAAAGAGTCCCCCTGGAGCACAGAGCAGCCCATCAGGATTTCTTACTTTGCAACTCTAGCAACCACTGATAATATTTGCAATGTTCTTTAGTGACCTTATAATTTCCATGGACAATTTTGGAGAAGGGTGGATGTTACTAATGGTATGATTATCACTAGAAGCCAGTGTTTGTTCAATGTGGGAGGAAACCGTGTAACAGAAGATTTTTCTTTCAAGACCTTCTGAAGAGCCCTTTTCTGTCTGTGGGCCATTAGAGTACCTACATATTGGGTTCTTAGACTCTCACCTTTGAAGGGAGTGATGCCATTAATGAGATTATTCTTGATCTTACTCCATTTTTTCTCTCACTTGCAGTACGATTTATTGGAAAGAGCACTGGATCAGGAGTCAGAGGACCTGGGATATAATTCTCTGTAAACTTAAGCTAGAGCTGTGTCATCTGCAAAATGTCAAGAGTGATGGCTGCCTTTGCCTGTGTAAGGCGTGTTCAATGTTAATTTGGGTAATTATGAAAAAATATTTTGAAACTATAAATGGTTCATATATGAAAGATCATTATTATTGTTTTTAACATTTAAATCATGTTTTCTTTCTTCTGGACCAAAAATATTTAAGCATTTTTCTTTTTCTGCTAGGAAATGTTGGGTCAATTTTTCTCTTTATAAAGACTATTATTTTTTAAAGATTTTATTTATTTATTTGAGAGAGAATGAGATAGAGAGAGAGCATGAGAGGGTCAGAGGGAGAAGCAGACTCCCTGCTGCGCAGGGAGCCCGATGCGGGACTTGATCCTGGGACTCCAGGATCATGACCTGAGCCGAAGGCAGTCGCCCAACCAACTGAGCCACCCAGGTGTCCCTAAAAACTATTTCTTAAAAAAATTTAAATCTAACTGAACTTATGTTGTATGAAAAATAGACCATGATTTTAATTAAATAGGCCATTATTTATTTAGTCAGCACTGGTTGGCCCTTCCAAGGTCCCAGGTTCTGAAGCTCCTTTTCTTTTCAGGACGTTTTAAAAATTTGAGTATAGTTGACATACAATGTTATATGAGTTTCAGGTGTATAATATAGTGATTCAACAACTTTTTGTGTTATGCTATGCTCCCTACAAGTGTAGCTACCATCTGTCACCATACAATGCTACTATAATATCATCAACTATATTCTCTATGCCCTGCCTTTTATTCCTGTGACTTATTCATTTCATAACTGGAAGCCTGTATCTCCCACTCCCTGTCAACCATTTTGTACATTTCACCCCCACCCCACCCCAGCAACCATCAGTTTGTTCTCTGTATTTGTAGGACTGATTCTGCTTTTTGTTTGTTTTGTTTTTTAGACTCCACATTTAAGTGAAATCATAGTATTTGTCTCTGTCTGATTGATTTCACTTAGCATAATGCCCTCTAGATCCATCCATATTGTCACAAGTGGCAAGATCTCATCCTTTTTATGGCTGTGTAATATTACACACACACACACACACACACACACAAAATGAAGCTTCTTTAAAAAAAAAAGAATAAATAGCCTTAGAACTTTGACATAAAATAGTGACTACTCTACCTTAAAATCATCCAGAGAGGAGTCTCTTGGCAAGATATATAGAAGAAGTGTTAAAACATAGATATAAGACCTCAGGCCTACGCCTGAAAATCAAAACTAAGAGCAATGCCTTAAAGAGACCCCTGGCAATTCCTGGACACTGAAGCAAACCTCTGTGCTCCTGTTCCTGTCTCCCATCCCTCATACCTCCTTTGTATCCTAGAAGGCTTCCTAGGCTTCATAACAAGACAACCATGGAGAGAAGAAGGAAAGAGAGCAGGATCGGGGACAAGGATGGTGAATGAGGAATCAGAACTTGTAGAGTGGGTGTCCAACTTCATGCACGGTCTCAAGAGCTGATTCTAGGGAAGAAAGGGGGTAGGGCTTCCTTTGGGCATGGAATAAGGAGCGACTGATGCCTGAAGCCTTAAGACTTGGATGTACATAGATTATCATCCAAGTGAAAGGTCCCTGACAAAATAGCCAATCAGTCAAAATAATCGGTATGACTTGCTGAGTACCAGGCATTTTAAATAAGCACCTTATCAATAAAGTGGTGCCTCTGGCCCATCTACTGCCACTAATTCTCACAGCAAATCTATGAGGCACATACGGCTATTTTTATCCTCATTTTACATGTGAAAAAGTTGAGAACCAGAAAGTTTAAGTAGTTTTACCAGAGGCATACAACTAGTAAATGATGGGGGCAGGGATGGAAACCAAGCAGTCACACTCCTGAGTCCCTGCCCTTATTCTACTATTCTGCAGAAAAACTGGAATATCCACAAGATCTACAGGAAGGCATTCTTCTATGCACTTTGAGAGAATGACCCATAGGTGACAAGGTGGCATATAAAGGCATTAAGCTTTTCCTGGAATATTAAGCAAATATTTAATGGCATTAGTAGTAAATATAATATGAAGTTGAAAGAAGTATGTTTTATTAGATGGAGTGGGACCTCAGTCTAAGATTATCTAGAAATATGTCCAAGTAACTAAAAGGAAAGGGTTCTATATTTTAAATAATTCAGCAACTGATTAAGTAAATTGAGTTGCTCTGCCCTAGAATGTAGGCTACCATTAATCAATTATTTTTACTGATCCATTGACCCGTATCAGTGTCCCATCATTCCACTGTGTTCATCTGATCATGAATAAGACTGTTCTTGCCCTTGGAATTTCATAATCTGCTAGAGGCTGCATATTTTAAATAAACTACAATCCACACAGAAGTGCACTAAAGGTTGTGGCTGATTGAAGAATGAATAGGAATTTGTCAGATGGAAAAATGGGGCCAAGAGAGTGGTAAGAAGAGCTACTACCAAACTGTCTTAGCCCCTGACCTATCTAAGTGGCCCTCATCACCCAAACCCTACTATATAAGCAACAGAATATTGTTAAGCTTTTGCTTAAAGTCTCATGGCATCAGTTTCCAACAGAAATAAACAATCTATAGAACAATAACAAAAATAAACATTTAAAGCTTTACCTTAAAAAAGACCTCTTCTAGATCTTGGAATTCCATTTTAAGAGATCAACTTGGCTGTCCTTGGTAGCTTCTTTAGATATTTTTAGGAACATGATAGGATAAAATTAATTGGGAACATAATTACTGGTGAGTCTTATTTCACTACCAAATAACATACCTTTTCTAAACATGTTCATTACTGTATGAATGCACTGTCGCCTTTCATTCCTGAATCCTCCAGATAAATCTCTGTCCATCCCCTCCCAACCCCCCACCATTCTATGATTTCTCACCCACAGAGTCAGTAATGCTCTAAAGGGGGCAACATTAATACAGAAGAAGAGAGTATCACCAGAGCTGACAAGGATTTGAAGGAGTAATTTGGAACTAGCAGAAACTCCAACCATTCTTTCCAAAAACACTAATGTCCATTTCTTACTGCAAAGTGCTGCCAAGGGTAAAAAGAAACAAATGTTTGATATTAGTCCCTGAAGCTTTGCATCTTCTTAAGGATAATACAGAAAATAAACATTTAGGAACCACATGAAAGAGCAAGGTGAAATGGCAAGGTATAGTGTTTTGGAGAACACTTATGGGCTGAATTGTGTCTCCCCTAATTCATTATGTTGAAGCCCTAACCCCCGATATCTCAGAATGCAACTGTATTTGGAGATAGTGCCTTTAAAGAGGTAATTAAGGTAAAAGAAGGTTGTTAGGGTGGGCCCCAATCCAGTATGATTAGGTGTCCTTAAGAAAAGGAGATTAAAACACAGACATACACATAGTGGGAAGACCGTATGAAGACACAATGAGAAGGTAGCCATCTGCAAGCCAATGAGAGAGGCTTCAGAATGAAATCAACTCTTCTGACACTAAGCTCTTGGACTTCCAGCTTCCAGAGCTGTGAGAAAATAAATTTCTGTTGTTTAAGCCACTCAGTCTGTAGTATTTGTTAGAACAGCCCTAGCAAACTCATACAAGTGCAAAATGAGTGCTCTTGTCAAGAAGCGTTCCTTATTGTTAGAAAAGAGATAATTGTAAGCCTGAGTGGTCTGGAAAAGCTCATATAGGAGGTCGGCCTTGTACTAGTCCTTGAAGAATAAGCTGGACTGGGAGAGTTCAGAAGGAAAAGAGAGCCTGATTGAGCCTCAGTGATATGTTGATGGGTTAGTGGGTCAGCAAAAAGCCTGGAATAGTTTACACGGGGAGTCAGGAAAAAAGATTAGGTGGATGGATTAAAGGTTAATAGAGGTCTGCACATAGTTCTCAAAAGGAAATGTTAAAAGTTTATCAACTTACAGCCATATATTCTTTCCTCCTTCTTCCTTTCTTTCTATGGAAGTCAACTTTTGCCATTCTCTAGATGAACATAATACAGCAATGTCAGCCTGGCTTTCTCTGGGATATACATCAAACAGGACATTTTCCCATAATAATCAATATGATTTACTTCCCAAGTGCTTTCAAAGTCAGCATTTTATCATAATACCCAGCTGCAGTTATTTCTACAGCTTAAATTTCAAGAGGCAGTCTGGGCCCTTTATGAAATAAACTGATCGTTTATAATCTAACTGAAGAAAGAAAATTAGACACCTTAAAAAAACAGAAAGCTCCCTAATCGGTCTTTTCTTGTTAAACCCTAAACATGAAGCCCAGGAGACAGGTAAGGTATTTTAGGTAAAAAACGTTAAAGTTATTAGCACTCCAGTATCTGAGCTTGTTCTGCCATGCCTTTGACTTACCCTGTTTCTTTTCTTCCCTACAATTTGTACATTTTTATTATATTCCTTCTCTGAGCACGACGTGTTCCTTATGTGAATTAAAAAGAAAGCAAAAAAGAAAAACGCCTGCAATCTTTTAATTCAGAGATTGTGAGAATGGCTACAAAACTTATGACAACCACGCTTGTCATCTGTGTTCCTTACCTGTCCCAAGTCTTTAAAAAATAGCATCTCATTCTCATAATAGTCTTCAGAAATTGGTAGTGTTTTCCCCCTTACAGGTACATGTAATCCGGTTTTCAGGGATGGCGTTTCTCCTTAAAATCCAAATGACAATAAACACAGTGATGATGTTATAGGCAGTTAACAGGCCATTCCACTGCCAGCCAGGGCACCTTTCAAATGTAATTCCTGTGAATTTTGAAGACTGTGTATGTGGTGCAGAAACCCAGCCTTCTGACTACCTTTCTTGTCAACACTATCACTGCAAAACACAGTTCAGGACTCTGCTTGCCCCCACAGATCTTATTTGTCAGCTGCCATGGCTTGTACAGTAGTGTTCCAAGCAGGGCGAGCATGTTTCTTTTTCTACTCCCCAAACCCTCTGATTTAGATTAATTCAATTTTCATTGCTTCTCCTGTTGTTGTTGTTTTATGATGTTTATTTGTCCAGTAGTTACCCTCATATTTTCTAACGTATATTTTATGTTATTTTCCCATTAGTAGCTGAAATTAGTGTCAAAAAAAATCAAGGAAAACTCTAACATGTTTACATTAAAATCATCTGGAATTTTAGTTGCAGATTATTGATTTTAACATTGTGTATTAGCAATTATTTAGACATTACTGTACATTTACTGTTTTTTTTTAAACTTACCGTTCCCCCCACTTTTCAAATGTCCATCTTCTTTTTCCTTAAACTTAATTCATGTATTTTGCTATGAATGATTTTTTGAAATGATGTTTTAGAAAATACCTACTTATGGTAAACTTTCCAAATTCTTTCATGTCCCCAAATGTCTTTATCTATCCTCTTAGTTGATGGATTATGTGGCAGATTGTATTTTCCCAAAAATAACCACAGTAAGATTTCTAGTCCTAGAATTCTAGTTCAGAATTTTTCCATTCCCATCAAGACACAGAACCTACTACATCAAACTAAAAAGCTTCTGCACAGTAAAGGAAACAACCAAAAAAGAAAAAAGAAAGAAAAAAAAGGCAATCCACTAAATGGGAGAAGATATTTGCAAATGATATATCCTATAAGGAGTTAATACCCAAAATATATGAAGAACTCATACAACTTAACACCAAAAAACAATCTGATTTAAAAATGGGCAGAGGACCTGAATAGACATTTTCCCAAAGACATACAGATAGTCGCCAGAGATGAAAAGATGCTCAACATCATTCATCATCAGGGAAAATGCAAATCAAAACCACAATGAGCTATCATCTCACACCAGTTAGAATAGCTAGTATTAAAAAGACAAGAAATAACAATTGTTGGTGAGGATGTGGAGAAAGGGAACCCTCATGCGCTGTTGGTAGGAATGGAAATTGGTGTAGCCTATGGAAAACAATATGGAGGTTCTTCAAAAAATTAAAAATAGAAATACCATATAACCTAGTAATTCCCCAACTAGCTAGTTACCCAAAGAAAATGAAAACACCAATTCAAAAAGATATAGGTTCATGTTTTTTTTTTTTTAAAGTGGATTTTTTTTTTTTTTTTAAGATTTTATTATTTGCGAGAGAGACAATGAGAGACAGAGAGCATGAGAGGGAGGAGGGTCAGAGGGAGAAGCAGACTCCCCACTGAGCAGGGAGCCCGATGTGGGACTTGATCCCGGGACTCCAGGATCATGACCTGAGCTGAAGGCAGTCGCTTAACCAACTGAGCCACCCAGGCGCCCTAGGTTCATGTTTTATTGCTGCATTATTTACAATAGTGAAGATCTGGAAGCAGCCCACGTCCATTGATATAGATGAAGTGAAGGGATAAAGAAGATGTGGTATACATATACAAAGGAATGTTATCCATAAAAAGAATGAGATCTTGCCATTTGCAACAACACGAATTGAACTAGAGGGCATTATGGTAAGTGCAGTAAATCAGACAGAGAAAGAAATTCCATGATTTCACTTATATGTGGAATCTAAAAAACAAAACAAAACAAACAAATAAAAATAGACTCATAAATACTGAGAAAAAGGAACTGGTGATTGCCAGGCGTAAGGGAGGGAAAGGTGAAGCGAAGTTAAAGAAAAAAAAAAAAAAAAAAAGAGAGAGACAGTCTGTTTTCCTTCCTCTGACCAAGATTTTGCAACTGTTCTGACAAATTGCAGCAAAAGTAGTGATACCATCTCTCTCTCACACACACTCTCTCAACTTGATCCTGAGAACCTAACCACCATGTTGTGAGGAAATCCAAACTAGGCTGTGTGGAGAGACCATTTGGAGAGGCTCAGGTGGAGATGAACTGAGGCCCCCAGCCTATAGCCAGCATTAATCTCCAGACATGTGAGTAAAGAACCTTCAGAAGTTTCCACCTCCTAGCCTGTGTGTCTTCCAGCTGAACCCACAAACACTGTGGAACAAAGACAAGCCATTCTAGCTTTGTCCTCTCTAAAAAGCTGACCTAAATTCCTGTTGTATTTTACCATCTGAGTTTTGGTGTCATTTGTTACAAGGCCATAGTAACCAGAATACATTTTTTAGCCAGCAAAGAAAAAATGCAAGCTCTTTTATATCTTTTTACAAGGGCATGAATCCCATTCATGAGGGCTCCACCTCATAACCTAATCACCTCTCAAAGGCTCCACCTCTTAATACCATCACCTTGGGGATTTGGATTTCAATACATGAATTTCTGGGGGACACAAATACTGTCAATATCAGAGTCCATAAAGAAACTTTCTAAGGTGATGAAAGTTTGACTCCTTTTATTAATTCTATTTTCCAGAAACTTGGACCAATTGCTACATATACTTCAGTTTTAGAAAACATAAACCTTTCAGCTTTTCGGGGCGCCTGGGTGGCTCAGTCGTTAAGCGTCTGCCTTCAGCTCAGGTCATGATCTCAGGGTCCTGGGATCGAGCCCCACATCGGGCTCCCTGCTCGGCGGGAAGCCTGCTTCTCCCTCTCCCACTCCCCTTGCTTGTGTTCCCTCTCTCACTGTGCCTCTCTCTGTCAAATAAATAAATAAAATCTTTTAAAAAAAAGAAAAAAAACCTTTCAGCTTTTCAAAGTGACCCATTTCTTATGGAGTGAACCTCGATATGATGTGCTAAATTCTGACTTGGATTCTTCTCAATTCAGCTTCATCTTTTTTCATGATTATTGTTAACATGTTGCACAGTCAGACATTAGGATGCCTGTTTTGTGTTGTGATTTTTAACCTTTCCTCCCTGATTTTCTTGGCATTTTAGTTAGAAGCTAAAGAAAAAATGATTTGAAAATGTTAGGTGGATGCCATTTTGAACCAGAACTTTCAATTACATTAAGAAAGCAGCTGATTGCAATGATAGATTTTAATCTATGATGGTTTTATTGGAATTATTTGGAGAGATGGGAAGACATGTGGATAAAATGTAAAAATAGTGATTTTTATCATATTTGGATGCTGAATCTTTAGAGGCACAAAGATAGATATTCGAATTTCCTGATAAGAATTTCAAGGGTAGAAAAGCCCAGGGTGATGGATAAGAAATTGTTGGACTGAGTTATTGAGTTTGGAGAAGAACATACCTGATTAGAATGGTAATAAAGTTCTTTGGAAAAAATTGAAGTCTAGGCAGACAATAAGGTTTATATGCTGTGGCTTCAGGTGCTAATGAATAAGATGTTATGACAAGCAGATTTCAGCCTTTGACACCTAATTGCACTTTTTCACAAAGGTAAAAAATGTGTGCTGTTATGGTTAATTTTATGTGTCAACCTCATTAGATCGTGGTACCCAGATATGTAGTCAATCATTATTCTAGCTCTTTGTATGAAAGTATTTTTAAAATAAGATTAACACTTAAATCAGTAGACCTAATAGAGCTGATTAGCCATCATAATGTGGGATAAGCCTTATCTGATATGGGGAAGGCTTTAATAAAAAATTGACTGCCCCAAGAAGAGAGAATTCTGCCAGCAGACTGCCTTTGGACTTGAACTACAGATAAACTCTTCCCTGGGTCTGTAGGTTATTGGCCTATCCTTCAGATTTTGGACTTGCCAGCCTCCTTGATTGCATGAGCCAATTCTTCAAAATCAATCATTCTCTCTCTCTCATTGCATTAGGGTTCTTCAGAGAAACTGAAGAGAAGCTCTGAAGAACTCTGACTTATACAGTAGGTGGGGAAGGGGGTAATATATTGATTTTAAGAACTTGGCTCATGTGATTATGGAAGGTGGCAAGCCCCAAATCTGCAGGGTGAGCAGGCAGGCTGGAAACCAGGGCAGAGCTGATTTGCAGTTCAAGTCCCAAAGGTTTCTGAGGTAAAGCTGCAGAATTCCTTCTTCTTCAGGAAACCTCAGTCTTTGTTTTTAAAGGCCTTCAACTGATTGGATGAAGCCCACCCATGTTATGGAGGGTCATATGCTTTCTTCAAAGTCTACTGCTTTGACTGTTAATCTCATGCAAACATGATGCTTTCACAGAAACATCCAGGCACCTTGGCCCACTCAAGTTGATACATAATTAATCATCATACACACCCTATTTCTCTGTAGACCCTTGTCTAATACACCGACAGCTTTCTTCCTGGCACTGTGCATGAGAGGTTGAATAATAAAATCATCCATCAAGATGTGGTTTGCAAGTTTATTAATTTAGAGTAAATATAATTAATATAAAATTATGGGGGCAGAGGATTAAGTATATTCTCTTTTTCTTTTTATATTTAAAGACACTAGGCATGGAAGCTCCAATTCTGTCTGCACCATTACCTGTACTCACATCATGGACTATTTATGGACTATTTAACATTTGCCGTGCACTGGGGTTACAGCAGAGAACAATGCAACCCCTGCTTCATGGAGCTTACATTCTTACTTCTGTTGTGGTTTTACCCATTAAAACAGATATCTGTTCTTTCAAATGTGATATGATTTATAATAGTATTTCAACCTCTTTGAAAAAATATCATTCTTTCAAAGAACTCTTGCACTACTCAGCATAGGAAAAAAGCTGTTAGTTGACTGACTGACCATTTATCAGAGTGGATTGCCTTATCTGTCTTTTGGAAAATCTGTGGATTGTAGTCAGGAGACAAAATACTTCTTTTGCTTCCTGAGGACTGAAAGGTTTCTATATATTAACCTTGAATAAGTCATATTACTTTTCTAAACATAGTTCGGTGACATGTCCCTCAAAATGTTTGCAACAGCAAATATATGGCTCTCATAGGGAGAGTGATTGCTCATGGAAATAGAGATGTGCCAAAGAGATATCCTTGCTCTCAGTACTTAAGAGTGCAAGAATATAGTTCTTTATTAAATAAGAACTCTCTTCCTTTCCATGTTTGATGCTTCTTGTTCTATGTCTTTTTCTCCTTGGATGAATTCTGAGATAAACTACATTTCTAAATATGTAAAAATGAATAAGGTGGTGCCCTGTTTTAGAGATGAAAGCCTCTCACTTTAAATCAAAAGCTAGAAATGACTAAGCTTAGTGAGGAAGATGTGTCAAAGCTGAGACAGGCAGAAAGTTAGGCCTCTTGTGCTAAATAGCCAATCTTTGATTTTTGTTATATATTCTCTCTGCTGTTTAATTGTATTCTAGAGTACAAACATACAGCATATATAATATTAAATATAATTAAACACATAATTATTTGCTCCTTTGAATGGAAGCACCCAGGAAAAGAATAGCTGACTTAAATAGTAAGAGTATTTTTAACTTAAATAAACTGCCTAAACTGTTTTCCAAAATTATCGTATTATTTTACATCCCACTTGGCTTAACATAAGTCACAGAGATTTTTCTTACATTTTCTTCCAAAGGTTATAATTTTAGGTGTTATATTTAGATCTATTATCCATTTGAGCTACATTTTGGATATGGCACAAAATTAGGACTATATAAATTTTAGATTTGGCTTGATTTATTTTCTACAAAAAAAAAAATCCTACTGGGATTTTGATTGGATTTGCAATTCAATTTATAGATCAACTTGAGAACTAGAAGTTTAACAATATTGAGTCTTCTATTCATAACATAGTACTTCTCTTCATTTATTTATTTCTACTTTATTTTCTATCAAAAATGTTTTATAGTGGTGGAGCTAAGGGAGGATGGCAGAGTGGGAGTATCCTGAGCTTACCTTGTCCCACAGACACATGGAGGCAAGAGCTATATCTATACAACTAATTCTGAAAAAGATATAAAGACTGGCAGAATAGACCTTCCACAGCTAATCATAGATTAGGCCACATTGAAAGGGATAAGAGTGGCCAAGGTAGTTGGGAACCAAAACCCCAGAGTGACTAACCAAAAATGAGAGGGATACCAAAGCAAGAGGATCAGAGCCCACACTACATACTCCTAACACTGCACCTGTACCAGAAGAGTCTTGATCATGTCTGGCTTTGAAAAACAGTGAGACTTAGCTCTGGGAGAGCCACAGGGTGATAGGAAATTGAGTGCCCATCCTTAAAAAGCCAGATACTAAATAACTCAGCCTGAGACCCAGCACAGAAGAAGTGGTCTGAAAGCACCTGGTGTATATGTGAAGGAGATTTATTGACTAATCCTATAACATGTGCTGGAGGGGCAAGGATCTGTAGATTTCTCTGGGAACAAAAGAGCTGACAGGCACAATTTCTTTTTCTCTCCCCCTGCCTAGATGGCTGAAAGCTTGGTGGAGTGGGCACTAAGACACTCCATCTACCTTGCTAGCATTGCATGCTCTGTCCTGGCATTTCCCTATGGACCCACTCCACTCAACCTGCACACCTGGACAGGTGTCCCTCCAAAGTGGTTCCTGCCCCACCACATCTGGTAGGGATCCCTGGCTGGGACCACTCCAAAGTATCTCCTGTGTGTGGGAGGTGGGGAAGGCAAACCCTCACACCAGCATGCCAGCAATTCCTGCAGCAGGGCTTCTTGGCTAGCTGCACAGGAAGCAAGCCCTGCCCTCCCATGCTCTGCAGCTGTGGCAGAGAGGTAAACTGCAGTCAGCTAGGCTGATTATTGGCTCTGCCTACCAATGAGCTTCAGCAGCCACAGCCAGGCCTCTCAACAGTGTTGGGAGAAAACCCTGCCCAGTGTGTCCACAGCAGATGAAGCGGGTCATTGTAGTAGCTGGGCTGAAGGCAATCATGGCTCAGCCACAACAGGAGGTTCATGCTGCTCACAAGGGGGACACACCTGGGGTGGCTGGTTCTGGTGACCAGGGGAGATCACACTACGGGGCACCACAGGACCTCTTCTACACAAGGCCACTAGTTTTAACAGCAGGAAATGTAGCTGACCTATCTAATACATAGAAATAAACAGAGAGAGAAAATAAGGAGACAAAGGAATATGTCCCAAATGAAAGAGCAAGACAAAATCACAGTGAAAGAGCTAAATGAAATGGACATAAGCAATATGCCTAATACAGAATTCAAAGTAATGATCATGGGCTTGAGAAAAGAGTGGATGGACTCAGTGAGAACTTCAACAGAGAGACAGAAAATATAAAAAAAGAACTAGAGTTGAGGAATTGAAAAACTGAAATGAAAAACACACTAGAGGAAATCAATAGCAGACTAGAGGATAAAGAAGAATGAATCAGCAATCTGGAACACAGGGTAATGGAAAGCAATCAAGCTGAATAGCTAAACAAACAAATAAATAAAAATAGAGAAGAGGTTAAAGAAACTCTGTGACATCAGCAAGCATAATATTCAATTTACAGGGGTCTCAAGAAGAGGACAGAAAGAAGGGGGCAGAAAAGTTATTTGAAGAAACAATAGCTGAAAAATTCCCTAACATGGGGAAGGCAACAGACAGCCAAGTTCAGAAAACACAGAGAATTCCCTAACAAGATGAATACAAAGAGGTCCACACCAAGACATATAATAATTAAAATGGCAGAAAGTCATGATAAGAATATAATTTTAAAAGCAGCAAAGAAAAAGAAAACAGTTACCTAAGGGGGAAACCTCATAAGACTATCAGCTGATTTTTCAGCAGAAACTGCAAACCATAAGGGAGTGGTATGATATATTCAAAATGCTGAAAGGAAAACCTTCAAATAACAATACACTCTACCTGGCAAGATTCTCACTCATAATAGAAGGGTATGTAAAGAAATTTTCAGACAAACAAAAGTTAAAGGAGTTCATTACCCCTAAACCACCCTTACAATAAATTTTAAATTCTTTACATGCAAAGAAAAAGACCAAAAGTTTGAAAGGAAAAAATTTCCCAGGTAAAAGCAAACATATAGCAAAGGTAGTAGATTATTTACTTATAAAGTCAGTATGGAGGTTAAAACACAAAAAGAGTAAAACCTATTACATCTATAAAAATTAGTCAAGGGATACAGAAAATAAAAAGATTTAAAACATGAAATCATGTCATTAAAATGTGGAGGGGGGAGTAAAAATTTAGTACTTTCAGACTGTGTTTGAACTTAAGCAACCATCAACTTAATATAGACTACTATACACATAAGATGTTATATACAAACCCAATGGTGACCACAAATCAAAAATCTATAATAGATACACAAAGGAATGCAATCATAACACTAAAGAAAAACATCAAACCATAAGGAATAAGAGCAAGAGAACAAGAAAGGAACAGAGAAGAACTACAAAACAACCATAAAACAACTAACTAAATGGCAATAAGCACATACCTCTATCAACAATTACTTTAAATGTGAATGAACTAAATGCTCCAATCAAAAGTCACAGGGTGATGAAATAGGTTAAAACACACACACAAGACCCACTGATATGCTGCCTACAAGATACTCAATTCAGACCTAAAAACACAGACTGAAAGTGAAGGGTTGGAAAAATGTTTACCATGCAAAAGGAGGTGAAAAAAAAAGCTGGGGTAGCAATACTTTTATTACACAAAATGGACTTTAAAACAAAGTCTGTAGCAAGAGACAAAGAAGGGCACCATATAATGATAAAGGGAACAATCCAACAAGAAGATATGACAACTTTAAGTATCTATGCACCCAACATAAGAGCACCTAAATACATTGAACAAATATTAACAGATAAAGGGATAATAAAGGGAGAAACTGACAGTAATACAATAGTAGGGGACTTTAACACCCCATTTCCGAAAGGAAAACTTCCAAATTCATTCTACAAGGTCAGCATTACCCTGATACCAAAACCAGATAAAGATTACCAAAAAGAAAACTACAGGCCAATATCTTTGATGAATATAAATTCAAAAATTGTCCACAAATTATTAGCAAACTGAATTCAATACATTAAAAGTATCATTTACCACAATCAAGTTGTATTTATTTCAGGGATACAAGGAGGATTCAGTATTTGCACATCAATTAATGTGATATACCACATTAATAAGAGGAAGGATAAAAACCATATGATTGATCATCTCGATAGATGTAGAAAAAGCATTTGACAAAATTCAACATTTGTTCATAAGAACGCTCAACAAAGTAGATGTAGAGGGAACATACCTCAACCTAACAAAGATCATATATGAAAAACGTACAGCTAACAAGATGCTCAATGGTGAAAAAAAGTTTTTCCTCTAAGATCAGTTACAAGATAAGGAGTCCTCTTTCACCACTTTCATTCCACTTGGTAATGCAAATCCTAGCTGTAGGAATTAGACAACACAAAGAAATAAAATGCATCCAAATTGGTAAGGAAGAAGTAAAACTGTCACTACTTGCAGATAACCTGATACTATATATAGAAAATCGTAAAGACTCCACCAAAAAAACTATTAAAACTAATAAATGAATTCAGTAAAGTCATAGGATACAAAATTAATATACAGAAATCTGTTGCATTTCTATACCCTATTAATAAAAGAGCAAAAAGATTTATTAAGAGAATAATCTCATTTACAATTGCACCAAAAAGAATAAAATACCTAGGAATAAATTTAAACAAGGAGGTGAAAAATACTCTGAAAAATAGGGCATTGATGAAAAAAAATGAAGATGACATAAACAAATAGAAAGATATACCACGCTCAGAGAAGAATTAATATCATTAAAATGTCTCCACTGGTCAAAGATATCCACAGATTTAATGCAATCCTTATCAAAAGGCCAACAGCATTTTTCACAGGAGTAGAACAAATAATCCTAAAATTTGCATGGAACCACAAAAGACCTTGAATGACCAAAAGAGTCTTGAGAAAGAACAGCAATGTTGGAGGTATCAGAATCCCACATTTCAGGATTACTAGGAAGCTACAGTAATCAAAACAGTATGGTACTGGCACAAAAACAGACATATATATCAATTGAACAGGATAGAGAGTCCAGAAATAAGTCCACACTTAAATATGATTAATCTACAACAAAGGAGGCAAGAATATGCAATTGGGAAAAGAGAGTCTCTTCAACAAGTGGTACAGGGAAAACAGGACAGCTACATGTAAAAGAATAAAACTGGACCACTTTCTTACACCATGCACAAAATAAACTCAAAATGGGTTAAAGAGCTAAATGTGAAACCTGAAATCCTAAAACTCCTAAAAGAAATGAAGGGCAGTAATCTCTTAGGCATTGATCTTAGAACATATTTGTGGATATGTCTTCTCAATCAAGAGAAACAATTAAAAAAAAAATAAACTATTGACTCTACACCAAAATAACAGAAGGCAACCTATGGAATGGGAGAAGATATTTGCAAGTGGTATATCCAATAAGGGATTAAATATCCAAAATATAAAAAGAACTTACACAACTCAACACCAAAGGAACAATCTGATTAAAAATGGGCAGAGGACCTGAACAGACATTTTTCCAAGGAAGACATGCAAATGGCCAACACACATATGAGAAGACACTCAACATCACTCATCACCAGGGAAATGCAAATCAAAACCACAATGAGATATCACTTCATACCCGTCAGAATGGCTAATATAAAAAAGACAAGAAAGGCAAGAAATAACAAGTGTTGGTGGGGATGTGGAGAAAGGGGAACCC
Organism: Halichoerus grypus; assembly: GCF_964656455.1. Classification (NCBI taxonomy): domain Eukaryota; kingdom Metazoa; phylum Chordata; class Mammalia; order Carnivora; family Phocidae; genus Halichoerus; species Halichoerus grypus. The sequence goes on from NC_135714.1 coordinate 191,417,916, forward strand.
TCATGCACTGTTAGTAGGAATGTAAACTGGTAGAACCCTTGTGGAAAACAGTATAGAAGTTTCACAAAAAATTAAAAGAAAAATACCATATGAACTAGTAATTTCACTACTGGGTACTTACCCAAAAAAACCAAAACCACTAATTTGAAAAGATATATACAATGTTTATTGTAGCATTATTTACAGTAGCCAAGGTACGGAAGCAACCTGTGTCCATCAATAGATAAATGGATAAAAAAAGAAATGTTATATATAAATACAACAGAATATTATTCATCCATAAAATAGAATAAGATCTTGCCATGTGCAGCAACATGGATGGACCTAAAAGGTATTATGCTAAGTGAAATAAGTCAGAGAAAGATAAAAACCATATGATTTCACTTCTATGTGGAATCTAAAAAACAAAAACAAAGAACAAATAAACGGACTCTTAAATACGGAGAACAAACTGGTGGTTTCCAGAGGGGAAGTAGGTGGGGTGATAGGTGATACAGATAAAGGGTATTAAGAGTTACTCCAGTTATAGGGGCGCCTGGGTGGCTCAGCGGTTAAGCGTCTGCCTTCGGCTCAGGTCGTGATCTCAGGGTCCTGGGATCGAGCCCCGCATCAGGCTCCCTGCTCGGTGGAAAGCCTGCTTCTCCCTCTCCCACTCCGCCTGCTTGTGTTCCCTCTCCCGCTGTGTCTCTGTCTGTCAAATAAATAAATAAAATCTTTAAAAAAAAAAAAAAAAAAAAAAAAAAAAAAAAGAGTTACTCCAGTTATAAAATGAGTAAGTTACAGAGATAAAAAATACAGCATAGGGAATATAGTTAATAACATTGTAATAATTTTATATGATGATAGATGGTGACTACACTTATCATGGTGACACTGAATAATGCATAGAATTGTGGAATTGACAAGTAGTACACTTGTAACTAATATAACATTGTATATCAACTATATTCAATAATAATAAAAAACATTTTATATCTTTAATGTAAATTTTGCACATATTTTGTTAGGTTTATACATTCACTCATTTTTAGTACAGATGGTATTTTTTAAATTTGGATTTTCCAATTATTCACTGTCAGAAAGACATTTGATTTATATTGATCTTGATTGTGCAACCTTACTAAACTCCCTTATTTCAATAGCATTTAAAAAATTATTTGGAATATTAATGTAAACAATCATAACAAACATAGGTGTTTTTTTTTCAAATCTGTGTGTCTTTTCTTTTTTTTTTTTTTTTTTCCTCTCTCTTGCCCTTTTTGCTGTTTAGGACTTTAAATACAGCATGAAATAGAAGTGAGAGAGTTGACCTTCCTGTCCTGTTCCTGTTCTTGGAGAAGCATTCAGGCTTTCATCATTAAAGAGAAAACTGAAAGCTCTTCATGAATGACTTTTTATCAAGTTGATAGAGTTCCCTTCCATTCTAATTTGCTGATAGTTTTCATTATAAATGGATATGAATTATGTCACATGATTTCTGCTCATCTATTTAGATCATGCAATTTATCTTTTCTTAGTATGATATGCCAAACTACAGTGATCACTTAAAGGTTGAACCAATCTTACAGTCCTAGAATAAACCATAGTTGGCAATAAAATGTTATCTTTGATTTGTACAGGTATGTCTGTACATAGCAGTGCTTTGTCTTTTTTTAAAAAAAGCCTTTTCTTTAATCTTATTTGTCCTGAAAATACAAAGCAACTTTAGAAGTGAGTTGTCCAAATCACCACCCACTGAGAGCCCAGAGCCCCTCTGGGGACCCTGAGCACACACTGTCTGTGAATCCTGTAGACACTCTTTTTGTTCTGGACACCATGCTCCTGTTCAATCAATTTTCAACTCCATGCTCTCTCTGTTCACTCAATCCAGCTTAAGCTAACTTTCCTGCAGGGAGGCAGTGATGAAAACAGAATTTCTCTTTAGTCTGAGGTGTAGGAAGGTTGTTTATGGTTTTGGCAAAAATTAACGCTTTGTGTCTCATTTGCTTTCTTTGTAGTTGGCCCCACACCCTCACTTGCTAAAAGGTCTTGAGCAGTTTCCTGACTTTCCTTGTATTCTTTATTTCATTTGAAAAGGGGAGAGGTGTAAAATTAATATATCACTGTACTCTTTTATTCTATTTTAGAGTAGAAAACTGGTGGGAAATCAAAGAAATCCTGATTTTTTTGCTTTTACTTAGAAAGCATGTGAATCTTTGCTTTCCTCACCTCCCATAACTCCCTGGAGGGCTCCCCTGGCCATTTCCACTTTGCATGTAGGTCCCAGGCTACCTCGGTGAACCATGCCCTTGCTGGATTTTACCAGGTTGGCAGAAATCCCGGTTGCAGGACAGGGACTGGAGTCCTGCTGTTCCCACTGTGGGGTGTGATAGACAAAAGGGCCAGTGCACATGGGCCCCCTGCTGGTCATGCTGCTCACCTCCCCTGTGAAGGTGGCCATTGATCGGCAAGGCTGAAGGGTTCAAAATGTGACTGTGTCTATATAATACTGCTTCCTGGTGACTTGTCTCTACATGACGTGCATTCAAAGCATTGGCAATGTGACTCCAAAAGCCTGGAGGAATCATGGAGAGCAGCATGTGGTTCTCACAGAGGAACACAGAAAACCCTTCATAACAGCCTCCATAAATCGCTTTCCCTTTCCTCGAGACTTCCTGCTCAAGAAAGTTGTCACAATTCTGTCACTCGCTTCTTTCGTCCCTCTCTGACAATGCTATTTTTCAAACAGGGGTAACACGATGTTTTAACTCCAAAGGTAAGTCACTTCCTCAGATGGATGCTTTCCAGGGGTTCAGCATAGCCTTAGAGCTGGCAGGAGAGCCACGAAACCACTCTGGGAAGTGACAATAACCTTGGCTCATGTTAGAATCCTGCTCAGGCTTGGCTCAGCGTGCAGCACCTGGGAGACACAATTCTGCAAAGAGGAAGAGGTTTTAAGGAAGTCCACAGCTACCCTTTGTTCCCTCCCATTATCTCTCTCGACCCTACTTCTCCCACATTCACCTCCTGCCCGCTCTGCCTCCCTCAGTCTTTTTGGAAACTTTCTTGCTGGCTGGCTGATTTGTCAGTCAGTTGGGAAGATTGTTTATTGAATCCCTGATGTTATTAAAGTCACTGTCAAGAGATCAAAGAGTGATAATAGGGATAATTATAATATCATATTACAGAGGGTGGTGCTTAGCTTTCCGCAAAATATAGAAGGAATGTGTACAGGAGTGTGCTCTTGTCAGGTCCTCTGAGTCCTCCTGCGACTTGATGGAGTAATACTGGCTCAGTGTCAGCTAGGGAGGGAAGGGCCACTCAGGGGCCTGTGGGGTGCTTACTATGTCTCTGCTCTCCTCCCTCATCCTGTTGCCTTTCTTTGCCACTCCCAATGAAGGAACAGGATTGCGTGGACCTGCAGAGGAAGCAGCTGCTCAGAGCTTTAACCTAACCCTAAGGGTGACCTAAGGCTGCTCTCCATTGTGTGTGCTCTCTTTAAAATCCTTGGCTTTCTTTTGAAAATCTTTTAGCCCCTGGTGGAAACAAATTTCTCAGCTCAAGATGGAGCTGCTCCTGCCGGGCAGGGTGACATGTTAGCAAACTGAACTTTTGTGTTTCTGTAAGTACTCCACCAGAAACATTATATCTGGCCAGCCAATTCCTAAACTCCAAGCCAATGCTGAGATCTATACTTACTTCCTTGTCCCTGATCTTTCTGAATAAGGTCAGATATGCAACCCCAGCCAATCATGCCCTGTGTCTTCATTGTCATTTCTAAAGCTCTATAAAAGCTGCTCTTGGCCAAAATCCCTCAGAAAGTGTGCTCTCTTTCCACGGATTGTGTTCCCTTGGAATAAAAGACATCAGAACTCAGGGGCCTGGGTGGCTCAGCTGGTTAAGCGTCCAACTCTTGATTTCGGCTCAGGTCATGAGATCAAGCCCCATGTCGGGTTCTGCACTCAGCGAGCAGTCTGCTTATCCCTCTCCCTCTGCTCCTGCCCCCACCCTCTCTCTCTCAAATAAACACATAAATAAAATCCTTAAAGAGAAGATATCAAAACTCATTACTGAACTGTTTTTTCTCATTTGACACCCTACAGCTGAGGACTTGCCTGCAGTGGTCCTTGCCAACCATCTTTGACATCTCTACTCTCTCTTAGACTAGATGCAGCTATTATGTGGCTTTTACTGGTGCATTGGGGTCTACTGGGTTCCAGGAACTCTGAAGTGTTGCAGGCTTACAGTGCAACCCTTCCCTGCCTTCCCTCAGTCTTTCTTACCAAGAGAACCATGTCTATGAAAAAATTAGCAGGATGAGAATTTCAGAATAATCCATTTATTTTTGAGCTAGCACCTAATAACTCCCAAACCTCTTTAATAAAAGTCTGGATTAGAATACCCTGCATGGGGCAAAAACCACCTTGAGAAAGAACAAATCTGGAGGCATCACACTTCCTGATTTCAAACCATCAAACCCTGTTACAAAGCTACAGTATCAAAACAGTGTGGTATCAGCATAAAAACAGAGAGCTCAGTGGAACCTAGAAATAAACCGACACTTATATGATCAATTAATGTATGACCAAAGAGTCAAGAACATACAATGGGAGAGCCCAGTCTCTTCAACAAATGGTGCTCGAAAACTGGACAGCCACATGCAAAAGAATGAACCTGGATCACTTTCTCACACCATACATAAAAATAAACTCAAAATGGATTAGGATACCCAGCACGGGCCTGGAGGCTAAAATAGCACCTCCTATTCCCGTGAGCACCAGAAAAAGGAGAGGAAATAGAAATGAGAATGAACAGGAAACAGGTCTGTCCTCCCAGTTCAGGCATAGAAATTGTGGAAAAGAAAGAGTTATAGATAAGGATAAATAGTCCTGCTCCCAAGAAGCCTGTCAGGCTTTGCTCTTGCTTAGTGTAAGGTGGGAAGTAAAAGTATGAGTATAAAAAATAGAGGAGTTGAAATTTTGGTTTCTCAAACCTAGTAATCAAGAGACTTTCTGGGCTGCTTTCCTTTCTTTCCTTTTTTCTTTCTTTCCCTCTTTCTTCGGATACTCTTCCTTTGGCCCAATTTTCTCAGGTAGACCTGTGAATGTGCCCTTTTTACCTCCAGTAGTAAAATATCAATTTGTCCTAACTCTTTCCCTCTCTCTACTCTAGATCTTGGGGGAGCCTCCAAATTTTAAACAGTACTCTAATGCTACAGACAAAATGTCCACCATGGCTTAATAAGCCAGGCCATTTTTAGGACTCAAGCAGGATATCAGAATTCTGTCAGGTGAAAGAGAATTATAATTCAATTAAGTAGAAGATAAAGGTTCTGCTATTATCAAAGAATATTTAGTTCTGTTTGGTTTAAAGGTGTTCTTTAGGTTTGGCACAGAATACTGATAAATAGTGATGTTAATTGTTCTTGAAGTGAATTAAGACAACTTTGCTTCTGGTGGTGTCTATGTAGGAGTGGGTTCATAGTAGCATCAAACTATCATTTGAGCTTCAGAAAATCATTGAAAGCCACTTTCAGAAAATTTGTAAAATCCAAAATACATCTCAAAATGTATGTTTTAAAATAAATAATAAAGCATTTTATTTTATTTTTTAAAGATTTTATTTATTTATTTGAGAGAGAGTACATGAGCAGGGGGAAGGGCAGAGGGAGAAGCAGACACCCCACTGAGCAGGGAGCCCGATTTGGGGCTTGATCCCAGGACCCCAGGATCATGACCTGAGCCAAAGGCAGCCGCTTAACTGACTGAGTCACACAGGTGCCCCAATAATAAAGTATTTTAAATGGATTTCATATTCTACATGGAAATTTGAACATTCTTTTAAAAAGATTTATTTATTTATTTGTGAGAGAGACAGACAGAATGAGCAGAGTGAGAGCAAGGGAGTGCAAGCAGGGGGAGAGGCAGAGAAGAGGGAGAGAATCTCAAGCAGACTTCCTGCTGCGTGCAGACCCTGACATGGGTCTCCATCTCATGATCCTGAGACCATGACCTGAGGCAAAACTAAGAGTCAGCTTAACTGACTGAGCCATCCAGGTGCCCCAGAAATATGAATTAAATTAAGTATGAATTTAATTTGACATTGATTTATATTCTATTTCAGTGTTATCATTCTGTATGTGTTTAAACATGTATAAAAATTACTATACAAATATTTTGTTGTGTTTTTGAAAGACCCAAAGAGAAAGTTTGTCTCCCTTTAGCTATCAATATGGCTTTTGTTAACATTCACACTTAGTTGCTCAGTATACGAATGTGGTAAATTAACGTTAGGGACATTAACATTCCCCTATTTGGGAATTTGCCATCAATTATTTCATCATAGCTAGATAAAAATTCATCTTAAATGAGTGGGAATTGTTTGACGTTTTCTTGTTTTGAGAGGAAAATAATAGATACATTCCATTTTTAAAGAATGTTTTATCTATTTAGTGCATATATTTAAGAGTATGGTGAATTTATTCAGACAATGCTTCAGGAACTGTTAACACACACCTTAATTTTGACATATAATCACACCGCTAATGTCTACACTTTTCATCATGGGGAAATGGTTCACTGACAGCCTGAACATGAAGTAATATGCTACAACCAGCCTGAGTAGTAGTTACCATAGCAGGGAAGCAGTTCCAAGAATGGAAGCGTTAGATATCAGCTTTAAATTGGTGTTTTGATCTACATTTTGTTTCAGGTTCAGAAATTTTACCACTATTCTTACCGTTTGGCCTCAAAATGTGCTTAGACAAGTACCTCCAATGTATTTAATAAGGTAAGTTGGATCCATTTAATATTTAAAAATTTTTCCATGAAGAAGCATTTTCAGATAATCTTACATGGTTTAGAAAAAAAGTATGACTAAATATAAAGTGCACACTTGACATAAATATCTGCCTGTATATTTTATGATTAAAAAAATAATCTCAGTGAGCTGAAAAGGTTTATACAATTATCTTCCTTCACTTTGCACATTTAAGCAGAAACACAAAAACTGGTCTAACAGCATATTGCAAATGTAGGAAAGGTATAGCACATACTAGTGGGCAAATAGCAACATTCACTTATAACAAATTCCCTGGCATGGCCTTGTTCGATCATTACACGTACAGAACACACTAAAATAGAAAAGAGAAAGCCCATCTTTGAGACTACTACATCAACTTTACTTATAAGAAACTAAGCTTGACTTTCTGAAATATTTCATATGACCACCTAACAGGCTAGGAAGGAAATATTGTATTCATTCAAAGGATAATGAAGTGATAATTGTAGTGAAAATTAGCCTTTGTCTGGAAGCCAGGAAATTTGAATTCTTCATCTGGTCCTGCTGTTAGCCAACCATGTAACTGCTGCTATAAATTTGCTTCACCTGTATGATCTCAGATTCTTAATTTATAAAATTGCAGGATTTAAATTCCTATTTAATTCTATCATTCTCTGATTTTCTTTTTGGGATTTGAACTGTTATAGGTGAATTTTTACTCCCTCTCCTGGTGGATAAGAAAGAGTATAGCAATAAAAAAACACCATAATGAAAATGCTTTTATTAGTTGGCATCTTGGCTTAGAAAAACACTGTAAGAAAATGATTTTAAATAGCATCCTAGGTTAGAAAAGGATGTATTTAAATTTTAATTATGTTCGATTTCTAAATTAAATGTTCATCAGATGCATAGATTCTAAAACTGCATTTTTGTGACTTCAATTATTTAACTAACTATAATTAAAACTTGTAGTTTGTCTTAATTACAGTAGAGATTTTAAAAAAACTATTCATCATGGAATTTTCAAACATTATGGAAGAAAGATGAACTCTCACATACCCATCACCTAGCCTTAACAGTTGCCATCCTGTGATCACTCTTTCATCTCTTTCCTCCTTACTCCTCCTTCACCCCTGAATTATTAAATAACAAATTCTAGATATTTTATTATTAACAAATATGCCAGTGTATATTCCTAAAACATAAGGATTCTTTAATATAAATGCAATATTATTAGTATACCTAAAATCAACAATAACGTTAATATAATCAAATATCTGGTTAGGATTCACATTTTTCCAGTTCTTAAAAGTGTTTGGTTTATAGTTGGTTTATTTGCATCAGGGTCTAAACAAGATCCACATATCACATGCGTGTGATTATGTATCAAGCCCTTTTAATCTGTAACAGTTAAAAAAAACTGTAATAAAATCAACTGCTGAAAAAAAAAAGCTGTAATCTGTAACAGTTTTCCTTCTCTCCTTTTTCTTACCATTTGTTGAAGAAACCCAGTCATTTATCCTATAGCATTCCTCAATTATAGATTTTGTTTATTATATCCCTCTGTGGTCATTTTCCTCTATCACCAGTAACTAGATCTAGGACCTTGATCAGATTCAAATTCTATTCAATACTTTTCTTCCTTTCTTTTTTTCTCTATTCTTTTTTTTTCTTTTTCCTTTCTTTTCTTTCTTTCTGCAACTATACTTCATAGGTGGTACTGTCTTTCTGGGATATTAAGACTGCTCAATGGTTCTGGTTCCCTTTACTGTCTATTTAACATGTGATCAAGTTGTTCCTTCATTAAGCTTAACTTACAGTATGTAGTAAAAGAGTTCATTTCCATTTCTCACAGTATTACATTTAAGGTAATCAGATATTCAAGAAGAATCTCTAAAACTTCCTTTTTATTTATCTAGATTCTGTTTTATCAGAAATTATAATTCAGTTAATATAGCCAAATATCATGTGATTTTTTTTACCCTTCCAGTTGGAAACATTTCATTGTTTATTAATATTTTCTTTTACCTGAAAAATACCTATGTTTTCTCAAATATCCTGTTATTTTCTATACTGAGTTCTCATTCTTCCCAGTAGTTAGACATAATCTTGTATTATTACCTTGGTTCGTGGTACATAGAAAAGTTATTTATTCAATATATTGTCTCTAGACATTATGAGACCAGTAATGTTTGCTGTTAAATAAAGTTGGCTTTGGAAAGATGAAATGATAGGAACAGTAAGTTTATCTAACTTTTATATTGATATGCATTCAACATTTATGCATATGAGACACATATAAAAGGCAACCTGGAAATAGTTGGCCTTGAGGAAAAGAACACGTATTATAGTTAAATGAACATCTGGAGACCATCAAGGAGAGGAAAGTGATGAAGAAGAGAGCAAGACACACGAGGCCATGAGAATAACACCTGGTGTTAGCATAGTGGTGTTTTTCCAGTTCCTAATTAATTAATGAGGACCTGTTACATGTTTTACATGGAAAATGAAATTGCAAGGAGAAAATGGATGCATATTCTAAGGACAATTACAAAATCATTTTCAAGTTTATCACCTTAGTCCCATTTATTTGAAAGATGCTTCAGTTTAGCGATGCATTGCTCTTCACTAATTTTTATATTTAGTAGGTTGGACTCAGATACACAACAGATTCTTCGAACAGACAGATATTTGGGTGCAGGAAGTTTACTGGGGAGTGCTCTTGAGATTAATACCTTCAGGAGACTGAAGGCAGCCAAATTGGTCCTGTCATCCTCCCCAGCAATGTGGGAATTGGTGCTTGGTAAGTGGTGAATCTGGGACTCTTCCACATTTTGCTACTTTTTAAAGGGAATAGGTTGAGCTTCACTAGTTCAAAATATAAAGATATAATAAGAAATAAATATTTGGTCTTCATCCCCAGCTCCTGGTACAAAGCTCCTAAAACTCTTGGAATTTCCTAAGTGGTAGGGGTGAGAGGAGTATCTTTTGTTATTCATAGCAAGCCCCTGTCAATGAGACCTGAGTTTATACTAATGAGGTAGCCAACTGTGTGATTAAAGGGTTAGAAATTTCAGCCCCAGCCTCTAACCAGTGGTCAATGACTTAATCATTGAAATGAAATTTCAGTTGTAATAAAACCTCCATAAAAAAACATTAAGCTATGAGTCTTCAGATAAGTGAACTCATGGAGGTGCTGGGAGGGTGCCACATCTGGAGAAGGCACAGAAACTCTGTACACATACACCCTGCTCCTCCCCCCAATATCCTGCCCTATGAATCTTTTTCATTTGGCTGTTCCTAAGAAGTGTGCTTTATAATAAACTGATAATAGTAGTCAACTGCTTTCCTGAGTCCTGTCAGCTATTCTAGCAAATTATTGAAACTGAAGATGGACATGGGGGAACCCCAAATTTACAGCTGGTTTGTCAGAAGTATGGGAGACCCATGACTTGTCATGGACATATGAAGTAGGGGAAGTCTTGTGGGTCTGAACCCTTAAACTGTGGGGTCTGTCCTAACTCCAGGTACTAAGTGTCAAAATTGAATTGAAACATTAAATCCCCAAGCTGGTATACAGAGAGTTGAAAAATTAGTTGTTGGTATGCAAAAAACCCCACATATTTGGTGGCAGAATTCTTCTGCAAGTAAAAAACAGATCCTAGTAGGTTTCTTTTATTTATGTATTCCTAACTAAAATTATTTTTAAAGCACATCTTGTATAGTTAGCAAATTATATCTACCATAGCATCCTTTAACCAAAAATGTATTGATATGTTTGAGAAAAACAATTTAAGAACAAGAATAGAAACTAAAATACTTTTCTGGTTATGTTTTACTTAATCAAAAATTACAGCCAGTACATCCACTCTAGATCTAGCTTGTGAATCAGAATCCCGTCTTCTGGTGTGAACCAGAAGATAAGAATGAGAGACAAAAAAGAGGCAAAGTGGGAGAGGAAGGGTCCAAGATGGCAACATAGGAAGACTCTGAACTCACCTATTCAACAGAACCACCAAATCTATACCTGTATATAGAGCGATTCCTCCTACAAAAGAACTGAGAGCTGACTGAAAGTTTCTGCACAACAGATAGAGAAACCACATAGAGAGAAAATGGCAAGAGAGAGACACGGTAATGAAGGGAATCTCCACTTCCAACATTGTGAACTGCAATGGGGAGGGAGAGTAATGAAGCATCATGAACAGATTCAACCTCTGCAGGGACACAGAAAACAAAAAAAAATCCATGGTTTTAAAAGACAAATAGAATATAAAAGATCCAGCCCTAGAACTCCACCAAACAGCAGGGGAGATGCTGGTACTCTCCTTGTGTCAGAGGGACTGGCAAACACCATGATTTACTTTCCCCCTTCACTGTGATGGTGCAGATGGGAGCAGGGTCCAGGTGTCCTAGCAAGCCTATCGTCTTGGTGAGCCCCAGTCCCCTAACTCCATACCAGCTCCAGATACCCCACAAAGGTGGCCCCAGCACATGCACACTGAGTACCCGTGGTCAGCACTCATTACAACTCCAGCCATTTGCTAAGATGACACAGTCAAAACATCCCAGAAAACTCCAGGCCTACACCATTTAGTTCCAGATGACTTGCCAGGGCAATCCCTGCAGAGAGTGACCTTCGACCTCTAAGCCTGTACCTCCCTCAACAACAAATGCCCTGCAGATCACCCCCTGCATGGAGCATCCCAGAAACCCCTGGCCTGTGCCCACTTCACCTTCAGCTGTCCTGCCAGGGCACCCTCAGCATAGAGAGCCCCAGGATCTGCCAGCCTGTACTCACTTCAGCTTGCACCCACTTGCCAGGGTGCCTGCTGTGTGGAGAGCTCTGGGAACACCCTGGCCTATGCCCATTTCAACTGTGGCCATCCAACCAGGGTGGCCCCAGCATGAAGTACCCTGCCTTCCCATTCCAGACACAGCTCCAGCAAGTCAGCCAAAGTCACCAGGCATACACAGTCCACACAGGGAATGACCATACTCAAGACTATTCCTTCAAATTTAGGAGAAGTAGCTATTCTGGCTAATTCATAGAAACAAACACAGAAAGTCAAACAAAATGAGGGGACAAAGAAATATGCTACAAATGAAAGAATAAGATAAAACAAAACCTCAGAAAAATAACTAAATGAAATGGAGATAAGAAATATGCCAAATAAAGAGTTCAAGGTAATGGTCATAAAGATGCTCACAGAGCTGGAGAGAAGAGTGGATGAATTCAATGAAAACTTCAATAAAGCAATAGGAAATATAAAAAAGACAACCAATCAGACTTGAAGAATACTGTAACTGAAATGAAAAATACTCTAAAAGGAATCAACAGCAGATTAGGGGATGCAAAAGAATAGATCAGTGATCTGAAAGACAGGGTAATGGAAAACAACCAAGCTGAACAGCAAAAAGAAAAAAGAATTAAAAAACATGAGGATAGGATAAGGGATATCTTGGACAACATCAACCAAACAAACATTTGCATTACAAGGATTCCTTAAGGAGAAGAGAAAAGGGGGCAAAAAACTTATTTGAAGAAACAATAGCTGAAAACTTCAATAATCTGGGAGAAGGAAAGAGACATTCAGTTTCAGGAAACACAGAGAGTTCCAAACAAGATGAACTTAAGGAGGTCCACATCATGACATATAATGATTAAAATGTCAAAGATTAAAAATAGAGAATTTTAAAAGCAACAAGAGAGAAGCAACTATTAACATAGAAGGGAAATCCCATAAGGTTATTAGCTGATTTTCAGCAGAAAATTTGGAGGCCAGAAGAGAGTGGAATGATATATTTAAAGTGCTAAAAAGAAGAAATCTACAACTGACAATACTTTATCCAGCAAGGTTATCATTTAGAATTGAAGGACAGTTAAAAAGTTTCCCAGATAAACAAAAGTTAAATGAGTTCATCACCACTAAACCAGCCTTACAGGAAATGTTAGAAGGACTTTATTGAGTGGAACAAAAGAGGCCATAATCATAGTAAGAAAATTATGAAAGGAAAAAATGTCACAGGTAAAAAAAAGCAAACATACAGTAAAGGTAGGACAATCATTTATAAAACCAGTATGGAGGTTAAAATACAGAAGTAATAAAATCAATTGTATCTACAAAAATTAGTTAAGGGCACTCACAAAATAAAATATATAAAATATGACAACGTACACATAAAACTTAGAGGGGGGAATAAAAATTAAGTTCTAGAATGTGTTCAAACTTAAGCAACCATCAACTTAATATAGAATGCTATATGTTAAGATGTTGTATATGAACTTCATGGTGACCACAAGCCAAAAACCTGTAATAGATACACAGAAAATAAACAGAAAGTCAAGCATGACACTAAAGAAAGTCATCAATCACAAGGAAAGAGAGCAAGAAGAAAGGAACAGAAAAGAAACAAACAAACAAAAATCCTCCCCAAACAATGAACAAAATGGCAATAAAAACATACCTAAATGTTCCTATCAAAAGACACAGGGTGATTGAATCAATTCAAACAAACAAACAAATAAGACCCATCAATATGCTGCCTATAGGAGACTCACTATAGACCTAAGGATATATACAGACTGAAAGTGAAGGGATAGAAAAACTTTTACCATGCAAATGAAAGGGAAAAGAAAGCTGGAGTAGCAATACTTACTTATATCTGGCAAAATACACTTGAAACAAAGATTACAACAAGAGACAAAAAGGATACACATAATGATAAAAGATCAACCCAAAAAGAGGATATGACCAATTGTAAATATCTATGCACCCAACTTAGGAGCACTTAAATACATATAGCAAATATTAACAGATATAAAGGGAGAAATTGAGGGTAATACAATAACAGTGGGAGACTTAACACCCCACTTACATCAATGGATAGATCATCCAGGCAGAAAATCTATAAAGAAACAGTGTCTTTGAAAGACCAGGTGGATGTAACATATATATACAGAACATTCCATCCAAAACCAATAGAGTACACATTCTTTTCAAGTGCATATGGAACGTTCTTCAGGACAGATCACACATTAGGTCACAAAACAAATCTTAATAAATGTATTAAGATTAATTATATCAAGCAAGCATCTTTTCCAACTGCAACTGTATGAAACTACAAATCAGTTATAAGAAAAACACTGGAATAAACACAAACATATGGAGGCTAAAAACATGCTAGTAGACAACGAATGGGCCAATGAAGAAGTCAAATAAGAAATAAAAAATACATTGGGACAAATCAAAATAAAAATACAGTGATCCAAAATCTTTGGGATACAGCAAAAGCTGTTCTAAGAGGGAAACTTACAGCCATTCAGGCCTACCTCAAGGAACAAGAAAATTCTCAAATAAACCTGAAGGGACTAGAAAAAGAACAAACAAAGCCCAAAGTTAGAAGAAGGAAGAAAATATTAAAGATCAGAGTGGAAATAAATGAAATAGATACTAACACAACAACAACAACAACACAAAACAATAAAACAGATCAGTGAAACCAAGAACTGGTTCTTTGAAAAGGTAAAATTGATAAACCTTTAGCTGAACTCATCAAGAAAAAGAGAGAGGACTCAAATAAATAAAATCAGAAATTAAGAAGGAGAAATAACAACTGACACCACAGAAATATAAAGGATTATGAGACTACTATGAAAAATAATATGCTAACAGATTGGACAACCTGGAAGAAATAAATTCCCAGAAAACATACAATCTTCCAAAACTGAGCCAAGAAAAAATAGAAAATATGAACAGATTGATTACTAGTAACAAAATTGAATTAATAATCAAAAAACTCCCAACAAACACAAGTTGGGGACCAGACAGTGTCACAGGCAAATTCTACCAAAGAAGAGTTAAATACTTATTCTCCTTGAACAATTCCAAAATATACAGGAGAAAGGAAAGCTTTCAGATATATTCTCTGAGGCCAGCATTACTCTATTACCAAAACCAGATAAAGACACTACAAAAAAAGAGAACTACATGCCAATATCTCTGATGATTATAGATGCAAATATCCTTAATAAAATATTAGCAAACCACATTGAACAATACAATAAAAGGATCATTCACTATGATCCAGTAGGATTTATTCCTGGGATGCAAGAAGGGTTCAATATTTGCAAATCTATCACCATGATACACCACATTAACAAAATGAAGTTTAAAAATCATAGGATCATCTCAACAGGTGTAGAAAAAGCATTTGACAAAATTCAACATCAGTTCATGATAAAAGCTCTCAATAAAGTGGGTTTAGAGAGAATATACCTCAACATCATAAAAGCCATATATGGAAAAACAACTAACATCATACTCAATGGAGCAAAACAGAGCTTTTCCCTGAAGATCAGGAAGAAGACAAGGATGTCCACTCTCACTATTTTTATTCAACATAGTACTGGAAGTCCTAACCAGAGCAATCAGACAAGAAAAAGGAATAAAAGGCTTCCAAACTGATAAGAAGTAAAACTTTCACTATGTAAAGATGACATGATACTATATATAGAAAACCCTAAAGTCTCTACCAAAAACTATTAAAAACAATAAGCAAATTCAGTAAAATTTCAAGACACAAAATTAATATAGAGAAATCTGTTATGTTTCTATACACTAACAACAGAAAGGGAAATGAAGAGAATAACTCCCTATATAACTGCACCAAAAAGAATAAAATATCTAGGAATAAACTTATCCAAAGAGATGGAAGACCTGCACCCTGAAAACTAAAAACCACTGATGAAAGAAATTGAAGATGATGTCAACAAATGGAAAAATATACTGTGCCCATGGATTGGAAGAATTAGTATTATTAAAGTGTCACACTACCCAAAGCAATCTACAGATTCAATGCAAGCTCTATCAAAATACCAACAGTACTTTTTACAGAATGAGAACAAATAATCCTAAAATTTGTAAGGATATTTGCAAATGATACATCCAATAAAGGGTTAATATTCAAAATATATAAAGGAGAGTTCATGAAACTCAACAGCAAAAATCAGCCAAACAATTCAATTAAAAAATGGGCAGAGTACCTGAATACAAATTTTTCCAAAGAAGATATACCAATGACCAACAGACACATGAAAAGATGCTCAACATCACTAATTATCAGGGAAATGCAAATCAAAACCACAATGAAATATCAGCTCACACCTGTCAGAATGGTTAGTATAAGAAAAACAATAACAAGTGTTGATAAGTATGTGGAGAAAAGAGAACCCTTGTGCACTGTTAGTGGGGATGTAAACTGGCACAGCCACTGTGGAAAACAGTATGGAGTTTGCTCAAAAAGTTAAAAATAGGGGTGCCTGGGTGGCTCAGTGGGTTAAGCGTCTGCCTTCAGTTCAGGTCATGATCCCAGGGTCCTGGGATCAAGCCCCACGTCGGGCTCCCTGCTCAGCGAGGAGTCTGCTTCTTCTCCCTCTCCCTCTGCCCCTGCCCCCCCCCCCCGATTCGTGCGTGCTCTCTCTCTCTCAAATAAATAAATAAAGTCTTTAAAAAAATTAAAAATAGAAATGTCATATGATCCAGCAATTCCACTACTGGGTATTTACCCAAAGGAAGTGAAAACACGAATTTGGAAAGATATGTGCACCCATACCTTATTGCAGAATTATTTACAACAGCCAAGATATGGACGTAACCTAAGTGCCCATTAGCAGATGAATGGATAAAGATGTGGTATACATGTGGAACAGACTATTACTTGCCCATCAAGAAGAATGAGATCTTGCCATTTCTGACAACATGGATGGACCTAGAGGATATTATACTAAGTGAAGTAAGTCAGAGAAAGACAAATACCATATGATTTTATTTATATGTGGAACCTAAAAAACAAAACAAACAACAAAAAAACAAAACCAGACCGATAAATACAGAGAACAAAGTGGTGGGGGTGGGTGGGAGGATGGTTGAAAAGGGGTGAAGGGGAGTGAGAGGTACAGGCTTCCAGCTATGGAACAAATAAGTCATGGGCATGAGAGGTACAGCTAGGAAATATAGTCAATGGCATTGTAATAGTGTTGTATATGGCAGAAGGTAGCTACACTTGTGGTAAACATAGCATATAAAGTGGTTCAACTTATACTTCAGTTAAAAAATAATAAAAGAAAAAAGAAGCAAAATGTAGTTTGGTCCTATTAAAAAACAAAATTCAACTCAGTAAATTTTAAAGATCTTATTGGCTTTTTTTAACTGTTCATGTATCAAGCGGCATCCAATCTATCAGACAGGAAGGATCTCTGAGGAGCTGTAGGAAATGAAAGATTTTTATAGGCAGAAGGGAGTAGAAGGAAGTTGTACTAGCACAAAGAAGACTGGCTGTGGCAAGATTACTTTCCTTTAAGGGATGGCAGGGGTCTCTCAGGCAGATGACCTCACTAGCGCTAACCAGGCTATTCCTGTTAGACCGATTTAAGATTCCATTTCTGGAGGAGCAGAACTGTAATTAAGTCTCAGTTTGGTGATGTGGGGCTTAGCACAACTGACTCCATTTTGGACCTGTTGTCTTGTTTTTAACAGTTCCCAGGTGGTCTCCACACTGTTTTGGAGAGAGCAGTGTGCTGGAGACAGCCTGGGTGACTTATGAATATGGCCACTCAAATGGTTGGAGTCCTAGGCAGTAGCAATGCTAGCATGCCTTATAAAGACCTGGTCCCCAGAATCACCTGATCCCCTGTTCTCTCCAACCTTAGTTTCTCCTACTTTTTTTTTTCTTAACAGAAGACCACAACCAATAAGTTGTTTTCTTATTCTTTTTTTGTAATTGTTGAACTCTGACTCTATACAAGCTTTTTAAAATATTAGTAGGGCATAGATAGTCACTGTGTTAAGACAAATTAAAAAAAATAACTCTTCTCTCACTTAATACAGTTCTTTAATACTGTATTAAATTATATATATATATAAATAATTATATATATATAAATAATACTGTATTAAACAAATACTTTGTTTTGGGGTCACTAAAATAGTATTTAGAGTTGTCAGCATGTATATTTTGAGCATCCCATAAAGTCTGTTTGCCACTGTATCCCTCATCTTATTGCATGTCCTGTTTAGACTTAAATTTGGGGCACACAAAATACATAGAAATAAATTGATTTAATTTATAAAACTACTTCAATCTATTAATTCAAATATAGAAAATGTGGCTCCATAGAATTTACTTGTTGAAAACATATTAGACTTCTGTAGATAGATCCCAATGAAAAAGAAACCTAAAGCACTGAAATAGAATTAGATTTTAAGTGCTCTATTTACATTCTCCATTCTTGTTTCCTTATCAGCCCAGACTCTACTATTAAAGAGAGACAACTGAACCAATTAACATACTTCCATGGTTCATTTCCCCATGAAACAAAAAACTAATTTTGCAAAGTTATTTTGGCTCCTTGTGCCACTCTTCCCCCTAACTTCTATGCATAAAAACCTTGGCATGTTGAAAATCTTCATTAAATATTTCTGAAGGAATGACTTTCAAGTGATATTCTACCAGACTTACGGCAGTAAAGAATAAATTTCATCATGCTGGCAAGCAGAGAAATGGAAATTCTAGGCAAGTTAAGGTGGATTATTTTCACTCAAGCTGATAGATAAAACCTGAGTTAGATTTAATAGATAAGGAGCATTAATTAAGGTAACTGATCTTTACCAAATGAAAGTTCTGAATTAGACATAAGTCAGCCTAGAGCTGACTGTAGAATTTTAGTAGTACCAAGACAATGCTGCCTGTTAACATTTGAAACTCCATAACTTGATTTTTCTTCCTTCCATATTTAGAGAAGAGTTTTACTATGAAAGAAATCCCAGAAGAGGACAACACATAAATATAAATGCACAATAGGAAATGAATGACTGGTCTCAAGAGGAAGAACCAAAATCAGATCTTGATGGCCAAGATATCTCCCAAAGGGATACGGGGCCCTGAAAGGGAGGATGAAAATCTCCAAGACAAATTTTCCTTTACAATTTTAATTTTCCTAAGTTTAATACTGGAGGATACAGTTTATATCTAAACAGACCAAGAATTATACAGATAACTTGGGCAAAAATAACCAGTTCTTGGCCGTATGGAATTATCTTTGGTATCTACACTGATGAGATTTGCCTTTTGGAAAGACTACTCTATTGTTCAATGTCAGGGAAAACTTTATTAAATATGAATTTGTCAGGGACACTCAGGTGAACATCATGCCAGACAACAAGACATTTATATTCAAACCATCAGACAGCCTCTTCTGACATCTTCATAGAAAAATGATGAGTCCATGCCACTTGTCAGGAGAAAGATATCACTACTTCTCTACCACTTTTTATAGCTCTAAGACCCCTTGAAGCTTTTATTTGTTTCAGGCTTTCATGAGTCATACTTTCAGAGAAATTTTTCTCATTATGTTAGCTGCCTCTGACATTCTCACATCCCACCACTCAAAGGAGAAACAGATTTGGTGTTTCATACATTTTGCAAAAATTGATAGAGTGATTTTAGCCACATGCAGATACTATCTGTCAGTCATATAAATCTCCAAATGATTGCACTCCAGATCTTTTCAGAGAACATGAAACTCCTTGCCTAAATGTTTCCGGATTCATTTTTCTGTAATTATATGCAACACATCTCCTTACTACTAACTGTACCCATTTCTTACTGATACCCAAGTCTGAGTATCAAAGGGGCCATCTTCCTTTTAAATATGAATCATCTCATTTGACTCTCAACTCTGGGTTCAGGGACTCTGTTTTTCCCATTTGCATCACTGTAAACGGATGCATACATATGCAGACCCTCTGTAGGTACACAGTACTCGTTTGCTGAATGGATTAAGAATGCTTATCAAAGTCCTACACTCATTAGAACAAAGTTTTTATTAACTTTTGTATCTAAATGTATAAAAAATACCCTTGTTTTTCACTTTCCAAGAAGTCCTTATATCATGGTAGTATATTTAGGACCATACATGAAAATATACTCTATTAATACCTTAATTTTTCCAAAAATGAACCATAACCAATTTCTTTTGAAAGAACGATAAGAACAGTAAACAACAACAAAGTTTTTGAGTAGAGTTGAAAAATATTTGGCCTGTAATTCTCCTTTTTTGTGGGGTCTTTGTGCAGTTTTGGAATCAAGCTAGTGCTGGCCTTGTAGAATGAATTTGGAAGTTTTCCTTCCATTTCTGTTTTTTGGACCAGTTTGAGAATAGGCATTAACTCTTCTTTAAATGTCTGGTAGAATTCCCCTGGGAAGCCATCTGGCTTGGACATTTTTGAGGGGAGATTTTTGATTACTGATTCAATTTCTAGTATGGGTCTGTTCAAATTATCTATTTCCATTATAGGCCAATAACCCTGATGAGCATGGATGTAAAAATTCCCAACAAGATACTAGCAAATCAAGTCCAACAGTACATTAAAAGAATTATTCACCACCATCAAGTGGGATTTATTCCTCAGCTGCAGAGGTGGTTCAATATTCTCAAGTCAATCAACATGATAAACCACATTAATAAATGGGATAAGAACCATATGATCCCCACAATAGATGCAGAAAAAGTATTTGACAACATCCAGCATCCATTCTTGATAAAAATCCTCAACAAAGTAGGGGTAGATGAATATACCTCAACATCATAAAGGCCACATATGAAAGATCAACAACTAATATCATCCTCAATGGGAATAAACTGAGAGCTTTTCCTCTATGATCAGGAATGAGTCAGAGATGTCCACTCTCACCATTCCTATTTAACATAATACTGGAAGTCTTAGCCTCAGCAATCAGACAACAAAAAGAAATAAAAGGCATCTAAATCAGCAAGGAAGAAGTCAAACTTTCACTATTTGC
Organism: Halichoerus grypus; assembly: GCF_964656455.1. NCBI lineage: Eukaryota > Metazoa > Chordata > Mammalia > Carnivora > Phocidae > Halichoerus > Halichoerus grypus. The sequence continues at coordinate 191,438,538 of NC_135714.1, forward strand.
AGACAACATGATACTTTATGTAGAAAACCCAAAAGACTCTACCAAAAAATTGCTAGAACTCATACATGAATTCATCAAAGTCGCAGGATGTAAACTCAATATACAGAAATCTGTTGCATTTCTATACACAAATAATGAAGCAGCAGAAACAAAAATCAAGGAGTCAATCCCATTTACAATTGCAACAAAAACAATAAGATACCTAGGAATAAACCTAACCAAAGTGGAGAAAGATCTGTACTCTGAAAACCACAGAACACTGATGAAAGAAATTAAAGAGGACACCAAGAAATGGGAAAACATTCCAGGCTCATGGATTGGAAGAACAAACTTTGTTAAAATGTCTACATTACCCAAAGCAATCTACATATTCAATGCAAGCTCTATCAAAACCCACCAGCATTTTTCAAAGAGCTAGAACAAACAATCCTAAAATTTGTATGGAACCGTAAAAGACCCTAAATAGCCAAAGCAATCCTGAAAAGGAAGAGCAAAGCTAGAGGTATCATGATTTCGGACTTCAGGCTATATTACAAAGCTACAGTCATAAAGACAGTATGGTACTGGCACAAAAACAGACACAGATTAATGGAACAGTATAGAAAACCCAGAAATGGACCCACAGCTGTATGGTAAACTAATCTTCAACAAAGAAGGAAAGAATATCCAATGGAAATAAAATAGTCTCTTCAACGAATGGTGCTGGGAAAAATGGACAGCAACATGCAGAAGAATTAAACTGGACCACTTTCTTACACCATACAAAAAAATAAATTTAAAATGAATGAAAGACCAAATGTGTGATAGGAAACCATCAAAATCCTAGAGGAGAACACAGGCAGCAACCTCTTTGACCTCAGTTGTAGCAACTTCTTACAAAACACATCAATGGAGGCCAGGGAAACAAAAGCATAAATGAACTATTAGGACTTCATCAAGATAAAAAAAGTTTCTGCACATTCAAAGGAAACAACAAAACTAAAAGGCAGCCTACAGAATGGGAGAAGATATTTACAAATGACATATATGATAAAGGGTTAGTATCCAAAATTTATAAATAACTTATCAAACTCCACACCCAAAAAACAAATAATCCAGTTAAAAAAATGGGCAGAAGACATGAATAGACGTTTTTTTCAAAGAAGAGATCCAGATGGCAAACAGACACATGAAAAGATGCTCAATATCACTCATCATCAAGGAAATACAAAGCAAAACCACCATGAGTACCTGTCAGAATGGCTAAAATTAACAACACAAGCAACAAGAAGTGTTGGTGAGGGTGCAGAGAAAGGGGAACCCTCTTGCACTGTAGGTGGGAGTGTAGCAACTTTAGAAAACAGTATGGGGGTTCCTCAAAAAGTTGAAAATAGAACTATTCTATGACCCAGCAATTGTACTACTAGGTATTTATCCAAAGGATATAAAAATACAAATTCAAAGGGATACATGTACCCAGATGTTTGTGGCAACATTATCAACAATAGCCAAACTATGGAAAGAGCCCAAACATCCAATGTCCATCGACTGATGAATGGATAAAGAGGATGTGGTATGTATGTGTACACACACACACACACACACAATGGAATATTACCCAGCCATCAAAAAGAATGAAACTTTGCCATTTGCAATGACATGGATGGAGCTAAAGTGTATTATGCTAAGTGAAGTAAGTTGTCAGAGAAAGACAAATACCATATGATTTCACTCTATGTGGAATTTAAGAAACAAAAAAGATGAACATATGGGAAGGAAAAAAAAGAAAGTGGTGCAAACCATAGGAGACTCTTAACTATAGAGAACAAACAGGATTGACGGAGGAAGATGGGTAGAGGATGAGCTAAATGGGTGATGAGTTAAGGAGGGCACTTGTTATGATGAGCACTGGGTGTTACATGTAAGTGATGAATCACTAAATTTTACTACTAAAACCAATATTACACTGTATGTTAACTAACTAGAATTTAAATAAAAATTTGAAACAAAACAAAACAAAACAAAAAAGAAGCTTAAAAAAGAAAGGAAGACATATACTAGCTAGAAGGGTTAAAATTTTCTAATTGAGGGGCACCTGAGTGGCTCAGTAGGTTAAGCATCTGACTCTAGCTTTCGGCTCAGGTCATGATCTCAGAATCTGGGATTGAGCCCTGCATGGGGCTCCCCACTCTGCGGGGAGTCTTCTTGTCTCCCTCTCCCTCTGACCCTCCCCCCTCTCACACACAGTCTCTCTCTCAAATAAATAAATAAATCTTAAAAAAAAAACCCTTTCTAATTGTGGACCAAAATTGGCTTCGAGTGTCTTGATAATCAGAGTATCCACCCAGTAATCTATCAAAAAGCTGGTCCTTTATAATTTAGCAAATTGGGGGATAGCTGAAGACAGACATTGTTTTTACTATATACCAACCACACCCTGAAACCAAATTCTCATAGAACAAACAACTGGAATGGGATTTACTTTCTGGAAGATTCTCTTTTATTGCAAAATTAAGGATAGAGAGCACTGAAAGGGGATTCAGGACAGCTGCCCCATTCCCCCCAGCCCTCTGAATGTGCCACTTTGGTATGTGAATTATTTTGAGCTGAAGGCACTTGAGACCCCCTGGGCTCAAAAGAAACTTTTGTTCCTCCCTTAACCACACAGAAGAATCTAAATTGGGGGGTCTTTCCCAGAATAAGGGTTATTAACGAAGATAAATTTTATCTGAGTGACCCATGTGTATGGCAGAGAAAACATCTAATTACCCAATATCTGCTCTTCTTATTGTCCTGTGAAGTGCATTCCTTTCCTCTGAAATCTCAGGCCCCTACCCCTTTCTCCCTAATTCAGAATTCTGTCTTTGGAATTTCCAGGTCTATGTGGATTCACCATTCATACACCTATTAAATTTGGTTTTCTCCTGTTAATCTATCTCATGTCAATTTGATTCTTAGTTCAGCTAGAAGAACCTTTGAGGGGACAGGAATTCTTGCTCCCCAACAGTGTATAATTTGTGTGTTATTTGCTTTTATGTAAACAGCTGCTTGGAATATTTAAATATGCTTGAAAACAAGTTGTTCTTGGTTGTACCATCAATTTACTTGACATTTCTTTACCAAAAGAATTTAGAGAGAACACCAGCATTGGTTTGAACCTAAATGATAATCAATTACAAAATAATGGTGTTCAAAGTTATTAAATTGTAAATGGCATCTCAGTGTTTTGAATATGACTGATAATTTGGGACCAATTTGGATTTATTTTTCCTAAAATATATAAAGGGGCCTATTAAGTTCCCCTGTGGTTTTATTTGCAAATGTCAAATGAGTTTATCCAATTTTCTTCTTCATCAAGTTTACATTTTTTTCCCTCCTTATTAACCTAATTGTTTCAGTGTTCCAAAAGTATTGTTGGATTAATTGCACTGCTCACATAACTATCCAGAATACGAATTTAAAGAGTTCACGGCAAGACAGAAAATCATATGTGCTTTATTATGAGGACTTAGATGTATCTAAGGATAATTGGGACTAGATAAACGCATAAAAAAAGAATCAGAGAAAATTATGTAACAGTCATTCTATTAGACTCAAGGCCATTTTTATCTATGAAATTGTCTGAAATTGAAGTAGGAGATTCTAACAGGTTGTTCGATTTTTGTTCTTTGGTCAAGCAGTTAAAAAGACTCAAGAAAAACATCTCCCTCTGAAATGGAGAAAGGGAGAATAAAAAGGGGATAGCACTTAAGTTTTATTACCCTATTTTACCTTTTGCATAATACTACCTAATTCACTAAGTCTCAGAGTTCAATGTACATAAAAATCAACCAGGGAGCTCATGTAATGAAGATGACAGGGTCCTACTTTCAGAGATTTTGACTCAGTAGGTATGGGGAAGATTCAGAAATCTGCATTTTTAAAGCATTCATTCATTCATTCATTCATTTGAGAGAAAGAGCACGCATGAGTGGGGGTGAGGGGAGAGGAGTAGAGGGAGAGGGACAAGCAGACTCTGTGCTGAGCACGGAGCCCAGTGCAGGGCTCAATCCCATGACCCTGAGATCATGACCTGAGCCAAAATCAAAAGTTGGAAGCTTAACCAACTGCACCACCCAGGTGACCCTCTGCATTTTTAAAAAGCACTCAGATTCTCATGCAAGCAGCTATTGGATGTCACTTTGAGAAGCATGGACTATAACATGATAATCACCCATTATTATCCTCTCCTATTCTTTCAGAAAATACTACTATGTAATGTTGATGTTTGGTTATATTAAGAGATGACTGAGCTAATTTTGTGAGAACATAGTAAGAAAATTTTAGATTCTTGTATATATATCTTCATTTAATAATTCTACTAAAATCATGATGGAAGTACCCCCTTCCATATTTGTACATAATTATGAGTGTTCTGTGTTTCTTACCATCTTTATAATGGCATATTGGGTTTCTCAACTGGATTTTATGCAAACATATAAACCTGTCAATATAACAATTATTAATTGCTTTCTATTGTTTTTCCAAGTAGGCCTTTTAGAACTCAGAAAGGCTTTTACAATATACAGCAACAGATACTGAAAAAAATAACCAGTAGACGAATGAGAAAATTAAAGTTGTTCAGGGAAAAGTGATCAGCATGCCAAATAACTATTTTTTGCTTTTATTTTTCTTCAACTGAGATTTAGCTAAGTTAAACTCTGTGAAAGAACTTATTTGTAAAATAAAAATTTCTAAAGGAAAATTCTGAAATTGGAACCTAAGTCTTGTAACAGTTTAACTCAAATACATTCTGTGGTGATAAGATTTATGAGTGAGGGTGAGAAGAGGGAGGGTTCAGTGCCGTGGTAATTCTCTCTGAGGAAACGGGGAGTAGAAGGGAGGAGGAGATGTCACTGGAGTGAGGTTTCCTAAGTGATAATGATTCTCCACCGGGTGGAGAATAGTCTTTGGCTACAAGACACCGGCAGGCTGCCTCAAGTCTTTTCTCTGTCTTGTCCAAAGATAAGCTCAGAGCCCTGGGAAGTAGCTTTGGAGGAAGGGAGAAAGGTTCAGAAGCTGGGGTGAGGGAAGGAGAGGGGAAGAGAAGGAGAGATAGGGATAGAAACAGACATAGGCACAAAACAGAGAGAAACAGAGAGAGAATAGTATACACAATTTAAAAAAGAAAGCGAGCAGTTTAGGATGAGTAGTAGCTCAGTAGAGAAGTCACTAGAAGTTGCTGTTTGAATCATGGTGGTTTGTATGTAAAAACTGCCAATAAATGCTAGTGGAATCAGAGATCACAACTAAGCAAACATATGAAGGATTTTCCTCAAAAAAAGCACTAAAGAATAGAAAGCAGTCTGCTCAGTTGGGGTTTTGACAAGTTTACGTTGTCTTAGAAAAGTTTATAATATTCTTTTTTTAAAGAAGTTAATTTTTTGAGGAAAGTCTTCATCATCCTCTCAAAAACAATCAATTGTCAATCAAACAAATTCTAGAATGCAGAATGGCAGCATAAGATAAAGTCTCTGGCTGAACTTCTTATTCCTTATTTTTGTTAAAATACCTATTAAAAGAGGTGTATGGGAAAATATCTGCATTAACAGAAAAAAAAAAAAACTATGAAGGAGAACTAATGACTGCCAATGGCAACTCAGCAAGGATGGATTAAGAAACTCAACTACTGCTTTTGTTCGAACTATTGTGCAAAACCAGCAGGCACAGTGTGAGAGGATGAGAGGGGGTCTGAGCTCTGCCCCTCTAACAGCTCCCAGGCAAGGACAAAAATTCCATACTCAGCCAGGTCGTTGTTAAATGAAAGTCATCCTAAGAATTAATATTGTTAAAATGTTCATAATATCCAAAGCAATCTACAAATTCAATGCAGTCCCTACAAAAGTACCATTTGTGTTTTTCACAGACCTAGAACAAATAGTCCTAAAATTTGTATGGAACCACAAAAGACCCTGAATAGCCAAAACAATCTTCAGGAAGAACAAAGCTGGAGGTATATCACAGTCCCAGACTCCAAGATATATACAATGCTATGGTAATCAAAACAGCGTGGTACTGGCACAAAAAAAGACACATAGATCAATGGAACAGAATAGAAATCCCAGAAATAAACCCACAGTTATATGGTCAATTAATCTATGACAAAGGAGGCAAGAATATGCAATAGCAAGACAGTCTCTTCAATGAATCGTGCTGGAAAAATGGGACAGCTACATGCAAAAGAATAAAACTGGACCACTTTCTAACACCATACACAAAAATAAACTCAAAATGGATTAAAAACCTAAATGTGAGATCTGAAACCATAAAACCATATAACTCCTGGAAGAAAACACAGGCAGTAATAACTTGGACATAAGCCATAACAACATTTTTCTAGATTGTTTCCCTTGCCTGAGAAGACCTAACAAAAAAAATAAATAAATAAACCATTGGGGCTACACCAAAATAAAATGCTTCTGCACAGCAAAGGAAACTATCAACAAAAGGAAAAAGCAATCTACTGAAAGGAAGAAGATCTTTGCAGATCTTATGATCCAGGTGACATGACTTTAGAAAGGCAATGTTGTAAACATATAAGGGCTAAATTTTAAGATGTTGTTGATGAAGGGATCAAAAGCTTGGTGAGCTGGTAGACCTGATCCTGAAGAGAACCACCAACCCACCTTAAGTACAAGTGACTGTAGAATAGGAAATTTTCTTTCACTACTTTTGAATCCTCCCTTTTCTTAGGAGAGTGCATTGCATATACAAGTTTGTTGTACATGTTATTATTATTGTTTAATTTATAATTACTGAGACTGCAATTATTCTGGCAACAGAGGTTGTACCTATTTGGAAAAAAGCTTTCCATAAACACTGCCCTGCACGTGTTGAAAATATATAATTTATACAAAGAAGAAGGTAAGTCTCTATTTGTTTGATAAGAATAACCAGTTTCTTAACCAAAAAAAAAAAAAAAAAAAAAGTTGCTTTGGTGAATGTGTTTTGGTAATGCACTAAATTTTTATTTTTTTTATTTTTTTATTTTTATTTTTATTTATTTATTTTTTAAAGATTTTATTTATTCATTTGAGACACAGAGATACAGAGAGAGAGAGAGAAAGCACGAGTAGGGAGAGAGGGAGAGGGAGAAGCAGGCTCCTCGCTGAGCCAGGAGCCCGATGTGGGGCTTGATCCCAGGACCCCGGGATCATGACCTGAGCTGAAGGCAGACGCTTAACCATCTGAGCCACCCAGGCGCCCAATGCACTAAATTTTTAAAGAAAAAGAAATATAGATACCAAAACTGAATTTTGTTTCATTTCTCAATAACCTCATGGAAAACCAAGAGAACAATTGGAAATCTTATTTAGAATTCTTGAACACTGAATGTCTTGTGCTACCACAGAACGTTAAGTCCATGAAAGCAAGGACCTTGTCTGTCTTATTCTCCACTTTATCCCTGACCCCTAGAAAGGGGGTAGCACAGAAGTAGGATCCAATAAATCAAGTTGAATGAATAAATTAAAGTTAACAGGCTCAGTCAGAAATTCTAAATTAGTAATATTTTGAAAAGTCTGCTAAAAAATTATTTTTCTTATGTATGCTAAAGGGTCATGGATTTATCATCTTCCTAAACAGTAACAAGAAGCCTGATCTTAATAATAGACCACTTATTTTCTTAACAATTATCATTATAAACTGCTTTACCTAAGTTTGGTTGTTCATAACTGTTGGATTATTTTTGGTAAACACTGGTAACCTCCTGTATTTAAAGAGAGATGTGTAATTACTCTTGCTACCATGGAGTATGTTACAATAAGAATAAATGTAATATGGAATTCCACCACTCACACATTTATTAGCCAACAAGCACAAAACAGTCATACAGTCTATTTTATATGCTTCAATGTAGTTCCTCTTCTATGAAAAGATCACTTCAGGCAAGTATTACAATATTATAGAAGAAATATACAGCTAGTCTTTTATTTTGAGTCAGGCACAAAAAGTTCTTGGCAATCTCCTGTCTCCAGTCCAGGACTGGCTCAAGAATTCTAACCATACAGAGCCATTCTGAGAACTTGAGGCATTGGATTCACTAGATCCTTATATAATATATAAGTATAGGTATAAAAGCTTGTACAGAGGTTCTACCCAATTCACATATTTGATTTTTTGTTGGTCAAATGAATAGTGTTCATCTAATAAAATATACTGCTTTATTTGAGAGACAGAGAGACAAGAATAGATGAAGCAACTTTAGTCACTGTCTGTGTAATATTGTGGGTTTTTTTTTTCACATGTTAACCAACCACCCCCATAGGGAATATTCTTATTAGAATACTTCAAACATTAACACCCCCCCCACCCCAAGAGTGTTGCTGGGCCTGCTGGTCTGTGGCTACCTGAGGACACTGGTCTCTGTTCTGCAGGATGGGATTTGTTAAAGTTGTCAAGAATAAGGCTTGTTTCAAGAGATACCAAGTGACATTTAGAAGACAACAAGAGGATAAACTGATTACTATGCTTGGAAACGCTTGGTAGTTCAGGATAAAATAAGTATAATACACCTAAATACAGGATGATGCTTCGTGTCACCATTTGTCCGATTGCTTATGCCCATAGAGGAGATAAATGATAGTTTGTGCAGCTCATGCTCGTGAACTCCCAAAGTATGGTGTGAAGGTTGGCCTGAAAAATTATGCCGCAGCATACCGTATTGCTCTGTTGCTGGCCTGCAGGCTTCTCAGTAGGTTTGGCATAGACAAGATGTATGAAGGCCAAGTGGAGGTGACTTAGAGATGAATACAATGTGGACAGCACTGATGGTCAACCTGGTGCCTTCACCTGCTATTTGGATGCTGGGTTTGCCAGAACTACTACTGGAAATAAAATTTGGGGGGCCCTCAAAGGAGCTGTGGATGGAAGCTTGTCTCTCCCTTGCAGTATCAAACAATTCCCTGGTTATGATTCAGAAAGCAAGGAATTCAATACAGAAGAACATCAGAGGCACATCATGGGTCAGAAAGTTGATTACATGTATTACCTAAATGAAGAAAATGAGGGTGCTTATAAGAAACAATTCTCTCAATACATAAAGAACAATATAACTCCAGGCATGATGGAGGAAATGTATAAGAAAGCTCACGCTGCTATACCAAAGAACCCGGTCTATGAGAAGAAGCCTAAGAAAGAAGTTAAAAAGAAGAGGTGGAACCATGCCAAAATGTCTCTTGCCCAGGAGAAAGATCAGATAGCTCAGAAGAAGGCAAGCTTCCTTAGAACTCAGGAGCAGGCTGCTGAGAGGTAATAAACCAAACCACAATTTTCTATGAAGCTTTTTCAGATAAAGACAATAATAAAAATTTATTCAGCAAGCAGTGAAAAAGAAAAAAGAAAAAAAAGAATACTTTAAACATTAACTGCCCAACAGTGTGTAAATTAAAACTAAATCTATATATTATATATTGAAGTATTTAAAAATATTATAGACCATATAATACTGTGAAAATGTATTTAAATATTTTATCTTTAAATATACAAAATTAGGTAGGATCTCAGATTTTAATATCTTTGTTCAAACCGTCTTACTTTCCTCTTCTCCCCACTGTCTCTGTCATCAACATTTTATTCACCCTCCAGATACAGTTTAAATTCATCTCCTTACAGAGAGCCTTCCTGGATTACCCTTGTCAGAACTAATTATTCCTTCCTGATATTTATACTTCTGTTATTGCTTTATTCTAACTTTGTATTATAGTAAATTATTTTCCTATCAGGTGAGGCAGGGCATATATTTTACTTCACTAAATTCAAAAACAATCACTCAGTAACTCTTATCTAAAAGGTAATTGTCTAGATGGTGCAAACAATTCCAAGTCATGATCAGAGAAACATTTAGAGAGGCAGTTATAACTCAGCTAGGCCTTGAGGTCCATGTTAGACCTTCTCAAGAAGTTGTTGATGAACTTGGGAAAAGAAGAGAGGTTATAATTTAAAAAATAGATGGCATTAAAGGGTGATAGAAGATTAGGAATACAAGGACCTGAGCATGTTTCTGTGTGTAAAAGATTTCATGATAAAAAAAAAAAAAAGGAAGAAGTAAGCATGCATGGGAGAATATGATCATGGGATAAAGATCACAAAAAGAGGGATCAGGTTTGGAAATAAAGTCGTTTGGGTGCTTCCTCACTGAAGACGTACAATGAGGAAGGGCCTAGCCCCATGCTTTTCAATGCTAAGTACTTGCTGAGTGATCATATAAAGAGTTTCCTTCAATAAGGAGGGACCAATCAATATCACAGTGAAAATCCACAGTATCAAAAATGCTACTAAAAATTTTAATTCATTGGACAATAGATTAGTGATTCAACAACTGACTTCTCTGCCATTCCCTTTTCTCTAAATCTTTTTGTCTTTAATTTCTCCTCTATCCAATCTGGACTTCAGGGTCAACCACCTCAATGAATCTCTTAAAATACCTTCAACTCCCTTCTCTTTTGTCCTTCTTTCCCATGTGTCACATAAAATTTCGACCCCAGATCAATTTAACCTTCAACTACTGCACTCCTCCCCCCAAGAGATTAAGAACCACTAGTAAGAATTTGCAGTCACTACAAATTAACTCATAGTCCTCAACCTTAAATAAATACATATTTCTCCGTCTCCAAAACCATTACATTAAGCCTTTTACACTACTTTCAAATCTCCTATTCCACACACAGTCTCAGTAGACATCACATCCAAATCCACAAAGAAAATAGAGGTCATCAGATAGATGCACCTTTGACTCTCTCCTTTTACATTTTAAATTTGGCAGAGGGGGGTAAGTAGCAATGATGAGGATGAGAAGACACATGTCCACTGGAAGTGCTTCTCTAGGAAGTCCACCTCTAGTGCTTCTCAGAGTGGGTGCTACTGGCATTTTGGATGGGACAATTCTTCAGGAGCATCACTTAAGATATAGTCAAATTATATTACTAATTATTTTTGTAGTTTTTTTCTTTTTCACTTTATTGTACATTATTTCATTAGGCTTGTTCACTATTCTTCCATATTTCAGTTTTTTATTGTTTTTGTTTCTTCTTATATTGCTTTTATCTTTATAATGCTTTTATATTTTGCTTCCCTTTATTACTTGAGTCCTGCCACTTCATTTAGTTCTCTTGTCTTTTAGTATCTCTTTAAGCCTTTGTAACTTTGTAGATCCAGAGAGGGAGAGAGAGAAAGAGCAAGAGGGAAAGAAATGTTTCTGAAAGAATAGAAAGCAGTTTGAATTCTTCTTCTGTTTCCTTGGTTAACTCCTTTTGTGTGGTATTTCCTTCATTTGTTTTTGGCTTTACTCTTTTCCTTTTTTAAGCCTTTGTGATAGATTCCATGTTGGTTCATTTTTTAAATTATTCGTTATTCATGTATTGGGTAAATTATTTACTAAACCAAAGGTGGGAAACCAAAGGCTGGAACAGAGGAGAGGGCAGTGAGGAAGGAAGTAACGTCAAACAGGTTTGCTTGGATTACATACCTCCAGAACATTTTGCCAAGTCTGTCACTTTTTTTTTTATTGGTGTTAAATAAAAACTAAAGTGGAGACCACAACTTGAATGTACCCCTAGACCAAACACTCCTAGTCACATAACCAAAATGTCAAATTGTATTGATTTCCCTGAAATGCTGCCTCTGACCTTAAATAAAGCTTAAGTCTTCTTCATGTCAGCGTGACCTTAGAGCTTCCTAGCTAATTAGCTACAAACCAGTAAGCTCACGCAGGAGAGGAGAGGAAAGTGAGTTTCCAGTAACAAATTACTGAAAATAAAAAACAATGTACTTACTCATTCTTGCTTTATAAACTGAGCTGTAACTACTAACAACTTTAGGTTTTGAAGTCTCCTGTTCACCAACAGTTTCTCACTCAGTAAAATGTTCATATCAAGTAAAGCTTTCTGAATTCTCTTTTGTCATTGGTAACATTGGAAATATTTTCCCTTCCTTTTCAACATTCAGGAGTTTATAAGTGGCCTGCTCTTAGCCTCAAGTGACCACTGTTTCCCTCCTTATTTCACTCTTTTGCTCCCTTGACAATCACATTCACAGTGGGCTTTTGGAAAAATCAGTTCTTTAATGAGCTTTGAAGGGTGTAGGATATCAGTAACCCCCTTCATTTCAGATTTCTGAGCATTTGGTGATCCTTCAAAATGTAGGGTTGAGGATTGTTATCAGTCTCCTTATTTCATTGATGAGTTTTTCATTCATTTTTTTCTTTATTGTTTGGAGAAACACTACCCCAGAAAATCAAATTCAACCTCACTAGCTCCTCTTAACAGTGTTACAGTAAATGTGTTACAGGTAAACCTCCACAGTATGGAATAGCCCATAAAAACTTATGAAATGAGAGGGAAACAGCAATATTCTATATTCCATATTTCAACCCTTCCCCAAAGCTTATTTTAAGTCTTGTCTCTACGAACCATGAGAGACGGACTCTGAAAAACAAACTGAGGGTTCTAGAGGGGAGGGGGGTAGGAGGATGTGTTAGCCTGGTGATGGGTATTAAAGAGGGCACATTCTGCATGGAGCACTGGGTGTTATGCACAAACAATGAATCATGGAACACTACATCTAAAACTAATGATGTAATGTATGGTGATTAACATAACAATAAAAAAATAAGTCTTGTCTCTACCACCACTTTCTGACTGTTTTAAGTCTTCTCATTTACAAAATGGGGATCATGATGCTTACCACATTCTCTGATTGCAAGAAATAAATAACATATAAGTTTTACACTATAAAGCATGTACCTAGTTAACTATCATAAAGACCAGGGGAAACCCACTTCCAGCCCAGGAATTTGGGAAGAGACAGAGTGCCTGCTATCTACATTATTATTGCTTTTGTCATTAATTTCAACTTTTTAAGGTAATTTCACCTGTTTTGTAAGCATTTTGCTTTAGTATCCCTACTTGTAAAATAACTATTACATATTTCTAGAGTTCCAATTTGTTTTAATTCCACAAATGGTTTCCTACAGTTGGAGTTAAAAAAAAACATCTCTGCTGTTTTCTTAGCTTGGCCTTTTGTTCATTCAATACTTTTTTGTCCCTATACCGCTTAGATGGCTGGCCTGAATCAATCCAAAAGATTTCCACTGACAATAGCTGAGCAGATTTCTGTGTAACAAAAATGCTACATACTATTTGTTAGGGTTTTGTGCTTAATGGATTGTATTCAGCCAGTTGTGTTAACATTTCAGCCTTATTTCCTCTCTACAAAAAGGGCACAATGTCGAAATTTCTAAACTTTCTTTTTAGGCTAAGGCAAAGCAGTAAAGATTTAAAATAATACTGAAACTTTGTACAGACACTTGGAAAGCTTCCTATCAAAGAAAATGTGTCAAGCTTGTGCATTACAGTAGAAAATATAACACTTACAGATATAGAGGTCATCCAACTCTTTAGGTTGATATATCCAGCCAGTCTACAGAACTGGGTTTCATATACTTTTTCCATCCTGTGTCATTCTATTTTCCCAAAGGAAGCTTCTATTGTATTCAGATTGATAGGCTCACTTTCCCAGAGAAGATATGTACTCTCTTCGTGCTCTCAGCTCCCAGGGAATATCCTGTGTACTCTCCCCACTTAACTATGTCATACATACTCTCTAAGATGGAGTATGAAAACCACCCTCTCCATGAACACTTCACTAAATACACTAGTCTTGATGAACTCTACTCTTTCACTGAACTAATTTATTTTATATTAATTCACTACTGTCTTAGAATGTCTTGAATAGTGAGCTCGTCCTCCTAGATTCAAATATCTGAAGACAGAGATTATTCAGCATCTAATAAATAATTGTTGAATAAATTAATGAAAAGTGATTTATATAACAGAAATTAATATCTCTTATATCTATTTAGAGTTAATATATAGCAATGAGGGGGGGTGTTAAAAAGCCATTTGAACAATTATGTTGGGCGGCTTCCGGTGGCACGCCTTGATTGTATAGTGGTTAGTACTCTGCGTTGTGAACAATTATGTTAATACTAATGACAATATTGCTTTTCTAAGTACATCTTCTTAAGTGGTCAATTTCTAAAAGACTCTACCTGGAAATTATATAATGGGTTATCTGTCCTACATCCGCTCTCCTTCAACAGACTCACCTTTAGTCCTCATTACAGTGTATGTACTAGATTTTCTGTGGAAGGGTAGCACAGTTGGAACCAATAAATGTTAAAATACAAAGGGACTTTCAAAATGTTATTCAACTTTGCTAATTTTAAAATAAGAAAATAAATGTCTAGGGAGGTAAGGCAGTTTTCTCTAATTACATAAATATAAAATGGTTAAATTGGGATTTTTAAAAAAGATTTTATTTATTTGAGAGAGAGATAGAGAAAGAGAAGGAACAGGGGGAGGGGCAGAAGGAGAAGCAGACTCCCTGCTGAGCAGAGAGCCCAACATGGGGTTCGATCCCAGGACTCCAGGATCATGACCTGGGCTGAAGGCAGACTCTTAACCAACTAAGCCACCCAGGCACCTGGGCTTTTTGATTCTGAAGCTAGTTATCTGTAGAATACTTTCTGGACCAACTTGGGTGATTTTATGTAGTCTATTTTAATTCTCTCTAACCAATGTACTTATTTGTTTCTCATTAAGCACATTTTTACAGCAGACACTTATAAAAGAAAAAAAAGACAGACACTGTTCAAAACATTGGGTGTTTGAACAAAAGCTGGACATAATACCAACTGGGCAAATCATCTCTGAATCAGACCTCAAGTCTCTTACTGCTCTTCTGTGTTCACCCCACCATGATCCCAGTTGTAATCAACAGAATCAGACCTGCACTGACTGGTTTTTCTAATTTGGGGCTTATATTTTCACTAGCTTATTTTTTTTTTCAAAGACCCAATCTCAATAGCAAAGGTCTTAATTGTAGTATCTGACTTAGGGAGAAAGTTTAATAATACTAGAAATCATGTCATTTGGTAGATCGTGTTGACTAGTACAAAGTCATCACTGATCAAACATGCCAAATAAAAGTATAATGACTACATAAACTGCCAATATTTTTGGCTTGATGTTTGCCTCTCTTTACCTCTGGGAAGAAAACACAAAAATATTAAATATGGGTAAAACTCCCATAAAAGGGGTATCACCTGATTTACCTACACAAAGTGTCCAGGTGTGTTATGGCCTCAGTGACTTGGCCTGGGACTCAGATTCCTCCTCTGTAAACTTAGGATATGCAAGTAGAAAACTTCAAAGTTTCCTTCCAACTCTAAAATTTAAAACATTTATTTTTCTATAAGAAGATGCTCATGTCACTAAAAGTTTGTTCTGGGGGAAATAATGGTAAACTGGCTTTCTGGGGGTGAATAAAATGCCTGGTTTCTAGTGTTTGCTGATTACTGTGTATGAATACTCCCACCATGACCAATTTCAAGCTACCAATGTGAAATCAGCAGATGTAGAGTTGGAAAGAGATGGACACAATCCATTCTCTTGCAGTACAAGCCAATTCCAGCACACTGCTGACTGAAACTCATTAATAATTTTAGTTTTTTTAAAAAAAGACATATTTACACATTTTTAGGTGTTTCTAATTTTATGTGTGTCCTGTAGGAATATGCACTTAGGTTCTTTCATTAGGCATGTGTTTATTAATAACATTGATTTTCTTAAAGGTTGAACTAAATTTGTACATCCCATCAACAAATATTTGCTGAGCACCTAATATTACAGGCAGTATTCAAGGCAATACAAGTTAGCAGTGAACAAAACAGACAAGAATCCTTGCCCTAATGGAACTTGAGGTTTATCTCCAAATCATTTAAAGATGCTGTGGCAAAACAGAAGACATTGTGTCAGTTAGAAATCTCTTAGTTGCAAAACATAAACCAAATAAAATAAACCAAAATAAAATTCACCTTTGTTGTAAGAGAACTTACTTGTTCTTATAAAAGCAAAATCTGGAACTATACCTGAGATGAGTCTTCATCCAGTGGCTCAAATTAGTCACCAAGGATGCAGTTGTGTTTGTCTCACTAGGGTGCTTTTTTCTGCTTTATAGGGAACCCTTTGTAGGCCAATGATGTCCCTTCCTGGTAGCAAAATGGTTACTGTGTTTCAGATCAATCTCACATCCAAGAGGAGAAAGAAGGTGCCTTTCAGGAACTCCTGCACACCAGAGAAAGAGCGTCTATTTTAGCAAAAGCCCCAGAACATACCACCTTAGTTTTTATTAGATTATTTGCCCATCTCTAAAAAAATCTCTTTGGCCAAGGGGGTGAGATCTGTTGAGTCACTGAAGCCCATGACATTTCACCCTTGGAGTTAGATGTGGGTCTCCTGTCAACTCAAATCTCATGGATCAGAGAGAAGGTAGTTCTTCTAAAAGAAAAACTGCTTTGAAAGAAAAAACCCACAATAATAAGCTGCAAGTGTCAGTTACTGGTACTTTCAGAGCCTGAAGTGTGAATTATCATACTGTCAGAAAAATGAAGAGAGCCTGTATGGTTTCTATCTTTCTGGCCACTTACAAAAAAGGCCTGCCTCTGGGCTTATGGTCTAATAAGGGATCTCAGACACGATCAAAAGTTAGTGTTTTTTAAAAGTACTAGCTGAAGATTAGGACATTTGCAATTAATTAACACAGCTGCCCCAGTTAGTCCAATGGAAGAATAGAAAAGATACTTAACAAGGATCAAAGAGTCTCCTTTTCACATTTTAGTAATTTAATTTTTTTTTAAAGATTTTATTTATTTATTTATTTGACAGAGACACAGCAAGAGAAGGAACACAAGCAGGGGGAGTGGGAGAGGGAAAAGCAGGCTTCCCGCTGAGCAGGGAGCCCGATGCAGGGCTTAATCTCAGGACCCCAGGATCATGACCTGAGCCGAAGGCAGACGTTTAATGACTGAGCCACCCAGGCACCCCACATTTTATTAATTTTTAAAGATTTTATTTACTAATTTGACAGAGAGAAGGGAGAACAAGCACGGGGTGCGGCAGGCAGAGGGAGAGGGAGAAGCAGGCTCCCCATGGGGCTCAATTCCAGGACCCTGGGATCATGACCTGAGCTGAAGGCAGATGCTTAACTGACTGAGCCACCCAGGTGCCCCTATATTTTATTAATTTTTAACAAGTCACAGAAATTTCTTGGTGATATCAAGTTTTTTACTCTATATCAATAAGATGAATTGAGAGAGCCAACTATTTTAGAGCAAGTCAGAATGTCCCTGACAATAATCACACTACATAGATACTTGTAGTAATATCTGGAGACATATGTAGATGGAAGGTTGAAACTTATGACATTTGGGGGAAAATAGTTGTCTTTCAGTAACTGCCATGGATTGTAAGAAATTTTCAGTTAATAATGACTATGTAACTGATTTTGAAGCTTTAGGTTTTTTTCTCCAAAAATATCTACACATAACTTTTTCACATGTGTATCTTTCTCTTCCAAATGAGTATCTGCAAAATGCATTTAGGCCAAGGTTCAAAAAATATTGAGGCATTATTAAAATGTATTAAATTTCTCTTCTTCAGATATTCATGAAAGAGACTGACAACCAGAGGCCTTAAGTTTTAGATATAATTATCTTTATGTCAACCAAGTGCATATCTTTTTCAACTACGATTATCCTCTTTTTACTATGATTAAGTTGCAACCTGGCTAGTGACGTCAGTAGTTTCATCTAGATATTCCTTGTATTATTAATCTAAATCCCATCAGAGTCTAGCTGTAACTTAATCCTGTCCCTCCTTGTTGTAGCCTCAAGGGAAATTAAGGGCAGCAATTAACCTAAGGATCTCAATTAAAACTCCTAATTTCATGCATTTTTTTTTTTTGTACAAGGAAACTGTCACCCACTGGCCTTGTTGGGATAGACTTAGCTTGCTCTATTTCCATTTGAGTCACAGTTGATGAAGCAGAGGTATTTCAGTTATGTATTGCTGTATAACAAACTACCTTAACATTTAGTGGCTTCAAACAATAACCATTTTATTAAATATCATAACTATGGGTCAGGAATTTAGGCAGGCAGTGCTCACGTGGGTGATTCTGCTGCACAGAGCATTGGCTAGGGACAGGTGGTGTTAGTTAGCTGGGCTGGGCTGGAGGGTCCA
This sequence comes from Halichoerus grypus, assembly GCF_964656455.1. Lineage (NCBI taxonomy): Eukaryota > Metazoa > Chordata > Mammalia > Carnivora > Phocidae > Halichoerus > Halichoerus grypus. Next base: position 191,456,636 of record NC_135714.1, read on the forward strand.
AGATGGCTTCACTCACATGGCTGGTCCCTTAGTGGGGACACTGGAAGGCTGGACTCAGCAGGGCCCTTCCCCCTTTCAATGTAATCTCAGAGCCTTCATGCATGTCATTCAAGCAAGGTGGTTAACACAGCAGCTCAAGGCTCCAGGAGAGACTGTTGTTCTACCAGAGGCCGAGGTAGAAGCTATAAGGCTTCTCCTACCTAACTGTGGAAGTCCTCCTTCCAGGTCACTTCTACTATACTCTACCTATCAAGCAGATCACTATGGCAAGGCCAGTTTTTTTTTTTTTTTTAAAGATTTTATTTATTTATTTGAGAGAGAGAATGAGATAGAGAGAGCACAAGGCGGGGAGCAGGAGAGGGAGAAGCAGACTCCCCGCTGAGCAGGGGAGCCCGATGCGGGACTCGATCCCGGGACTCCAGGATCATGACCTGAGCTGAAGGCAGTCGCTTAACCAACTGAGCCACCCAGGCGCCTGCAAGGCCAGTTTTAAAGGGAAGTAAATTAGACTCATCTTTCAGTGGTAGTAGAAAAGAATTTGCAACCCTCTGTATTCTGCCATAGGCAGCAAATCTATAGGTTTGCTAGGGATGCAAAGCCACGTTGAACAGGTAAACTAGGGAAATCACATTCCACTTTCAGTAACCTGAAATCGAAAAATTGGTAAGATGGCCAGTTAGCTATGATAAAGTGGGGCACAGGTATGAGTCGAGGCCAGTGTAAAGCCAGCTGAGAAAGGGGAGAGCAGCTATAGATACACTTTTCAAGGGATTACATGGCTCCTGAGAGAGAGGGAGATGGAAAGAACAGCTGTTTAAGTCCTAATGACCTTTCTTCTTTTTTAAAGATTTTATTTATTTAGAGAGAATGACAGAGACAGCATGAGAAGGGGGAGGTCAGAGGGAGAAGCAGACGCCCCGCTGAGCAGGGAGCCCCATGCGGGACTCGATCCCAGGACTCCAGGATCATGACCTGAGCCGGAGGCAGTCACTTAACCAACTGAGCCACCCAGGTGCCCAGTCTTAATGGCCTTTTGATGCCAATCCTTATATATCTTTTTGATAAAACTATTGCTATTCTTGATGTTACTTACATGAGACACTATTTCTTGAAACCAAAAATTTGTTGAGCCAGCTATTCACCATCTGTACACAATGGTTTTACTAAGTTTGGGCTTTAAAACAAAATGCTACATGTTCCTGCATCTTTTGCAATAACATTTCCTTGTCAAAGTATTTCTCAGGTGGAATAGTCCTAAACAAGTCTTTAGTACTAAACTACAACCATACACATGCTGAAAAATCACATCTCGAGTCTATATTATGCCAAAATATGTGGATAGAAGTTGAAAACTCAGCTAATTTTGAAGGATTTTTCTATCTAATACCTAGTTATTTGAATTCAAATTATTGACGGATGTCTACCTGTTTTATCCTTCTATCCTACAGATTAGGCTGAGCCCTAGAAGGCAAAGAATGGGTGGCAGGAGAATAAGGCTGGATAGTTAAACTTCTCATTCATGGAAAATTCAGCCATGATTTGATGAGACCAATTGGGCCATGTTTCAACTATATAATAGTTATAAAAATGTTAGAAATTGATTCTTGAAGACATAAACTGTAAAATAGCACTCCTTACACAATATAATCTAAAGCTCCACCTTTATTTCCTTAAAAGTATACTGCCATTTAGATTTTTTAAGAGGGTAAAACTTTAGGGAATTACATGACTAGAGGGAAAAATTCAAATATTGTCTAAAAGGGAACCAGGTCTATTTCTAAAAAATATCTTAGTCTATAGCTAAAAACTCATAAGCATTTCAAAATCAAATATTCAAAAATTTCCTTCTGCCATGTAAAATTCTACAGAATATATCTGATTTTAAAGTCACTAGACTGGTTGAGTCTGAGTCTTTGATATCGGATTTTTCATCATGAGAAACAACAGTCTGTCCTCCACATGCAGTTGAGACTATTGAAGTAAAACTTTTAGTGTATTTCATTAAATCTGAGATAAACATAAGCTGATTTTCTGGTCAGAATGAAAGTTGGTTTAGGTAGTAGAAATAAAATAAACATAACAAGTCCCCAAACCTAACCTTCTATTGAGTGAGAAGAGAGGACTTGCCTTTTTTGTTGTTGTTGTTAAATTAAAGAAATTTATAGGAAGCTCAACCACCATGGCTGAAGAGTAGTGTGTTCCTTTTTTGGAGTTCCATATAGGCACAGAACAAGTGGCTACCTCTGGAGATTTTTAAATAGTGCTGAAGAAATTGTCTAAGCAAACATTCTGCTTCCATGCTGAAAAGTCCCATTTTTGTTACAAGGAAAAATGAAGAAAAAGTCCTGAATTTTTTTTATATTATTGTTTTTTTTTTCATGTCAGAAAGAATCATCTCTCTTTCTCCAGCTAATGTTGGTGTTCTAATCGCAACCATTTAATGTGTTTCTCATATGAAAATTTTCAATCTGAAAAGAGAGCATACAACAAGTTTAAAAAGCACATTGTTCAGTCACCCATTTGCAGAGATTTTTAATGGGATCAACAGAATACATCACAAATAAACACCTAAATCACAGGGCAGGAGGTCAGAACAAACCTCAAATAGCTTAGATATCATCTCTCACTTTGAAGGACATTATGATCAAGTAAATAGGAATGCATCCAAAAAGCCCTTTCTGGAAGAGAAATCACGGCTTTTATGAAGCCTTAATTTTCTTTCTTGTTTATTAGACGCCATTTCAACTTCACAATGAAACAAATGCTTATTTTCCTACACAACAGCAAATTGAAGGTGAAATTAGGCCATAATTTTTTTTATTTTATTTTGCCATGTGCTTAGTTTGTCACTTTCTGGGTATTCTCTCTAATGTATGTGTGTATGTTGAGAGTGTGGCCATTTTATGCTTAGTGAAGATCCTTTTCTGTGAGTGTAAAGGTGTTTTAAGCAGAGACAGGCAGCCACAATGAAGCCTGTCCCTCAGAAGAGGGTGCCAGGCCCTGCAGCAAAAGCAAAGACTGGAGAAATGTGTGGAGACGGGGAGGGTAGGGCTCCCCAAAAGTTATTTAATATGTAATAGATTCTAGACTGGGTATCAAATGAAATTGAAAATTTCTATGGATTTTGCTGCTTCTGCAAACAATAATTTTGCTTCTGCGGCAAGGATACAGTCATCTTCTACCCTATGATTTAACACTTAATTAAACTGAATATTACCCTAATATATGCACACAAATTCAGTACAAATTCAAACATTTCTAAGTAGATTTTTGGTATGAGCGTTGTGGCATAAATCATTTTTCTTCTTCCTAGAAATCATAAAAGAAACCTCCATTTTGAGCAAAACTAGAGGGCAGGCAGCAAACTTGAAGATGAAAAGCATGAGGAATTAAAAGTGCCCCAAGCGGGCAGAGCTCAGGAAATGGCAGGAAGTATACTTTCTGAAAATGGTTCCCTCAACTAAAACATACAACTATGTTCCTTATTAGTAACAATCTGTGGAGAAATCAGGGTTGGAGACAGAAGGCTTCTTGAACCTGGTTTGTTTCAAAGAGGTGGAGGAAATGAGCTACAAACAAAGAAATGTAACAACTGGTCAGACACACTTGCAGGAAGCTATTTGTCTCCATGGCAGCAGAAGACAGAATCTTTTATATTAAAAATATGGACGGTTCCTCTGACTCTTCTCTTACGTGGAAAATTTCCACAAACTCTAACTCATTTAATGACTGGGGGTGGGGACAGAAAACAACAACTAGGAACTGGGAAATCATTGATACAAAATACTGTAAGAAAAAATTTGGGAAAAAAAAAAAAACAACAGTAAAACTTACAAACAGAGAAAGAACACTGACCAGAAAAAAATGGTGCAGGCAAAAAGAGACTGAATATTTTCCCATGGTTTAAAAAATCTTAATGAATAAGCTCTATGTAGGGGGATCACAATTCAGAAATTTGATAACTTGAGAAATTAATGATTAAATAACAGTAAATAAAATATGAGCTTGAAGAACTCAGATTTTAAAAAAAGAAAAAGAAAATGAAATTGGAAGGAGCACTAGGAAGAACAGAAACTAAAGACAGTGCACTAATGGATAAAGATGACAGATGAGAAAAGTACATGAAATGAAATGAGGATAAGAATCTAAAGGATCAGGAAGAAAGGATACACAGAGCAGATAAAAGAATTCTGAGAAAGAATTAGAACCTTGAAGAAAACAAAATTGAATAAAATAAATTTTAAGAATTTGTTCTGAAGTTAAAAGAAGCCACAAAATGAGAATGACTATATGAAAAAGCATACTATGTGTTAGGGAAAATCAAACTGGAATGGCCAACACCAAAATGTATTCTAGGAAAATGACTGTACTTTAAAGATAAAGAATTGGGGGACAGCAAGTCTAAAAAAAGAGTTATTTGTAAGGAGGCTAAAAGACTGGCCTCTACTTTCCCAGGCAAAATTTAACTAAAGACAGCAAAGCAACACCCACAAGATACTGAAAAGAAGAAGGCATAAGGCAAATTGTCCTTCAGTGCAAAAATGTTAGCAAAACATCCCTAAATGTGCAGTAATGTAGGAAATACTGTTCTTAGGAATTCTTTAAGAAACTACTGGAGAGTGAATCTCAGTGAACCAAGAGATGACAAAGGAAAGTATGACAAAAGGATTTGTGAGAGTAAGACTTAAACAATGTGGTCATAACACAAAACCATAGGCTATTTTGAGACACATTTAAATTAAAGTAATTCTTGGGGCCCGTGGGTGGCTCAGTCAGTTAAGCATCTGCCTTTGACTCAGGTCATGATCTCAGGGTCCTGGGATCAAGTCATGCATCGGGCTCCTTACTCAGTAGGGAGTCTGCTTCTCCCTCTCCCTCCACCCCTTCCCCCTTCTCGTGCGCTCTCTCTCTCTCAAATAAATAAAATCTTAAAAAAAATAAAGTAATTCTGAAATGGTGGAAATGAAGGAACAGCGTGCAATATGGTGCAAAAAGAAAGCAGAGAACAAATTTTCACATCAGACTAGGTAGAATTCACACCAAAACCATATCATGTTTTATCCAATCTAAAATGTCATTGATTTTATGATTCACTATCATTTTATGTTTCATTAAAAAAGAGTATATCCTGGGCTCCTGGGTGGCTCAGTGCTTAAGCAATTGCCTTCGGCTCAGGTCATGATCCCGGAGTCCTGGGATCGAGTCCCACATTGGGCTCCCTGCTTGGCAGGGAGTCTGCTTCTCCCTCTGACCCTCTCCCCTCTCATGCTTTCTCTCTCTCAAATAAATAAATAAAATCTTTAAAAAAAAAAAAAAGAGTATATCCTGCCAATTAAATTGTGATTCAATACTTTCTTGTGACTTAAGATTTTTATTCTGTACTTACTGAAATAGGTAGACTTATTAAAACAAAGATTTTAAAAAGTCATATATCACTACTAGGCATTCAAAAGAGAAATACATCAATGAAACATATGGTTTATTATTTCCAGAAATTCTTGACATTCAGAGACTGTTCATTTGAATCCACCACTAACTGAAATTCACTAATGTCCATGATGTTCTGCATGGTATCAGTTTCTGTGCCATCAAGAGCATTGGTGATGTAACATTTCCTAAAAGCTCTGCATTATTGATTCCAGAATTTTCTTCAAAGCCAAATTTCTGCAAATCATGAAACAGTTGGCACACATGAATCAGGTAATTAGAGGAGAGCTTAATAAAGAAACCATTTATATACCTATGGGCAGGGTGTATAGCTCAGTATCCCAGGTGGTAGGGAGCCCTTATAATTCCTAGTCCTGATAGGGCAAGAAGAAAGAGCAGTACTGCCAACTGTAGTGTCCAGCTGTTAGGAGCCATGGCCTCTGGTTAGAGCCACTGCTATGGCCTTGGAGTAAGCCAAGGGAAGAATATCCCAACCTCCTTCCTTCATCTCCTGCTGGGGTTCCTTACTGGTTGAACACAACTAACATCCATCAGGTCAATGAGCCCCTTAATCAATACAGTCCTTCCAGGATCCTCCAGATTGGAAATAATGGATATTGAAACAAAGCACCTATTAAACTGTAGCCACCTGATATTCTTGTATATTTTACACACCTCTGTCATAGCATCCCATTGTGTAGTAATTTATTTGCCTACTTGACTGTCTCTTCTTGAAACCTGTAGGCAGGGACTGTGTCTAGCTTAATTCTGCATTCCTAGAGTGCAGTGATGGGGACATAAAGCTTTGGGTATTATGGGTTGGGTTTCTAAGTGCCTGGGTGTCCTGCTAGCAGGTTTGATTCACTAAGTCTGGAAGAAAACCCAAATTTTACCTGGGGTCATTACAGTCACAGACAATGATGCCAAAGTACTATAAAATTTTGAGAACCACTGAAATGTATTTACAGGTGACTGTAATACCATTATTATTATGTTACTTGGGTTATCCTAAATTAAAACCTGTTACTCTAAGGATCCTAAAAGAACTCTTGAGAAAGGCCAGAGGAGATTCACTTCTTCCCCATTTTTTTGGTTTTCATGGGGATAGATTTCCCCAAATGAATCGTGTTCTCAGACTTCTGGGAAGATGGCAGAGAATGAGGATCCTGAACTCACCTCATTCAATGGATACACTGAGATTATAGCCACACTGGTGCAACACACTCTGAAAATCACCCTGAAGACTAGCAGAACACACTTTCCACAGTTAATCACAGAAAGGAGGCCACATTAAAAGGTTAGGAAGGATGGAGAATTACAAAGGGGAGTCAGGAACCACACATGATTTTAGCCAAAAGGCCGAGAAGCGATGGGAGTCAGGAACCAAATCCCTGGCAAGACTAACCACAAATGAGAGGGACAGCACAATTATACAGAAATAAGATCATACCCACATCAGGCACCCCAGACATGGGGACCTGCACTGGGAAGACGGGTATCCAAACAGACGGCTTTGCAAACCAGTGGAGCTGAACTTCATGAGTTTTTACAATCAGTGAGACTTAACTCTAGGTACTTTAAACATCAGTGGGCTTAGCTCCAGGAGAGCTGGAGGGCAATAGAAAACAGTCCCCACTCTTAAAGAACCAGCCTTACAAATAACCTGGCCAAAATACAGCATAGAAGCAACAGTTTGAGAAGCCCCTGGGGTATAATGTGAGGGAGATTTATTTACTACTCTCAGGATGTAGATTGGAGGGGCAGGGGTTTTTGTTTTTTTGTTTTTTTTTTTAAAGATTTTATTTATTTATTTGAGAGAGAGAGAATGAGAGAGAGCACATGAGAGGGGGAGGGTCAGAGGGAGAAGCAGACTCCCTGCAGAGCAGGGAGCCCGATGCGGGACTCGATCCAGGGACTCCAGGATCATGACCTGAGCCGAAGGCAGTCGCTTAACCAACTGAGCCACCCAGGCGCCCGGGGCAGGGGTTTTTTAAGAGACTTCTCCAAGGACAAAGGATCTGGCAGGCGCCACTCCCCCCCTCCCCCACCTAGATAACAGGACACTTGCAGACCCAGCACAGTCTCCACCTACCTTGCTAGCACTGTGCACCCTGCTCCTGTGTTTTCCTAGGGATCCACCCCATCTAAATCACCCCACTCTGCAGGAGACCTTCCAAAGCAGCTCCTGCCCTGACACGCTCTGCAAGCAGCCTCAGCGGGGCAAGTGCCATTCCAAAGCAACTTTTGCCCTGGAGAAAGGGTAAGATAACCACATACACTAGTGCACCTGCAGTCCCAGCGGCCAAACTTTATAGCCACTAGCACAGAGAGCACCCTGCCAATTAGTAGGACTGCTGTCCTACTAATCATCAACGAAATCATCAACAAAAGCCTCTAAAGGGACAATGTGCATGGAGAACTCCCTGTAGTTCAGCGTGACAGCAGCCCTGCCATATGGGCTGAGGGCAGACATCTGGTCTGACTGCTGACACCACCCAGCATTAAGCCTGCAGGGGCCTCAGACTGGCTCCTTTACAGTACAGGAACCAAACCCTGTCCAGTAAACCAAAACAAGCAAAGTGGGCCATTGCAGCTGACCGGACTGAAGGCAAACACAGCTCAGCCACAACAGTGGGGCACGCACAACTCACATGGGTGAAACCCTGAAACGTCCAGTTTTGGAGAAAAAAGAGCCACTGCACTACAAAGCACCACAGGATCTCTTCTTCATTAGGCACTACTTTCAAAAATCAGGAGATATAGCTGACTTTCCTAATGTACAGAAACATGGAAAGTTAGACAAAATGAGACACAGAAATATGTCTCAAATCAAAGAACAGGACAAAACCACAGCAAAATAAATAAATAAATGAAATGAAACGGAGCTAAGCAATATGATTGATAAAAAATTAAAAGTAATGGTCATAAAGATACTCACTGGGCTAGGAAAGAGAGTTGAGGATCTTAGAATTTCAACAATGAGAGAAAATATAAAAAGAAACATTAAAAAAACCCTCAGAGGTCAGGGGGCGGAGCAAGATGGCGGAGGAGTAGGAGACCTGGATTTCCTCTCCTCTCAGGAGTTCAGCTGGATAGGGATCAAACCATTCTGAACACCTACAAACTCAACAGGAGATCAAAGAAAAGAAGAGCAACAACTCTCTGAACAGAAAAGCGACCACTTTCTGGAAGGTAGGACGTGCGGAGAAGTGAATCCGAGGCGATATTCGGGAGGATAGACGGCGGGGGAGGGGCCTCCGTCGGCCGCTTCTGGCAAGTGATAGAGCCGCGGGGCACAAAATCGGAACTTTTAGAAGTCTGCTCCGCTGAGGGACGTCACTCTGGTGGCTAAGTGGGGGGTGGAACCCTCGTGGGACAGTGTGGTCTCAGGACCTTCGGGGTCACAGAAAGACCGGGGGTGCCTGAGTGCGGCAGAGCTCCCAGGGATCGGAGCAGGGAAGCCGGCTGCAGAGACGGAGCCCAGGCGCGGGCTCTCAGCTCGGGGTTGTCATAAACCGTGATCCGCGGCACAGTCGGGCCACTGCTCCTCCAGCGGGGACCCAACAAGCGGCAGATCCGGGGAGACTCACCTTCTTCCCCCGGGAGGAGAGGTGCGGGAGCGCACCGCGGGGATCTGCTGGGTTTGGAGACTCCACCCGGGGTCGGGTGCCAGAGATAGAAACGCTCGGTCACAGGCCGGGTGAGCACGGAGTGCGGCCGGAGACCTGGGAGACGGGAGTGACTGACGGCTTTTCTCTGGGGGCGCACTGAGGAGCGGGACCCCGAGTTCTCAGCTCCTCCAGGGTGGAGACTGGGAGGCCGCCATTTTCACTCTCGTCCTCCAAAGCTGTACGGAAAGCTTGCAGGGAACAAAAGCTCCGGAGAGCAAACCCCAGCAGATTACTTAGCCCGGACCGGGCAAGGGCGGGGCAATTCCGCCTCCGGCAAAGACATTTGGGAACCACGGCAACAGGCCCCTCCCCCAGAAGATCAGCGAGAACAGCCGGCCAAGGCCAAGTTTACCGATCAATGAGAACGGCAGAACTCCAGCGCTAGGGGAATACTGTACATAGAATCCATGGCTTTTTACCATGATCCTTTAGTAGTTCAAAGTTACATTTTTTTTAACCGTCTTTTTTTTTTTTTGAATTTTTCTTTTTCCCTTTTCCAACCAACATCTTATAAATCCCTTTGTTAAAAAACATTTTTATTTTTCATTTTTAGAGTCATATACTATCCCTTCATACTAGTTACCCTTATTTTTGGCATATGTATATAAGTTGTTCTCTCTTTAAAATTTTGAGATAGTTTCTTCTAACATCAAAATATACCCTAAATCTCTAGTGTATGGCTTTGTTCTACTCTCCTGCCTGATCACATTCTCTCCTTTTTTTTTTTCTTTTTTTTAAAATACTCTTCTTTTTTTCAAACAACTTATCAATTCCTTTTATAAAATTTTTTATAATTTTCATCTTTACAGTCATATTCCATCCCTTCATCATATCAACCCTTATTTTTGTACATATATAAGTTTTTCTTTCTTTAAAATTTTGGGAGGCACTTTCTTCTAACAGACCAAAATACACCCAAAATCTAGTGTGTGGCACTGATCTATGCACCAGCCTGGTCATATTTGATCATACCCTGTTTTTTTTTGTTTTGCTCTGTTTTGTTTGTTTTTATCTTTTTTTCTTTTTTTTTTTCCTTTTTCTTTTTTCTTTCTTTCCCTTTCTTTTCCCCCAGCTTCAGGTCTTTTCTGATTTGTTTAGAGTATATTTTCTGGGGACATTGTTACCCTGTTAGCATTTTGTTCTCTCATTAATCTATTCTCCTCTGGACAAAATGAAAAGACGGAAAAAATCACCTCAACAAAAAGAACAAGAGGTAGTGCTGACTGCCAGGGACCTACTCAATACGGACATTAGTACAATGTCAGATCTAGAGTTCAGAGTCATCACTTTAAAGATACTAGCTGGGCTTGAAAAAAGCATGGAAGTTATTAGAGAAACCCTTTCTGGAGAAATAAAAGAACTAAAATCTAACCAAGTTGAAATCAAAAAGGCTATTAATGAAGTGCAATCAAATATGGGGGCGCTAACTGCTAGGATAAATGAGGCAGAAGAGAGAATCAGTGATATAGAAGACCAAATGATGGAAAATAAAGAAGCTGAGAAAAAGAGAGATAAACAACTACTGGATCACGAGGGCAGAATTCGAGAGATAAGCAATACCATAAGACGAAACAACATTAGAATAATTGGGATCCCAGAAGAAGAAGAAAGAGAGAGAGGGGCAGAAGGTATATTGGAGCAAATCATAGCAGAGAACTTCCCTAATTTGGGGAAGGAAACAGGCCTCAAAATCCAGAAGGCACAGAGAACCCCTCTCAAAATCAATTAAAATAGGTCAACACCCCAACATCTAATAGTAAAACTTATGAGTCTCAGAGACAAAGAGAAAATCCTGAAAGCAGCTCGGGATAAGAGATATGTAACCTACAATGGTAGAAACATTAGATTGGCAACAGACCTATCCACAGAGACCTGGCAGGCCAGAAAGAACTGGCATGATATATTCAGAGCACTAAATGAGAAAAATATGCAGCCAAGAATACTATATCCAGCTAGGCTGTCATTTAAAATAGAAGGGGTGATCAAAAGCTTCCAGGACAAACAAAAACTAAAGGAATTTGCAGACACGAAACCAGCCCTACAAGAAATATTGAAAGGGGTCCTCTAAGCAAAGAGAGAGCCTAAAAGCAACATAGACCAGAAAGGAACACAGACAACATACAGTAACAGTCACCTTACAGGCAATACAATGGCACTAAATTCCTATCTTTCAATAGTTACCCTGAATGTAAATGGGCTAAATGCCCCAATCAAAAGACACAGGCTATCAGATTGGATTAAAAAACGAGACCCATCGATATGCTGTCTGCGAGACTCATTTTAGACCCAAAGACACCCCCAGATTGAAAGTGAGGGGATGGAAAACCATTTACCATGCTAATGGACACCAAAAGAAAGCTGGGGTGGCAATCCTTATATCAAACACATCAGATTTTAAACCAAAGACTGTAATAAGAGATGAGGAAGGACACTATATCCTACTTAAAGGGTCTATGCAACAAGAAGATCTAACAATTGTAAATATCTATGCCCCTAACATGGGAGCAGACAATTCTATAAGGCAATTAATAACAAAAGCAAAGAAACACATCGACAACAATACAGTAATAGTGGGGGACTTTAACACCCCCCTCACTGAAATGGACAGATCGTCTAAGCAAAAGATCAACAAGGAAATAAAGACTTTAAATGACACACTGGACCAAATGGACTTCACAGACATATTCAGAACATTCCATCCCAAAGCAACGGAATACACATTCTTCTCTATTGCCCATGGAACATTCTCCAGAATCGATCACATCCTAGGTCATAAATCAGGTCTCAACCGGTACCAAAAGGTTGGGATCATTCCCTGCCTATTTTCAGACAACAATGCTTTGAAAATAGATCTCAATCACAAGAAGAAAGTCGGAAAGAACTCAAATACATGGAGGCTAAAGAGCATCGTACTAAAGAATGAATGGGTCAACCAGGAAATTAAAGAAGAATTAAAAAAATTCATGGAAACCAATGAAAATGAAAACACAACTGTTCAAAATCTTTGGGATGCAGCAAACGCAGTCCTAAGAGGAAAGTATATAGCAATACAAGCCTTTCTCAAGAAACAAGAAAGGTCTCAAGTACACAACCTAACCCTACACCTAAAGGAGCTGGAGAAAGAACAGGAAATAAAGCCTAAACCCAGCAGGAGAAGAGAAATAATAAAGATCAGAGCAGAAATCAATGACATAGAAACCAAAAGATCGGTAGAACAGATCAACGAAACTAGGAGCTGGTTATTTGAAAGAATTAACAAGATTGATAAACCCCTGGCCAGACTTATCAAAAAGAAAAGAGAAATGACCCAAATCAACAAAATCATGAATGAAAGAGGAGAGATCACAACCAACACCAAAGAAATACAAACAATTATAAGAACATATTATGAGCAACTCTATGCCAGCAAATTAGATAACCTGGAAGAAATGGATGCATTCCTAGAGATGTATCAACTACCAAAACTGAACCAGGAAGAAATAGAAAACCTGAACAGACCTATAACCACTAAGGAAATTGAAGCAGTCATCAAAAATCTCCCAAAACACAAAAGCCCAGGGCCAGATGGCTTCCCAGGGGAATTCTACCAGACATTTCAAGAAGAATTACTACCTATTCTTCTGAAACTGTTCCAAAAAATAGAAATAGAAGGAAAACTTCCAAACTTGTTTTATGAGGCCACCATTACCTTGATCCCCAAACCAGACAAAGACCCCATCAAAAAGGAGAATTACAGGGCACCTGGGTGGCTCAGTTGGTTAAGCGACTGCCTTCGGCTCAGGTCATGATCCTGGAGTCCCTGGATCGAGTCCCGCATCGGGCTCCCTGCTCGGCAGGTGGTCTGCTTCTCCCTCTGACCCTCCCCCCTCTCATGTGCTCTCTCTCATTCTCTCTCTCTCAAATAAATAAATAAAATCTTAAAAAAAAAAAAAAAAAGGAGAATTACAGACCAATATCCTTGATGAACATGGATGCAAAAATTCTCACCAAAATACTAGCCAATAGGATCCAACAGTACATTAAAAGGATTATTCACCACGACCAAGTGGGATTTATCCCTGGGCTGCAAGGTTGGTTCAACATCCGCAAATCAATCAACGTGATACAATACATTAACAAAAGAAAGAACAAGAATCATATGATCCTCTCAATAGATGGAGAAAAAGCATTTGACAAAGTACAGCATCCTTTCTTGATCAAAACTTTTCAGAGTATAGGGACAGAGGGTACATACCTCAATATCATAAAAGCCATCTATGAAAAACCTACAGCAAATCATTCTCAATGGGGAAAAACAGAGCTTTCCCCCTAAGGTCAGGAACGTGGCAGGGATGTCCACTATCACCACTGCTATTCAACATAGTATTAGAAGTCCTAGCCACAGCAATCAGACAACAAAAAGAAATAAAAGGCATCCGAATCGGCAAAGAAGAAGTCAAACTCTCACTGTTTGCAGATGATATGATACTTTATGTGGAAAACCCAAAAGACTCCACCCCAAAACTGCTAGAACTCATACAGGAATTCAGTAAAGTGGCAGGATATAAAATCAACCCACAGAAATCAGTGGCATTCCTATACACCAACAAGACAGAAGAAAGAGAAATGAAGGAGTCGATCCCATTTACAATTGCACCCAAAACCATAAGATACCTAGGAATAAATCTAACCAAAGAGGCAAAGGATCTGTACTCAGAAAACTATAAAATACTCATGAAAGAAATTGAGGAAGACACAAAGAAATGGAAAAACGTTCCATGCTCATGGATTGGAAGAACAAATATTGTGAAGATGTCAATGCTACTTAGAGCAATCTACACATTCAATGCAATCCCCATCAAAATACCATCCACTTTTTTCAAAGAAATGGAACAAATAATCCTAAAATTTGTATGGAACCAGAAAAGACCCCGAATAGCCAGAGGAATGTTGAAAAAGAAAAGCAAAGCTGGTGGCATCACAATTCCGGACTTCCAGCTCTATTACAAAGCTGTCATCATCAAGACAGTATGGTACTGGCACAAAAACAGACACATTGATCAATGGAACAGAATAGGGAGCCCAGAAATGGACCCTCAACTCTATGGTCAACTCATCTTTGACAAAGCAGGAAAGAATGTCCAATGGCAAAAAGACAGTCTCTTCAACAAATGGTGTTGGGAAAATTGGACAGCCACATGCAGAAGAATGAAACTGGACCATTTCCTTACACCACACACAAAAATGGACTCCAAATGGTTGAAAGACCTAAATGTGAGACAGGAGTCCATCAAAATCCTAAAGGAGAACACAGGCAGCAACCTCTTTGACCTCAGCCACAACAACTTCTTTCTAGAAACATCGCCAAAGGCAAGGGAAGCAAGGGCAAAAATGAACTCTTGGGACTTCATCAAGATAAAAACCTTTGGCAAAGCAAAAGAAACAGTCAACAAAACCAAAAGACAACCGACAGAATGGGAGAAGATATTTGCAAATGACATATCAGATAAAGGGCTAGTATCCAAAATCTATAAAGAACTTATCAAAGTCAACACCCAAAGAACAAAGAATCCAATCAAGAACTGGGCAGAAGACAGGAACAGACATTTTTCCAAAGAAGACATCCAAATGGCCAACAGACACATGAAAAAGTGCTCATCGCTCGGCATCAGGGAAATCCAAATCAAAACCTCAGTGAGATACCACCTCACACCAGTCAGAATGGCTAAAATTAACAAGTCAGGAAATGACAGATGTTGGCGGGGATGCGGAGAAAGGGGAACCCTCCTACACTGTTGGTGGGAATGCAAGCTGGTGCAGCCACTCTGGAAAACAGTATGGAGGTTCCTCAAAAAGTTGGAAATAGAGCTACCATACGATCCAGCAATTGCACTACTGGGTATTTACCCCAAAGATACAAATGTAGGGATCCGAAGGGGTATATGCACCCCGATGTTTATAGCAGCAATGTCCACAATAGCCAAACTGTGGAAAGAGCCAAGATGTCCATCGACAGATGAATGGATAAAGAAGAAGTGGTATATATATATAATGGAATATTATGCAGCCATCAAAAGGAATGAGATCCTGCCATTTGCAATGACGTGGATGGAACTGGAGGGTATTATGCTGAGTGAAATAAGTCAATCAGAGAAAGACATGTATCATATGACCTCACTGATATGAGGAATTCTTAATCTCAGGAAACAAACTGAGGGTTGCTGGAATGGGGGGTGGGGTGGAAGGGATGGGGTGGCTGGGTGATAGACAATGGGGAGGGTATGTGCTATGGTGAGCGCTGTGAATTGTGCAAGAGTGTTGAGTCACAGATCTGTACCTCTGAAACAAATAATGCAATATATGTTAAGAAAAAAAAAAGAAGAAGATAGCAGGAGGGGAAGAATGAAGGGGGGGCATCGGAGAGGGAGACGAACCATGAGAGACGTTGGACTCTGAAAAACAAACTGAGGGTTCTAGAGGGGAGGGGATTGGGAGGATGGGTTAGCCTGGTGATGTGTAATAAAGAGGGCACATTCTGCATGGAGCACTGGGTGTTATGCACAAACAATGAATCATGGAACACTACATCAAAAACTAATGATGTAATGTATGGCGATTAACATCGCAATAAAAAATTATGAAAAAAAGCCCCTCAGTAATTGAAATTAAAAATACACTAATGGGACTCAATAGCAGATTAGAGGAGGCAGAAGAATGAAATCAGTGATCTGGAAGAGAGTAATGGAAAACAACCAAACTAAATAGCAAAAAGGAAAAAGAATAAAATATAAGAATATGTTAAAGATCTCTATGGCATATTAAAGTGTAACAGCATTCCCTTTATAGGGATCCAAACAGTAGAAGAGAAAGAGAAGGTGGCAGAAAATTTATTTGAAATAATAGGTGAAAACTTCCCTCATTTGAGGAAGGAAAGAGACCTCCAGGTCCAGGATGCACAGAGAGCCCCTAAACAAAATCAACTCAAGAAGGTCCACACCAAGATACATAATAATTAAAATGGCAAAAGGCAGTGATAAAGATAGAATTTTAAAAGCAGCAGAAGAAAAGAAAACAGAAGGGAAACTCCATAAGGCTATCACCTGGTTTTTCAGCAGAAATTTTGCTGGTCAGAAGAGAGTGGCATGATATATTCAAAGTGATGAAAGGAAAAAAATCCACAACCAAGAAGCTAAACATAGGAAGGTTAGCATTCAGAATAGAAGGAGAGATAGAGTTTCCCAGACAAATAAAAGTTAAAGAAGTTATCGCCACTAAACCAGCCTTACAAGAAATGTTAAAGGAAGTTCTTTGAGTGGAAAGAAAAGGCAGTAAGAAAGGAGAAAAGAAAAATATGAAAGGAAAAAAATTCACATGTAAATGCAAACCTATAATAAAAGTAGTAGATTAATCAGTTATAAAACCCCTACGGAGGTTAAAACACAAAAGCAGCAAAATGAATTACATCTATTAAAAATCAAAGGATTTACAAAATAAAAGAATATAAAGTATGGCTTTATGTACATAAACTGTGGAGAGAGGAATAAAATTTAGTGCTTTTAGAATGGATTAAAACTTTAAGCAACTACCAACTTGACTGTTATACACATAAGATGTTATATATGAATCTTTTGGTAACCACAAATCAAAAACCTATCATATGTACACAAAAGGTAAAGAAAAATGTATCCAAGTATAACACTAAAAAAGCCATCAAGCCACAACAGAGCAAGAGAAGAAGAACAGAGAAGAACTACAAAAACAATCATAAAAGAACAAAATGCCTATAAGTACACACCTATCATAATTACTTTAAGTATGAATGGACTAAATGCTCCATACAAAAGACACAAGGTGACTGAATGGATAAATCAGCAAGACCTATCTATATGCTGCCTATAAGAGAATCACTTCGGAGCTAATGATGCATGCAGATTGAAACTGAAGGGGTAGAAAAATGTTCACCATGCCAATGGAAGTGAAAAGAAAGCTGGGGTAGCAATGCTTATAGTGGACAAAATAGACTTTAGAAAAAAGACTGTAATAAGAGCCAAAGAAGGACATTACATAATGATAAAGGGAACAATCCAAAGAGAAGATATAACAATTGTAAATGTTTATGTACCCAACATGGGAGCACTCGAATACATAAAGCAACTATTAACAGACAAAAAGGAAGAAATACAATAGGAGAGGACTTGGACATCCTATTTATATCAATGGATAGATCATCCAGACAGAAAATCAACAAGGAAACAGTGGCTTTGAATGACTCATCAGTCCAGATGGACCTAACATATATTCAGAGCATTTCATCCAAAAACAGTAGACAGAACATACACATTCTTTTCAAGTGCACATGAAACATTATCCAGAACAGATCACACATTAAGCCACAAAATAAGTCTCAATAAACTCAAAAAGGCTGAAATTATATCATGAATCTTTTCTGACCACAGTTGTATGAAACTAGGATTCAATCACAAGAAAAAAATCTGGAAAAAAAACCAAATACATGGTGGCTAAATAACATGCTACTAAACAATGAATGGATCAACAAAGAAATCAAAGAGGAAATCAAAAAACATGAAGACAAATGAAAATGAAAATACAACAGTTTAAAATCTTTGGGATGCAAGCAAAAGCAGTTCTAAGAAAGCAGATTTTAGCAGGACAGGCCTACATCAAAAACAAAAACAAAAAAAAGAAAAATATCAAACAACTTAAAATTACACCTAAAGGAGCTAGAAAGAATAAACAAAGCTCAAAGCAGTAGAAGAAAGAAAATAATAAAAATTAGAGCAGAAATAAATGAAACAGACACTAAAACAAACAAAAACAAAAGAACAGATCAATGAAACCAAGAACTGCTTCTTTGAAAAGACATACAATTGATAAATATTTAGCCAGACTAAAAAGAAAAGTAAAATAAATAAAGTCAGGAATGAAGAAGGAGAAATAACTGACATCAGAGAAATTCAAATATGAGATTATGAAAAATTATAAGCCAACAAATTGGACAACATAAAATAAATGGATAAATTCCTAGAAACACATGCTTTACAAAACTGCATTAGGAAGCAATACAAAATTTGAGCAGACTCATTACTAGCAATGACACTAAACCAGTAATCAAAAACTCCCCCAAAACAAAATAGCTTTACAAGTGATTTCTATCAGACATTTAAAAAGAGTTAATAACTATTCTTCTCAAACTATTCCAAAAAATAGATGAGAAAGGAAAGTGTCCAAATTTATTCTACATGGCTAACATTACCCCGATGTACAAAAAAAGAAAACTACATGCCAATATTGCCGATGAACATACATGCAAAAATCCTCAGCAAAATACTAGCAAACCAATTCCAATAATACATTAAAAAAACAGTCACCATGATCAAGTAGGATTTAGTCTAGGAATGCAAGGGTGGTTCAATATTTGCAAATCAATTAGCATGATACATCACCTTAACAAGACAAAGGATAAAAACCATATGATCATTTCAATAGATGCAGAGAATACATTTGACAAAGTACAACATCCATTCATGACAAAAATCCTCAACAAAGTAGGTCTAGAGGGAACATACCTCAACATAATAAAGACAATCTATGAAAAACCCACAGCTAACATCATCCTTAATGGGGAAAACTGAAAGCTTTTTTTCTAAGATCAAGAATAAGATAAGGATGTCCATGTTACCACTTTTCTTTAACATAATATTGGAAGCCCTGCCCCAACCATCAGACAAGAAATAAAACACATCCAAATTGCTAAGGAAGAAGTAAAACTTTCATTATTTGCAGATAATGTGGTTCTATATATAGAAACCTTAAAAACTACTAGAACTGGTAATTCAGTAAAGTTACAGAATACAAAATTAATATATAGAAATCTGTTGTATATCTATATACTAATAATGAAGTAGCAGAAAGAGAAATTAAGAAAACAATCCTCCACTACAATTGCACCACAAAGAATAAAATACCTAGGAATAAACTTAACCAAGGAAGTAAAAGACCTGAACTCTGAAAACCATAAAACTGATGAAAGAAATTCAAGAAGACACAAACAAATGGAAACATATTCCATGCTCATGGATTGGAAGAAGCAATATCGTTAAAATGTTCATACTACCCAAAGTACCCTACAGATTTAATGTAATCCCTATCAAAATACAACATTTTTCACAGAACTAGAACAAATAGTACTAAAATGTGTATGGAACAACCAAAGACCCTAAATAGCCAAAGCAATCTTGAGAAAGAAGAATATAGCTGGAGGAATCATGATCCCAGATTTTAATATATACTACAAAAGGGGCATGTGGATGGCACAGCTGGTTGGGTGTCCAACTCTTGGTTTTGGCTCAGGTCATGATCTCAGGGTTGTGGAATCAACCCTGAGTCAGGCTCCATGCCTAATGTGGAGTCAGTTTGGGAATCTCTCTCCCTCTCTGCCCCCTCCCCCAACTCCCTGCATGTGCCTCTCTCTAAAATAAATAAAATCTTAAAAAAAAAAAGATATACTACAAAGATAAAAAAAAAAAAAAGATATATTACAAAGCTGTAGTAATCAAAACAGTATGGTACTAGCCAAAAATGGACACATAGATCAACAGAACAGAATAATGAGCCCAGAAATAAAAATCACACTTATCTGGTCAATTAATCTAAGATAAAGGAGGTGAGAATATACAATGGGGAAAAGATGGTCTCTTCAATAAATGTTATTGAGAAGAGTGGATATCTACATGCAAAAGAATGAAACAAAACCACCAACAAAACAACAAGGCAACCTAGTTATATGGGAGAAGACATTTGCAAATGATAAATCTGATAAGCACTTCATATCCAAAATATATGAAGAACTTAGACACCTCAATACCAATAAAGCAAATAATCTAATCAAAAATGGGCAAAGGAGCTGAATAGACATTTTCCCAAAGAAGAGCTATATGTGGTGGTGTATACACACAATGGAGTATTATAGGGTTATAAATTCTGCTTGTCCAGCACTGCCTATATAAAGCCCGTCTAACCTTGGTGTCATTATCTGGGCTGCTATAGCAAAATACCACAGTCTGAGTGGCTTCTGAACAAAAGAAATTTATATCTCGCCGTTCTGGAAGGCTAGAAGTCCTAGATCAGTGTGCCCGCCCTGGTCAGGGTCTGTGTCTGGTAAGAGCTTGCTTCCCGGTTCATAAATGTCTGTCTTCTTGCTGTAACCTCACCTGATGGAAGAATCTCTTTTGTGAGGGCACTAATCCCATCACTAGGGCTCCACCCTCATGATCTAAGCACCCAAAGGCCCCACCTCTAGTACCATCACATTGGGGGTTAGGGCTTCAACATATGAATTTGAAGGAGACACAAACATTCTCACTGTAGCACCTGGGGTTCAGATACAGAGAGTTACTGTGACCCAGGAATCAAGCCCTATTCTCAAAAGCTCTATCAGTGACAAAAGCTGACTTTATCTCCATCTGCTGGATTCCTTTTTCTATCTTTCAACTGGTTCAGAATATAGGATGGAAGTACATTCTCCTTTTTCCTGCCCACCCCTCCCGTTCACTGTCCTTTCTTCTCCCCTTCATCCCTTTCCTCAGGGTCAGAGGGCTCAGTTCGTCACAGCTCTCAGTCCATGGCACCTCATCATCACTGGATCACATAAGGACTCTGATTCAGATTTCTCATTCACTGACCACCTCATATCCCAACTAAACTTTGATTACTTCATACAGATCCAGAATGATCTCTTCCTTTCCTTTTTTAAAGTAGGAATTTTCAGTTCAGAGCACACTGAAGTGTATCTTAAGATCTCCAGATAATTAACAGTTGCTATGAGCCACAGCTAACAACAAATTTAATTAGGATCGCTTTTAAATATTTTAAATGGAATTACTTTTATTTTGGTTCCTTCCTGACTGCTGAGGCCATGGCCAGCTATACACATGATGAAAAATGTGTACTTATAATATTTTATTTTGGTCCTTGGTGCTGATGTGCAGTAACTTTAATTTTGTAACTATAGTATGATAAGGTTATTCTTCTTTCAAAGATGTATACTTTATGCAATCGTTGAGTAGTGTAAGCCACCCCTCAAACACTCGGGAAATTTCCTGTCTTACAGAGATCTAGTCCCCTTCAGGCAAGTCATGTTGGTGGCACTAGTCACATAGTGCTCCACCATGGTCACCTACTGGTCAGGCTCAAGGGCGGTGGGACTGTCTTTCTTAGTGGATCTCAAAGCATGAAGTTGGATATTGTGTATCAGGTTCACAGAAAATCTGTTACTGTGTCTGCATTGAAAACTGCTTATTTGCCCTTCCTCTATACCCTACCCATGGGAAGGGGGGAACCCAACTAAACAAGCAGAACATCTGGGCATTAATGGAGTGGCATAGAAGAAAATGAACCCATGGCTTTTTCCATTTGTGTGTCTTCCTAGATGGGTGTGGGGGTATAGCTTCTTCTTGACCACACCTTCTCGGTGTGGGGCCCTGGATTAACCCTAGCATTCAGAATGGGGGGGCAGGTAGAGTGGGAGGGATATAGCAGGATTTTTCAAGCAGAAATAGACTGCAAACTGCCATGGTCCAGAGTGTAGTAGGGGCCCTGTTTTTATAGTTCTGTTTATACCTTCAAATCAATAGTCTACTGTTAACTAGTCCACAGACCCCAAAGTTACTTTATTCAAATTGTGGGTACTTCTAAATTGGTTTATTTACTCAAAAGCTTAACTCATTGGAAGACTGGACGATCCTGATTTTGTTTTTTCAATTCACATCTCCTAAGAAAGGTAAACATCTCTAATATATGTTTTTTTTTTTCTTTCTTTTTTATCCCAAGGACAGAAAATCATGACAATATTATTAGAAAATCTGCCACTTGCTCTCCTGAACAAATTATATCATGGTACTTCACATGGAAAAATTTGAAACCCATTGCTATCTCTGGAGAGCATTGTGCAGTTTTCATTCTGAGTTAAGCTCCTAGTGAAGTTAGTTGGATGCCTGACTTCTTTGCCTCAATCATCCCAGTTGTCCACAGAGAGAGACTTTTAGGACACTGTCTTCTGTCTGTTCATGTACACCCAATTGTGTCAGACAGAGCAGCTTCTTAGAGTCTCAGAGCAGGTGCTTCAAAAGCTGAAAAGGTCCCACTCCACACCTCAATCACCTCTTTATCAGTCCCTGACAAGTGCAAAAATCATATTCCAGTTCTGCTAGACATATCAACCATGAAGTCTATCTGTAGAAACTCATGTTGCTCCAATACAAAGACAGCATGATACCTCAAAGGCAAAGTACCCCATGTTAAACCATTAATAAACATTAAATATGTTTAAATAAATTGATTAATGTAAATGTGGTCACAGTAACTTTTTCCAACATATACTTCATTTAAACGTGAATATTTGAAAGTGATGAAAGATTATTATTGTCCAAATACCCAGGTATTATTAAAATATTTCATGTCAGAAAAAATTATTTTCCTGAAATTGCTATATTAAATTGATTATGTAAATATTTGAAAAGGCTATCATATGAACTTCTATTTCTACATTTTCCAAATATTTAATATTTTAAATATTTCTAATGTTTATCTTGTTTTCAGGACCCTTACCTATGTAATTAAGCTGCCATGTTTGTGATGCCCACTAAAGGAAGGAGAATGGGAGAAATTTTGAAAGAAATCTAGATTGTAACAAATCTTTCTGTTTGGTTCTTTTGTGGTTCAGCTATTTATTCTTTCCATTTTTCATTTTCTTTCATACTCTTGGTGTACATGTAGGCATCTGACTAAAGAAACATCTAAATAATTCAAACTCCTCATAACAAAAATAAAACAAGGAGTGCCTGGGTGGCTCAGTCAGTTAAGCCAGTTAAGCGTCTGCCTTCAGCTCAGGTCATAATTGGGTCCTGGGATTGAGCCCATGTGGGACTCCCTGGTCAGTGGGGAGAGCTTCCTCTGCCCCTTCCCTTGTTCTGGTGCTTGTTCTCTCTTCCTCCCTCTCAAATAAATCAAATCTTAAGGGAAAAAAAAGACAAAATTCAAAGCTTTAGTTTAGGTCGTATAGTTGCTGGAGTGGTGGGGGATGGGAGGGATGGGGTGGCTGGGTGATAGACATTGGGGAAGGTATGTGCTATGGTGAGCGATGTGAATTGTGCAAGACCGTTGAATCACAGATCTGTACCCCTGAAACAAATAATACATTATATGTTAAAAAAAAAAGAAGAAGAAGAAGAAGAAGAAGATAGCAGTAGGCAAAGAATGAAGAGGGGGAAATCGGAGGGGGAGATGAACCATGAGAGACAATGGACTCTGAAAAACAAACTGAGGGTTCTAGAGGGGAGGAGCGTGGGAGGATAGGTTAGCCTGGTGATGGGTATTAAAGAGGGCACGTTCTGCATGGAGCACTGGGTGTTATACGCAAACAATGAATCATGGAACACTACATCAAAAATTAATGATGTAATGTATGGTGATTAACATAACATAATAATAATAAAAAAGTTATTAAAAAAAAAGATTCAAAGCCAAAAAAAAAAAAAAAAGAAGTTCTGCATTTTTATGTAAACATATAATCCTAGCCATTGTTCAGAATAAAAGACAAAATTAAATTGGTTTTCTGGGATATTTAACAAAAGGGCATGAACAAACAGATTTTTAAAGAAATTTCCATATGACATCCCATAATACGAGTTTAAGAAAGTGTTGAATAATTTCTGGGAGATAATGTGAACTTTTATTCAAGCAGTGATTTGACAGAGGAAATGGCAGTTTTTTAAGACTTCCAACCACAATCCCAGGAGTCCTATCTGAAGTCAAGAAGAATAAACTCTATCTTCAACATACCACCAATAACTCTTAACAGTCTGCCACAACCTTTCAGAACACACAGAAATGAGAGGTATTTTCATTAAAAAAACCACATTTTTGTAATATGAAGAGTAAAATATCTTGGAAAGAAGTGGGTGAGACCAGTATTGGGGTATCCTTAAGAATCAAATCTTTCCACACCCAATCCCTGTTCCTTATTACCATTCTATTCATTTTTTAAATTTAAATTGAATTAGCCAGCATATAATACATCATTAGTTTTTGATGTAGTGTTCAGTGATTCATTAGTTGCAGTGCTCATCAGATCACGTACCCTCCTTAATGCCCATCACCCAGTTACCCCATGCCCCCACCACCCTCCCTTCTGCAATACTCAGTTTGTTTCCCAGAGTCAAGAGTCTCTCATGGTTTTTCTCCCTCTCTGATTTCTTCCCATTCAGTTTTCCCTCCCTGCCCCTATGGTCTCTGGGCTATTCCTTATGTTCCACATATGAGTGAAACCATATTTAGAAAGACAATTGTCTTTCTCTGCTTGACTTATTTCACTTACCATAATACCCTCCAGTTCCAACCACGTCAATGTAAGTGGCAGATATTCAACCTTTCTGATGGCTGAGTAATATTCCATTGTATATATGAACCACATTTTTATCCATTACTCTGTTGAAGGACATCTTGGCTCCTTCCATAGTTTGGCTATTGTGGACATTGCTACTATGAACATTGGGGTGTATGTGCCCCTTCTTTTCACTACATCTTTATCTTTGGGGTAAATACCCAGTAGCGCAATTGCTCAGTTGTACGGTAACTCTATTTTTAACTTCTTGAGGAACATCCATACTGTTTTCCAGAGTGGCTGAAACCAGCTTGCATTCCTACCAACAGTGTAAGAAGGTTCCCCTTTCTCCACATCCTTGCCAACATTTGTTGTTCCCTGTCTTATTAATTTTAGCCATTCTAACTGGTGTAAGGTGTTATCTCATTGCGGTTCTGATTTATTTTAAACTACTCTCCAGCCAAACTGAATCTCCCTCTGCTCTCCATCCATCCATGCAAAGCCCTTTCAAGAGGCCAAGTCTTTGCACAACTGCTTAAAATCTCATCATTCACCAATCCTCCCTCCAACATAATCAGGCCTTCCTGGCAAACTTCTTTTCAAACCACAAGACCCAGTTCAAAATGTCATCTTTTTGGTAAAGCTATTCTTGATAACCCATTTAGAATTAATTATTCTCTCCTTTATCTTCCTTCCATATTTCTAAAATGACCCAGCAGTGTGTTGCCATCTTTTGCATTTAGGTCTTCCTACCATGGTTTTTATTCATCTACTCAAGGTTTTTATTCATCCATGTAACTTCAGCAATAGCACATTTTCTAGAAGACAACAATGTTTAAATATTTATTAAATGAAGGGATACATGGTTTTGCACCTGGTATACTGAAAAATCATGAATTATAACATATTCAAATTTCAGCTTTATCATTTCTTTATTCTTCTGCTCTGTTAAGCTTTATCCAAAATGAGATACAATTCCTCTACTGCTGGATGAAAACTCATGGCAGACATGAGTTCTCTATTCTAATGCAACAAACAGTCTCAGTTTAGTAATTTGAATGTCCAGAGGTTCTAGATTTTTCTTTTGAGGTAGAGAGCAGACAGGTAAAAGGAAACTTTATTACTTGAAGAAAAGTACAAAGTGTTCTCATTTTTTTAGAAATGGTCACAAATTTGCAGAATTACTGCAAATACAGTATACTAAGAAATTTTTCCCAAACCATTTGGGAGCAACTTGCTGACCTACTGCCCCATCATCCCTGGATACTTTAGTCTATATTTCCTACAAACAAGGATACTCTCCTCTGTAACAGCAATACCACTGTGAAAACCAGGAAACCAACACAAATATTACTCTCATCTTATCCTCAGGTCACATTCCAGTTTCTCCAGTTGTTTCAAATATCTTTTTTTTAGCAAAATGGTCCAGTTCAGAATTATGCTTCATGTCTCCTAATTCTTTAAGTTTGGAATAATTCTTTAATCTTTTCATGACTCATACCTTTAACATTTTTGAAGATTACAGTTTTGCTGTGTCCCTTGTGTGGGGTTTTCTGTCTCTTCAGGCTTAGGTTCAAGTTATACAAGTTATGCATATTCAAGTTATATAGATATGATGCTGTGTTCCCATTGCATCCTATCAGGTGGCATGGAATTTCAATTTGCCCCATAACTAATGATGTTCGTTTGAGCACTTGATTAATTACTCTTCGTAATTGTAAGTATTTTGTGGAGAAGTACTTTGAAACTGTATAAATATCACATTCCTCACCAAATTGTCAATATAGTCATCTATTTATTTATAGTTGGATGAACTCATGTTTTCCTATTTTACACAACGGATTATAGTTCGTGGCTACCATTATTTACGTCAATGTTCAAATTGCCCACAATTTGGCAAGTAGGAAACCATTAAAACTGTCTTCTCCATTTTTTAGAAATACATATGTATCATTTTCTGACCACTTCCTTATCTTCTGATACAACAAAATATTCCAGGCTTATCTTGTACTTTAGACCAATCTTGGAATCAGCCATTTGTTCAAGGAGGTCTGGTTTCTGGAGAATGTTATTTAGAAGCAAGACCTGGACTCTAGGTGTGCTCACTGGTATTGGAGTGTCACTGATCCCAGGCTCTCTCAATGGACAGATCTAGGGGATATCTATGTGTGTGTGTGTGTGTGTGTGTGTGTGTGTGTGTGTGTGTGCATGTATATATATGTATAAACATATAGATGTGTGTATAGATCTATAGACATATGTATACACACATTTAAATTTGTATTTATCTGTCTGCCTAAACCATGTTATCTCCAGTTCCAATCCAACATCATGCAATTTATCCTAGTTTTCTTCCTTTCCATATTTTTAACTCCTTTCTCTGGCAATGAGAAACCTGGCTCCAATGATCCTCAATATGTTTACTGTATTAACCAAAATCTCACCTATAAGACTGAATTATACAGGAAGACAAGGAAAGAGAAAAGAATCCTACATATTTACATTTCCATTTAAAGATAGAACTTCCCTTTCCCCCCATGCTCAGGCTAGAAAAGGGGACTACTGGCCTCTGGTTAATGCAGAGAATTTAGGGAATGGAGGCTGGTTGGCTTATTTTTTCCCTCCCCTCTCACTTCCTTTCCCACTCATTATCTACTGGTTCCGTGGCTACTAAGGTCAAAGAGGGGAAGATAAGGTGATGGGGACAGAGACAAGATGGTAGTACTTTTTTATCTGACTATGTGGCTTCGTGAGCCCTGCACTGACAGATGGTTAAATCTGACTCTCCAGTGGATGTTTCTGAGACTATAAAAGATTCCACAAGTGTTCCCTCCAATGGCAATTCTTATGATGTTTGTAATACTTCTTTCTTTCGGTCACTTTCAATATCCCCTTAACTTTAACTTCTTTGGTGTCCTATCCTTAACAAAATCTCAATATTGGGGTCTTCTCACACTTCTGCAGAAATTCTCTTAGAAAAAATTCAGAATATTCCATCTCTTCGCTTTTTTTCGGGGGGGGGGGCAAGAAATCCATATTTGGCCCCCAGAAGTATCTCTTACTCCCAATAAGGGAGAGGAAAATATCCATGTAGCTGCATATGGTGGAGATATTTTTCACCCTGTGTACTCTGCATAGGAGTCAGACACCAATCCTTTATGCCTCCAACTGCAGAGAATACATGTCAAAGCTCCCTGGCTGATCCCATAGAAAACCCTCTTCATTAGACTTGAGATAAAGAAAGTAGCTCTGACCAGAAAAATATATTTCCAAATATTTCTGTTTTCTCCATATCCTGATCCATTTTTTTTATCCTGAATCTGGCTGAGAGATCCAAATTTTTCAGTTTCCTTTATGAATTTGGCTTGGGCCTCAGACCCATTTTGGTATCTGATATCTATCACATGGGTAATTAAATTGAAACCAACAGAAATAGTCCTATTTTAATACAATGTTGGAAAATGAATAAATAAGCTGTTGAATGAAGAAGTTAAAAACTGAGAGAAAAAGCAGAGTTTAGTCTCATCTTAACTACCGAAGAAACTTCTCTACCCTTACTCTTAGACCAGATGCCTCTCTGTCCCCCAAACCTTCTGTTCTGTGCCTTATTTCCTCCCTTTGGCTTCAACTACTCATAATTCTTTTTTCTTTATTTAAATTCAATTAACCAACATATTACATCATTAGTATATCATTAGTTTTGATATAATGTTCAATGATTCATAGTTGTGTCAACTACTTATAATTCTTATAACTTCCCTGTCTCATGCTCAGTCACTGTCATGATCATTTTCCAATAGAGACTTTCAACATAGATCAACATTTTTCAATACAAATTTTTCAACATGCATATCCACTCTGGACCTGGATTTTCTACAGGTTTTGGGCATACATCAGTAAACAGAACAAAATTTCTTGCCTTATAGAGCTTGCATTATAATAAGAGAGAAAGAAAGAAAGTTAGCCAAAAACATGTATCATGGTATCAGGTAGGGACAAGTTCCATGTGAAAAAACATAAATCAGTCTCAGTGGATAGAAACTGATGGGAATGGGTGAGTGCTGGTTTAGTTAGAATAGTCAAGGAAGGGTCATCTGATGAGGTGATATTGGGCATCAACCTGAAGGAAATTGGAGGACTAGTCAGGAATAGCTGGGAAAGAGAATTCCAAGCAGAGGTAACAGCAAGTACAAAATACCAATGCCAGAGCAAAGCTTGACATGATCCAGGAAAAACAAGGGGCCACTTTAGATGAAGCAGAGTTAGCAGGAGGCTAAGTGGTAGGTAATGGGCCAGAACATGTAGGGCCTTGTATGCCATAGCACAGATTTCAATTTTATGTGTGGAAAGGGAAATACAGAGAGCTGGTTTTGAGCAGAATAGTGGACTGCTATCTCAGCCATATTCATGTTGCTGATCAAAGAATGTCCAAAGCCTGACAATATCTCTTTCATGGTGGGAAATCTTTTTTTGTTCTTCCCATCTCCACTGTCAATGCAGACTACCTAATATCTCACTTATATTCCTTTTTCCATCTTTCCTGTATCCAGTATATTCCATACACCACAGCATAATTTTATCCTAAAAATTTAGTCTTTCACAGATGCCCTCATTCTTCTGGGTATTTTTCTTTAGACTGATTTTTAAGACGTTCCACTGAAAAGTTTTGACTTTTCCACCTCACCTCATTGCCCCATTCTTCACACTAGTTTCAATAGCTACTCAATGCTGCATAAACCATCCTTAGCACTCCTGCCTTCACTCTTTCAATAATCCTATTTTTAAATATGTATTTCTAGTTTCTGACTTACCTAACAGACAATAATAACCAATTTCAGGGATTATCATATATATCTTTTTCTAGGTTACACTGACAATGAAAAAGAGACAAGGATTCCAGAAAGAGGTTATCCTTAAGGTGATTTTATAAGAATCATTGGGCTTTAAGATGGGGCAAGGATAGTAGGGGGTAAGGGATGAGCATGAGGGAGTAGAGTGTGGGGGGAGGGGAGCAGTGGAATGGATGTGTCACATACCAGGTAAAGGGAACAACACATGTAAAGGTGTAGAGGCATGAAAATATATTGGAAAGTGCAAGTAACTACTTGCAGAGTGCATGTGAGGGATGTATGCATGACCAGGGTCAGGGGAATAATCACATAAAAATAGAGACCTGGTTGGGAAGATATTGAGGTTGTGCTAAGGAGTTTGAATATTATTCTGAAGGCAATACAAGGAAGGATTTAAGTGGGGTGAGTAACACAGATTTGAGAGATTATTAAATTGGCAATTTATAACTAAATATTCTAAACCTATGTTTCTAATAACTAATACTCAAAATGGAGATCACAAAATGTTTCCTTCTTTGCCTTAAATCTCTTGAGCACATAAATAAGATGCTTAAATCATGACTTTCCACTAGAGTTATGAAAAATGGATCAGAAAAAGATATAAAATAAAAGAGAAAGTTGCCTTTGCAATTAAATTTTGTTTATGATAACTTGGTTCCTGTTATTGGTAAAGACCATCTGTCTGGGATAACCATTCAATTTAAGTAAGTGAAAGCATAGTCTTGAGAGATATAGATCAAATCAGCTACAGAAAACAGCTCTTAAGGAGATTGTATTTTTTAGCAATGTGAGCTGTTTAGACATGTGCAGTGTTGAATCATTACATAATTGTCATAGGGATGAACTTTTTGTATAGATAATTAATATCTGGGAAGATTTGTAAGAAGTTTGACTCAGGGATAGAAATTGGAAAACAAATTAAAAGAACAAAGTGAAAGTTACAAAATACCTATGTAAGGAATGTACATGTAAAAAAAGTATATCATTTATTTAAGTGTTTATTGATCACCCAATGTATGCTAGGCATATATTTGTTCTATTTCTCTGGAGAACCCTAATGCATAGGCTAAGAAGGGACAGCATGTTGGGGGGATAGTTGAAGAGGGAGCAAGAAGAAGGGAGGCAGAGAGACAAAGGCAGAGAGCTGATCAGAAGAATGACCACTGGCCAATGTGTCAAGACACACAAAATAGAGGTCTAATCATTTTTTGTGAACTTTTTTTTCTTTACTTCAATTAAGACTTTTCTTATCTGCCTTATTTCCACTAGTTTCATTTAATTCAGATTAAAATATTTACCTCAATTCATTAATATTTAAAAAAAAAAACCTAAATTCCTCCTATGAAGAAAACCTTGTCAATATCAGTGTCCAAAGATTTTTGTGGACATCTATAGCAAGGACTTTGTGCCTATACTTTTGATATTCTTATTTATTTACTTGTAAAGTTTTTATAGTATTAATCTACAATATACCAGTATATAAAACATGCAAAAAATAAAAAACATTTAAATTGTGACATGAAGGTGAAATTACATTTAAACATACTTAATTTAATGATAGCACTTTTTTCTTTCATAAAAAATTGATTAATAGAAAAGCACAATATGGTAGAAAATGCCTTCTTATTTTAAAAAAAAATCGTGCCTTAATATTTTGTGCAGAGCAATTCAAAGCATTAAACCCAAGTTCAGTTTATTTGATGAAACCATCACTAAGTTTTCATAGCTGAGAGGTACTTTACAAAGAGTTCTTTTTTTTTTAAGGTTTTATTTATTTATTTGACAGAGAGAAATACAGCTAGAGAGGGAACACAAGCAGGGGGAGTGGGAGAGGGAAAAGCAGGCTTCCCGCAGAGCAGGGAGCCTGATGCGGGGCTCAATCCTAGGACCCTGGGATCATGACCCAAGCCGAAGGCAGAGGCCTAATGACTGAGCCACCCAGGCACCCCTTCAAAGAGTTCTAACAGGAAAAAATAAACAAAATCCTGACATTCATTTTCAATTACATCCAATAATTAGGAAAAGGTTTTTGTTGAACTACTTCTAGAAATTTCCAATTTTCCCTCATATTTATCAATTGTCCTTTCAGGCAGTTAGAAATTAGATGCATTATTGTATTTTTGACAGATGATTTCAAAATCCACTTAAGGTTTTTACTTGAAAGATTTTAAAACAACTTATAATTTACTCAATTTTAAGAGGACAGATATAAGAGTTATTATAGATGACATACATTATCTTCAACATTCAAATCACATCATACTAACACAAATACCTACTTTGAAAATACTACGTAGCACACGCTTTTTAAAAAATGGGGGAATTTCAGGAAGACGGCAGAGTAGGAAGATCCTGAATTCATCTTATCCCATGGACACACCAAGATAACTACATCTATATGACTAACTCTGAAAATGACCTGAAGACTGGCAGAAAAGGCCTTCATGGCTCATCATAGAGAGGCCACATCAAAAAGAGTAGGAGGGGCTGAGACACTACTGGTAACCAAACCTCTAGTGGGACTAATCACAACTGGGAGGGATATCACAGGCATAAAGAAGCAAGAGGACCAGATCCCACTTGAGGCATCACAGTCACTGGGTACCCACAATGGGAAGACACGTCCTCATAATGTCTGGTTTTGAAAACCATCAGGGCTTAACATTGGGAGCTTTAAAAATCAGTAGGCTTAACTCCAGAAGAGCCAAAGAGCAATAGAAAACTGAGTCTCTGCCCTTAAAGAGCCAGTGTACTAAATAACTTGGCCAGAGACATAGAACAGAAGCAGTAGTTTGAAAAGTGCCTGAGGAAAAATGAGATTTACTGAATAATTTTAGAACATGTTCTAGAGGAACAGGGATCTTCAGGAGATTGTTCTGGGAACAAAAGTGCTGGTGGGCACCATTTCTCTTTTCCTCTCCCAGCCTACAGAGCCTGAAATTTGCAGAAGCCAGCACTAACACTCCATCTACCTTGCTCACACTGTATGCCCAGTCCTAGCAATCCCCTGTGGACCTACTCTATTCAACCCACCTGCCACAACATGCATTCCTCCAAAGGGGCCTCTGCTCCACCACACCCAGCAGGCAGCCCCAGTAGAATCAGCACCACTCCAAAGTAACTCCTACCATGGAGAGGGAGGCAGATAACTGCACATATCAGCATGCAAACAGTACCTGGAGCCAGGCTGCTTAGTGATCTGCCCAAGCCCTGTCCTTGGATGCACCTGCATTTGTGACAGAGGGGCTAATTGCAGACAACTAGACTGAGTACTGGCCTTGTCCACCAACAAGCCCATGGCAGCCACACAGCCACAGCTTGACTTCTCAACACCAAGAGGAGCAGAATATTCTGCTCATTGCAACCACAAGAGGCAAAGTGGGTCACTGCAGCCAGCTGGGCTGAAGGTAATTGTAGTAGCCACAATAGAAGGTAGATGCAGCCCACACAGGGAACACCCCTAGAGTGCCTGGTTCTGGTAACTGAGGGAATTGTATGATAGGGCACCACAGGACCTCTTCTACATAAGGTCACTGCTTTCAAGATGAAGAGACATAGTTGACCTACTTAACACATAGAAGCAAACACAGAATTAGAAAAACTGAAGAGACAGAGGAATATGTCCCAAATGAAAGAACAAGACAAATCCCAATAAAAGAGCTAAATGAAATGGAGATAAACAATATGCCTGATAAAGAATTCAAAGTAATGGTCATAAAGACACTCACTGGACTTGAGAAAAGAGGAAGATCTTGATAAGAACTTCAGCAAAGAGACAGAAAACATAAAAGAGAACCAATCAGAGAGGAAGTATTCAATAACCAAAATGAAAAATACAGTAGAAGGAATCAAGAGCAGATTAGGATAGGCAGAAGAATGGATCAGTGGTCTGGAAGATCAGGTAATGGAAAGCCACTAAGCTGAATAGCAAAAAAGGAAAAGGAATACAAAATGAGAATAGGTTAAGGGAACTCTGACATATTCAAGTATAATAACATTCCCATTATAGGGATCCCAGAAGGAGAAGAGAAAAAGGGGAGGGAACACTTATTTGAAGGACTAATAACTGAAGACGTCTCTGATCTGGAGAAGGAAACAAACATCCAGGTCTAGGAGGCACAGAAAGCCCCTAACCAGATGAATCCAAGGCAGTCCACACCAAGACACATAATAATTAAAATGGGAAAAAGTAATGTTAACTTTAAAAGCAACAAGAGAAAAGGAAACAGTTACATACAAGTAAAATGCCCTAAGGCTATCAGCTGATTTTTCAACAGAAACTTTGTGAACCATGAGAAAGTGGCATGATATATTCCAAGTGCTGAATGGGAAAAATCTGCAGCCAAGACTACTCTATTCAGCAAGGCTATCATTCAGAATAGAAGAAGAGATAAAGAGTTTCTCAGACAAACAAAAATCTTAACAAATTAACTTGATATACCACATCAAAACAAAGAATAAATATCAGCTGATTATCTCAATAGACCAGAAAAAGCACTTGACAAATTTAAACATCTATTCATGATAAAAACTCTAACCAAAGTGGGTTTAGAGGGAAAATATGTCAACATAATAAAGGCCATATGTGAAAAATACACAGCTAACATCATACTCAATGGTGAAAAACTGAGAGCTTTTCCCTAAAAATCAAGAACAAGACAAGGATATCTATTCTCACCACTTTTCCTTAACATAGTACTGAAAATCCTAGCCACAGCAATCACACAGGAAAAATAAAATGCATCCATATTAGTAAAGAGAAATTAAACTGTCACTATTTGCAGATGACATGATATATACATAAAAACCCTAAAAACTCCACCAAAAACCTACTTGAATAAATGAACTCAGTAAAATTGCAGGACACAAAATTAATACACAGAAAGAAGTAGCATTTTCATACTGCAATAACAAGTAGCAGAAAGAGAATTTAGAAAATGACCCTAATTACAATTGCACCAAAAATAATAAAATACCTAGGAATAAACTTAACCAAAGAGAAACACCTGTACCCTTAAAATTTTAAAACACTGACGGAACACATTAAAGATAACACACACAAATGGAAAAATATCCCCTGCTCATGGATTGGAAGAATTCATATTGTTAAAAAGTCCATAGCACCAAAGTGATTTACAGATTAGACGCAATCATTATCAAAATACCAACAGGATTTTTCCAAAACTAGAACAAATAATACTAAAATTTGTATGGACCCACAAAAGACCCTGAATAGCCAAAGAAATCTTGAGAAAGAACAACAAACCGGGAGGTATCACAATTCCAAATTTCAAGATAGACCACATAAATCTGTAACCAATCAAAACAGTATGATATGGTACAAAAATAGACATATAGATCAGTGGAACAAAATAGAAAGCTCAGAATTAAACCCATATTTCTATGGTAAATTAATCTATGACAAAGGAGGCAAGAATGTTCAATGGGGGAAAAGACAGTCTTTTCAATAAATGGTGCTCAGAAAACTAGACAGCTACATGCTAAAGTATAAAACTGGACAACTTTCTTACATCATACACAAAAATAAACTCAAAATGGATTAAAGACCTAAATGTAAGACCTGAAACCATAAAAATCTAGTAAAGAATACAGGCAGTAATCTCTCTGACACTGACCATAGTGACATTTTTTTAGATATGTCTCCTGAGGCAAGGGAAACAAAAGCAAAAATAAACTACTGGGACTACATCAAAATAAAAAGCTTTTGTACTATGAAGGGAACCATCAAGACAATAATACAACCTACTGAATGGGAGAAGATATTTGCAAACGATCTATCTGATAAGGGGTTAATACCCAATATATAAGAACTTATACCACTCAACACCAAAAAAAAAAAAAAAGAAAGAAAAGAAAAAACAAAAGAAAAAATTCAATTAAAAAATAAGCAGAGGACCTGAATAGACATTTTTCCAAAGAAGATATACAGATGACCAACAGACGCATGAAAAGATACTTAACATCACTGATCAAGGAAATTAAAATGAAAACAATAAGATATCACCTCACACCTGTCAGAATGGCTAAAATCAACAATACACAAAACAACAGGTGTTGGCAACAATGAGGAGAAAAAAAAACACTTGTGCACTGTTAGTGGGAATGCAAACTAGTGCAGCCACTGTGGAAAAGAATATGAAGATTCCTCAAAAAGTTAAAAGTAGAACTATCCTACAATCCAGCAATTGCACAACTAGGTATTGACCCAAAGAATACAAAAAAACTAATTCAAAGGGATACATGTACCCTGATGTTTATAGCAGCATTATCCACAACAGCCAAATTATGGAAATGGCCCAAGTGTCCATCGATTGATGAATACATAAGAAGTGGTATACACATACAATGAAATATTACACAGCCATAAAAAGAATGAAATATTGCCATTTGCCACGACATGGATGGAGCTAGAAAGTATTATGCTAAGTGAAGTCAGTCAGAGAAAGACAAATACCATATGATTTCACTCATACTTGGAATTTAAGAAACAAAACAAATGAGCAATGGGGGGGAAAAGAGGCAAACTGAGGAATAGACTCTTAACTATAGGGAACAAACTGATGGTTATCAGAGGGGAGGTGGGGGGGGGATGGGTTAAATAGGTGATGGGGATTAAGGACTGTACTTGTTGTGATGAACACCAGGTGTTGTAGGAAGTGCTGAATCACTATATTGTACACCTGAAACTAATACTACACTGTATGTTAACTAGAATTTAAATAACTTTTTTAAAATTATGAGATTGTGCCATTTAAGCAATGTGGATAAACCCAGAGGGTATTATGCTAAGTGAATCAAATCAGACTGAGAAAGACAAATACCATGATTTGACTCAAATGTGGAATCCAAACAGAACAAATGAATAAACAAAAAGCAGAATCAGATGAGTAAATACAGATAAAAAACTGATGTTTGCTTGAGGGGAAGAGGTGGAAGGAATGGGCAAATGGTTGAAGACACAGTCTTCCAGTTATGGAATGAGTAAGTCACAGGAATAAAAGGCACAGCATAGGAAATATAGTCAATGGTATTGTAATAGTGTTTGTACAGTGACAGATGGTAACTACACTTGCTTGTAGTGAGCACAGCATAATGTATATAGAGGTTGAACCACTATGTTTTACAACTGAAACTAAGTAACATTGTGTGTCAACTATACTCAAAAAATTAAAAAATAAATAAATGTAAATAGACTAAATGCTCCAATCTCTGGCATATAGTAGGTGCTCAATAAATAATTATTCATAACAAACATTTCTGTAGCATAATATCAATATGGTTCCTTTGGCTAAAAATGAAAAACATTTATTACCCAATTTCAATTCTATAACACAAGTGATCTTTGATCCTAAAGGTCTCCCTCCATCAATAACCTTATGGTTCAGAGAATGTGCCTGTGATGGTTCATTTTATGTGTCAACTTAGCCAGGCTATGGTGCCCAGTTATTTGGTCAAACAACTGTCTAGATATTGCTGTAACAGTATTTTGTAAATGTGATTAACATTTACAATCATTTGGCTTTAAATGAAAGAGATTATCCTCAATAAGATGGGTGGCTCTCTTTCAATAAGTTGAGACCTGAAGAGTAAAAACTGAGGTTGTGGAGAAGGGATTTGCAAAACTTAGAAAGAAAACCTGCTTGAGTTTTCAATCTACCAGCCTGTCTTACAGATTTCAGACTTAAGACTACATCAACAATTACACAAGTTTCCAGTTTTCCAGCCTGCTGAAACACATAAATAAATAAATAAATGCCAAATCCAAGTGAAAATTTATTCATAATTCTTTTTAGATAACATTAGCTTGATCATATATCAATATCAATGTTATAAATTTCCCTAAGATATCATAGGCAATAAAATGAAGAATATTTTCTTTTTCATCTATCTACCTATCATCTATCTATCATCTATCTCTATGTATCTGTATCTTTATCTATCATCTATCTGTCATCTATCTATCACCATCTATCTATCATCATCTATCTCCTTTCTTTGATCTTTTAAGGTAATATATAACATCGATTAAAGTATAACATATTACTTAACTCAGTGTGGCTCCCAAATCTGGAAATATATTTTGAATTATAACCCTTTGTACACATTGTATAATAAATTTTAAAGCTTTTCTGCATCATTTAATATCATTTTATTGCTGCCTTTCACCTTAATATGCCAGGTATTTGTGCATACCTGGCAAAAATTATAGTCTTCATTCACATTAATAAATTTTGACTGACTCACCACCCTAGAAAACTCATAAAAACACCTTCATTAGCATATGGTATACAGAATCTTTTTCTTTTTTAAGATTTTATTTATTTATTTGACAGACACACAGAGAGAGAGGGAACACAAGCAGGGGCAGTGGGAAAGGGAGAAGCAGGCTTCCCTGCGGAGCAGGGAGCCCAATGCGGGGCTTGATCCCAGGACCCCGGGATCATGACCTGAGCCGAAGGCAGACACTTAACAACTGAGCCACCCAGGTGCCCTGGTATACAGAATTTCTTAACATTGTTATTAATATTTCCTTTGAAGCTTTTAAAATTCAGTGGTTCTAAGTGAAACACCACTGTATTTCAGTCTTATTTTCCAGTTTTTTGAGGTTATGAAAAGGATCTGGCAACCACAAAATGAAATCTGCTTTGTCCACATACAGTGTAGCTTTGGTGGGGGTGTCCTGCCTTGAGTCAAGTATCCTATGAGAAGTAAAGCCTAAGAATTTCCAAATCACAGCTATTATTGTAGACTTTTAAACTTATTATGAAAAACAGTATTTTCTTTCTTTTTTCTTTTTTAAAAGAATTTATTTGAGAGAGAGAGAGAGACAACGCAGGCACTCACAAGTGGTGGAGTGGGGAGGTGCAGAGGGAGAAGCAGACTCCCTGCTCAGAAATCACGTATTTCTTTTTTTTATTTAAATTTTAGTTAACATACATTGCAATATTGTTTCCTGGAGTAGAATTCAGTGATTCATCACTTACGTACAACACCTGCTGTTCATCACAAGTGCCCTCTTTAATACCCAACACCCACTTAACCCATCCCCCACCCACCTCCTTCCATCAACCCTCACTTTGTTCTCCATTGTTAAGAGTCTCTTATGATTTGTTTTCCTCTATTTTTCTTCCTTCCCATATGTTCAACTGTTTTCTTTCTTATATTCCATATGAGTGAGATCATGTGGTATTTGTCTTTCTCTGACTGACTTATTTCACTTCACATAATACTCTCTAGCTCCATCCATGTCATTGCAAATGGCAAGATCTCATTCCTTTTGATGGCTGAGTAATATTCCATTGTATATATATACCACATCTTCTTTATCCATTCATCAGTTGATGGACATTTGGGCTCAATCCATAGTTTGGCTATTGTTGATAATGCTGCTATAAACATCAGAATGCATGTACCCCTTCAAATCTGTATTTCTCCTTCAGGTAAATACTTAGTAGTGCAATTGCTGGATCATAGGGTAGTTCTATTTTTTAACTTTTTGAGGAGCCTCCATACTGTTCTCCAGAGTGGCTGCACCAGTTTGCATAGAAATCGCATATTTCTTTTTTTTTTTTAAAGATTTTATTTATTTATTTGACAGAGAGAGACACAGTGAGAGAGGGAACACAAGCAGGGGGAGTGGGAGAGGGAGAAGCAGGCTTCCCGCTGAGCAGGGAGCCCGATGCGGGGCTTGATCCCAGGACCTGGGATCATGACCTGAGCCAAAGGCAGACGCTTAACGACTGAGCCACCCAGGCGCCCAGAAATCACATATTTCTGATTGTCTCTTTTCTTAATATTAACAGCCATTTTAAGTATCAATGATATTCATTAATTCATGAGGAACAAATGCTGAGCATATGAGCCCTAACTTTGAAGTTCAGTATGGGGCATACTTTAGGTATGGGTGGAGGGCCAAATCATCAAGGATCACCAGGGCCATGGAGATGTGTCTCTCTGACCACATGGTGTTGCTCTTAAACAATTAATACCAAAGCCAGTGTGCAATTAGACAAACCAGGTGTCTTTCTTTTTGCCTCTCTGTGGCATTAGAACTCAGAACTGACCCCTTACCCCTAACAAATCCCCCAAGGGTTTTGAGTAATTTGTGGGGTTAGGAGTAAGGCCTCGGGATGGAAGAGAGTATACTTATTTTATCTAAGACATCTGTGAACTGAAGTTGGTGAGCAGAAAAAATAAGATTTTTTTCTGCATTTGGAGCATAAATTAGTAATTTGGGTTGCACTAGTTATGATCACCATCACCATCAGCCTCACCAACAGCCATCATTTGAGACTCTCTATGTACATGGTACTATGTTGAGTGCTAGGTCACAGAAACTTAGAAGGCATGTGTTGTGGTCTTCTAAAAGATACTGATATCCTTGGGAAGGAGGAAGAACTTGAATAAAATACAAGAAATAGTAAAATGAATCATTAGAAAATGGCAAACAAAAGAGTAAACAGGAGTAACAAATACATATTTGGAGAAAAAGTTACTCAAAGTTGAGGAGGCCAGGAAAGTCTACGGAACCATGCCCCCTGTGAAGTAGCACTATGAACTGGTGATTTGTTAATAAGGAGACAAAAATCTTCCTTTGAATGGAAGCTTTTTAAAAAAACAGGCAGTTTCCCTTTCCATCAATGGCAAACAATGTCCCCCAGGTGGTATCATAGGTGAATTTTTACCAAACATTTGAGGAAAAAATAACTTAAGTCCTAAAAAAGAAACTTTCAGAATATAGAAGAGGCAGCAATAATTCACAAGTCTTTCTCTGAATCCAGCTTAATCTAATACAACCATCTAGCTTATTTGACAAGAGAAAATATAGACAAATCTCACTGAGATGCAAAAATCTGAAACAAAATTTTAGCAAATTATATTTAATTTATAAATATATAATTATAATTATATATATATATATATTACCTTGCTTTACTTTCAAATTCTAAAATAAAATTTTAGGATTATAATTTTTATTTTAGAATTTGAAAGTAAAGCAAGGTAATTTACCACATTAACAAAAGAAGAAAACCAGGTAATCTACTGGATACATTCAGAAGAAAACATTTAACAAAATTCAACACTAATTTATGGCAAGAAAAAAAAAATTACAGAAACTATAAAAGAAAACTTCCTCAGTCTGATAAAGGGCATCTATGAAAATCCTGTAATTAAATTATAATTAATGGTAAAATATGGAACTCCTTCCCTTTAAAATTAAGACCAAAACCAACATATCCACTCTCACCATTTCCGGTCAGTATTCACTAAAGGTCTAAACCAATACAATAAGGAAAAAAATGAAAAAAAAAAAAAAAAACAGAAAGGAAGAAATAAAAGAACAGTTGGGAATGGAAAGGTACAACAGTATTTGCATATAGCATGATTTTATATATACAGAAAACTCAAAGGAACCTAAAGAGTCTACTACATTTATACTAAACTGGGTAAGTTGAAGTCAACATGACTTTGGGATATAAGGTATATACAAAAAATAACTGTATTCCTATATACAAATAAATTTTTAAAGATCAAGACCATTTAAAATTAATATCAAAAGACATAAAACACCTAAGGGATCAAGTTTTAAACATATATAAAATATTCTACAGTTAAAAGCTAAAAAGATATTGAGAGAAATGTGAAAAGATTTATGTACATGGGGAGCTATACCATTCTCATGTTTATAAAGTCATTAATTCTTCCCAGTTGGTCTATTGATTCAATTCAAATACAATAAAAGTTGCAGCAAGGTTGGCTTTTGGCAGGGGTGTGGGGAGGCCGGGGCGGGGGTAGTTATACATTGATAACTTGATCCTAAAATATATATACAAACGTAGAGGTCTTAGACTAGCCAAAACGATTTTGAAAAAGAACAAGGGCACCTGGGTGGCTCAGTCAGTTAAGGGTCTGCCTTGGCTCAGGTCATAAGCCCAGGGTTCTGGGATGGAGTTCCATATGGGGTTCCCTGCTCTGCGAGGGTCTGCTTCTCCCTCTCCCTGCCACTCTCCCAGCTTGTGTGTGCATGCTCTCTCTGTCAAATAAATAAAATCTTTAAAAAAGAAAAAGAATAACAAAATTACCTAAGTTTAGAACATATTATACAGCTATAGTAATCAAGACATGGGATATGGACAGTGGTTTCATACATTGATCAACAGAGCAGAATAGAGATTTCAGACACAGATCCACATGT
This sequence comes from Halichoerus grypus, assembly GCF_964656455.1. Taxonomy (NCBI): domain Eukaryota; kingdom Metazoa; phylum Chordata; class Mammalia; order Carnivora; family Phocidae; genus Halichoerus; species Halichoerus grypus. The sequence goes on from NC_135714.1 coordinate 191,498,180, forward strand.
ATGGTCAACTGATTTTCAAAAATAATTCAAGAAAGTAAGGAAAAACTTTAAGAACACTGAATCAATTAAATATCTGTATGAAAATAGTGGGAATTTGATCCATATATCACACCATATATAGAAATTAACTTGAAATGTATTGCAGAATTAAATTGAAAAGCTGAAATTATAAAGCTTCTAGAAAAAAAAAAAAGAGTAACTTTGCAACCTTTAGTTATGCCAAGATTTCCTAGGCAGAACACAGCACAAACCACAGAAGAAAAACATGATAAAATGGATTTAATAAAAATTAAAGCTTATCAAAGGACACAATTAATAAAATAAAAAGGCAAGCTATAGGCTAAACATAATTATTCCCTAATAATATAAACAACAACAAAAAATCCCTGTTGGGAGGGGAGCCACAATGAGATACAATAGGCTAAACCCTCAAGACAGTTAATGGTGGAGAGAATGTGAGTGTATCCACTCTCATTTGCTCTTGGTTGGGGTGTCAGTTGGTATAACCATATTGCAAAACCATATGGTATTATCTACTAATGCTGAATATAAGCTTTCTCATGAAGCTAGCATTTTCACTTCTAGCTAAACACTCAACAAAAATGCACACTCAACAAAAGTATGCACACCTGTGTACAAGAATATGTGCAGCAGCAGTATGCATTATTACCAAAAATGGAAAGAAAATTAAATATCAACAGAACAAATTTTGCATTTGTATAAAATTAAATACCATGCTTGAAAATAAAATAAAATAATACCATGCTTGAAAATGCAATACCACTGCAACACACAACAGCATAAACTGAGAGGAAAAGAACAATGAGGTGAGATTGGAAATGTAGTTCATGGTCAAATTTTTCAGGGACTTGGCAGTTACAGTAAGGAGATTGGGGTTTTTGATCCATCTGATGACAAAGGCACTGACAGGTTTTATGGAGAGGGCGATCTGACATGATTTACATCTTTTAAAAAGGTTGCTCTGGCTGCCCTATGGAGAAGTGGTTGGGATGTCAATCAGAAAAAAAGCCAGGAGATTCATTAAGATGTTGAAATGGTCCAAAAAGGGATGAGTGCCTTGAACTAGAAAGTAGTAATGTCTCTCAAAAATCGTTGAAAATGAAGAGCTTCCAGATTGGTGAGCATTTGTATGTGCCACCATGCTGAACCTCAAAATCTGCAAGGACAGAAGCTCCTTTGTTTGAAACCTTGCCCTATGCATCACTTCATCTGACTCTTAATTTCTATCTTTTAATATCCTTTGTAATAAATCCATAATCTAGTGAGTAAAAAAAAAATTGAATAGGAATAAACTATCCCTGTAACCTAAGATAAAGACCAGCATTTGCTTGATATATTTGAGATTAATTAATTTTTTAAATTATATCAAAAGTTTACCTCATTTCAAAATCATCCAAAAGCAATTGCCAGGGCATTTGTATTCTATCCTAACTCTCAAAGTCAATTCTAATAGATGTGGAACTTTCTTCCACATCGTTTTTCTTTTTCAAATTCATGAATCACTAGACTTTTATCTATTATCCATGTAAATTCTAAAGATAGCATGCTTAGTTATAAGGTTACAGAAGCCTTTTTATTTTGGTGTTTACTCTGTTCTTTAACAGGAACAATTGTAGTTGGCACCATGCTGTTATATGTCTGCTTATTTGAATGGTAATGTAAGTATTAGCTAGTATAGTTTAGTATAAAGCTCAGGTCATTTGATTGCTAATGGTAAATGAGAATAGACTTGATAAGAATTATATCTTTCCATTTGCAATACACACATTATCTTTTCTCGAAACTCCCTCCCACTTACCTCTTAATGAAATCTAGCAATGCAGAATGACTATTCACGGACTCAGAATATAAATGAAAATATCAGGAGAGCACACAAGAACTGAACCTGGAATGCTTATGTTAGTAAAGAATCCTCCATGTGTTGACTGATTGAGGTGGGGGTAAGGCAAATGAATAAGAATACTGTTTTTTGCTCTTTTTCTGATGAATCAAATGAGGTGCTTGGACAGGAAACTCCACACATATCTATAGCACTTTAAAGGAAGTGACAATGCATTTATTCCTTTTCAAAGAACTCAGATCAGAAGCCTTCAGAGAGTAACTGACTCATCCATAGTGCTGATCTATGCAATTAACTTGTGTTCTAAACAAAGGGGAACTATTTTGGCCACTGTATGTTGCATGTATACGAATTTTAAGTCCAAAAAAAAAGTCTTCTGGGTTTTTACTTCAGCCAGTTCCACTGCCAAATTGGACCATACAGTTAGCACAAAGTCACTTCAATTTCAGCTGCATGGTTCAATTTCAGTGTCAATTCCAGAGTGTGGATTAAATTGATTGCTGGTGCAAGGTGATTTTGCCCAAGGAGATTTTTGATAGGAGGCAACGTTCTAGGGTTATGACTTATTCTGAATCTGTGTGACCTTCTTGGCTAAAATGCTATTTATTGTCGCTTTCCAATGAGAATGCAATCTTCATGAAGACAGATACTTTGTGTACCGTATCTACCCTAGACCTTTAGCATCTATGATAAAGTCTGGTGCAAAAGCTCCAGCTCAGTGGATACATGGGGTTATTAGAGCTATCCACCAAATATTTCCAGTTCTATGAGGCATATGGAAAGACTACACTCTATGCCATCCCTTGCCTTGAATTGAGGTCTAGTCATGAGATTTGCTTTGTGATAAAAGTGATCTTTGACACTTTATTTACCATGCAATAGATATTAAGAGACTTTTGGGGAAAAGATGAGACTGGATCCTTCATAAAACTCAGTCAAGGTGGTTTACGGACTTAAGTGTCAAAAACAAAACTTTGAAAGTCTAAGTAGAAAATATAGTTGAATATCTTCTAGATACTGAGGTACAGAAAGACATATCAAGACATAGAAAGTATTAACTATAAAAGATGGATAAATGTGACTATATTAAAATTAAAAATTTTTGTTAATCTAAAGATATTCCAAAGAAAAGTGAAAATACCAGTTACAAACTGTAAGAAGATATATACAATACACATGACTGGTAAGTATGAAGACAGCATATATAAAGAACTCCTAAAATGAGTAAGAAGAGACAAATAACTCAACTGAAAAATGGCATGAAAGTCAACAAATGGTGCTGGAACAACTGGACATTGACCTGCAAAAAAAAATGAATCTACACACAAATCTTACACCCTTCATAAAAATGAACTCAAAGTGATCCACAGACACACAACTATAAAACTCCAAGATAACAGGAGAAAACCTAAATGACTTTGGGTTTGGTGATGGTTTTTTTAGATACAACATCAAAAACATGATCCATGACAAAGAATTAATAAGCTGGATTTCATTACAATAAAAAACTTCTCTGTGAAAGACACGGTCAAGAGATTGAAAAGACAAGCCAAAGACTGAGAGAAACAACTTCCAAAAGACACATCTGATAAAGGACTCTTACCCAAAATATACAGAGAACTCTTAAAACTCAACAATAAGGAAACAAACTCGGTCCAAAAATAAAAATGGTACAAAGACCTTAGCAGACATTCATCAAAGAAAATACATGGATGGTGAATAAGAATATAAGAGATGCTCTGTAGTATATATCATTAAGGAAACACATTGAAGCTGAACGCTCTTGAGCAAGTTACCTGGTTATTCTATGCATAAGTCTCCTTGTTGCTAACACAGGCTGAATATGAGTACTTATTGCACAAGGTGTAATTGACTAAATAATTGTTCCATGTGAAGCTTTTCAGTATAGTGCTTGGCCTACAGCAAGTCCTCAAATAATATTCTCTCAGGTCTTATCAATTACTATGCTTAGCCTTATATCTTACAGTCTAGCAACTCAGTGTTGTTTGAGGTCTCCATGCTGTCCTTGCTTATACTGAGGCTATTACTCAAGCATGGAATACTTTGAATCTCTAGCATCTAATTCCATATTTAGTGTTTAAAATTAAACACATGTATGAATGAATACATGAATTTAAAAAAAGAAAGAAACAGAACCAGCAGGAAATAGATTTACTTCAAGGAATTAGCTTACATGATTGTAGCTGGCTAAGTAAGTCCAAACTCCTAAGGCAGATGTCAAGAAGGCAGGCTGGGACTCTCAGGCACAGGCTGAATCTGCTGTCTACAGGGGAATTTATTCTTCAGAGAAATCTTAACTCTTTAAAAAAAGAAAAACAAACCCACAGCCTTCAACTGATTAAGTCAGTCCCACCCAGATTATTTATGATAATTTCCCTTATTTAAACTCATTGGATTAGGAATGTCCATCACATCATCTATAAAGCACCTTCACAGCAACACCTAGATCAATGTTTGATTCAGTATCTGGGGACTGCAGTTTAGCCAAATTGACATAAATTGGCCATCCTAAATGATACATAAATTCTTCTTATGTGATACACATCAGTATATATCTTGACAGAATATAGAAGAAGGGATTGCACAGGGCTAATGTTTCTTGGAAATTTCCACACACATTGTAGACCCAGCTCCAAAAAATCTCAATTTATTGGTGGCTGTGTAGAACTCAATGTAGCTCAATAGTAACTCCTTAAAAGTAGGGGCTATGACATGTATTTCATTTTTTAAAAATTCTCTTTAGGGGTTGCTGGTTTCTTTTTAATGGTTTCTCTGTTCATAAAAGGTACTTAATAAAATTGCTGGGGAAGTTAAAGAACCAAAAAGGAATTTATTCATTTGCCATATCTAATATTATTCATCATTCCAAGTCTGCATAAAATTTAAACATTAAAAGAATCTTCTAGGGATTAAATTCTAAAATAAGGCAATTTAGGAAGTTTGTGAAAGTAATAAAAAATTTCAAACACAAGATTAAATTATTTGCTTCACTTGGAAGAAATATACTATTTTCCAGGGCAAATGATTACTAATAAATGGAAATGTTTGATTTCTTCTTGCTCCAATTGACTACAGTATAATTCACACCAGTCAAAAGGCAGACCTTTGGTCTCATAAAAAATGGAATAATTTGGGGAGAATTATGAAGCCAAAGAATGCTAAATAAATGGGAGACATTTTTACTAGCAGGGTTTGAACAAAATATTCAAATGAACAGGTGCAGACTCACTGGCTTATGGGACATACTGTACATTTTCATCTATGCCTTAATTATCTTAATTCAAGCAGCTGAGACAGGAAAGTTGCTCTCTTTATTGTTTAATAATTTAAAGGGACTATGGCCCACTGCTTGCTGGTTTAATCTAAAGTTTGAGAACCACTGGTGAAGAAATGCCTTGCTTACCTTTAATTTGAAGAGCCATGTTTTCCAAGCTGTACTATATGATGAGAAGTGGCTGGGGAGCATACAAAATTCAGATTCCCAGGTCAGGTCTGTGATTTTGATCCCACAGGGATGGGATGGGAACCAGACAATTTTTGAGATGCTGATTTGAGTCTTCAGGGACAACCCCAAGAAGAAACTCTGCTTTGTCATTTATGTCTGCAACCTGGATTGACCTAGACTCTCTGCTGAAACATTCTTGACCACATCTATAATCCTCTGGGCCATCCTTGGGTTTCTCCTCTTTCTTGAAAGTTATTTTAGCCCTTATCAAATTGTGATAAACAAAATAGAACATGTAATTTCAGATTTATTTTATGAAGAGAGAAGCTAATGAGCTTAGAAATGTCTAAGGATAGCATAAAACCTGGAGGAGTGAAAAAAACAAACAAAAAAAAACACCCCCCAAAAAAACACAAAATTTACTTTCCTTCCCCCAGGAGGTTAAGAATGGTTAAGAATATTTTTGATTTCACATTCTACCAAATCTAACCAAATGCACTCTCCTAATCAAATGAATTAATAAAAGGAGTCAGATATGATGAAAACGTGTTTTATTTTATAGACTTTTTAAATGTTGCTCAAGAGGATTCAGAAGTTTGTGAATAGAGGACCTTCCCATTTCATGAGGCTATTCTAGGATGGAACTGACAGTGACCTGGGGTTTGCAGACCCTGGGCACGAACCTACCAACCTCAATCCCTATACTCCCTGCAGGCCTGGGGGATGCAGGAGGGAACTGTTTCTTCCAACTCAATGGAATTTAACTGCTAAAGTCTATACCGTTTACTCACAAACATTATCACTTTGATTTTCTGCTTTTTATGTCAATGTGTGTAAAGTAACAAAAAATACATAAGGTAAGTAACACAATTTTAACACATTTTAAAAACATGTACTTGGTCCAGGCCTTAGTATAAGAAGTCATCACTTCACAGTGACCTCAAGTTTTGTTGTTGTTAGACAAAAAAAGTTTACATTTCTTTCCATCTTGATATTACTACCAGTCCTACTGTGACTCCCTTAGAATGTGGAAGCAACAGCCTTAGGTTGTTGGTAAGCCCAAGATATCATAACCCTGGATAGTGCAAAAATTTCTTTATGGGACCACTTATTGCCAGCTGCCCCAGCAGTATTTTTTTTTAAGATTTATTTATTTATTTGAGAGAGGGAGAGAAACAGACAGACAGCATCAGCAGGGGGAGGGGCAGAGGGAGAAAGAGAGAATCCTCAAGCAGACTCCCCACTGAGCATGGAGCCAGACGCAGCTAACCCAGGACTCTGAGGATCATGACCTGAGCTGAAATCAAAAGTCGGCCACTTAACTGACTGAGCCACCCAGGCACCCCCGCAATAGTAATTTAAAAAAAAAAAAAAAATTCTGTATTACGGTGATTCGCATTGATGCATTTCTGTGCATAACAATTTATGAATTTTGGGGGGTGATTAAAATGTTTGGAAGCTATCCGAAATTAAGAATACACTTGTTAGCACATCAATAGACACATTAAAATGGTGAAAAATTTTTTAGTAATTTCCTAGGAATTTGATTTGTTTTTCAGTACTACTCCTTTCTGCTGAGAAAAATATTAGTTTCTTTACTCTTGTAATTGTTATTATGCTAGTAACAGCAACCATCAACACTTAACCATACCTCGCTCCCAGCAAAATCATGACTCAGGCAAAGGTTGTTCAGATCCATTTAACACTCTGTGTTTAGAATTTTATTAATTTGTGCACCAAATATTTGTTCTCAGTGTAAGGTTGCTGGTGACCTTGAAGAGTATGGTATTGAAGGAATTTGGAAGTGAAAGCTAGATGGAAGAAGATGTGAGGAGAATGGGATGAGAAGACTCGGTGATAATTTTGAGAAGTTGTGCTGCATTGGATGACAGAGAAAATAGGCTGATTAATGTGGTGGAAGTGGGAACAAGAGAAGACATTTTAAGTGAGAGAGATAACAGCCTGTTTGTATGCTGATGGGATGACCCAGGAGATACTGAAGACATGATGGAGGAGAAAAGGGAGATCTGCCACTCAGCCCTTCAGAAGGGGAGAACAATGGGACCCTGAACAAGTAGAGGACTTGGCATTATTTATGACCATGAACAGTTCATTTTTAGTAACTCAATTAAAGGCAAGTTATTTGCAGATTTGTATAGCCACGTTAAGTTGGAATGGTGAGTGAGTGAGGATGTTGACGTCTGATAGCTGTTCTCATTGAAATAATCAAATGTGAAAATTATGAAGGCATTTGGGGGATTTGAGGAGAATAAAGTGAAACAATTATCTAAGACAGTGAAGGAACAAATGGACAAAAGAAGTACAGAAATGCTGTCTGGTCCCCAATGGTCCCCTTGAGGTTCATGACCATGAACTTACTGTCCAGGTACTAGGTCAGAGAAGGCAGAGATTTGGATTTATTCTTAGATGAGGTTTAGTTAGGCAATTGAAGTGAAGGGAGGAAAGGGCAATAGTATTGATAGGGCCTGTAGGGAGGTAAGTAAGGTGAAATGAGGTCATAAGGGGAGGGCCCTAATCTGACAGAACTGTTATCTTTATAAGGAAAGGAAGAGAGAATAGAGATCTCAGGATATACATACTAAGGAAAGGCTGTGGGAGCACACAGCCAGAAGGCAGTCCTCTATAAGCCAGGAAGAGAGGCTTCACCAGAAACCAACCCTGATGGCATCTTGATCTTGGATTCTAGCCCCCAGAACTATGAGAAAACAAATTTCTGCTGTTTAAGCCACCCATCACTTTGTTATGGCAGCCCTAGGAAACCAATGCACTTTCATCACCAACAGCAAAATCTTAGAGAAGAAAAATCAAAAGTAGTTTTGAGAGCTTACTGTACTAAGAAGACTATATCTATATATCTTTGCTGACATATACTCCTAAGTATATTCTCATTGTATATCCTTATTATATTAAAAAAAATCAAAATGCATGAAACTATTTGAGAATAATACATGGAAGTCTGTAATTATAAATCCAACACCAGTATTTGTGAACCCTCCCATAAACTTTCTACATAATTAGTTTCTAGATCTACTATTCCTGGGAATAGAGCAAATATAACTGCATTTATTTTTCCCCTTTTCATGTAAGTTAGAACAATTTAATAACGGAAAGAAATCATTTGCCAAAAAATGATGCACAAGATGCATATATGACACTTTACTCTTACAGATTGCATATGTTACAGATAATTCTCTGTAAGACCCTTAGGTCTTATTTTCTGTGGGTTTTTTTATAAATTGAAGTCTTAGACCCAGTAAAATGATAGTACTTATTTTTTGAGAAAAATAAGATAAAACTCCCCAAACTGACCATGCCATTTTGTCATAAACCCAGACCTGCTAGCTTTTTTGCACTCCAGATTTTGTTTGAAAAAAAAAAAAAAGTGGAGGGGCCCCTGGGTGGCTCCATCAGTTAAGCATCTGACTCTTGATCTCAGTTCAGGTCTTGATCTCAGGGTTGTGGGTTCAAGCCCTACATTGGGCTCCTTGCTGGCCATGGAGCCTACTAAAAATTTTTTTAAAAAGGAGGGTAAGGAAATTCCTGCTGCTCACAAAAGTGCTAGTTCCTAAACTTGACTGGCACTCCCACTAGTGACATAACTAAAGAATCCTATTGTATACTCCTGGGTTATAAGCATGAAACTGGGTAGTTCAAACCATGTCATGGGAAAGGAAGGAAAGAAAAGGAAGGTCATGTTAGGTTGGACCAACAGAAGGGGTTTCTGTCCATATCCCTGCTCATCAAAATCAGGAACAAATGAATTAGAAGTGACTAAGATTAAAGAATGTTATCTGAAACTTAGTTTGATGTTAAGATTTTAAAATTGAAATGATCTCCCATCGATATTTCAGATTAACTTGGGGGAATGATAGAATTTTTAGGAAATGGTCCTAGATGAGGAAGAGGATATTTTCAAAAGGAGGTAAGTAGGAGTCAGGCCTCTTTGGGAATTCAAACAAGAAAACAAGCAAATTAGTACAAATGATAAACCCTATTTTGAACAAAAATTCAGTTTCCTAAAAATTTTAGTTCACATTGTTTAGCTCATGTGCATTTAACTCTAAAGCACTGACCATGATGCTGTTACCCTGTAACATTTATGTAAAGCTACTTAGGGATATTTATAATTAGAAACATAACACAACAAATTTGTAATAATTTTTCTTCCACTTAAGAAAGTATTTTAAGCTATATATGAGCAAGCACTTTGCATCTGTTCCTATTTACATATGTTAGTACTTTATTATTCAAGTAGTGTGCAGCAAACTTCAGGACAGTTGTGACTAAGGTGACCATAATTCTAGTATGTCCAGGGCAGTTGATGTTTTAGGCCTCTTGTTCCAGTACAATTATTAATTGAACCTCTATTCATTCTCAAAGTATCTTCATTTGCATTAAACTGATTTTGTACTATGACCTACCCACCAGCATTTCACAACACCAACTTTGACAAGCACAGGGTTAAATAATCTACAAATTAACAATGGTTACTTTATACTCATCTGAATATAAAAATGATAAAAATAAAGACTTCAGGAGTCGGAAGATGGTGACAGAGTAGGAGGACCCCAGGCTGACCTCATACCACAAATGCAACTAGATAAATATCAAATCATTCTACATACCCCAGAAACTGACCTGAAGACTAACAGAACAAACTCCACAACTAAAGATAGAGAAAAGGCCACATCAAAAAAGGTACAAAGTGTGGGGATGCAATTTGGGAGAGAAACAGATCATGGCTGCTGTAGTTGGAGAAGGGTGAGAGATGGACTAGCACACAGGGGAGTACATGGGGAAAATAAATCCCCATAACAATTGGCTTGGAAAGCAAGAGGGGCTGAATTTCCTGAGTTCAAGCAACCAGCAGGGCTTAAAGCCTAGAGTTTTTGTTGGTGGGAATGCAAGTTGGTACAGCCACTTTGGAAAACAGTGTGGAGGTTCCTCAAAAATTTAAAAATAGAGCTACCCTATGACCCAGCAATTGCACTACTGGGTATTTGTCCCAAAGACACAGATGTAGTGAAAAGAAGGGCCACATGCACCCCAATGTTCATAGCAGCAATGTCTGCAATAGCCAAACTGTGGAAAGAGCCGAGATGCCCTCCAACAGATGAATGGATAAAGAAGATGTGGTCCATAAATACAATGGAATATTACTCAGCCATCAGAAAAGATGAATACCCAACTTTTACATCAACATGGATGGGACTGGAGGAGATTATGCTAAGTGAAATAAGTCAAGCAGAGAAAGTCAATTATCGTATGGTTTCACTTATTTGTGGAACATAAGGAATAGCATGGAGGACATTAGGAGAAGGAAGGGAAAAACGGGGGGCGGGGAATTGGAGGGAGAGATGAACCATGAGAGACTATGGACTCTGAGAAACAAACTGAGGGTTCTAGAGGGGAGGGGGGTGAGGGGATGGGTTAGCCCAGTGATGAGTATTAAGGAGGGCACGTACTGCATGGAGCACTGGGTGTTATACGAAAACAATGGATCGTGGATCACCACATCAAAAACCAATGATGTATTGTATGGTGACTAACATAACATAATAAAATTAAAAAAAAAAAAAGCCTAGAGTTTTAAAGGTAGTGGGTGGGACTGGGATAGAGCCCTAAGGGCATTGTGCTATTCTTGGAGAGAAAGCAGGCAAAAAACCAGCAGACCCACAGCATGGAAACAGAGATCTGAAGAGCACCTGGAACACACAGAAGGAAGGTTATCTGCTCACCTTAAAGCAAATCCCAGAGAGGAAGCATTCAGGGAGAGACTCCTCTGGGAACAAAGGAACTGGTCAGAGCCATCTCCTTCCCCTGCACCTCAGCATAAGCACAGGGCCACCTGCAGGAACCAGTGCAGCCCAAACTGCTCCTTAATTTCCTTACACCAAGACCACCAACCTCTCACACACACTGGTATAACTGCCCCTCCCAGTCATGCTTTTCTCAATCCTAGCACAGCAGGCCCTCTCCCCCAGAAGACCAGCCCAAACCCCTATTCATACTGCATCTCCCAACCCAGGAGTTTTGTGATGCCTCAGTTCCACAGGCATGGGTGACAGTTCTCATTTGACAAGCAGACCAGAGCACACCTAGTTAAAACACCACATTCAAGCTAGGGACAAAACACTGCCCACAACAGGCAAAGAGAACCTCTACAGATGACTGGCCTGAAGGATAAAGCAGCCAGGACAAAAGAACAGAGCACATACAGCACACATTGGAGACATTCTCTGAATTTCCAGGCTCTGTGGAACAGGGAATACTACACTGGAGGGTACCATAGGAACTCTTCTTCAGAAGGCCATTACCCTCAAGAATAGGCACAGCTGACTTTCCTAACACAGACAAACAGGCACTGAGATTTAGATAAAATGAGAAGACAGAAAAATTTATCCCACATCAAAGAACAGGATATGGCCATGGCCATGGCCAGAGATCTAAGTGAAACAGATATGAGTAACATGCTTGATGGAGAATTTAAAGTAACGATCATAAGATTACTCACTGAACTTGAGAAGAGTTTAAGTGAAATCCTTAACACAGAGATAAGGAATACCATAGCAGAGATAAAGGGCTCAATAAACAAGATGAGAAACACACTTCATGGAATGAACAATAGGCTGGAAAAAGCAAAGGAATGAATTAGAGACTTAGAAGACAGTAATGGAAAGTAATCAAGCCGAACAAAAGAAAAAAGAATTATGCAAAATGACAACAGACGTAGGGAACTCAGTGACCATCAAACATAGTAACATTGTTATTATAGGAGTCCCAGAAGAAGAAGAGAGAGAAAAGGGGGCAGGAAATTTATTGGAAGAAGGAATAGCTGAAAACTTCCCTCATCTGGGGAAGGAAACAGATCTCCAGATCCAGGAGATACAGAGAACCCCATCAAAATCAACAAAAACAGATCCACACCAAGATATATTGTAAATTGACAAAATATAGTGAAAAGAAAAAAAAAAATTCTTAAAAGCAGCAAGACAAAAGACAGTAACATACAAGGGAAAACCCATAACGCTATCAGGAGATTTTTCAGCAGAAACTTTGCAAGACGCCAGAAAGGAGTGGCACAATATTATTCAAAGTCTTGAATAGGAAAAATCTGCACCCAAGAATACTCTATCCAGCAAGGCTATCATTCAGAATAGAAAGAAAGATAAAGAGTTTCCCAGACAAAAACTAAAGAACTACATGACCACTAAACCAACCCTGCAAGAAATATTAAAGGGGACTCTCTGAGTGCAAAGGAGAGACCCAAAGTGACAATATAAAGGTAGGAAACACAAAAGCAGTAAAAATGAATATTTCCATTAAAAAAAAGTCAAGGAACTCACAAAATAAATGGATATAAAATATGACAACATATACTAAAATGTGGGGAGGAGAGGAATAAAGAATGGGTTAGAATTTAAATGACCATCAACTTAATGTAGACTGCTACATACAGAAGAGGTTATATACTAACCTAATAGTGACCATATATCAAAAACCAATAATAAACATGCAAATAAAGAAATCCAAATACATCACTAAAGAAAATCAGCAAACTATGAAAGAAAGACAAGGAAAGAAAAAGAAAATCTACAGAAACCATAAAACAAAAAATAAAATGACAATAAATGCATATCTCTCAACAATAACTTTGAGGGGCACCTGGGTGGCTCAGATGGTTAAGCGTCTGCCTTCAGCTCAGGTCATGATCCCAGGGTTCTGGGATCAAGCCACATGTCTGGCTTTCTGCTCAGTGGGGAGCCTGCTTCTCCCTCTCTCTCTGCTGTTGCCCCTGCTTGTGCTGTCTCGCTCTGTCAAATAAATAAATAAAATCTTTAAAAAACCCCAATAACTTTAGATGTAAATGGATAATTAAATGCTCCAATCAAAAGATACAGGGTGACAAAATGTATAAAAACACAAGACCCAACTATATGTTGTCTATAAGAAACTCATTTTAGACCTCAAACACCTGCAGATTGAGAGGGGCTGGAGTAACAACTGCCATGCAAATGGATGTCAAAAGAAAGTTGGAGTAGCAGTAGTTACATTGGACAAAATAGAATTTAAAAGAAAAACTGTTAAGAAGAGGCAAAGAAGGACACTATACAATAATGAAGAGGAAAATCCAACAAGATATAATTGCAAATATTTATGCATCCAAATTAGAAGCAGCCAAACACATAAAACAGTTAATGGCATGGGCACCTGGGTGGCTCAGTCGTCAGGCGTCTGCCTTTGGATCAGGTCATGATCCCAGGGTCCTGGGATCATGTCCCACATCGGGCTCCCTGCTCAGCGGGAAGCCTGCTTCTCCCTCTCCCACTCCCCCTGCTTGTGTTTCTGCTCTCCTGTCTCTGTCCCTGTCAAATAAATAAATAAAGTCTTTTTTAAAAAAGTTAATGACAAACATAAAGGAACTAATTGATAATAATATAATAATTGTAGAAGACTTTAATACCCCACTTAATTCAATGGACAGATCTAAACAGAAAATCAACAAGGAAATAATGGCTTTGAAATACACAGTGAACCAGATGGATTTAACAGATATATTCAGAACATTCCATCCTAAAACAGCAAAATTCTTTTCAAGTGCATAACATTCTCCAGAATAGATCACATATTAACCTGTAAAACAAGCCTCATCAAATTAAAGGAGATCAAAGTCATACCATGCATCTTTTCTTTTTTTTTTTTTTTTAATTTTATTATGTTATGTTAGTCACCATACAATACATCATTGGTTTTTGATGTGGTGACCCACGATTTATTGTTTTCGTATAACACCCAGTGCTCCGTGCAGTACGTGCCCTCCTTAATACCCATCACCGGGCTACCAATCCCCCCTCCCCACTCCCCTCTAAAACCCTGTTTGTTTCTCAGAGTCCATAGTCTCTCATGGTTCATCTCTCCCTCCAATTCCCCCCCCCCCACCGTTTTCCCCTTCTTTCTCCTAATGTCCTCCATGCTATTCCTTATGTTCCACAAATAAGTGAAACCATACGATAATTGACTTTCTCTGCTTGACTTATTTCACTTAGCATAATCTCCTCCAGTCCCATCCATGTTGATGTAAAAGTTGGGTATTCATCTTCTCTGATGGCTGAGTAATATTCCATTGTATATATGGACTACATCTTCTTTACCCATTCATCTGTTGAAGAGCATCTCGGCTCTTTCCACAGTTTGGCTATTGCGGACATTGCTGCTATGAACATTGGGGTGCATGTGGCCCTTCTTTTCACTACATCTGTGTCTTTGGGACAAATACCCAGTAGTGCAATTGCTGGGTCATAGGGTAGCTCTATTTTTAAATTTTTGAGGAACCTCCACACTGTTTTCCAAAGTGGCTGTACCAACTTGCATTCCCATCAACAGTGTAAGAGGGTTCCCCTTTCTCCACAACCTCTCCAACATTTGCTGTTTCTTTCCTGTCCATTTTTGCCATTCTAACTGGTGTAAGGTGGTATCTCAATGTGGTTTTGATTTGGATTTCCCTGATGGTTAATGATGATGAACATTTTTTCATGTGTCTGTTAGCCATTTGTATGTCTTCTTCAGAGAAGTGTCTTTTCATATCTTCTGCCCACTTTTTGACTTGATTATTTCTTTTTGGGTGTTGAGTTTGAGAAGTTCTTTATAGATCTTGCATACCAGCCCTTTATCTGTAGTGTCATTTGCAAATATCTTCTCCTGTTCTGTGGGTTGCCTCTTTGTTTTGTTGACTGTTTCCTTTGCTGTGCAGAAGCTTTTTATCTTGATGAAGTCCCAAAAGTTCATTTTTGCTTTTGTTTCATTAGCTTTTGGAGATGTATCTTGAAAGAAGTTGCTGTGGGCGATGTCAAAGAGGTTACTGCCTATGTTCTCCTCTAGGATTTGGATGGATTCCTGTCTCACATTGAGGTCTTTCATCCACTTTGAGTTTATCTTTGTGAATGGTGTTAGAGAATGGTCGAGTTTCATTCTTCTGCATGTGGCTGTCCAATTTTCCCCGCACCATTTATTGAAGAGACTGTCTTTTTTCCATTGCATGTTTTTTCCTGCTTTGTCAAAGATTATTTGACCATAGAGTTGAGGGTCCATATCTGGGTTCTCTATTCTGTTCCATTGGTCTGTATGTTTGTTTTTGTGCCAGTACCATGCTGTCTTGGTGATCACAGCTTTGTAATATAGCTTGAAATCGGGCAACGTGATGCCCCCAGCTTTGTTTTTCTTTTTCAACATTTCCTTGGCGATCCGGGGTCTTTTCTGATCCCATACAAATTTTAGGATTGTTCATTCCAGGACTTTGAAAAATGTCATTGGAATTTTGATCGGGATGGCATTGAAGGTATAGATTGCTCTGGGTAGCATAGACATTTTAACAATGTTTATTCTTCTGATCCATGAGCATGGGATATTTTTCCATCTTTTTGTGTCTTCTTCAATTTCTTTCATGAGTGTTTTGTAGTTCCTAGAGTATAGATCCTTTACCTCTTTGGTTAGGTTTATTCCGAGGTATCTTATGGTTTTTGGTGCTATTGTAAATGGAATTGTTTCTCTAATTTCTCTTTCTACAGTTGTGTTGTTAGTGTATAAGAAAGCAACTGATTTCTGTGCATTGATTTTGTATCCTGCCACATTACTGAATTGCTGGATGAGTTCTAGTAATTTGGGGGTGGAGTCTTTTGGGTTTTCCACATAAAGTATCATGTCGTCTGCGAAAAGAGAGAGTTTGACTTCTTCTTTGCCAATTTGAATATCTTTTATTTCTTTTTGTTGTCTGATTGCTGTTGCTAGGACTTCTAGTACTATGTTGAACAATAGTGGCGAGAGTGGGCATCCTTGACATGTTCCTGATTTTAAGGGAAAGGCTCTCAGCTTTTCCCCATTGAGGATGATATTCGCTGTGGGTTTTTCATAGATGGATTTTATGAGCTTGAGGAATGTTCCCTCTATCCCTATACTCTGGAGAGTTTTAATCAGGAAAGGATGTTGTATTTTGTCAAATGCTTTTTCTGCATCAATTGAGAGGACCATATGGTTCTTCTCCCTCCTCTTAATTTGTTCTATCACATTGATTGATTTGCAAATGTTGAACCACCCTTGCATCCCGGGGATAAATCCCACTTGGTCGTGGTGGATGATCCTTTTAATGTATTGTTGGATCCTATTAGCTAGGATTTTGTTGAGGATTTTGGAATCCATATTCATCAGGGATATCAGTCTGAAATTCTCCTTTTTGATGGGATCTTTGCCTGGTTTGGGGATTAAGGTAATGCTGGCCTCATAGAATGAGTTTGGAAGTTTTCCTTCTGTTTCTATTTTTTGAAACAGCTTCAGGAGAATAGGTATTATTTCTTCTTTGAATGTTTGGTAGAATTCCCCAGGGAATCCATCAGGCCCTGGACTCTTGTTTTTTGGGAGGTTTTTGATCACTGCTTCAATCTCGTTACTGGTTATTGGCCTATTCAGATTGTCAATTTCTTCCTGTTTCAGTCTTGGCAGCTTATAGGTTTCCAGGAAGGCCTCCATTTCATCCAGATTGCTCAGTTTATTGGCATATAGTTGTTGATAATAATTTCTAATAATTGTTTCTATTTCCTTGGTGTTAGTCGTGATCTCTCCCCTTTCATTCATAATTTTATTAATTTGGGTCCTTTCCTTTTCTTTTGGATAAGTCTGGCCAGTGGTTTATCGATCTTATGAATTCTTTCAAAGAACCAACTTCTAGTTTCGTTGATCTGATCTACTGTGTTTCTGGTTTCTAATTCATTGATTTCTGCTCTAATTTTAATTATTTCTCTTCTAGTGTGTGGCTTAGGCGTCATTTGTTGCTTTTTCTCTAGTTCTTTAAGGTGTAGAGTTAGTTGGTGAATTTGGGATTTTTCTATTTTTTTGAGTGAGGCTTGGATGGCTATGTATTTCCCCCTTAGGACCACCTTTGCAGTATCCCATAGGTTTTGGACCGATGTGTTTTCATTCTCATTGATTTCCATGAATTGTTTAAGTTCTTCTATGATTTCCTGGTTGACCCAAACATTCTTGAGCAGAGTGGTCTTTAGCTTCCAAGTGTTTGAATTTCTGCCAAATTTTTTCTTGTGATTGAGTTCCAGTTTTAGAGCATTGTGGTCTGAGAATATGCAGGGAATAATCTCAATCTTTTGGTATTGGTTGAGACCTGATTTGTGACCCAGTATATGGTCTATTCTGGAGAAGTTCCATGTGCGCTCGAGAAGAATGAGTATTCTGTTGTTTTAGGGTGGAATGTTCTGTCAATATCTATGAGGTCCATCTGGTCCAATGTATCATTCAAAGCTCTTGTTTCCTTGTTGATTTTCTGCTTAGATGATCTGTCCATTGCTGAGAGTGGAGTATTGAGGTCTCCTACAATTAACGTATTGTTATCAATATGACTCTTTATTTTGGTTAACAGTTGGCTTATGTAGATGGCTGCTCCCATGTTGGGGGCATAGATATTTACAATTGTTAGATCTTCTTGTTGGATAGACCCTTTAAGAATGATATAGTGTCCTTCTGTGTCTCTTATTACAGACTTTAGTTTAAAATCTAATTTGTCTGATATAAGAATTGCTACCCCAGCTTTCTTTTGAGGTCCGCTGGCATGGAAGATGGATCTCCATCCCTTCACTTTCAGTCTGGATGTATCTTTAGGTTCAAAATGAGTCTCTTGTAGACAGCATATGGATGGGTCCTATCTTTTTATCCAATCTGCAACCCTGTGCAGTTTTATGGGAGTGTTTAGGCCATTCACGTTGAGTGATTATTGAAAGATATGAATTAATTGTCATCATGTTGCCTGTGAAGACGTTGTTTTTATAGATTGTCCCTGTAAATTTCTGTTGTATATCACTCTTGGGGTCTTTCTCCTTTTATAGAATCCCCCTTAATATTTCTTGCAGGGCCGGCTTAGTGGTCACATATTCTTTCAGCTTCTGCCGGTCGTGGAAGCTCTGCATCTCTCCATCCATTCTAAATGAAAGCCTTGCCAGATAAAGTATTCTTGGCTGCATGTTCTTCTCATTTAGTACCCTGAATATGTCTTACCAGGCCTTTCTGGCTTGCCAGATCTCTATGGATAGGTCTGACGTTATTCTGATGTTCCTCCCTCTGTATGTAAGGAATCTCTTCCCCCTAACTGTCCTTAATATGGTTTCCTTGGTTCTAAGATTTGCAAGCTTTACTATTATATGCCGGGGTGTTGGCCTGTTTTCCTTGATCTTGGGAGGGGTCCTCTCTGCCTCTAGGACGTGAATGTTTGTTTCATTCCCCAGATTAGGGAAGTTCTCAGCTACAATTTGCTCAAATACATCTTCTAGTCCTCTCTCTCTCCACTCCCTCCGGGATTCCAATTATTCTGACATTGGAACGCTTCATGGTGTCACTTATTTCTCTGATTCTATTTTCATGGATTCTGAGTTGTTTTTCCCTGGCCTCCTCTTTTCCCTTTTTATCTATTATATTGTCTTCCAGGTCGCTTATTCGCTCTTCTGCCTCAGTTACCCTAGCTGTTAGATTATCTAGATTGGATTGGATCTCATTGATAGCATTTTTAAGTTCTGCCAATTCACCTTTTATTTCTGCCCTTAGAGACTCTATGTTGCTATTAATTGATTTCTCCATTCTAGCCATTGTCTTCACAATTGCTAGCCTGAATTCCATCTCTGACATCTTGGTTATATCTGCATCCATTTGTAAATCTGCAGCATAAGTCATAATCTCTGAGTCTTTTCTATTTTGGGTGCTCCTCCTCCTAGTCATTCTGTTGATGGGTGTTTGAGGGAATGTATAGAGTCCAAATTATTGACCAGAACCCAAGCAAGATGCACCTGTTTTCTTGGGACCTTAGGGTTGCTGGCCTCTTGTTTTCCCAGCCTGTCTTCTGTGGGAGGGGCCTGCCATGCTGTTACTCAGGCAACCCTGTTTGGGCGGAGTTGCCCTGCACCCCTGTGATGTGGGATGGGCTCAGCAGGAATCAGTTTTGGGGGCTTTTGTTCTCTGGTGGCTTTCCCGGGCGGCTTTCCATGTCTCTTCCTCAAGTCAGAGCAGAAGAGACTGTTTCCAACCCTCTGCCTCAGAGCAGAGAGATCACAGTCTGTTCTTCAGTGAGCTCTCCAGGCCACGCCCTCTCCATTTCTGTCCATGTTGCTATAAACTGCAGCGGCCTGGGCTGTGCGCCCCTCCGCAGCACTCCCAGTCCTGCCTCCAGGTCGGGGCACATCTCTGCCTTTTGTGCTTCTAAAACCGCCAGCTGCTTCCAGTTCACAGGTGCGACCCCGCCGCTCTGGGTTTCCGCCCCGGGGGCTGCCCTAAAGTCCTTTCCCCGCCACTACCGGTCTGCAAGTCTGCGCCCCGTCCACAGCGCGTGAGGCTGTTGCCCACCAGTGGTGTAGGATCCCCATGGCCAGGCACCTTCCCGCTGCCGTTTATCCTCCAATATCTGCCCACGCCATCATGGCTCCCCGCTTCATACCTCAAAACCAACCGCCTACGATATTCTGTTTGTAGAGATCCAGATCTTCTTACATCTCAGGCTGGTTTTGTGGGTGCTCAGAGTGGTCTGGTGGATATCCAGCTCAATTCCGGGGACCAGTTGAAATAGGGTCCCCTACTCCTCCACCATCTTTCCCCCTCCCCATGCATCTTTTCTAACCACAATACTAGAAGTCAACCAAAAGAAAAAATCTGGGTAGTCCACAAATACATGGAGATTAAATAACACGCTACTTAACAACAAATGGGACAACCAAGAAATTGAAGAATAAAAAAGTACATGGACACAAATGAAAATGAAAACACAATAGTCCAAAACATCTGGGATACAGCAAAAGCAGTTGTAAAAGGAAAGTTTATAGCAATATAGGCCTATGTCAAGAAGCAAGAAAAATCCTAAACAACCTAATCTTCACCTGAAGGAGCTAAATAAAGAATAAACAAAGCTCAAAACCAGCAGAAGGAAGAAATAGCAGAAATCAATGATACAGAAAATGAAAAAAAACAGAACAGATAAATGAAACCAGGAGCTAGATTTTTGGAAAAAAATAAATTAATGAATCTCTAGCCAGACTTATCAAAAAGAAAAAGGATTCAAAATCACAAATGAGAGAGGAGAAATAACACCACCACAGAAATGCAAACAATTATAAGAGAATATTATGGAAAACTATATGCCAACAAATTGGACAACCTAGAAGAAATGGATACATTCTTAGGAACATATAAGCTACCAAAACTGAAGAGGAAATAGAAAAGTTGAACAGACCAGTAACCAGCAAAGAAATTAAATCAGTAATAAAAAAACTCCCAATAAACAAAAGCTCAGGACCAGATGGCTTCACAGGTGAATCTACCAAATATTTAAAGAAGAGTTAATACCAATTCTTCTCAAACTATTCCAAAAAAATAGAAAAGGAAGAAAAACTTCCAAATTCATTATATGAGGCCAGCATTACTCTTATACCAAAGCCAGATAAGGACACCACTAAAAAAGAGAACTACAGGCCAATATTCCTGATGAACACAGATGCAAAAATTCTCAATACTAGCAAACCAAATCCAATAATATATTTTAAAAAAATCATTCACCATGATCAAGTGGGATTTATTCCTGGGTTTCAAGGGTAGTTCAATATTCGTAAATCCAGCATGATACATCACATCAACAGGAGAAATGATAAAAGCCGTATGATCTTTCAACAGATGCAGAAAAAGCATTTGACAAAGTACAACATCATTCTTGATTAAAAACCCTCAATAAAATAGGCTTAGAGAGAACATACCTCAACATAATAAAGTCCATCTATGAAAAACTCACAGCTAACATCATCCTCAATGGGGGAAAACTGAGAGCTTTTCCCCTAAGGTCAGGAATAAAACAAGGATGTCTACTCTTATTTAACAAAGTACTAGAAGTCCTAGCCTCAGCAATCAGACAACAAAAAGAAAGAAAAGGAATCAAAATTGGTAAAGAAGTTAGACTTTCACTATTTAAAGAAATAAAAGGAATCAAAATTGGTAAAGAAGTAAAAGTTTCACTATTTAAAGATGACATGGGGGCCTGGGTGGCTCAGTCATTGGGCGTCTACCTTCAGCTCAGATCATGATCCCAGGGTCCTGGGATTGAGCCCCATATCGGGCTCCCTGCTCAGTGGGAAGCCTGCTTCTCCCTCTCCCACTCCCCCTGCTTGTGTTCCCGCTCTCTCTGTCTCTCTCTCTGTCAAATAAATAAATAAAAAAAAAAATATGACATGATACTCTATAGAGAAAACCCTAAAGACTATACCAAAAACTGCTAGAACTGATAAATAAATACAGTAAAATCAATGTACTTGTCAATAAACAAACACAGATACAAAATCAATGTACAGAAACTGGTTGTATTTCTACATACCAATAATGAAGCAGCAGAAAGAGAAATTAAGAAAACAATTCCATTTACAACTGCACTCAAAATAATAAGATACCTAGGAATAAACCTAACCAAAGTGGAACCTAACCAAAGTGGTGAAAGACCTATACTCTGAAAACTATGTAACACTGATGAAAGACATTGAAGATGACACAAAGAAATGCAAAGACATTCCATGCTCATGGATTAGAAGAACCAATATTGTTAAAATGTCTATACTACCCAAAGCAATCTACACTTTATTGTAATCCTCAAAATGCCAACAGCATTTTTCTCAGAACTAGAAAAAAACAATTCTAAAATTTGTATGGAACCACAAAAGACTCCAAATAGCCAAAGCCATCTTGAAAAAGAAAAGCAAATCTGGAGGCATCACAATTCCAGACTTCAAGTTATATTACTAAGTTATAGTTATCAAAACGGTATGGTACTGGCAGAAAGCCAGACACATAGATAAATAGAACAGAGTAGAAAATCCAGAAATAAACGCACAACTATATGGTCAATTGATCTTTGACAAAGTAGGAAAGAATATCCAATAGAAAAAACAGTCTCTTCAAATGGTATTGGGAAAACTGGACAGCTACATGAAAAAGCATAAAAGTGGACCACTTACACCATACACAAAAGTAAATTCAAAATGGATTAAAGATCTAAATGTGAGATCTGAACCTATAAAAACCCTAAAAAAGAATGCAGACTGTAACCTCTTTGACATCAGCCATGGCAACTTTTTTCTAGATAGATCTCCTGAGGCAAGGGTAACAAAAACAAAAAAAACTATTGGGACTACATCAAAATAATAATTAAAAAAAAAAAAAAAAAACAGCAAAGGAAACAATCACCAAGCTAAAAGGCAACTTACAGAATGGCAGAAGATATTTGCAAATGAAATATCTGATAAATGGTTAGTATCCAAAATATATAAAGAACCTATAAAACCCAACACCCAAAAACCAAATAATCCAATTAAAAAATGGGCAGAAGACATGAACAGACATTTCTCCAAAGAAGACATAAAAATGGATATAAACATGTCTTCTCCAAAGAAGACACATGAAGAGATGCTCATCATCATTTATCATCAGGGAAATGCAAATCAAAACTACAATAAGATATCACCTCACCTCTGTCAGAATGGCTAAATTCAACAACAGGAAACAACAGGTGTTGCAAAAATGGAGGAAAAACAAACCCTCCTGCATTGTTGGTGGGAATGCAAACTGGTGCAGCCACTGTAGAAAACAGTGTGGAAGTTCCTCAAAATGTTAAAAATAGGACTACCCTATGATCCAACAACTGCATTACTGGGTATTTACTCAAAGAATGCAAAAACACTAGTTCAAAGGGATACACGCACCCGGTGTTTATAGCAGCATTATTTACAATAGCCAAGATGTGAAGTAGCCCAAGGGTCCATTGACTGATGAATGGATAAAGAAGAATGGAATATTATTCAGCCATAAAAAAGAATGAAATCTTGCCATGGATGGAGCTAGAGAGGATAACGCTAAGTGAAGTCAGTCAGTCAGAGAAAGACAAATACTGTATGACTTAACTCATGTGAAATTTAAGAAACAAAATAAATGAGCAATGGGGAAAAAAGGAAGAGAAAGAGAGAGGCAAACTGAGGAACAGACTCTTAACTACAGAGAAAAAACTGAAGGTTACCAGAGGGCAGGTTGGTAGGGTGACTGGTGAAATAGGTGAAGGGGATTAAGAGTACACTTATCACCATGAGCACTGGGTGATGTATGGAGTTGTTAATCTCTATATTATACACCTGGAACTAATATAACACTTGGAAAATTTATAAATAAATAAAAATAAAATACAAATATAAAAAATTTATATATACTTTATATATAAATTTCAATATTAACAATATCTCCCACTTTATGCTAGTGACTAGTCCTTGGTATAAATGAGTTCACCATTAAAGAAATTTTATTGCAAAAGGAACTGAGAGCATGTATGAGTGCAAGATTAAGTGTCAGAGTAGGAACCATACAAAAAAATAGATTATAATCAATAAATTAAATATCTCAAGGCATGTCTGACCTTGACCCTCTGAGGTCGAGGTTCGCCCATCACATAACTCAGAGAATGTGTTATAGGATCAAGGCAAGAAGGCTTGTTGTCAAAAACACTGCCTGAAACAGGTCAGGAATTAAGAGACAAATTAAAGACACATTATGGATGGAAGTATAATTGGCTTAAAAAAGAAACCACAATTCATAGGAAACTAGGAACTGCTGGACCCTTTGGGAAGTCACAAAAAAGGAAAGGGTCAAGTAAGAGAACAGTCAGAAACAGATCAACAGAGGAAAGCCTCGGGGTTTCGATCTTGACTGAGATAAATCTCAAACACAGTGAGCTCTTCTCCTAGCTTTCTTCTAAGTAAGTGTGTAATGATGGCAAACTGACTCATCCGTTGACTTGGCTGCGAGTGACTCTAGTGACAAATGAGTGACTTAGGAATGCCCATTCTCCTATCAACAGCAAATGGGCTGTTATGCAGATGGTGCAGAATTAATTTAGAAGTTAGGTCAAATTTAGAATGTACTGGAGTTGTACTTTAAAATAAACCAAGACCAGTAAACCCTGCTAATACATTTCTATAAATAGATCCAGTGTGGGGGCCTCACTTGTGGGTCCTATGGTACCCAAATGGGTAAAAAGGCAGTTAATATCCTAGAACATTTAGTTTGAGATGATATACTCTTGACCTTACCAAAGCATCTGTCTATATGTAAATATTATCATGATTTTGTCTGTCAGAGCTTCAAAGAAGCAATTTAAATCTCTGAGCAATCCAAATCCCTGTGGAGCGTAAAGATTTCTTTTTCTTGACAAACACTAAAGTCCTTTTTCATTAATGCAGCCATGGAAAGAAACAGTGACAGAATAGTTGCTACAGGGGTAATGCCCTGAAAGAGATGAATTTCTGTTTAAGGCAAAAAGTCTGAAAACATAAAGCTCTCTGTGGTGAGTACCATAGAAATGTGGGAAGCATTTATACACGATTGACCTTGCCTCACCATCACCTGGATTTGTGAATGGCTTCTTCAGTGCTTCCTGGTAACAATATTGAATATGAAGTGTTCAGCTCAGCACTAACAGAAGGTGACCTGGACTAGATCCAGGCCCCTGGTTGAGCCTGTGATGAGCATCCAGGAGCAGGTTGAATGAAGGATCAAGGACTTGCAGGTTATCAGACAGAATAATGAACAGAAGTGGGACAATAGCAAGCAAAATGAGGGTACCAGGAGCATGCAGCCAACAGTAGGGCAGAGCTGTGGAAGGTGGAATAGGAATACTACATCCTGACCTGTGAGGCACTGACTGGGAATGACCAGGCGCCCTTCAAAGTAAAGGCTGATTAACTTCCAATGCTTCCTTGCCTTGAATGAAATGTGTTATTGTGGGCCAGCTATGTCCCAGGAACTAGCCTTGCCCTGGAAATGCTGTGAACAACAAAATCAACACGGTCTCTGGGTTCATGAAGCTTGGAGTCTAGGACATGACATAGCTATTAACCATATCATTATACATACATATGCAACATATATATGTATCTTTTCAATATTGCATTTTTGGAGGGGACTCCAGCTTTTTAATTTTTTTCCCCTTTTACTCAAAACAAAGTAGAAAAAATAATATAGGATTAACCCACAAAAGTAGTTAATTGGTAAACATGTACACACACACAAAAAATCCAGATGAGATGACAGGCTTATTTGCAATGAGGAATCATATACAAATTGAAGTAGTTTAGGTTTTCATATGAAACAGTAAAAAAAAAAAAAAAAATCAAACGTGCTACATGGGTGCCATTGTTTGCAGCAATATGGAAGAGGAGAAAGCAATCCTTACTCAGAGACAGAGCAATCACAAGGTCCAGGTTTTACAGCGTCAGTGCAGTAAGTTCACAAGACTATACCAAAGCTAACTTAACTGAGTCTGAGAACTGTTCCCAAATATGTCACAGTTTTGGCCCTCACAAGTTCATTCCTACAGAGTTCAACTATTTTAAATTTCTAGCAACTAAGAGGGAAAATGATTCTGAGAAGACTTCCAAGGAGCTAGAAAGTCTCTGTAGACCAAAGACTAAATAGTTGGCTTTGACCAACAGCCCTTGTGCTCTTCAGAGAAATAACTAGAAAAAAGCCAGATGCCTGTGTCATCACCACCTCCTATAATTTGTATGCTACCTACATCTGTATGTAACACATGTACTTATGAAACATGATGCTGTCAAGTGGCACAGAGAAGTGGTACATGCTATAAGAAAGCACACATAGGGATTTCCACCTCATGTGGAAGGTGAGAAAAGGCTCGAGAAAAGGCTCCCTGAGGAAGGAACATTTGAGCTAGAACTAGACATCAGAACAGATACCTGGGAGGAATGGCAACGGCCTGCAGAGTGAGGGAACCCTGGGAACTGAGGGAAGGCTGGGTGCTGACAGGCAGCCGGCAGGTGACATGTGAGGAGGCTGCCCAGACAGTGAGAGACCAGAGGACAGCAGGGTCCAGAGGCTGTGGGGAGGATGTGGGTCATTATCCTAAAAGCACTAAGAAGCATTTAGAGTGTCTTTTTTTTTAAATTTTTTTTATTTATTCATTTGAGAGAGATACAGAGACAGAGACAGAGAAAGCACAAGCAGGGGGAGAGGCAGACGGAGAGGGAGAAGCAGACCCCTGCTGAGCTGGGAGCCTGACATGGGGCTCAATCCCAGGACCTGGAGATCATGACCTGAGCCAAAGGCAGATGCTTAACCATCTGAGCCACCCAGGTGCCCCCATTTAGAGTGTCTTAAGTAAGGTGATTACATATTCAATTTTCCTTTGTAAAAAGACCATCTTGGAGTAAATACATTATCAACCTAAAGGTTTCCCACATCCAACTACAGCATAGAACACATGGTAGTCCTAGGAGAATGGCAGCCCCTAGGACTGTGCACAGCTTGAGGAGCTGTATGTGTAAGCTCTGGCAGTACAGGGAGAACATGAGGAAATGTTTAAGGCCAGAACAGGACTTTTTAATAATGGTTTATTTTCATCCATCCAGTAGGGATTACCACTTGGCAGGCATCCTGCACTGGAGCTAATCCCTCCCTGGTTCTGTTTATTGAGACAGAAGCTGAGTTGAACTCCCAACTGAGTACAAGACTAATTGCCCGTATTATATAAAGAAGCTTTTTGTTACGAAAAGCAAAACATGCCAATGGTTGATCGAGTATATGCTCGATGTGCCTACAACTGGGAAGCCATTGCGTCTCTTAGAAAAGTGGTTTAGATTTCTTGGTTGCCTGTGCACAAAGGCTTTTTGCTCAGTTCCATGTCAAAAATTGCCTCAGAAAGTTCCTTCATCTGGCAGCAGAAAAAATTATGCCCACTCAGCAGGGGACATTCCATTCTTCATGGAGGCCTTTTACAAGTATTAATGGTCTTTTGTAGGACATTTGGGAAGCACAGGAGCCAGACTATATTCTGGTAGGATTTCTGCAGTAAAGCATTGCCTAATTCTCTCCTGTGCTGCTTCTTTCTGTGGTTCTCCAATTCACAATTAGTAATGGCTGAGAAATTGGACCAGTTTGCTCTATCTTTCTGCCCTCCCCAATCAACTGTATTTACTGAAATACACCTAAACGTATTTATTGCTTTCATTCTGATCAATATGAAGAGTATTTATTCAACTATCCACCTATGTATGTACTAGGCACTCTACACTGAGAATTACATAGACCTTGGTTCTATTCTTTATCTAAAACAGTTAAAGACATTGTCATATAGATACCAAAAACTAAATATGTATAATTTATTTACATTATAGATATAATTTAACTGTTAAGGGTATAGCAAGGACAAGGCTATGTTCCCCAAACCATTTAATTTCCCTCCTGAGGATCCTGAAAGATTACATTTCCTGGTCTTCCCTGCAGATATGTGGGAGCCATGTACCCAGTTTCTAGTCAATGCAATGAAGGTGAAAATTATATGATAATTCCTGACTTGGCCATGAACATCCCTATGGAAGATTTCATGGTCCCCTTTTTCCTTCACAAAGGAAACCTGTGGCCATGCATAAAGAAGGAGGCATACAAAGTGGAGAGGGCCTGTATTCCTGAGTCACTACTTGGAGGAGAGGCATGAATGAGTACTGATGTCCAGGAACATGGACTTCGTACTCATGAGAGAGAAATCTTTCTTGTGCTGAGATTTGGGTGTTGTCACCGAGGACAGCCAATCCTGATAGAACATATTGACATTATTAGATTAGATCTAAACCTTATTAAAAGAAAACTGAATTGTTACAGTGTGTGGCAGTGTGGGGGTAAACCTTTGATTACTGAGTATCATTTGTCTAGCACTAAATACCCAGTATAAAAACTCTTGTGTAACCAAGAGGTAAATGCATAAACTGTGGTATATTCAAACAATGGAATATTATTCAGCACTGACAAGAAATGAGCTATCAAGCCATGAAAAGACATGGAGGAAACTTAAAGGCCTATTACTAAGTGAAGGAAGCCAATCTGAAAAAAACTAAAGACTGTAGAATTCCAATGATACAGTGTTCTGAAAAAGGCAAAATTATGTAATCAGTAAAAAGTTCAGTGGTTGCCAGGGGTTGGAGGTGGTGGGGAGGGATTAATAGGCAGAGCACAGAAGATTTCCAGGGTGGTGAGTATATTCTGTACGATATCATAGTTAGAGATATACGTCATTATTCATTTGTCCAAACTCATAGAATATACATCACTGAGAGAGAACTCTAATATAAACTGTGGATGATTTTGATGCATCAGTGTAGGTTTATCAATTGTCACATAGGTACCACTCTGGTGGGGGGTGTTGATAATAGGGAAGGTTATTCACGTATAAGAGCAAGGAGTATATAGAAGTCTCTGTAACTTCCCTTCTATTTTGCTGTGAACCTAAAACTGCTCTAAAAATAGTCTTAATAATAAAAAATTTTTGTAAAAAAAATAGAAAACCAAAAAGATGTTTATATGAGAAATCGTGTTTGGCTAGTTTCAATACAATGCTATCTAAGAGATATTGCCAGCTGTTTATTTGTATCTTCTGCTAAAATAACATATGAATACCTCCCAAGCGTGTAAGCTCGCGTAACTAGAATCAAAATAGAACCTATTGAGAAGCATGAAGAATCTGGAGGATGAGTTGGTTGTAGGGAAAGGATTATGATTTCTGCTTTATCTTGGAAACATATGAGATACACATTGAGACACACTTCCATTTCCCATTTAATCACACTCCTGGTATCCACACCAGGATGCTAACATAAAGTAAGATAAAACACAGGCTTTAATTATTAATAGGATTCTACTGATACAGAAATAGGTGGTAAAATAATAAGTTTTATGTCAGTTGCCCAAGTATTTTAGGAGTAGAAGGTAAGATTATGTTGACAAGTAAATTGTATGCTGAAGTTGTTGTGAGTTCCTTTCTCTGTGTGTGTCCTAATATATAAAATGTTCACATGTGAGGCATGCCAGCAGCTAAGGCAACTGGGAAGTGACAGAAGCTGGGGAAGGAGCCTGAAAAACACAGCCTAATACAATGGCTGCCCGTAACTATACAGCCAAATGATTCATAGTACAAAAGGTAAGCTTAGCCCTAGTTGAAGCTATTTCTGAGATCTAAGGGTGTCCAGCTGTGAAGTGGGGCAGGAATAGAAAAGAAAGTTACTGTGTCAGCTTATACTCAAAACAAGTGGGCATCGGCATCATTTTGACTATGACAGAAATACAGCCCATGGACTGGAGTCAGGGAGAATGGAGAAGGTAATGGTATTGGTGGGAAGAATATAAAGGAAGCAGGGTCTAGCCACTGGGTGGGAAGTTTAAGGCAGATAAACAGATTTGGAGCAGGGTTCAAGTCAAGATTGACAGAAGTACTGAAATCTTGGGCAGTGAAAACTAAGGCATAATATCATGAGGAAGAACTGTCCCAAGTGGTACTTCCATTATTAACAATAAACATAAAAATAACACCTGCTACTATCTATTGGTTAGTGTGTACATTATTACATTATTATTGGTACATTATCTCTATTTTTAGACATGAGGAAAGGAATATATTGGAAGATTTAATAACTTGGGCAAAGTCATACAGTTGGTAAAAGCAGAGGTGGAACTTGGGTGCAGGCTCTTTGACTCCCCACACCTGTGCTCTTGGGTACAAATACTAGTCTGTACCCGATACTACTAGGGGTTCAGTTCTCTGACAAACTCTGTCCTGCTCAGGATTTGATGAGAAACTAGGTGTCCTGAATCAACTGCCAAGACATCAGAGACTTTAACTTCAAAAGACTCAGGAACATTCTTTCTTCCATACCACCTAAGTCCAGTGTCTTCCATTCAGCAGGTAAATATTCATTGTTCATTTTTTTACTGCTTTTAAATACAAGTTAGGAAGATTAAGGAGAGAAAATACAACAAAACCTTCTCCTCTGCTATGACAGGACATAGATTTATGCTGCTAAGGGGAAAGGAATTTTCTTCTCCACAGTGTCAAAAGGCATTTGACATACATTTTCTTATAAATCATGAACCTTCAAGATTCACCTGTATTTACCATCTGTGCAATTCTGAACAGTTGGCCAATTAGGTCAATTGACCCAATTTAATAAATTAATATATACCTGGAGTTAGAAATCCAGTGAGTGGCCAAATGGGTTCAGTTTGTCTTCTCAGGTGTCCTCTATCCCCATGCGTGTCTGGCATATAGTAAAGCACTCAATAAAAGTTGGCTGCTCTTATTGTATTATTATTATGTACAAAGTAATCCATGTCACAGCTACAAAGGTTTTAGATTGAGAACCCTCTATTAAAATACTTCTGTATTTCTAGTGGCCATTAACCAGGACATCATTAGAGACTTGGGAAAAGATTAGCTAATGAGTGGCTCAATTCATTAATAAGACAACTCAGCTGTGCTTTTTCTTCCCTTAATGGCAGATCTTCTTACTCTCCAAGGCACTATTTAAACTATTAAAATAACTAATGAGATAATTACTGTTGTCAGACAAGTCCCAGAATGAGCAGATATCTTTACTAGTAAACGTGGAGTATTTATTCCAGTAGAACGTCCTACATGCTTACTAACATCAAAAGAGAATCAAATAAGAGTAGAGCAGAGAACCAGCTCCCCAACTTCTGGGTCCAAACACCAGAAAGGGTAGAGTAACCTAAAGTTACAAGTTTTTAGTCAGAGGTACGATTAGAGTCATTCCTTTGGGTAAAGACAATTTAAGGTTGAATTTTTCTATGATTTTTAAAGTGAGTGAACACAAAGGCCTTAATTGTCAGACTCACACGAAGTATTTATCTTACCTGGCACACACTGTTATTGATGATTATAAATAAAATATATATAAAATCAATAGCATGTATAACATCGATACCCAGGGATTCCCAAGCCCATCAGACAGAGCAGATGAGTCCTGGTTCTTCCAGGATGGGTTTTGATTTCTGCGAGGAAACTGTGTGGGGGGTAGGTTAGCAAAAAGCTGCCATTGAGTTTAGGGCCCTCTTAGCTTATTTATCTTCCATATCATGTAGCTCTTTCTGGTTCCAATGTTCATTTATCAATGCAGCACCTGCCCACGAATTGCAGGTTTATTGACAATAAACAATCTTTTGTAGACAGACCAAGAGTATCTTGTTAAAAGCATTTCCAGATGAGTAACTGGTACATAGCAACCCCTGAGAGACCCCGATTTAACAGTTCATGTTTGTAAGGGGTTCTGCTTAGGGCCAAGTTTGCTTCTGGTGTTCACAAGGAGGGAGAAACGGTTTAGAGACCTGCTAATAACCCTTTCCTTCCTAAAAACAAAGAGAAGTCAAGTGGAATGCGAAATGCATTTGAAATAAAAACAGCCAGCTGTTATTTTCAGAATATCAAGGGCTATCAAGGGTCAACCATTTAAATTCCAGCCTGTTTGGATGTGAATGCAGCTGAGTATTAAAATCACCATCGTTCCATGCCAAAATGAATCAAAAATAAATTAAGTAAGTCTTCATGGTAGTTACTTAAGAAAAAAAGTCACATTTTCCAGTGTAGTCATCTTTTAATCCAACCTAATCGCCTTAGAGCAAAACAATTTCTATAAAATACAGTCAATTATGAATGTTTTGGCATATTGGAAAGCGTATCTACAAAAAAGCATGCCTCAGAAGTATCAGAAAGGACAGTGTGATTAACCATAGTTCTTTTACAATGAACTCCTTCTATAGTAACTCCCCTTTATTTTACCTATTCATTGAGCAAAATGCATTAATATTACTAAATGCTGCTGTAATCTTAAAAATGATGTCAACCTATAAATATTGGTCTTAATATATGAAAATCTCATAACCAAAACAATATTCGATTCTATTGTAATAGTACTTAAGTGCTAGAGGTAAGAAGAAACGGATGTGACTTTTCATATTTGTATTCCACTCACTCTTTGCTGTGTGCTTATGTCCAAGTTATCTTAATGTTAGAGACAGGACTAGAATCAATCTTTTAACTTCTCCACTTTTCTTTCCTAAAGAAGGGGGGAAAACTGACAACCAAGCTGGGGGGTCTATGACATATTGGAAATATGCAATCATACTTTTACAATGGACACATATTTAAATTGACAATACTCAGTACATACATTTTTTTGGTAAATCAGGAAAATCTGTGTTATTTACTTTGTGCTTTTGAACCTCTTTTTGTATTGGCTTCTGGGGAAATATAAAGAATCAACTATATGTTCCATGTTTATACACTCGATATTTTCAAAGGCCTAGGATATGTTTGTT
This sequence comes from Halichoerus grypus, assembly GCF_964656455.1. Classification (NCBI taxonomy): domain Eukaryota; kingdom Metazoa; phylum Chordata; class Mammalia; order Carnivora; family Phocidae; genus Halichoerus; species Halichoerus grypus. The sequence continues at coordinate 191,530,765 of NC_135714.1, forward strand.
ACTGTATAAAACAAGGATAACCAAAGTCCCTTCTCCATTAGACACCAGGAGTCTGGTGGGGAATTAGATATCTGAAAAGGTAAGTATAAATAAATCCACAGGATAAATCCTACACTATATTATGGGCAAACACAATAGGAATACAGAGAAGTGAATGCATAATTGTACCCAAAGGAAATTTTCATTGAAGTGTTAAGATTTGAGCTGGTTGGAATTATGCTTAGAGGTTTTCCAAATGTAAGTGGAAGGGTAGGGAATAGCATTATGAAGAAAGAACAAGTGCATGACAGATGTGGAAAGTGCCAGGCAGTCTCGTTCCCTTAAGCTTTCTCTGGCAAGAATTTTGGGAATTTTCCATCCTATCCAGGTGGCCTGCTAGTTTACTTGTTTAAATTGTTCTCATGGATCAGGAGAATCTGCTGGGGAGGCAATGAAATTTTCATAAGGCAACGGGATGGTGGAAAAAAAGAAAACATCTTTCTCAAACTGGGGATGTTAAAATCAAAGGGGTATAATGAGGTATTAACATATGAAGATTAATTTTGAAGGAGGAACTAAATAAAATGGCTAAATACCTACATACAGGAGTTACATTATCATTATTGCTCTTGTGTTTATGATTGCAGCTGTTTCCCTTTATACCAGTTATTAGTAGCAAAAGTTATAAATAACCTGTTATCAAAGTAGTGGCTATAACTGACTGAAAATGGTATTGCATCTATTGCAATGATGACCCTTCAGACCATCAGGACCCATCAGTTCATCCACTAGCCCTGGCTGCCCAGACACACTTCTCTGTAGGGCTTAAAATTCTGGGAATTCCTTTGCCTACACCACCCTAGGCTGATGTATGTGGCATAATATCTATGCATATTAATGTAGTAAAAGTGAGCTTTTGACAAACTTTGAGAGCTTATTGTTTTTTTAATCCACTAAATTCACATGGAACAGGGGCAAGAGCTTAAATATTACACTGAACTTAAATATGGTGAGCTCACTGTATTCAAACGGATCCCTAAAACTGATAGGTAGTGAAAGGCCAGAAACAAAATGACAGAGACACAAAGCATAAGGGGTTGAGAAACATAAGGGAATATGGCCCTAGGTGAATAGCTTGGACAAAGGCTGTGGCTCTCAACCCGCTTTTCTGTGCTTACTTCACAGGAAGGCTGCCTTCACTTAAAGGGCCAGTGACAGATCTACACTATTTAAATGAACATGGGCAGGTCTGCATGTTCATGGGACTTTATATCTGTGTCCTGAAAAGGATCAAAGACCCCAAATTCTCATTCAAATAAGAAAGTTCAGACTCCTGGCCATGTTCATGAAACTTTGCACCCTTGGTTTTCCCATACAATCTAACATAGCTCAGATTCTCCCTCAATCTCTATTTTCTCTCTCTTGAACATTTCCAAAAGTCAAGAGTCAGTCTCCACTGCCTCCTCTTTCAACCTCCCACAGTTCTATACCTTGTGTGAAATCTAAATGCTTATCATGAGATGTCATAAGGGATAGCACCTTACCCAAGTAGCCTGTTTATGTTAAACTAGATGTTGTCTTCTCCTATTCTTATGGAAGTTTTGATTTCAGTATATGGTTTCCCTGACACATATTTAATAAAGTTTACAAACTTCTATCCTCTCAATGTTAAATCATAGGAAAGGTGTTGTGTTCAGTGGCATTGTGGCTTTTACTAAATAACTTAAATTATTTAAAATATTTTGTATAGTGCCTGCACTTGATATTTTATCAAGTACATATATTCTCATTTTTAAATCTGTGCCTGTTTCAAGGGAAATTTTGTCCACATGCTCTCAATTAATTTGCATTTAGCTCACCAAATGTTGACATGAGTAGGATTTTCAGTACAGGTCATTGGAAATTAACTTGCTTTCAAATTCTGTAAATGACAGATTGTTTCAATGATGGATCTCAGAGTAGTGACATATAATGTCAACCTAATCATTTACTGATGCAAAATGTAAGATGAAAGGCAATTTACCTAGTAATTATTTTATTTCCTACTCCCAGAAAACCAATGAACCAAAATTGCAAATAATCCAAATTGAGGATATTGATTATATTTAATTTATTTGAGTAATTAATATGCCTCCTGTTCCATAAATGGATATGAGATGACTTACAAAGAAAAAAAAAAAACATGCAAGCTAAGAAAATGAAGTTAGAAAGAGAAGTTGTTTATTGCATATCTCAAGTAAATAGGACCTTTTTAAACAGTTTGACTAAAATACTACCCTTCTCCAAACACACACCAGGTTTAGAAAGAGAACAAGGATATTGGCGTAATTTTTTTTCAAAGGGATAAACAATCAAAAATAAAGGACCTTGGTGACTTCAATGTTAGGTTAAAACTTGGGTTAGTCTGTTTCTGTTTTGGTGGCTATTCCTGTGATGAGACATGGAGATAGTCTTCTAGGGCACTGTAACACCAAGAAGTGAGCCTTAGGGGGGTAGGTGAATATTACTGATAGCTCCTCTGTCCCCAACTCAATCCCCAAGTAAAAATAATGAGGCAATTCTGGAGGTCATTAAGCATGATTTTTAAAAAATACCTGACAAAGTATAAGCATCTAAGCAGAGGTCATAGAAGTAATCCCCGACTTTCTCCATGTATCTTGCCTAGCTCGGCATCTTCCCTCATTCTCTCACAATTCCCCCCCAAACTCAGTGTACATCACCCCTTCTTTCTCTCCTGTCACATTTTAGGATCTTATCTCCATCTCCCAATCCTATGCATCACCAAAGAAAAGCTTTAGAATACAGAATTCCCATAGTTATGGAAGACTGAACCCAGGCATCTAATTTTGCTACCCCACACCACAGAAACACTACCAAAATGTCAGTAAAGGTGATTTTTGAGATATAAGGAGAGAGCAAGAAAGGAGACAATAACACATATTTTGGTAGGTGAGAAGTGGACATAGATAAGTGGTAATCTACTTAGGAAGCCTAAAATTCAAATTCTGAACCAGCAGTAAGCTAAAGGCAAAAATTAATAGGATTTAAACCACAGAATTTATTTATTTTTATTTTTTATTTTTTTAAAGATTTTATTTATTTGACAGAGAGAGACACAGTGAGAGAGGGAACACAAGCAGGGGGAGTGGGAGAGGAAGAAGCAGGCTTCCCACGGAGCAGGGAGCCCGACGCAGGGCTCGATCCCAGGACCCTGGGACCATGACCTGAGCCGAAGGCAGACACTTAACGACTGAGCCACCCAGGTGCCCCTAAACCACAGAATTTAAAAAATACTAATAGACCACAGAATTTTTAAGAGACTCAGAAATAGGTGGCACCAAGTACCTCTGCAGTAGAAGTGAAGAGTAGCAAGCTAATATACAGAAGAAGTTTCTTAAAGCTTCTTACCTAGAAGCCCAGATCTCTTTCCCTACTTGGCACCACTGGACAACTTCCCCTCTTCACTACTGTAAAAGGCAAAATGGAGTAAAATGGGGAGCCTCTGCCTTGGAATACAGAAGGCACAGTTGAGGCATAAATACTTAATTGAGAAACAAAGGATTAAGTGAGTACATACACACTGAATGCTAATCCACTCCATGCTTCTTTCTCTGCTCAGCTTCTACACTTTACTTACAGGTAGAAGATGAGAAGAAATCTTCTCTCAGAACAGGACTAGTCCAAGAGGAAAATGCCACTCTGATTATTTCCAACATTAGAGTTTCCCAGAAAATGTTTCTAGCCTGGTCACTCTACAGTCTCACTGATAAATTAAGAACTGCCAATTGTATGTTTGATCCTTCATTCATGTATGATCAGAAAACTCATGATATCTGAAGGAGGCTGCCAGCAGGAAAGAAAAAGACAAAAACAAAGGAAATAAGCAGATAAAAAGCAACTTAGAGAAAATAGAAATTATGCAGAAAAAATAAAAAAAAATAACTTAGTTATATCTCCAAAATGATAAGGAAAGGTGTTACATGCATCAGCTGAGAAGACAATGCAGCAAAAAGATGGGAACTTCATAACAAAAACAACAAAAAAATACCTTAGAACTTAAAAAGGTATGGTGTAAATGAAAACAATAGATATTAAAAGTAAAACTGGTGAAATGTCACATAAAATAGAATAGAAAGATTAATAAATGAGAAAAAGAAGGAAGATAAAAATTAAAGGATCAGTTCAGGAGCTAGATCATCTGAATAACAAGAATTCCAAAAAGAGAACAGAGACATTAAAGGGGAAATCTTGGCCACTTTTTTTTTTTTTAATTCCAAAGCACTTCTGGGAAAGTTGGCAGAGTAGGAGGATCACCTAAATTCACCTTGACCCATGGGTACACCTGGATAACACCCAAATTAGTGTAAGTAACACAGAAAATGACCTGAATTCTGGCAGAACAGACTCTCCACAGTTAACTGTAGAGAGGAGGCCACATCAAGGAGGATAGAAAAGGCAGAGATGTGATCAGGAGCCAAATAGATCCACAGGACTGTCCATGGGAGGAAGGGACACTGTGGGAAAGGAGAAAGGAGAGAAGAGAGCAGCAGACCCCACACCAGGCACCCTAGGCACTGGGGACCCATGCTGGGAAGACGAATCCCTATAATATTTGGCTTTGAAAACCAGAGGATCCCCTGTCTTCCATGTTCTTACAATCAGTAGGGCTTAACACCTGGAACTTTAAAAATCAGTGGGCTTGGCTCTGGGGGAGCCTGAGGAGAAAGGAAACTGAGTCCCTGCCCTTAAAGAGACAGCATAACAAACAGCCCTGCAGAGACACAGAATCAGCTGTTTGAAAAACTTCTGGGGTATACCTGAGGGAGATTTGTTTACTAATCTCAGAGCATGTGTTAGAGGGGCATGGATCTTAGGGAGACTTCTGCAGGAACAAAGTAGGTGGCAAGCATCATTTCCCTCCCCTACTCCCAGCCTAGACACAGGGACACCTGTGGGAACCAGCACAGTGTGAACACTAGCTTGCTAGTAGCATGCTCTGCCTCTGCACTTTTCTGCAGACCTACCCCCTTCAGCCCAGCTGGCTGCAGCAGGAGTTTTCCCAAGGGTCTGCAGGTCCCCACCTGCAGCAGACAAACACAGACCTTGCTGGCACCATGCACCTTGCCTCTATGTTCTCCTACTGAACCCCATCCTCCAATATACCCTTGGCAGTTCAACCAAAGCAGTGCCACAAGTCCCAATGTGCAAGCAGCCCCAACAGGGGCCAGCACCATTCCAAAGTTACTTCTACACTGGTGAGAGAGGAAGATAACCACACATACCAGTCCTGTTGGGGCCCCAGCCATGGGTTGAGGGCAAACATCTAGTCTCAGTTAAAGTGAGGAGAGGGAAGAATATGCCCCAAATGAAAGAACAGGACAAAATCACAGCAAAACATGTAAATGAAGATAAGTAATATGCCTGATGGAGAATTTAAAGTAATGGTCATAAAGATATCCACTGCACTTGAGAAGAGAGTGGAGAATCTCAGTGAGACTCTCAACAAAGAGAGAGAACACATAAAAAAGAACCAATCAGAGATGAATCACTCAATATTAACTGAAATTAAAAATACCCTACATGGAATAAATAGACTTGAAGAAACAGAAGAATGGATGAGTGACCTGGAGGACAGAGTAATGGAAAGAAGCTGGAAGGAGAGAGGAAAAAAAATAAATAAATAAATGAAAGTACATTAAGGGAATTCAGTGACACCATCAAGGGTAATAACAGTCAAATTATAGGGATCCCAGAAGGAGAAGAGAGAAAAAAGGGGGCTGAAGATTTATTTGAAGAAATAATAGCTGAAAACTTCCCAAATCTGGGGAAGGAAACAGAAATCCAGATCTAGGAACAGAGAGCCCCCAATAAAATCAACCCAAAGAGGACCACACCAAGATACAGTAATTAAAATGGCAAAAAAATGTGATAAAGAGATAATTTTAAACGCAGCAAGAGAAAAGAAAACAGTTACATAAAAGAGAAACCTCATAAGATTATCAGCTGATTTTTCAGCAGAAACTTTACAGGCCAAAAGGGAGTGGCATGATATTCAAAACGTTGAAAAAAAAATCTGCAACCAAGAATACTCTATCCAACAAGGCTCTTATTCAGAATAGAAAGAGAGATAAAGCATTTCCCAGACAAAAATTAAAGGAATGCCTCACCACTATACCAACCTTATGAGAAATGTCAAAGGGGACTCTGTGACTTGCTCCTGTGACTTACTCCTACCATAAGTAGGAGTAAGAAAAGCAGGAAGAACAAAAGCAGTAAAATTAAGTTTATTATAAATCTAGAAATCAGTAAAGGGATTCACAAAATAAAGGGATATAAAGTATGACACCACATACCTAAAATGAGGGCAGGGAGAAAAGGAGTTAAAATTTAGTGATTTTACGATGGGTTCAAACTTAATATAGAGTGGTATATGCATAAGACATTATATATAAATCTAATGGTAACCTCAAATCAATACATCACATTAATAAGAATAAGGATATGAACCATATGATCATTTCAATAGATACAGAAAAAAGCATTTCACAAAGTACAATATCCATTCATGATAAAAACCTTCAACCAACTAGATTCAGAGAACATGCCTCAAAATAATAAAAGCTATATATGAAAAAGCTACCACTAACATCATACTCAATGGTGAAAATGTGAGAGCATTTTCCCCAAAGATTAGGAACAAGACAAGCATGCCCACTCTCACTTTTATTCAACATTGTACTAAAAGTCCTAGCCAAAGCAATCAGACAGAAAGGAAAAAAAAAAGGGGGGGGGGGAATAAAAGGCATCCAAACTGGTAAGGAAGAAGTAAAACTTTCACTATTTAAAGATGACATGATACCATAGATAGAAAACCCCAAAGACTCCACCAAAAAATGAAAACTGATAAATTAATTCAGTAAAGCCACAGGATACAAAATCATTATACAGAAATCCATTGCATTTCTATACATTAATAATGAAGTAGCAGAAAGAGAAATTAAGCACACTGTCCCATTTATAATTGTACCAAAAACAATAAAAAACCTAGGAATAAACTTAACCAAGGAAGTGAAAGACCTGTACTCTGAAAACACTAATGAAACAAACCGAAAATGACACAAACAAATGAAAATATATTCCATGCTCATGGATTGGGAGAACAAATACTGTTAAAATGTCCATACAGCCCAAAACAATACACAAATTTAATGCAATCCCTATCAAAATACCAACAGCATTTCCCCCACAACTAGAACAAATACTAAAATTTATATGGAACTACAGAAAACTCTAAATAGCCAAAGCAATGTTGAAAAAGAAAAACAAAACTGGAGGCATCACAATCCCAGATTTGAAGATACACTACAAAGATGTAGTAATCAAAATAGTATGGTACTGGCACAAAAATAGACACATAGATCAAGAGAACAGAATAGAAAGCTCAGAAATAAACCCAGAATTGTATGGTCAATTAAACTTCAACAAAGGAGGCAAGAATATGCAATCAGAAAAAGTCTCTTCAATAAATGGTGTTGGGAAAACTGAACAGCTACCGGCAAAAGAAAGAAACTGGACCACTTTCTTATACCATCCACAAAAATAAACTCAAAATGAATTAAAGACCTAAATGTGAGACTGAAACCATATAAATCACCAGAAGAGAGCACAGGCAGTAATTTCTCTGACATCAGCCGTAGCAACATTTTTCTAGATATGTCTCCTGAGACTAGGGAAACAAAAGCAAAAATAAACTATTGGGACCACATCAAAATAAAAAGCTTCTGCACAGCAAGTGAAACAATCAACAAACTAAAAGGAAACCTACTGAGCAGATATTTGCAAATGACACATAATAAAGGTTAGTATTCAAAATATCCAAAGAACTACAACTCAATGCCAAAAAACCCCAAATAATCCAATTAAAAGACATGGACAGACATTTCTCCAAATAAGACATCCAGATGGCCAAAAGACACATGAAAAGATGCTGAACATCACTAATCATCAGGGAAATACAAATCAAAACCATCATGATTTATAACCTCAGATCTGTCAAGAATGGCTAAAATCAAAGACACAAGAAACAACAGATGTTGGCAAGGATGTAGGGCAAAAAGAACCCTCGTGTACTGTTGGTGGGAATGCAAACAGAGATAGCCACTGTAGAAAACAGTATGGAGTTTCCTCAAAAAGTTAAAAATAGAATTACATATGATCCAGTAATTCCACTCCTGGATATTTACCCAAAGGATATAAAAACACTAATTCAAAAAGATATATGCACCACTCTGCTTAATATAACATTATTTACAAAAACCAAATTACAGAAGCAACCTAAGTGTCCATTGATGGTAAAGAAGATGTAGTTTACATATAGAATGAAATATTACTTGGCCATAAAAAAGAATAAAATCTTGCCATTTGCAACAACATGGATGTAGCTAGATAGCATAATGTTAAGTGAAATAAGTCAGTTAGAGAAAACAAATACTCTATGATTTCACTCATATGTGGAATTTAAGAAACAAAACAAAGGAGCAAAGAGGGAAAAAAGACAAACCAAGAAAGAGTTTCTTAACTATAGAGAACAAACTGATGGTTACCAGAGGGGAAGTGGGAAGGGGAAATGGGTGATATAGGTGAAGGGGATTAAGAGTACACTTATCATGATGAGCACTGAGTAATGTATAGAATTGTTGAATCACTATGTAACACACCTGAAACTAATATAACACTGTATGTTAATTATGCTGGAATTAAAAAAAAAAAAATCCAAAGCAGAATAACATGAGTTTCCAGATTCAAAGAACCCAATATATGCCCAGGACAAAAAATGAAAAGACTCACACCAAGAATATCTCTAAGAAATTTCTGAATACTAAGAACAATTAGAGGATCTGACAAGCTTAGAAAGAGAGAAGTATAGGTCAAGAATCAGGGTGGCTTCTAGTATCTCAACTGCAATACTATGAGCTAAGATATAATGAAACAATACCTTGAAAACTCTGGAGGAAAATTAAATTATATATAAAATTTTATATTTAGTCCATATTAGTCAAGTATATACAGAGTGAAGGGAGAAGAAAAAGACATTTTCAGACATGCAAGATATGACTAAGAGTATTTCAAGGAGACTAAAAATAATGGTGGAGAGTTTGGAAATAAACTAGAGCAAGTAAGTAAGCCCAAGAAAAACAAAAAATTAATTACAAGAAAACAAAAAAAAAGTACAAAAAGGAATGATCATAATTTACTCCATACCTCATTTATAAATACCAGTTACAAAGTTGTAAGTAGGTAAACACTGAATATTATTCAATCCAAAATTACAAAGTAAGCATTAGCAAGATAAGGGCATGGAACGTATACAGGTAGATAAGGGAGGTGCAAAAAATACTAATAAATTCTCATTTTCTATGTAGCATATTAACATCTTAAAATAATATCTAAAATGGAAAAATAATTGCATTAAATATAAATGGCCTAAATTCACCAGTTGAAAGAGACTGGCAGAGTAGATCAAAAAATATGGTGGTCCCACATATGTTTTTTTACAAGAAATTCACTTCAAATATAATGATGTAAACAGGTTTAAGTAAAAGGATAGAGAAAGATATATCATGTGAACTCTAGTTAAAGGAAAAAAGAACTGGCTAGATTAATATTAAATAAAGTAGACTTCAGAGCAAAGAAATTTACCATACACACAGAGGGACAATTTAAAATGATAAATTATAAGTAATGTCTTCCAGCAAGAAGACACAGCAATACTAAACGTGTACACACCAAACATTAGAGCTGCAAAATACATGATGCAAAACTGATAAAACTGAATGGAAAAAAGGAGAAATCTATGATTATAGTTGGAGACTTCAACTCACCTCTCAGAAGAATAGGAAAAAAAAAAAAATAGAACTAGACAGAAAAGCAGCAAAAAAAAAAAAAGAACTCAATAACACCATCAATTAACAGGATCTAATTAATATTTATACAACACTCCTCTCAACAACAGCCGGATATGCATTCTTTTTATTTATATTTTTTAAAGATTTATTTGAAAGAGAAAGAGAGAGAGAGGAGAGGCAAAGGAAGAGAATCCTCAAGCAGACTTCCCGCTGAGTATGGAGCCCAATGGGGCCTCGATCCCAGGACCCTGAGATCATGGTCTGAGCCAAAATCAAAAGTCAGATGCTTAATAGACTGCACCATCCAGGTACCCCTACACATTCTTTTTAAGTGACCATATAACATTTACCAAGATAGACCATATCTTTGGCTACAAGACAAACTTTAACACATTTAAAATAATTTAATTATATAGACTGTTTTCTGACCACAATGCAATCAAATAAGAAATCAATAACAGAAAAATAACAGGAACTCTCCAAATTTTGGAAACTAAACAACACACTTCTAAATAACCCACAAGTTAAAAAGTCTCAAAGAAAAAATTTTTTAAATTTTTAATGAAACTGAAAATACTGAAATTTGGGTATGTTACCCAAATATATGAGACACAGTCAAATAAGTGCTGAGAAGGAAATTTATAGCTTAGTGCTTATGTTAGTAAAGAGAAAAAGTCTCAAATTAATAATCCAAACTCCCAGTGAAGAATCCAGAAAAAGAGCAAAATAAACCTAAAGCAAGCTGAAGAAAGAAAATAAAGAGCAGAAATCATTTAAATTGAAAACAGACAATAATAGAAAAAATTAATGAAATAAAGAGCTGGTGCTTTGAAAAGATCCTTAAATTGAAAAGCCTCTAGCAAGACTGGCAAAGACAAAAAGAGAAAGAGACAAATTACTATCAAGAAAGGAGCATGGAATATTGCTATAGACTCTTTATAGACATCAAAAGAATAAGACTATTACAAATTTTCCTATAAACATAAATTTGACAATGTAGACAAAATGGACCAATTCCTTAAACAAAACACAAACTACCCCAACACTTAATATGACATAATTTTAATACCCTATAACTATTAAGGAAATTGAATGTGTAATTTTACCACCCACCCTGAAAAACAAATCTTTAGGCCCAGATGGTTTTACTGGAGAATTCTATCAAACATCAAAAAAGAATTCCCACAAATTCTACCCAATTTCTTCCAGAAAATAGAATAAGAGAAAATACTACTCAATTCATTTTGTAAAATTAGTATTACACCAAAACCAGACCACCAACAAAAAAAACCCCAAATTACAGATGAATATTCCTCATGAATACAGAACTAAAAATCCTTAACAAAATATTAGCAAACAGAATTAAACAATATATAAAATGAATTATAAACTGTGATGGGGGGATTATTCCAGGGATACAAGGCTGGCTCAATATTCAAAATTTAATCAATATATTTGGTTATATTCAATCAATATAATCTATCATATTACAAGCTAAAGAAGAAAAATCACATTTCAACTAGTGCAAAAAAAAAAAAAGATTTGGTAATATTCAACACCCATTCATAATAAAAATTCTCAGAAAAAAGGAATAGAAGAGAACTTAACTTGATAATGACACACAGCTAACATTATGTTCAATGTTAAAAGAGTGAATCCTTTCCTGGAAGATCAGGAACAAGGTAAGCATGCTTACTCTCACTGTATTCAATATAGTACTAGAAGTTCTAGCCAGCACAACAGACAAAAAGAAGAAATAAAAGACATATAGATTGAAAAAGAAGAAACAAACCTGCTCTTATTTGCTCTTTTCTGTATAGAAAGTCACAAGCAATCCATAAAAACAAAACTCTCAGAATTAATAGGTGAGCTCAACCAGGTCACAGAACACAAGATAAACTTACAAGAAATCAGTTGCATTTCCATACACTGGTAACAAACATATGGACACCAAAAATTTAAAAATAGACATAGCACCATTTATAATTACTCGAAAAGATTAGATACTTAGATGTCAATCTGACCAAACAGGTACAAGACTTGTATGCTCAAAACTACAGAATGCTGACAGAGATTTGAAAATATCTAAATAAGTGAAGAAACATTTGTGTTCATGGATTGAAAGATTCAACATCATAAAGATGTTAATTTTTCCTAGATTTATATACAGGTTTACTGAGATCCCTATCAAAACTCCAGCACATTTTGTACACAAAGGCAAAATTATTCTAAGATTTCTATGGAAAAGCAAAGAGTAAAACAATTTTGAAGAAAAAAAAAGTGGGAGGAATCAATCCACCCAATTCCAAAACTGTAGCTACAGTAATAAAGACTAGGTGCTGCTGGTAAAGAGATGGACATATAGATGGGTCAAATGGAATAACCAACCTAGAAGGAGATCCATAAAAATATGCCCAACTGATTTTTGACAAAGGTGCAAAAAATAGCCTGGATAAAAGATAGCCTTTTCAGCAAATGATGATGGAGCAATTGGGCATGCATTAGGGTGAAGAAAAAAAAAAAAACAACAACTTTGACCTAAGAAACATTTTAAAGAAAACCAACTCAAAATGGATCATGCATTTAAATGTGAAACGTAAAACTATAAACTTTTATGAAAAAAGAAACAAAAGAAAATCCTCAGAATTTAGGACTAAGCTAAGAGTTCTGAGACTTGGTATCAAAACACAGTCTATAAAAGGAAAAACTGATAAATTAGACTTTATCAGAATTAAATAACTGCTTTGCAGAAGACCCTAAGAGGATGAAAAATAAGTTACAGAGTGGGGAAAAATATTTACAAACTACATATGCAACAAAGGAATGGTGTCTAAAACACATAAAGAACTCTCAAAACTTGGCAATAAATAAAAATCCAATCTGAAAATGAGCAAAAGACACAACAAGACATTTTACTGAAGAAGATATTCAGAGAGCAAATAGGCATATGAAAAGATGCTCAACAAGTTAATGTTTAGGGAAATGCAAATTCAAATCACAATGAGATATCACTATGCACATGTTAGAATGGAAGAAACTTTTTCTTTGAAGAACAACCACTGGCAAAAAATGTAGAGAATTTGGACAACCAATACATTGCTGGTGAGAATGTAAAATGATATAGTCACTCTAGAAAACAGTTTGGCAATTTCATTACACACACACACACACACACACACACACACACACCAAACCCAAAAATTGCACCCTTGGGTATTTATACCAGAGAAATGAAGGCTTAGATCTACACAATAACCTGCATGTGAATGTTCACAGTTTTATTCATTTTACCCCAAACATTAAACAACTCAGATATCCCTCAATAGGTGAACAAACAGTGGTATATCCACATAATAAACTACTACTGAGCAATAAGAAGAGATGAACTATTGATACATGGAAACAACCTGGATCGATATCTAGAGAATTATGATGAGTAAAAAAGTCAACCACAAAATGTTACATACTGTATGATTCCATTACCACAGCACTGTTGAATGAGAAATTAATGGAAATGGGGAATAGATTAGTGGTTGTCAAGGGTTAAATAGTGGATGGGGGCAGGTGGGCAGTGGATTGGGCTATAAAAAGAGCAAAATGAAGGATCACTGTGATGGTGGAATGTTCTGTATCTTAACTGTATCAATGTCAATGTCCTGAGTGCAATATTGTACTATAGCTTTGCAAGATATTACCATTGGAAGAAACTGGTTAAAGAGTACATTGCTCTCTTTGTATTATTTTTTATTTATTTTAAAGATTTTATTTATTTATTTGACAGAGAGAAAGAGAGAAAGAGCACAAATAGGGGAAGTGACAGGCAGAGGGAGAGGGAGAAGCAGGCTCCCCGCTGAACAGAGAGCCCGACGTGGGCTCGATCCCAGGCCCATGGGACCATGACCTGAAGCAGAAGGCAGACACTTAATCGACTGAGCCACCCAGATGCCCCTCTCTTTGTATTATTTCTTAAAACTGCATGTGAATTTACCATTATCTTAAAATAAGAAGTTGCATTTAAAAAGAGAAAAAGAAAACTTGGGCTGAACATTTTTTTTCTCTTCACCTTCAAACTCTTCAATTTATTCAAATATCTTTTTAGAATCCATCAAATAGCAATGGTAAATAAACCATGAGAGATGGGTCTCTGAAGATTTTGGACTTTGTTGGAAAATATTAAAAACAATTATTGATCTACTCTTCATTTCTTGATCATGACTTATCATGACTTATTTGCCTTTGCAAGTTAGAGCTACCACTTTTTTGATGTATTTTTATGAGCCAATTTGCTGTGCTAAGTAAGCACTTTCTAATTTATCTCAATAAAACCTACAACAGCCCTCTGAGATAGGTAGGTATGCCTAATTTGCAAAAAGAAATGATTCTCTCAGAACAAAATGATTGTCAAACAAAACCCAGGAAGTGATGAGCCAGAATGTGAGCTCATGATTTTTTTTCCTCCCTGTACACACTGTCTCATAACCACTATATCATGGTATTCCTTCTGACTGAAATATTGCTGTTGGGCTCTTCCTGGAAAACTCCTACACATTTTTTTCCTTTTGTCATCTGACTCAAATATAATTTCTTCTGTTGAGTCTTTCTTGACTGTCAGGCAGAATTCATCACTCTGTTCCTGTCCTGGATATTTTGTATATACTTCTTTCAAAGCACTTTGCACATTCTTAGGACAGTCTTTTCTTGAAGACTCTGAGATCCTACAGGGCAAGTACCTGGTCTCTTTCATTGTATTGTATTCCTGATATCCAGCGTAGTGTACACACATAAATCACAATAAATGTTTTTTACTTGAAAGAATAAATGGTGAAAACTATTTCACAGACTATATGTGCATGAAGTACGAAGTCACAGAGAACACGAGAATGAGTGTTAATTAGGCTTGAAGCAGAGCTCACTCCCTAATGAGTGTGATGAGTAATTTCCAGCTCTGTTTCTGGAATTTAGAATGAGATGGAATTAAACATTTACTGTCTAAGTCTATGTATTCCTGTACGTGATGCTCCCAAAAATATTTATTGGATGCTTCAACTTATTTGGTGTATCCCATAAGAGCTTTCTGAGCATAAATATATATTTATATATGTATATATAAACAAACATAAACCAAATTACAAATTAGTAGTGTCAGGTCATATCTGTATTTAAACAATATATATCCAAGATCATGCAGAAAAGGAACAAATTGTACTCTACCCCACCCTCCCTTTGATGAGGGCAGTACAGTAAATATTTACCAGGCTAGGTGGTTGACACAGTGGTGAATTAGGCAATTCTTAATTCAAGGGTGGTGGCTGACAGAAACTCTTAGAAAAAAAAATTGGAGAGCAATCTCAAGTGCTCAGGTCCACATAAAAAAGGAGAGCAGACGACTTGGAAAGGTTGGAGAATGATCACAACTAATAGTTTTGCTGGTTACTCTTAGGTCATGCCTGTCACATGCAGACCTCACTGGAATTTGATAACCATTGGCAAGATATTCTTTTAGAAAAAATATATAAATAAGAGAAGCTATAAATCATAGGACTTTATTTGGTGCCTACATGTGTTAAGCATTCCCCCAAACATTGCTGTTTGATTGAAATATTCTCATTTTGCCACTCTCTGATTGGTGGAGGTATAGAAAACCAGAGAAGGCAGTGGCCGTCTCAAAGGACAGCTAATCACTGTCTACCTCAAATAAGCATAGTCTCTAAAAAAAGAACGCTTCTCAGCCACCTTCCATCAGGCTCAACATCCATAAATTACTATTTTTATAGAAATGGGGAGCCATGAATGATGCTAATTTGTTTCCTAACAGTCAACCTTGAGACACTGTTTTTGACAGAATGTCAGACTAGATATTCTGAGGGACTTTTTCCCTAGAAAATACCTATGTCCTGCATAAAAAATCTTTCAAAATCATAAGTACTAAGTATTATCCACTAAAAGCTAAATTTCTCTGAGGTCCAGCTGCCAATCCAGCAATCTAGGGCCAGCAGAACCTGTAGAAAGGTGAGTGGGAGCCCAAAGACTACACTCTCCCCTCAAGGGGCTGAAGTGGTATTCTAGGTCAGAGTTGTTCCCTGGCTTCCAGCAGAAGAAAATGTATTTTCTCCCTGGAAGAAAATATTTTTAACCACTCATCCTCTTCAAACATTGAATTAAGACATTTTGCCATTAAAATGATTGGCTCTATAACCAAAATTCTTTGCACAGAGAAGTCAAGAGGCTCAGATGGTTTTACAAGTAAAATCTACTGGAAAATAAAATGCTCAGAAATACATCTAGCAAGAGATGTTTAAAAATAGTATAGAGAAACCTAAAACACAATAAAAATAAAAGAAATGAAGATATTCTATGTTCATGGATAGGATATCTCAATATCATCAAGTTCCAAGCAGTATACTCAACAGTATTCCCTCTCCAAATTAATCTAGATTCAATCCAATTTCAGTCAAAATCCTACGGGTTCCTCTTTTTCCTTTTTTGAGAAATAGGATTCTAAAATTAACATGGAAGAGCAAACACATAAGAATTAACAACATGCTAATGAAGGAGAATTTGTGAAATCATTCCCTACCAAAGATGAAGACACATTGTAAAGCAATGGTCAATTAAGATAGTGTGGTACAGATACTAAAATTAACAAACTGTTAAGAAGAACTTAATAAAGAGTCAAGAAATAGAGTAACACATATATATAAAATTGAAATAGGGAAGTGGTGGTGGCATTGCAGATACTGAGGAAAGGATCAAGTTTTCAAAAGATACTGTACCTCTGAAACAAATAATACATTATATGTTTTAAAAAAAGAAGATAGTAGGAAGGGAGAAATGAAGGGGGGCATCGGAGGGGGAGACAAACCATGAGAGACTATGGACTCTGAGAAACAAACTGAGGGTTCTAGAGGGGAGGGGGGTGGGGGGATGGGTTAGCCTGGTGATGGGTATTAAAGAGGACACGTACTGAATGGAGCACTGGGTGTTATACGCAAACAATGAATCATGGAACACTACATCAAAAACTAATGATGTAATGTATGGTTATTAACATAATAAAAAAAGAAAAAGAAAAAAGATAATGCTGGGACAATAGGTTATCCATGGGGGGGGGGGGGGCAGAAGGGATTGAGCTCTTCTACATACCTTACACCAAAATAAATTCCTGATGGATTCAAGACTTAAATGTGAAACAAAAAACTTCAGATCCTTCCTTTAGAAGAAAATTAGAAAAATCATTATAGAAACTTCACACTAAAGAAGGGTTTTTAATATGACCTAAAAGTACTAATCATAAAAGACCACCCTGGTAACTATACTTATCTTAAATTATTTACTTGAGTACATCAAAAGACTTTATAAAGGGCATGAAAAGATAACCCATAAGCTGGGAGAAGACACATATGATACATGTAAGTGACAAAAGACTGGTATTCCAAACTGCTATCCATCAAAAAGAAAGAAAAACACGTAGAATGATGGACAAAAGACATGAAGAGTTATTTCAAAAAGAAAGAAGCCAAATTACAAATAAGCACAAAAAATTTACCCTCATTAGCTTTTCAGGAAATATATCTTAAGATCTCAATGAGATACCATTTTATAAGCATTAGCTTGGAAAAGATTAAGACCGGATCAAATTTTTACAACAAATTATTGTTAACAACCTTGGAAACCAATAAGGCAGGATCTCATAGATTTGAATACTTGCCTAGGAGACAAGCATAAAAATATCGTAGTATTATTGTTCACAACAGAGTATTATTGTTCACAACAACGTCCAGCACCCTGAACATGCACTGGTAGAAAAATGAATAAATGGGGGCGCCTGGGTGGCTCAGTTGTTAAGCGTCTGCCTTCGGCTCAGGTCATGGTCCCAGGGTCCTGGGATCGAGCCCCACATCGGGCTCCCTGCTTGGCGGGAAGCCTGCTTCTCCCTCTTCCACTCCCCTCGCTTGTGTTCCCTCTCTCACTGTGTCTCTCTCTGTCAAATAAATAAAATCTTAAAAAAAAAAAAAAAAAAAAAAAGAAAAATGAATAAATGTACTGAGGTATTTTGTGTAGATTATGATTTGGCAGAAAATGAACTAACTCCTGTTATATGAAACAAAGCAGAAGAATCTTGGAAATACTGAGTAAAAAGAGCAATTTTCTGAAGACAGCACACATCCCAGAAAAAAATTTTGTGTTACTTAAGAACAAACAAAACTAAATGTAGCATCAAAGATACTCCCATGATTTTGCGACAATTTTTTTTTTTAAGTTTCTCAAAGAGGTAATGCTAAAATGAAGAAAACACTCAGGTAAATTGTACTTTATAATAGGTAAAATATAGCTGTCTATGTTCTTCTGTCTACATCAAATGTTACAAAATACAAATAATATTAATATCTTACATGTTCAACTAAGCAAAGACTTTGAATCAGGTGTTTTTATTAAGTATTTACAATCATACCTCACTTTACTTGTGCTTTGCTTTATCGTGCTTCACAGATATCACATTTGTTTTTGTTTTTACAAATTGAAGATTTGTGACAACCCTACATCAAGCAAGCTCATCAGCACCATCTCTCCAACAGAATTTGCTCACTTGGGGTCTCTGTGTCACATTTCGGTAATTCTCACAATATTTCAAATGTATCATTATTGTATTTGTTATGGTGATCTGTGATCAGTGATCTTTGATGTTATTATTAAAACTTAATCGATAAATGTTAATGTGTGTTCTGACTGCTCCACTGACTAGCTGTTCCCCCATCTCTCTCTGTCTCCTTGGGTCTCCCTATTCCCTGACACACAGTATTTAAATTAGGCCAATTATTAACCTACAATGGTCTCTAAATGTTCAACTGAGAGAAGGAGTCGTATGTCAGGCATTTTAAATCAGAAACTAGAAATGATTCAGCTCAGTGAGGAAGGCATGTCAAAAGCTGAGATAGGCCAAAAGCTAGGCCTCTTGCATCAAACAGCCAAATTGTGAATGCAGGGGATAACTTGAATAAAATTAAAAGAGCTACTCCAGTGAACACACAAATGATAAGAAAGTAATATAGCCTTATTGCTGATATGAAGACAATTTGAGCAGTCTGCATAGAAGATCAAGTCAGCCATAACATCCCTGTAAGCCAAAGCCTAATCCAGAGCAATGCCCTAACTCTCTTCAGTTCTATGAAGGCTGAGAGAGGGGAGGAAGGTGCAGAAGAAAACTTTGAGGTTTAAGGAAAGAAGCCATCTCTATAACATAAAAGTGCAAGGTGAAGCAGCAAGTGCTGAAGTAGAAGCTGCAGCAAGTTATCAAGGGATCTAGCTAGGATAATTAATGAAGGTGGCTACTCTAAACAACAGATTTTTATTTTTTTTATTTTATTTATTTTTTTTTAAAGATTTTATTTATTTATTTGAGAGAGAGAGAGAATGAGAGACACAGAGCATGAGAAGGAGGAGGGTCAGAGGGAGAAGCAGACTCCCTGCCAAGCAGGGAGCCCGATGCGGGACTCGATCCCGGGACTCCAGGATCATGACCTGAGCCGAAGGCAGTCGCTCAACCAACTGAGCCACCCAGGTGCCCAAAACAACAGATTTTTAATGTAGCAAAAAAACGGTCTTTTTATTGGAAGAAAATGCCATCTAGGACTTTCATAGCTAGAGAAAAGTCAATGCCTGGCTTCAAAACTTCAAAAGTCAGGCTGACTCTGATTAAGGGCTAATGTAGCTGGTGACCTTAAGTTGAAGCCAATGCTCACTGACCATTCCAAAAATCCTAGGACCCTTAAGAATTATATGACCTCTATTCTGCCCATGCTCTGTAAATGAAACAGCAAAGCCTCGGTGACAGCACATCTGCTTATAACATACTTTACTGTATATTTAAGCCCATTGTTGAGGCCTATTCAGAAAAAAACGATTCCTTTCAAAGTATTCACGTTCACTGATGATGCATCTGGTCATCCAAGTGCTCCAACTGAGATGTACAATGAGATTCACGTTATTTTCATGCTTGCTAACACAACATCCATTCTACAGCTTATGCATCAAGGAGTAATTTTGACTTTCAAGTCTTATTTTTAAAGAAATACATTTTACCATAGATAGTGATTCCTCTGATGGATCTGGGCAAAGTCAATTGAAAATTGTCCAGAAACTATTCACCATTCTAGAACTTTCATGACCCATGTCAAGAGGTCAAAATATCAACATTAATAGGAGTGTGGAAGAAGTTTGTTCCAACCCTCATGGATGATTTTGAAGGGTTTAAGACTTCAGTGGATCGAGTACTGCAGATGTGGTAGAAATAGCAAGAGAATTAGAGTTGGAAGTGGAGCCTAAAGATGGGACTGAACTGCTACAATCTCATGATAAAACTAATGGCTGAGGAGTTGCACCTTATGGCTGAGCAAAGGAAGTGGTTTCCTAAGCTGAAATCTACTGCTGCTGTGAAGATTGTTGAAATGACCACAATGATTTAGAATATTCCATAAACTTATTTGATACTACATAAATTCAGCAGCAGGGTTTGAGATGATTGACTCCAAATTTGCCTATTGTGGGTAAAATGCTATCAACAGCATCACATGCTGCAGAGAAATCCTTCTAAAAGGAAGAGTCAATCAATGTGACAAACTTCATTATTGCCTTATTTTAAGAAATGGTCATGACTGCACCAACCTCCAGCAACCACCACCCTGATCACTCAGCAGCCATCAACATCGAGATAAGACCCTCCATCAGCAAAAAGATTATGATTTGCTGAAAGCTCAGATGACAGCATTTTTTAGCAAGAAAGTATTTTAAAATTAAGGTATATACATTGGTTTTTAGACATAATGGTATTGCGTACTTAACAGACCACAGTACAGTATAAACATGACTTTTATATGCACTGGGAAACTAAAACTTTTATTTGACTCACTTTATTGCAATATTTGCTTTATTGTGGTGGTCTGGAACCAAAGCCACAATATCTCTGAGATATGCTGTACTATAACACTTTGTTTCCAAATAGCAGCAGCAGGTAGTAAAACACCAGATTAGGAGTTAGGAGACATGCGTCCAAATCCACTTCATCAATGAACTAGCTCTGTGAATTTGGGTGAGAAATTTCTCTGAGTCCCTGTTTCCTATCTAGAAAATAAAGATTAAAATAAAATCCTATCCTGCCAATTTCACAAGCCTATTAAAAGAGGTAATATAATAGTGATTTGAAAATTGTTTAGTGTGAAGGTGTTATTACGATGTTAGTAAGTAAAGATCATCCCCCACGTGCTGGGGTAAAATTCTGATTTGCAGTATTGCGGAAAGAGAAGGAACAGCAAATGGGAGGAACTTCTGCAACAAAGTGTTAGAGTACAGCATATCTCAGAGATACTATGGATTTGGTTCCAGACCACCACAGTAAAGCAGCAGCGGAAATGCACTCCCACTAAAAGATGATGACTGTGCACTTTGAGGAAACACTCCAAAAAGAAAGAACAAAGTTTTCTTTGTTCTAATGTAAGTGTGGAATGTTTAAAATTTTGAAAATGTTACAATAACTGGAAAGAATGATGGCAGCATATATTAAAAAATGAGCCCTGAATCAAGGGTAGACTCATAGTTTAAACTCAGCTTTCTCACTAATCAGCTTTGTGATCATGGAGGAGAAGTCACTTAATCTCTTGAGCTTCATATTCTCTATCTGTAAAATGTAGTTGAATTTCAAACAGTGATGTTTTCTCCAACTCGATTTCATTGCAAAGTTATGGAGAAATTTCTTTGACAGTGAGCTGAAATATGCAGTAAAAACTGGAAACATTACAAACGATATCTTGAATGTTTGGCTTTTACAATTTCCTAAGTGGCTTTACATGCATCACCTCCTTTCATAAGTCCTTAAAGTTTCAATATTGAAAGGGATATTAAATGGCATGCAGATTATCCTTTAGCTGATGTGTTTCTCTTCAAAATCAATACTAAATGTACAATCAGTCTATACTTGAATTCCAGTGACATGAAACTAGTTCATATGAAAGCCCAGTCTCATTTTGAGAATTTCTGATTAGTAGAAATTTCCTCAAAAGAATTCTATCTAATAATGATGTTAACAACCATCCAGAGGCACTCAACCAAATGTTTCCTGTAGACTATCTCATGTGATCCTCAGATCAGCCCTATGACCCAGGCATCATTACTGCCATTTTACACACTACACTTGTACAAGCTCACTCCGGCAATCTGGATGCTGAGCTCAGGCTCACAGCCATCATGCTCTACCTAGTATAACTTATTTCCCAACCAGTGTACACTTTTTAAAAATTAATAAACTTTCTTTTGTATATCAGATTTTAATTTATGGAAAAACTGAGCAGAAACTACAAGAGTTCCCATATACCTTCCCCCTCTGTCCCCTCCACAGTTTTCCCTACTATTAACATCTTGCATTAGTGTAGAACATTCGTTATAATTGAGGAACCATATCGATAATTATTAAAGTTTATAATTTACATTAGGGCTCACTGTTGGTGTTGTACATTCTATGGGTTTTGACAAAGATATAAGGATATGTGCTCCCCCATTGCAGCACTGTAGAGAATAGCTTCATTGCCCTACGAATCTCCTGGGCTCCACTTACTTGTCCCCTCCCTCCCTCTCCCTGAACCCTTGGCAATCCCTGGTCTTTTTACTGTCTCCATAGTTTTGCCTTTTCCAGAATGTTGCATAGTTAGAAACATATGGTGGCCCTTTGAGATTGGCTTCTTTCACTTAATTATATGCCTTTAAGTTTCCTTCATGTCTTTTCATGGCTTGATAGCTTGCTTGCTTTTATTAATAATATTCCATTGTCTGGATGTACCACATTTTCTGTTTTGTTTTGTTTTTTTATCTATTCACCCACTCAAGGACAATTTGGTTGCTTCCAACTTTTGGCACTTATGAATAAAGTTGCCATAAGCCTACATGCACAGGTTTTGGTGTAGACAAAAGGGTATTTTTAGGTTTTTTCCCAGCTTTATGGAAATATACTTGACATACAACATTGGGTAAGTTGAAGGTATACAATCTGACTTCATATATATTCATATTGCAAAATGATTACCACCACAGTAAGAGTAGTTAACACATCCATTACTTCATAGTTACCCTTTGTCACTGTGTCACTGTGGTAACAACATTTAAGATCTACATCAACTTTCAATTATACTATACAGCATTGTTAACTATAGTCACCATGCTGCGCATTGGGTCCCCAGAATTTACTTAGTGTTTTATAACTGGAAGTTTGTATCCTTTGACCAACACCTCATTTCGCCCTCCCCTCAGTACCATTCTATGTTGTTTCTATCAGTTTGGCCCTTTTAGATTCCACATATAAGTGAGATTATTCAGCAATTGTCTTTCTCTGTCTTGATTTATTTCACTTAGCATAACACCCTCAAGGTTCATCCATGTTGTTGTAAATGATAGATTTTTCCTTTTTTATATATACACAATAGAATATTATTTAGCCATCTTTTCTCCTTAGCCATTGATCTGTCAATGGACACTTGGATTGTTTCATATCCTGGCTATTATGAATAATGCTGCAATAAACATGGGGGTACAGAGAGCTCTTCAAGATAGTGATTTTATTTCCTTCAGATACATAGCCAGAAGTGGGATTGCTGGATCATATAGCAATTCTGTTTTTAACTTTTTGAGGAACCTCCATACTGTTTTCTACAATGGCTGCACCGATTTGCATTCTCCCCAACTGTGCACAAGGGTTCCCTTTTCTTCATATCCTCACCCACACTTGTTATTTCTTGTCTTTTTTTTAATAATAGCCATTCTGACAAGTGGGTGGGGATATCTTACTGTGGTTTTGATTTGCATTTCCCTGTTAACTGATGCTGAACACCTTTTCATGTATTTGTTGCTATTTGTGTGTCTTCTTTAGAAAAAAGTATCTGTTTGGGTCCTTTGCCCATTGTTAACTAGGACTTTATGGGTTTTTGCTACTGAACTGTGTGACTTCCTTGTATATTTTCAGTATTAACCCCCTAATCAGATATATATATTTGAAAAGCTTTTCTCTAATCCATAAGTTGCCTTTTCATTTTGTTCATTGTTTCTTTTGCTGTGCAGAAGTTTTCAATTTGACACAGTCCCATTTGTTTACTTTTGCTTTTGTTTCCTGTCCTATCCAAAAAATCATTGACAAGACCAATGTTTGTTTTTTTTAAGATTTTATTTATTTATTTGACAGAGAGAGACACAGCGAGAGAGGGAACACAAGCACGGGGGAGAGGGAGAGGGAGAAGCAGGCTTCCCGCCGAGCAGGGAGCCCGAAGCGGGGCTCGATCCCAGGACCCTGGGATCATGACCTGAGCCGAAGGCAGACGCTCAACGACTGAGCTGCCCAGGCGCCCCGCCAAGACCAATGTTAAGAAGCCTTTTTTCCTGTGTTCCTCTAAGAGTTTTATGGTTTCAAAAGCCTTACATCTAAGTCTTTAATCCATTTCAAGTTAATTTTTGTGAGTGGTGTAAGACAGGGATTTCACTCATTTGCACACGAATATCCAGTTTCCCCAACACGTCAAGCTTCTTACATGCTGGACTGGAAGCCAGAAGTCCAGTGTACAGTTTTTAAAATACAAGTAGTTTCTCAATGAAATAGGCCCATTTTTAAATGAAATAGATGTTTAAAGTATGCTCAGGTAAATTTGACACCTTTCACGTTATCTCTTTTCATTTGCCTTCATTGCTATTTTTTTATTACTGAAGCAATATAGAATTATCAAACATTTTCTTTGAAGTATTTTTAAAAGAAATCATGTCTATAATTTCACCATTTATCAAAAATATGTTAGTATTTTGTTGCATTTTGTTTCAGTATATATCTAATTTTTTCTTTTCTCTTCCCTCCTTCCCCCTCCTTCCTTCCATGATTCATTTTTCCTTTCCTCCCACCTATATATTTAAAATGCTCATTGCTTCACATATATATATATGTGCCTATATATGTGTGTGTATTATATATGTAAATGTAGATATATGTAATTTAATTTTAATCTAATACATACAGTAACAAGTTTAATATGTAATTATTATACATATCACTGTATATATATAACATCATCTAATTCTATCTATATCAATATCTATAATTTCAATTTAATCCCAGATTGGATGGCATCCACACTTCCTTGGGAGTTTGCTATAAAGTTTCCAACTATTCAAACTGTGTTCACCTTAACTACCAAAGACCACTCCTCTGAGAGACTCAGACATATATTAATTTTCTCTGGTGTCTCTCCTCCTAGCTTTTCCTCCCTTCAATTCAGAAAGGCAGAAAGAGAAGATAACGCATTCATGCAATGGCTACTCTTTCAAACACTGTGAATCTGTGGCCTGTCCTTTCTCCAGGAAAGTAACTATCCCTTTCAACTTTTCTATTATTGCCTTTATTATTTTGAGATTCTCTTCTTTTATCTTATGAAAAATGTTTTCTAATAGTCCCCTTTTTGATCAAACAATTTGCAAATTATTTGTATAAAAAATAGGATAAGGGTTTTTAACACATAATTATTAAAAATAAAAGGCAGTAAATGTAAAAATCATGAGGTATTTTAGAAAATTCATCAAACCAAGTTTATTCTCAGTTAATAATGTTGCTTTCATTGAAAGTCAAATCTATTAATTTCATTTTCACTAAAATGGTTCTGTGGGGATGCCTGCCTGGCTGAGGAAATAGAACATGCAACTCTTTATCTTGGAGTTGTAAATTTGAGCCCCACAGTGGGTATAAAGATTGCTCAAAAATAAAATCTCCAAAAAAATTTAAATGGCTCTGAGATATATATGTATATATGTATCTATTTTACTAGAATATTTATGACTTACTGAAATTTGACCTTCATCACTATTACAGTAGTTGAGTGACACCCCCACCCAAATTCAGCACAAGAATTCAATGAATAGCATTAAGCTTCTATCCTTACCAATAAAGCCCATAATAAGGCATCACTGGTATTATAGCTTGAATCCCTGCTGCCTCAAAATGAGGTAAAAAAGAAAGCTAAGTATCACTAATTTTGTTACAGTAGATAAGCTCAAGTAACACTTTCCTCTTCCCCTTTTTGATACTGAAGATAAAGTAAGAATTACTTCTGAAGTGCCAGGAAATACTTGAGCTTCAGTCCAAGTACTCAATAACCAGAGGTGACAGAATCCATTTCCAAACTCTTCACTGCAGTAGGCATAGTGTGAAAACCTAACTCTTTCACATTAAATAAGAAATAAGAACACCTTGAAAAATTATGGCTGGTGCTTTCTTCTACTGAGAATTTTCAACTTCTAGAATGAAAGAATACCAGCCTTTCCAATGAAATCTGAATCATTTAAAAAAATAATCTAGGATAAATTGTCAGTATGGGTTTTAAGAGAGTACACGTAGTAGTAGTGTGACTTGGCATTGAAACAAGAGGATAGGCAAATGGATAGTCCATTAGCCAGGCTAGATTACGCCACATTAACAAGAACCCCTAAATCTCCATGGCTTTAAAACAAAAGAGTTGGTTTCTCATTTCTGCAAAATCCCTTGTGAGTGTGGGCAACACTCCAGCCCACTGGCTCCCATGTAACATCAGTGTGACTCCTCCATACCAATTCAAGCCTCCACAATTCCACAACAGGAGACAAAAATTCTAGACAGTCTTATACCAAAAAGTAAATGCTCCTGCGTATAAGTGATACACATTATCTCTGGTGCTACCCATTCTTCCCCACTGCAAGAGAGTGGGGGATGGGAGTCACCCAGACGGAGAGGGGGCAGATACAGGATGAATGATGCAAGCCTTCCTGATCATGAGGTGAGCCCTGACACAGGCTTCATTTCATGTTCGCACTCCTGATTTTTGCCAAGTGAAACTCCTCTATTATCAATTCAGTCTCTACATATTTGCAACTCATAGTACCAAATGTTATGTGAAAAAAATTCTGTTCAGCACACTCTCAAACTTGACTCTTCATCCATAAGATACAATTAAAATTTAGCAGATTGGCTATAGTTCCCTCCAAAGTCAGCAGAAGCAGGCACCATGGACCCAGCAGTTGAGAGTATGGTTGATGGAATCAGAGCAAGTTGGCTACCCAGCTCTGTTTTTTATTGACTGAGTTCTCACAGGCAAATTACCTAACCTAAGCAGGTTGTTTTTGTTTGTTTGTTTGTTTGTTTGTTTGTTTTTAGCAGTCTGAGGGTTAAAGTTTTACTTTATTTATTCTTCTACTTATAAGGTTAGAAGCATACAAAAGGCAGGCCTAGAAAGGTACTGGGCTCTCCAGATATGAGCACTTTGCAACATGGGGCCAAGCACAGGACACCTCTGGATCAGATCATGGCACAGAGCAGGAGGGACTGGATGACAAGAGGGTTGCAATCAGTGCAAGCTGTAGTTGACACAGCCCTTTACCTATGTGCTTTCATGCAAAAAAGTATAATGTAATACTAACAAAAAGGTCAGAATCCTCATTTTTTGGCTACCTAAAACTATTATTCTAACCTTCAATTGTTTAAGATTTATATTACTATAAACAACTCCTTGAGCTTTCACTCCTACAAAACTAGCCTGAGACAAATCACTATTAGCTTTTGTTTCCTTTTCAAATGCATTTTTCAGTGTCCTTTTCCTTCTTACTTCTTCCCACAGGTACCCAAGTCTTCATGGTGTCCTCTGGTTGTGCAGTACCATGCCACCCAAACTTGTCCCAACAGAGAAGGAGCCAGGGGCAATAACTTTGAGAAGGACATTTTAGGAGACAGGACATTTCTGGCATTCCTCAAATATGCCCAGGTGTATGGATAGTCTTGTGCTCCCAGACACACAAAATCTCTTTTTCATCTGCGTAGTAATGCTGTAGTGGTTAAGCTTCAGTTTCAATCTCTGTATCTGTTGTTTTCTTTTATAAAAGATGAGTAAATTCCAGAGACCTGCTGCACAACATTGTATCTATAGCTAACAATACTGTATTATGTGCTTAAAAATTGCTTGAGAGGGTAGATCTCCTATTAAGTGTATTTACCATGGGAAGGGCAGAGGGGAGAAGAAACTATGTAGGAACTTGAACTGAACCCTTTGCTCTAATTGTAAAGGACAACTGCTGTGCTTCAATCATCTATAATCAAGGAAATTAGAGGCTTGAGGATTTTTAAAAATTTTTACTTTCTATTAATATACATGATTCTCAGAATTCTCACTCCTACTTTTCTCCATATCCTTTATAATTTCTTTGCTGGTATTAGTTTATAAAAATTCATTCTCCAAGCTATTTTATATATATCAACAAATCTTTTGCCTTATATGGAAAGGCAAAACACCTTTAGTATAGCAGCAGCTTCATCACAAGGCCATAATCACAATAATAGACAACACAATCCTGCTGAAGACCAACAAAGTTGGAAGACACATTATCTGATTTCAATAAAGGTACACTCATCAAGGCACATGGCAATGGCAACAGAATAGACCCAGAGATCAATGAAAAAGAATGGAGAACCCAGAAATAGATCCATACAAATACAGCCAACTGATTTTTGAAAAAGGCATAAAGGCAATTTGCTGGAGAAAGAAGTGTTTTCAACAAATGGCGTTAGAACAGTTGGACATTCATGTGGTAAAAAAATGAACCTAGACAGAGACCTTCTCTATCTTTCACAAAAATTAACTCAAAGTGGGTCATATACCTGATCATAAAATTATAAAACTTCCAGAAGAAAATAGAAAATAACCTTGGGTGTGGTGATGAGATTTTAGATAGAACACAAAAAGCACAATCCATGAAACAGAAAATTAGTATATTGGACTTTATTAAAAGTAAAAACTTCTGTTTTGCAAAAGACACTGTTAAAAGAATGAAAAGACAAGCACAGACAGGGAGAAAATCTTTGCAGCACACATATCTGATAAAGAACTTGAATTTAAAATATACAAGGATCTCTAAAAACTCAACAGTAAGGAAGACAAAGGACCCAATTTTTATCAAGGGGTAAGAATTGAATACACACCTCATCAGCAAATAAGCATATGAAAATATCCTCAACATCGTAAGTTGTTGGGGGGGGGGATGTAAATTAAAAAGTATTTAAATTAAAAAGTAATACCACTGTACCTATTAGAATAGCTAAAAATTAAAAAAACTGATATTACCAATCGCCGGTGAGGATGTGAAGCAACAGGAACTCCCAGTCATTACTGACAAGAAAACAAGTTGTATGGCCCCTTAGGAATATAAGCTGGTGTTTTTCACAAAGCAGAACACAGTCATACCATATGATCCAGCAATCTTGCTCGCAGGTATTTACCCAAATGATGTGAAAACAGTCTACAGAAAAACTTGCATGCAGATGTTTACAGCAGCTTAACTCAAAAATCACCAAAAAATTGGAAGTAACCAAGATGCCCTTCAATAGATGAATGGATAAACAAACTGATAAATCTATCATGGAATATCACTTAGTAATCAAAAAGAATGAACAATTAAACCACATAAAGACATAGATAAATCTTAAATATTGCTAAGTGAAAGAAGTCAGTCTGTAAAGGCTACATGCTACATGATTCCAACTATGTGACTTTCTGGAAAAGTCAAAATTATGGAGACAGTAAAGAGATCAGTGGTTGCCAGGGGTTCGTGGGAAGAGGGGAGTGGTATTAAATAAGAGAAGCATAAGGATATTTTGCCAGTGAAATTATTCTGTATGATCTTGCAATAGCAAATGCAGGACACTAAGTTTGCCAAATACTACAGAACTTAGTATCACAAAGAGCAAACCTTAACAAACTGTTAGCAGATAAACTGAGGCATGCTAAAATTTATGAATTTGCTCAAACATTAATTCCAATTGGGCAGCGCCTAACTGAAAGTGGTTAGGAGCGCTCTACCAACAGAAACTACAGGAAAGGTTTTTACAAAGGAGACATGGAAGCAAAGCAAGGAAATTATTTGATTGGCTATAGTTTAAGGGTAGTTGTTCTTCCCTTCATTATTTTCCTTTTGGTACTTAGCTAGGTACTCTGCACATAACATGTATCAAATAGGAGTAAAAATACATTGAAAATGAAAAGAGCAGGCTAATAAAGTAATTAAATATTGAAATACTTTATTTTCACCTTGGCATTAGACCAATTATGGGGAGCGGGATGTGGCTGACAACCGACATGGACTCCCAGGCCATCTGGAGAGAGACTGTGTGACTGCAGTCCCGGCGGGACCTACTGGCAACGCTGGAGGGGGAAAGGCACTGCTGTGTACAGCACGGGGCAGGCAAGAGCAGGGCAAGCTGGATGGGAGACACTAGAGAAAACTCCATGCTGAAAAACAAATGGAAAGCTTAATACCCCTGCAAAGAAAGTTCCTCCTGTCCTCCTCTGACCCACCTCACCTGAGTTGGACAACCATTTTTTCCAGTAGGAGGGAAAGCGGTTTTATTCCATCACAAGCAGTATTGAGAATGTTCTGTTTCTGATGGGCCAAAAGTGAGGGAATGGGAAGAGGATCTTTGCCTTCACAAATTAGCCCCTCTGTTCCAGCAGGTGAGCTCTGGGCGGGTGGGGGTGGGGGAAGGATCTGCAGTTTGGGGCAGTTTTCTAGGGCGCTCAGGTGGGAGGCTGAGGAAGCTAAGCAGCTGAAATCTTATCACCAGGCTCTTGCCAGCAGACAATGAGTGTCCCACACATTCCCTCTAGGTCTGAATAAAAGTTTGAATTATTTAGTTCAATATCATCTTCTATTTTGCAGCAAAATCTAGTTAGAGCTGGTTTTAAATTGGATTTTTTCTCTCCTCTGTTGGGACAGGAATGCACAGTGTCATCTCCCCTGATCAGTTCATGGACAATGCCAAAACCCAGAGTCTTGCTCTCTGGAAATCAGCCTTTCCTTTCTTCTGTGTGGATCACTACATCATCCTTTGCAAGCAAAGGAACACAGCCTCTTTTCCATGATAAACACCTATTGCTTCTACGGACATTCCTTGCATATTAGAGTAATGGAAAGAGGTGAATGGTGCTTCATGAAGCCCAAAAGGAGAAAGGAAAGCAGACTAATGGGTGTAACCTGATCTCTAAGATCAAAATAAATAATTTGGGATACAATTACTGATAGACTGCTAAGAAAAGGAACTTATTTTTAATTTACAATGTAACCCTGCAAAACAATAATTGTAACCACTTATTGAGTATCTATGTGTATACTGGATACTCTCTGGTGACTTTTACTTATTTATCATAATAACCACAATATAGGCATTATTATGATCAGAGTCAGTAATAGCATAGTGCAGGGATCAGCAAAAGTGTAAAGGGCCAGATACTAAATGTTTTAGGTTTTAGGAGCTATAGGGTCTCTGTTACAACTACTCAACTCTGACATCATAGTGCAAAAATAGACAATTTGTAAATGAATGGTTTGGTGTTCCAATACAACTTTATTTATAAAAACAGGAATGCCTCATGTAGTAGAGAAAAGCATAGGTATGATCATGAACCAGACACTATGGATTTGATTTTCTAGTCTACCTCTTACTAGTTCTTCTGATACTTAATCTCTCTTTGCCTCAGTTTTCTGATCTGCAAAATTAGAACAATAGTAGTACTTACCTCATATAGTAAGTGCCTAGTACATTGTTAGTACTATATAAGTACTTGATATTTGATTTCCAATTAAATTCAATTTTTCTATTTTCAGTTAAATTCTATTTTTCAATTAAAAATTGGCATACAGAGATGGGATGGGGATTCAGAGATACAGATCTAGTGAAATCTCTTTAAAATGTTGCTCCAGAATCTTAATTATCACATAGAACAAAATCTCCCCAAAAGATATTCAAGTACATTGAGAGGAAAAGTAAGCAAACCATTTTTATTTTATTTTTTTAATTATAATTTTTATTATGTTAGTCACCATACAATCATTAGTTTTTGATGTAGTGTTCCATGATTCATTGTTTGCATATAACACCCAGTGCTCCATGCAATACGTGCCCTCCTTAATACCCATCACCGTGCTCACCCATCCCCCAACCCCCTCTAAAACCCTCAGTTTGATTCCTGGAGTCCATAGTCTCTCATGGTTCATCTCCCCCTCTAACAGCCCCCTTCGTTTTCCCCTTCCTTCTCCTAATGTCCTCCATGATATTCCTTATGTTCCACAAATAAGTGAAACCATATGATAATTTTTAAAACAGTAGATGGCAATGTTTCAGGAGTCCTCCTTCATATGTCATTGGAACCGGTAGTTGGATAGTCAAAAGGTCTATTAAAAGGGAAACGAAATAAAACATTGCTTGTATGCCCACTGCATTTTAGAGAATAAGCTAAGCAAAAGCAAGCAACAGAAGGAAATAATAAAACTAAAGCAGAAATAAATGAAAGAGAAGAGAAAAACAAAAGTATAAGTTAATGAAAACATGTCATTTATTTGAAAATATCAATAAAACCAACAAACCATTAGTGAGACAAGAAAAAGAGAAACTCAAATGATTAAAATCAGGACCAAGAGAGGAAACATCACTACTAATCTTACAGACCAAAAAAAAAAAAAAAGGTTATAATGGAATACTATGAATAACTCTATGCAACTAACAGAAGATATGGACAAATTCCTAGAAAGATATAAAGTACTGAAATTGATTCAAGAAGAAATGGATAATTTGAATAGACCTATCATAAATCAAGACATTAAATTAGTAATTTTAAAACTTTGACAAAACCCAAAGTAAGCTACAGATTCAGCACCATCTCTATCAAAATTCCAATGGCATTTTTAACAGAAATAAAACAATCCTAAAATAGCCAAAGCAATCTTGAGAAAGAACAAAGCTGGAGGCATCGTGCTTAATTACAAACTATAACAAACCTATAGTAATCAAAACAGTATGGTACTGGCACAAAAACAGACACATAGATGAAGGGAACAGAACAGAAAGCCCCAAAATAAACCCACATATAAAGTCAATTAATTTATAACAAAGGAGCCAAGAACACACAATAGGGGAAAATAGCCTCCTCAATAAATGGTGTTGAGAAAACTGGACAGTCACATGCAAAGGAATAAAACTGGATCCCTATCTTACACCATACACAAAAATCAACTCAAAATAAATTAAAGACTTAAATGCAAGACCTGAATCCATAAAGTTCCTAAAAGAAAACATAGGCAGTAAGCTCCTTGATATCAGTGTTGGTGATAATTTTTTGGATTTGACTCCAAAAGCAAAGGCAACAAAAGCCAAAATAAGTGGGATTACACCAAACTAAAGTTTTTGCAGAGCAAAAAAGCCATCAATAAAATGAAATAAAATGAAAAGGTAACCTTTCCAATGGGAGAAAATATTTGCAAATCACGTATCTGATGAGGGGGTTAATATCCAAAATATATAAAGAACTCCTACAATTCAATAGAAAAAAAATTTGATTTTAAAATGGGCAAATATCTGAATTGGTATTTTTGTAGAGAAGACATACAGATGGCCAAAAGGTACATGAGAAGATGCTCAATATCACTAATCATCAGGGAAATGCAAATCAAAACCACAATGAGATATTACTTCACACCTATTAGAATGGGTATTATCAAAAAGACAAGAGGAGTGCCTGCGTGGCTCAGTCAGTTCAGCATCTGCCTTCAGCTCAGGTCATGATCCCGGGGTCCTAGGATCAAGGCCTACATCGGGCTCTCTGCTAAGTGGGGAGTCTGTTTCTCCCTCTCCCTCTGCCTGCCACTCTCCCTCTCGCTCTCTCTAGAGAAAAAAACAAAAGAAATAAGTGTTGGTGGAAATATGGAGAAAAGGGAACTCTTGTGCACTGTTGGTAGGAATATAAATTGGTGGAAAATAGTATTGAGGTTTCTAAAAAAAATTAAAAGTAGAATTATCATATGATCCAACAATTCCACTTCTGGATATTCAAAGGAAACAAAGACACTAATTCAAAAAGATATCTGTACTCCCATGTTAATTGCATGTTTATTGCATTATTTATTTACAATAGCCAAGTATGGAAGCAAGCTAGGTGTCCACTGATAGATGAATGGGGAAAGAAAATGTGGTGTATATACACAATGGAATATTGTTCAGCCATAAAAAAAGAACTGCCAGTTACAACATGGGTGGACCCTGAAGGCATTATACTAAATAAAGTAAGATAAAGACAAATACTGTATGATCTCACTTCCATATGGAGTCCAAAAAGAAAAGCCCCCAAAACAAAAAACTAAACTCATAGATTCAGAGAACAGACTGGTGGTTGCCAGAGAACAAATTGGAGGTTAGGGGATGGGAGGTAGGCAAAATGGGTGAAGGGGGTCAAAAGGTATAAACTTCCCATTATAAAATACGTTTAAGTCATGGAGATGCAATGTATAGCATAGTGACTATAGTTAATTAACACCATATTGTTTATTTGTAAGTTGCTGAGAGATCTTAAGAGTTCTTATCACAAGAAAAAACAATTGTAGCTATGTGTGGTGATGGATGTTAACTAGATCTATTGTGATCATTTCACAATGTATACAAATACCAAATTGTTATATTGTATACCTGAAACTAATATAATGTTACATGTCAATTATACTGTAATTTTAAAAAGTTTGTGAGTCCTTCAAAAAGTTAAACATAGTGTTACCATATAACCCAGCAATTCTGCTTCTAGGTATATAACCAAGAGAAAGGGAAACGTAGGTCAGCACAAAATCTCGTACCTGAATATTACGAGCAGCTTTATTCATAATAGTTAAAATGTGGAAGCAATCCAAATGTTCATCTACTGATGAGTGGATAAGCACCATGAACATCTATACAATGGGCTATTTAGCCATAAAAAATAATGAACTATTGATACATGTTACAACGTCAATGAACCTTGAAAACACTGTGGTAAGCGAATGAGGCCAGACACAAGAAAATGACATATTGTATGGCTCCATTTACATGAAATGTCCAGAACAGGCAAACCTATAGGGACTGAAAGCAGATTAGTGGTTGCTTAGGGCTGGGGTAAGGGGGAGGGAGAGCAGAGATGGGACGGTAAATGGCTGCTAATAGGTATGAGGTTTCTTTCTGAGAGTGATGAAGATGATCTGAAATTAGACTGACAGTTGCACTACTCTGAGGATATACTAATCATCAGTGAACTGTACACTTCAAATGGGTGTATTTTGGAGTTTGTGAATTATAGCTCAATAAATCTTTTTTTAGAAAAGAATACATACTATCACTGATGATGTTAACCTCATTCACCCAGCTGGTTTCACACTGTAAAACTACCTTTTCATCCCTTTCCATCCTCTACCCATCGGAAGAAACAGGGAGAGAATTAACCCCCATTTCTGTGACAGGAGGAATATCTCCATAAGTTATTTGGAATTCTTCTGTGTAGGAAATTTCTCCCTTCTCTCTCATTTTTGTATTTATTCAATAATTTTTTTTTATCAGTCTAAACTCATGAGTATATTTTTTTCCTTTGGGATATAATCCAATACTACATTATTCATTTCATTACTCAAATTGTTCCAGCTTTGGTCACAGGAACTCTTTCAGGTTGGGGCTTATGTAATTACAAGTAAATTACTTCTTTACAATAACAGTAAAAGTGATCTGGACATGCAAACAGCCAGTTCAGAAGCGGGCATTCACCTGAACAGAAGCTCACATGTGCACTACAAAGTAGCCTTTAAGCCATGAGTATTTCATGGATGGTGGAATCAGCCAGGGTGTTCTACGGGAGTTGTGGGGAGTTCTGGCAATGAATCTGAAAGTCAATTTAAGAGCTTCAGCTCAAATGTTAACTCAAAAACAAAACCTACCATGCAGAGAAAAAGTATTGATGCCCCCAAATGCAATTGTCCATTTTTTCCGGACATTTTGTTACCACCCAGGCAAAGAATCTTACGCTTTCAAACCACACCTGCCTTTTCCCCTCTACTTGACAGGAGAGGACTCAGCCCTAAAACAATGCAGATAAGTTAATGAGACTCCTGAAACGAATGCAACCTCTTTCTAGAGCTACAGAGATTGTCTTGGGTGATGAGCGTAGCCTGGGCTGCAGAGAGGGTATTGCTCTATTGTTTCAAATACATTTCAGACCCACTCCAAGCTTTAAATAGCAACTTATTAAAGAATCTAAGTAAATCTCAACATTTGGTTGACCTTTGATAGCGTCCCTTTTAGAGAATAGAAGAATCTATTCAGTTGTTTGTTTGCCATGTTAACAGTAATGCTTTCATTTATGACAATGTCTGTTCCAGGGGACGGATCTTTCAGGGCAATTATGTTCTATTAGGGACAATTACACAGAAACTTGAATTTCCAGTAACAAGCATGGAAAACAGAAAAGCATTGTGAATTAAAATGTTATGTTGCTCTGGTTTTAAATGTATGTTTATGATAAACCGCCAAGAAGCAATTGGCTTTCTGATATTAACTCATTCATGTATTCATTCACTTAACAAATAGCTATTGAAAATCAACAATATTTTAGAAGTAGAATGTCTAGGATAGAAAATAGAAAAAAACATGTAAGATATATTTTACTGTGACAAAATCATAAAGTTATTGTCAGTGAGGACTCGTGTCAGGGTTTAGTTTGTGTGGATGAGCAAGACTTCCCTACCAGATGTGGCATTTGAGCTGAGACTTAAAATAATAAGATCCACTCAAGTGAAAGCTGAGAATGGTACCTTCCAGAGAGAGAAGCAAAGTGTATCGGTGGAGAATGGGGACAAGGATGGGGAGTGATGGGTAAGGAGGTTAGTCAGAGATGCAGGGGCCAGATATGTCAGGGATTAGAAGTCTCAGGCAAGGAGTCTGAATTAAATAAAAATCAAAGACTTTAGAAAGATATGATCTAGAAGTCCAATAACCTGCTTTCTATATTGAAAAATCTGCTTACTTGCAGAGAACTAACTGTAAGAAAGCAAAAAGAGATGGTAAGGATACCCATTCGGAGACTCGCATTAGTTCAGGCGGGAAAGAGGTGGCGGTGGGTGGGCACTGCCCGGCAGCAGAGAAGAGGCACTGAAATCCAAAGCCAAGACCTTGCTGATCAATGAGATGTGTAAAGAAGCTCGGGTCTCCTGATTCCAGGGAACGGACTTGCACCTTGTAAGATGACAATTTATTCAACCAAGAGTACAGAAGATATCAGCAGTGGGTGGCCACACAAAGTGTAGGTAAGGTAGGATATCTTAGCCCAGATTTCCTAGCTACCTCAGAGAAATTTACAGTTTTGTATTACTAAACGTCCACCATATTTTTCTTACTTGAAGGGAAGTAAGAGGCTTTATTTGAAAGAAGTTAGTTTTCATCAGAAGCTGTACATTCATGAATGTGGGAAACAGAGAGATCAAAGCCAAATCTGTCTGGGCCAGCACTGTGTCTTCCCACAGTCGAACAAAATCAGTTCTGCACTCCCTTGAGTGCATTAATAATGCTACTAAGTGCGTGTGGAACAGAGCACTGGACCGCCAACATGGCTGACCTTTCCTCTGTCAGGTGGCCATAGAACAGTTCAGACTGGGGCTTCAGCCTCTTCACCATCTCCCTTTGCTTATCCTGCACACAGTGGAGCCTCACACAATTCTGACAAGATCATTATTCTTGGGACACATAAGGAAAAAAATCTACTAATACAGATGGTGTCCTTGAATAATAGGAGTTTGCATTCAGGGCAGACTTTCAGCAGCAACAGAAACATGCCCCCATAAAGCAAACATTTTTTTAATGTATGCATTTGCACTTTTAATGGTCTTCTACAATAAAGCAACCATCTCAACCTGCAGGGAGGTTCTTAAAGCCATGAACATTAATTTCCTATTGCTGCTCTGACAAATTACCACAAACTCAGGCAGCTTAAAACAACACAAATTTATCATCTAACAGTTCTGGAGGTCAGAAGTCTCAATTCAGTCTCACTGGACTAAAGTCAAGGTATTGGCAGGGCTGCAGTGTTTCTGGAGGCTCTGAGGGGAATATCCCTTTCCTTGCCCTTTCCAGCTTCTAAAAGGACCTGTACTCCTTGGCTGGTGGCCCTTCCTTGCATCTCACCAACCTCTTGCTTTCATGGTCACCTCTATTACTGGCTCTGGTCCTCCTGTCTCCTTCTCATAAGGACCCAGTGATTGTATTGGGCTCACTGGGATAATACAGGATAACCTCCCCCATCACAAGATGCTTCATCACCTCAGCAATGTCCCTTTTGCTATGTAAGTTAACAAAGTCATGGGTTCTGAGGAACTCTGAGAGGGCAGGAGACTACAACTGGAAACTCCCGACTTTAAAAAGTAACTTCTTAGGAGAAGTAAAAATAAGTGAGCAAATAAGAAATTTTAAAAGATGCCATCTAATTAGTAAAATCTCATTCAGGGCATCAACTTAATTTTGGCAGCCTTGAGTGCCATAAAATTTAGCATGGTCTTTTTGCTTCTTAAAAGTATTTGCGGGCCAGCTTTGCGCAGTGGCAGTATCGTAGCCAATGAGGTTTATCCGAGGCGCGATTATTGCTAATTGAAAAGTATTTGCGGGCCAGTAGGACTTCAAAACTCAGGGAAAAAAAATGAAAGACTGTAAGGCAGCAGATAGTGATTATCTGTGATGCCATAATAAACAGAGTACCAGATATGAATGCCAATGAAAAATAAACTACTAACTGTTTGATGGCATGATGTCTCACTGTGGGTGCACTGGTGCTAAAAATTAAATTCATAATAAACAAGGTTCTTCCTGTATTTAAATTATCTCCAGATTAATTCAGGAGTCCCTTTAGGGCAGTTGAGCAGCTTTTCATTCTGCAAATACATCACAGCTGGAGAATTAAGAGTATTAGAGGAAGGGGGTTTAAAAAAAACTCACTGGAAATAGAACAAAAACTCTATTATGTTGCCTGTATGGTAGTTTATTTTTTTAAGTACTTCCATATCCATTGGTTCTTTTGTTTGGTTATTCATACAAAAATATTTGAGCCCTTCTCCTATGTACGCCAGGTGTGTGCTGTTGAGGATCTGATGGGCCATTACATGAGGTAGCCCTTTGCTGTGAGTTTGATGAGGAGCCACTGGAGGTTTCTGAGCAAAAAAGTAAGATGATTAGATGTAGGTTTTAATGGGGTCACTTTGACCCCTAGGTTGAAACTGGATAAAGGGAAGGAAAGATTAAATGGAGGAGACAAGTGTGAACAGTGCGATGTATGTGTGTGACAGGTTACTCCCAACAGCAACAGGAATGCTTACTTAGCATCTGATGTACTCTCATCAAGAATCAGGAACCCAGAGACGGCTACTTAGTATTTCAAAGGATGCCATCAGAATCCACACCAGAGGGTCTGGTAGTTAGCAAAATTAACAAAGAAGCACAATTGTGTTGTTTAGAATGAAGGCTAGTTGGAAACATCTGCACAGGCCCCACGACCCTTGCCTGCGTGGAGTATGAGAAGCCCGCAAGTCCCACACCTGTGGCTTCAGTCCACCTTCAAGGTCAAGCTAGCGCCCCACTGATTCTCAATTTGTCTACTGAACCCCACCTCAAGGTTGACTGGTCCTTCTACCAGAATTTTGTATCCCCCTCGAAGTAAACCTGATGATACCTCAAAACTACAAAGATAGGTTGTATAACTTTTTGTACATGCTTGCTAATAAATATTTGCATGTTTGGTAGAATTTGGTCCAAGACTTGCTTTCTCTGTCACATACCATCTTACAGGCCGTTAGTGGGGGAAGGGAGTGAGTGTAAGGCGGCCAACCTTCCTCTAGCCAATGAGAAGCTATTTACCAAAAGAACCTGACATTTTTGGAGAGGTCAAATCAGTTTAGATCCATTCACATGTAATAAAATGATTTAGCTCTTTATTTTAATCCAAATCTGGATTCTATGTGCTTGTGTTTCATGTTGGATGTTTCTATCTATATTCAAATATAACATTGCTCTGAAGTTTCCCTTTCAAGCTGTCTTTATTAGGTTCTAGAAATATAAAAATGGAAAGAATTCAGAGTATGAGCATATAATGAAAATATTTTCAATAAATGTTCTCCTGATAGAACATTTAACATTTCTCATTTATATTATCACCAACTGTGTTTTAAAAGTTTCTTCCCTATCTCCCATCCTCCATAATCAAATATGACAGTTACAGGTCTCAAAATCAATTTTAATTATTATTCTTGGATGAAGTAGGTTATGGGTCAAACAGTTAATTTTGTTAGTTTTTCTCTGGGAGTTTTGAATATTTTGGTATTTGCATCTTTGGGTCCTCTGCTTTGTAGCAATCGTTATTTAAGTTCAAAAAGAAACCTTTAAAGAGAAATTCATTCCAAAGTAATACTTTTGTGTAGAAGTTTGCTCTGTATTCTAATAGAGACTATGCTCTCTTCTTCAGGTAGACAATTAAATGGGTTGCATTTGAATAAAGTATGACTTCTAAGACTTCATTTCCCCCCCAAATTATGTGGTGCTCAAATAAATATCTGCCCACGAGGCAGCTCTTACCAGAGGGACATCACCTGAACTCACTTTCTGAAGGGAGCGTTTAAGAAAAAAATTCCACAGGTGATTTTAACTTAATGGTGTAATGGCTGAGCTGGGGAGGCATTTCAAGTGCATTCCTGCAATGCCCAGGCACGGGAGAGTTCTCCAACCAGGCTTCATGGGAACCAGATAAAAATGGACAGCATCTGCAAGTTTCCAGTGGCTCTGCACCACGTGACCTCCCAGAATACCTGAGTCTCTCTGGTTGGTAGCGCTGAGCGATAATTTTGTTATAGGCTGCTCAAGTGGAGCGCTTCTGAAAACATGAGAGCTACAGATTGGATACGGGGTAAGGTGGGACTCAGGGGGAGTGCCATTTTACGGCTGCACGCAATTTCTCAACTTCTCCAAACTGTTGCCTGGCGTTGGTATGCAGTTCTTAGGATAACCGCACCCTCTGGTGGGCACATTTGGAAGCTATGAAGATTTCACACTGAGCCCTATCAAGAACTGCATCCTTAATCCTTGTTCCCCACATTGTCTTTCCACCAGTTTTTTTCTTTCCTTTTCCTTTCCTTTTTTTTTTTTTTTAGAAGCTCCTAAGCCAGCCGGCCAACGTACTGCACACTGTTCACGAGTCAGGGAAGATCCCTACGTCAGGCCTTTGCTCTGTTCACACGATGTGAACCAAATACAGATGAACATCCTGGCCCTAAGAGGCTTTCTAGGGCACAGAGAAGTCCCCCCACCGCCACGCATGGGGTACGTTCCCAGACCTTCAGTGGATGCCTGAAACCACGCAGTGTACCAAACCCTCTCTACACCATGTGGTTTTTTTCCCTACACGGACATACCTGTAACGGAGTCTAATTTATAAACGAGGCCCAGTGAGAGATGAAACGCAGACGCAGGGGAGGAAGTGAGGTAAATGCCCGCCGGCGCTCTGTGACGTAGCGCGAGGCTGCCGGTGACGTCATGACGCTGAGTCCCAATGAGGGGCGGCTGCTTCCGGAGCACGGGGAACTGACACCGGAAGGCAGGGACTCCTGGAGTGACGGAAGCGTGTGAGCGTCTGCCCCACGGAACCTGCTGCTGTCCCCGCGGGCCCCGTGGCTGGGTGTGCTTGAGCGGGGCCTTGCCGCACACAGCCAGCAGGGACACGCCCCTGAGGGACCTTGACCCGTGGAGTTTTGGAGCGACTGCGTCCATGTCCCCTTCCGAGTGTGTGCGTGTGTCTGTTTGCCCGTATGTGTGTATGTGCGTGTATGTGTTTGTGGGGGTGGTATTTTTTTCTTTTTCTTCTCTTTTCTGTTATCATCAAGCCTCTAGTATTCAAAGATTGTGTTCCTTTTAAATATTGCAACTTGATGTTAATATTCTGAGTAATCAAGGGAAGGCCTCCTGCTCCCATGTTCAGCAGAGCAGGTGTGGGGGAGCGGCAGGGAGTGACCAGAGGGTTGGGGGCTGGTAGAAAGGTGTGAGGAGAGTAGCAGTGGCTTAAAGGAATCCACACAGCCAGGGCCAGAAGTAGTCCTGAGCCACGCGACTCAGCAACATGGCAAAGGACAACAGGGACGGTTTGGGGGAACACAGGAGAGCTGTCCACCCGCAGCCCTACAGGTGTCTGAGGGGCTCAGCTGTGCACCTCGACCCCTTGTGCACCCGGTGTTGGGGGCTCACAGTAGTTAGTCACTAAAGGGAAGCGAAGTCCCCAAAGCTGGGGACTCTGGAGCATATTGTTTAAAGAAGAAACTACTATCTAGAGACTATTTACAACAACTATATTTGAAAAGTCAAGCGTATCTGAATTGAAGCAGTTGATTTAATGTTTCCAGATACTGTAGCTACATAGAATTGTTTAAATTACGTGCATTCTGTGTGGACGCTGTGGTTTAAAATGTAACAAAAAGTATCAAAGTGCCATCTAGTGGGACAGTGGAGAATTAAGCTGAAAATATGTACCGGCTGATGTTTCTTTTTTTCCCTGTAAAAACAAATAACATTATGATGTACTGGAAAAATAATACCTTCTCATACATGGTGGTAATAAGGAGTATGAGGTGGTAGGAGGGGTAAAGCACACGGAACAGTGTGCAGCACGTAGCACGCACTGCGTAAGGGGTAGAGATTTTCCTCATTTCTGTTTGTAATTCCTTATTTGTATTCTTTTTCTCATTTCTGTTAATCAAAATGATACTATTATTATTAACAATATGAATCACTGATCGTTGGACCTACTGAATCTCAGGTTTAGGATATCCATTTAACAAGCTCTCCGCTTAACTCTAGAATGTCCATTTTAACTCTTTTGGAATAGAACCAAGTTGATAATGATGGGATAGCGTTATGGTCACCCCTTCCTTGGGATTGTTTAAAAGGCTGCTTAAGAAGCTCCTAGTTTATTTCCACATACACTATTCCCCAACACTGAACTAGAAGCCGCTGGAATTTGGAGGAAGAAGGGAGGAGAACATACATCTCCTGAAATACCCTCAGTGTCGATGCCTTGGGTACAGACAGAAGAGCAGCTTCATGTAAAATGCCTGTGGGTAACGTGTAGCATCGTAGAAACCTGTTTCTTTCTAATGTGTCCCTCAGGACAGCAGAGACAATTCTCTTCACATGGGATTTAATACCCTGAGTAGTGAGGGGGTGGGGAGTGGGGGACTGGAAACATAGACATCAATGTAAAATGCCCGGAATTCAGATAAATTGGAAGGATGAACAAATTGAGCACCTGAGCCATAGTGGAGCCGCACACGGTTTTTATAACCTCCAGCACTGCCATCAATGTGCTGCTAAACTCGTGTCCTGATGTCAGAATGTTAAAGCTGCCAGGCATACCTGAGATTTTTCATTTCGTTTTTCATTTACAAAGTAGAATCTGAATAAAGAAAAATTAACTTTCGAGTCTGGAAAAACAGTCCTACCTTGATTGCTGCCACTCTACAGACACATTGAAATATATATGATGCAGAAATATCACTCTAAAATAGCTTTATTAATCCTTCCCTCAACTAAGTGAAGTAATGACTTGAAAAATAGATCCACCAAGCCAAATACAAATTAGTAGTTTGATTATATAGATATTCCT
Organism: Halichoerus grypus; assembly: GCF_964656455.1. Classification (NCBI taxonomy): domain Eukaryota; kingdom Metazoa; phylum Chordata; class Mammalia; order Carnivora; family Phocidae; genus Halichoerus; species Halichoerus grypus. Next base: position 191,574,203 of record NC_135714.1, read on the forward strand.
GAGAAAGGAACTTCTGGCCTTGATTTCTCTTCACTGCTTTACCATTCTTATAATGGGGATAATTCTTTTAAGTAGCAGCAGCAGAGACTTGTCAGAACCCCCCCCCCCCCCCCACTTTGTGGTTGATACTGTTTTCCATGTAATGACAAAGGTTTCATATTTTGTATACTTTGTTAAGGTGCCTTTCCAACCATGGTCACGAGTGCCGCCCTGGCTGTTCTTTTGATGGTATCCAAGCATTGATATTACCTACAGATCCTCACCAAATTTAGAAATTCCTGCCCATGCACAGCACAGTGTCCTTCCTTGGAAAGTTCCTTGGTTACAAAGTGTGCACACATTCACTGGGGGGTGCTGGGTGAAGTGGAAGAACTGCCTCAGTAGATAAAAGTTGACATCTTTTTAGGTAAAACAAACACATACATGCACAATTACAATCTTCATCTGGAAATCCCACCATATATTATTACATTTGTCACAAAATTACCTGATACCCCAAGGGCAAAAGGGAGGGAAGTCATTTATTGGATATGTTTTGTGTCAGTTACTGTACGAGTCATTTGAATATGGTCTCTTCTCTGAACATTTGGGTTAAATGGATAATGACAGAAAATGATATACTATTTGCAGTATATACTCTACACAGGAGGTTGGGGCTCTTAATCCAATATGACTGGCGTCCTTATAAGAAGATGGGAAGAGACACAGGGGAGGAGGCCATGTGGGGACAAGAGGCAGAGATCAGAGGGAGGCAGCCAGAAGCCGGGGAACAGATGGGCCACTAGTGGCTGGAAGAGGCAAGGAAGGACCCTCCCCTGGTGGCCTCAGAGGAAGTGAGGCCCTGCTGACACCTCGATTTTGGACTTGTAGTCTTCAGAACTGTGAGAGAATAAATTTGTTACAGAAGCCCTAGAACAAAAACCACATATGAAGATGAGGAAGCATCGAGACCCAGAGAGGAGGTGAAGCTGAGGTGAGTGTTAAATATTCATTTCATTCTCCCTTTCTCCCTTTCTCTCTCTCTCACACACACACGCACACACACACACACACACAGGTACATTCCTCTGGGATGGCCTTGGAAATGGCAAGTCATGTAGAAAGGCACACGGAGAAACTTACTGTAACAACACACAACCACCAGTAACTGCTACTGGAACATCGGTGTGGTTGGTGAATTCTCTGAAGGTGACCTTCAAGTCACTGTCAACCAGAATGTGGAAAATCCTCTCCCGCAAGGAAAGTGAAAAGCCCGTTCTAACCCAGATCGGTGTAAGGTGTGGAAAAGCACACGACCAAGGAATGTTAGCATGATGTAGAGCCCAGAGGATGAAGAGAGAAGAGGGACTGAACAGGACCAGAGGGAAGAGGTCTCTTCATCAAAATGGATCAGGTACCCTGATTCTTTAATGAGGTTGGGCAACAGGTAGGGCCCTAAGTGTAACATACATAATACAAAATGTGTTTACAAAGTCTTTCTTAAATAAATGCCTTAATATTGTATATGATTCTCATTCCAAAGTTTGGGTTCACTTCTTAGAATCTGTGATAATGGCAACCTACGGGTGCCCAGGGTGCCGGCCTATGAGACTCGCACTAGTTGTGGCCATGTCTGGCCTCATTACTCGCTGCCCTGGAGCGCCACTCATCTGAGAGAGAGAGAGAGAGAGAGATGGCTCTGTAAAGAGTCCCAACCAAAATTATTCAAGAAAATAGAACTTTTAAAATCAGAAGAAAACATAAATTAAGTCCCGCCGAATAGTACAGTTATAAGTGCCTAATATATGTAGGTTAAATTTAATTGAATCAGGGTAATAATAATACTTTAGGTCACTAAGTCCCAGTGTATCCCAATGTTTCAGCTGCAAGTAATAGAAAACCCAATTTGAACTGCCTTAAACACGAAAAGGGATTTATTGCTATGAAACAAGGAAGCCCAGAGTTTGTTCAGGCTTCAGGCATTCTGTATGTCTCGGTGGGCCCTGGGCTGGCTTCTCAAAGCTGCTGCTGCCACAACCAAGATGAGTGCCTCCTCATTCACATGGAGGAGGAGGAGAAAGCCATTCCCTTGACAAAGTCTTAAAAGTTGCTCAGACTGACATCTCCGAGCCAATCACAGTAGCTGGAGGAGGCCACCTGCCAGCTACCTAGACCTGCTCAGCCACAGACTCATTCCCAGGGCAAGGAGGATAGGCTATGTCACTGGATGCACACAAATCTTCCACCCCAAATTTATGTCCGGAACATGCAAGGAGAAGGATAGCCAACCAATATTTTTACAATACTGAGCTACTGTCCAGTGTGAACAAGATAAGCTCTGGAAGTTTTTTTCTTTTTTTCTTGCAAGGATTCTTACCATGTTTATAAGGCTGCAAGGGTCATACTCTATTTTTGTCTACATGGTAACTACTAAATTAATATTTAAATAAAAATCAAGCTGTTAATAAGTTGGTGACCTTATACATGTGATGTTTAATGTCATTTATATTAAGAAAATTACAAAACCAAAACTACGTTGAGATGCGTTTTTCCAACTATCAGGCTGTCAAAAATGCCCAAGTTTGATGCCATAAAGGTAGCCAAAGTGTGACCCTCTCTTCTATTGCTAATGGGAGAGAAAATTGCCACAGGTTTTTGAAGAGAAATTGGATTATATTTATCAAAATTACAAATGCATTTGCTCTTTTTGTTTTGTTCTCAGCAATTCTACTTCTGGAATATATGCTACACATTTACCACATATGAATGCGTGAAAAAAATTGAAAACCACTTAGGTGTCCATCAGTAGGCGGCTGGTGTTTGGAATCCCCACATTGGAATACCATACTTTTATAAAAAACAGACTGAGGAAGCCCATTGTGTACCAATCAGAAATATTTCCAAGGCAGAGCATGAAAAAGAGAACAGTGCTGAACAGTGTTAGGGTATATAATCTTTTTGGTGTGGATCAGGGAACCTTCTCACTATGGGTATAAGGTATATTTTATACCTTCTCCCAGTGTTTTCATTTCTGAATCATGGGGATATACATACTGTTCAAAAATTAAGATAATATACAATGTTAAGTATGACAAAACTAACGTGTATGTTTTTCTCAAATATTTGTCAGGAAAGATTTTCCAGAAAGATCTTCCTCTCTGTCCCTCTTTTAAAGAACATTTATTCAGAAATGGATTAGTAACACATGGTCTCCTCCACCTTTCATGCCCCTTCCTCTCCTTTTGAACAACAAAAAAGACACAAATGGGGAATGTAGAGGAAAGATCTCTTCCTATGAAGAATTATATCCAACATTTTTTTTTAAATATGAAGTGTTCCATCAAGACTACTAAAGTAATAAGCAGATAATAAAAAAAAAATTATTACTACTGTTTGGTAATTTTAATGGCGCTCAAGTCTCGGTCTCAGTCTTGACTCCATAAGCATTTTGGATCTGGTCCCTTTAGACCACCCCAGTCTTTCTGATTTGGGGTTCTACTTGCTTTTGTTTTTCATTTGCCTTCCTCAGCCAAACTCATTTTTATCCCAATTTCTGAACCTGCCCCAAATGCTCTTCTTCCTCTCCATTGTCAGAGTGCCCTGTGCATCCCCATCGTTGAAGTTTTATACTTGTGTAATTGTTTTATTTTTGTTGTTCATGCTAACTAGACTGGGGCTCCATGAGGGTAGGGACATAGCTGCTTGCTTACCCCTGTGTCCTCATAGTTCAGTGTGCTAAGTATTTTTCACACTGGATGAGATGTAAAGTTGTGGACACATGTTGAAAACTGCAGTGGAGAGAATGCACATTCTAGTTATTACACCACATCAGAAACAATAACCAGGCAAATACTCGGACTAACGGGAAAACCCCAACACTTAGCATACAGGTTGCTGCTTTGAAGATAATGAAGACTCTACGATAGCCATCCACTTGTTCCCAAATTGTTTTTTCCCTGTAGTCTGGATGTACTTTGTATCGATTTCTGTCCAGTCCCTTTATTACCATCAATGTAGATTTGTAAACTCCCACTCACAGTGGCAGATTGTCTTGGGAAGGCTCTATCTTGCTCCCCTCACCTCAATCAGCTTCCCTTACCCAGAACTACACCGAATAAATATACAATCTCCGCACCAATAGTTTTCTAGGCAAGTACAACTTTAAGATTCTTCCCATAAGATACCCCTCTCAGGTGAATTACAGCCTTCAATCCTTTCCCAGATAGATATTCTAGAGTCTACATTCACACTCACTCATGGCTTGTGTCTACCCAAACTAATTTAAAAACACATTAAAAATTGAAATGACAAGGGCGCCTGGGTGGCTTAGTTGGTTGAGCGTCCAACTCTTGATTTTGGCTCAGGTCATGATCTCAGGGTCGTGGGATCAAACCCTGTGTCAGGCTCTGTGCTGAGCATGGAGCCTGCTTAAGATTCTCTCTCTCCCCTCTGCCCCTCCCCCCACCCATCTCTCTCTCTCTCTCTTAAAAAAAATGAAATCACAAAAATTCCTGATTATTCTGAAAACCGGCCATTGAATCTAGTCAAGTTCTTCTTTCACAAAAGAAAGATGTTCATATAGGCAGAATACAGATTCTTGCAAATTGAGGGTGACTGTCCTTGTCTCCATTTTCTCCAGCTCCCATTTCCCACTTCACGAATCTTTTTATGGTAGTTGCTTTTGGTAGTTCTACCGGAGCCTCTGGTGCCACAACTTGATTCTTGAATCTTAAAAAATATCAATACTTGAATCTTAAAAAATATCAATACTTGAATCTTAAAAAATATCACCATATAGTATTTCTTTGGCTCAGTAACGTGTGATCAAAAAGCAAGAGACTCTATGCTGAAAACAAATTAAGATTATCATAGAATGGAAATTTTGAAAATGACCATTTGTTTCTTTTGGCACATTCTCACAAATACCAACCCCCTTCAATGCGTTGCTGTCTCAGTATCATAACTTGTGGAGGAAAATGGCAGCCCAGCGTCTGTCTTCAGTGCAATCAAAACCCTCCTCCCAGAAATAATCTGATTTGCCTTTCAGGGTGTCAAATAGCATCTGGGGACTCTTTCACACTGCTTGAGTTTTCTCCAAAATCCAGTCCACATACTTAACCACGTTGGTGTAAACCCCTGGCCGTTCCCTCTGACCGCAGCCTTCTCCCCAGCTGGTGATGCCCACCAAATGCCAGACCTCGTTGTGTTTACAGGAGAGGGGGCCCCCTGAGTCTCCCTGTGATGGGGAGGGGAAAGAAAAGGTGCACAGATGAGTTCGGATGCTTCTCATCTTAAATACATGTTTCTCAGAGTGATTTTGCCTAAAATTCTCTTCTTGGCTCTTTAACAAACTTCAGTGTAAGTAAAACAAATATAACATGGCTCCTAGAAGACTGCTTTTTAAATGCATTAAACTTTCTGGGGAGCCTCGGTGGCTCAGTCAGTTAAGTGTCCAACTCTTGATTTCAGCTCAGGTCATGATCTCGGGGTCATGAGATCAATCCCTGCATCAGGCTCCATGTGTGGAGCCTGCTTGGGATTCTCTTCTCCTGCTGCCCCTCCCCCACTTGTGCACATGTTCTCTCTTGCTCTCTCTAAAAAAAAAAAATGCATTAAACATTCTAATGTGAATATATTCAACTAGCTGAAAACACTCTTACCTTACAAGCATCCTTTCCTCCTTCTTTATAGCCTGCACAGATCATCTTATTGGTTATTTTATGCCTTCTGTATCTTATCTGGCATTCTTCAGTTGTCACCAAGGGTATGTTAGCTTTCTGGAGAGTGTTTTGTATTTTGCCTGAAAAAAAAAATTTTGGCTTGTTAATGGAACAATCATATATATAATATAAAGATATGAATTTAAAATCAAAATCATACTTATATAAAAATCTAGAAAAAATATTAGGTTTACCTCATAAAACTTTTATAATTACAAAGTATAGAGAAGAGATTGTTTGTTAACATTAAGTTCAAAACTAATTATGCCTCTAACTGGAATTACTGCCCAGAGAAAATAACTGGATAACAGGCCAGGATATTTCATGGAAAGTGCTAAGTTTCACATTAAACTTCATTAAAAATAATTAGTCTTTAAAGAGGTTGTCATATTTAAAATTTCCAATCAAACAGATGTGGGATCCTCCTCACTTGGGTAATTTTGCCTTTTCATTTTTTTTAAAGATTTTATTTATTTATTTATTTGAGAGAGAGAGAGAGAGAGCACAAGCAGGGGAAGCAGCAAGCAGAGGGAGAGGAAGAAGCAGACTCTCCACTGAGTGGGGAGCCCGATGCGGGGCTCGATCCCAGGACCCTGGGACCATGACCTGAGCCGAAGGCAGACGCTTAACCGACTGAGCCACCCAGGTGCCCCGCCTTTTCATTTTTATTAACATGCTTTCTGTAGTTGAAGGATGTGATTATTTTACTCGTATTTTAGCTGTATGCCTTGATACAGCAGAAAAGGGTAAAACAGCTATGTTCTTTACCTTTAGGATGGAGCACACTGAGAAACATCATTTCTTACCTCTTAACTTTCTGTACCCCCATCCAGTCACCCAGCAATCAGTATATATTACATTTCTATCTCCTTTGGAAGGTAGACATATGGGTCTCTGAGCATCTAAATTTTAAAAATCATAGTTTAGTCATAAGAATCAAAATATACCTTCTCTCCCAGGAGAGACTCTCTTCTTTCGCTTTATATTATGTAGAGTGTTCTCTATTTATTATATTTGGGTTTTGCCTCATTGCCATTCATTTTCATTCCCCATATTCAGCATTATCCATCACATACTCTAGTGTGTGGACCTATCACATCCCCTGGGAATTTGTTAGAAATGCAACCTCTTGAGCTTCCCTCAGACCTAGATGGGTGAGGGACCTATCCTCACCCTGGGACCTATCACATCACCTGGGAATTTGTTAGAAATGCAACCTCTTGAGCTTCCCTCAGACCTAGATGGGTGAGGGAATAAGGCAGAATCAAGGCACAGGCCTCCCCATGAGCTCTCTCTCTCTAACTAGGTCTGTGACCCTGTAGAAATTGCTTACTTGTTCTGACCTGAAATTCCTTAGTCCCTAAAAGAGAGATATAAATCATCTTTAATATTCCAGTATATTATAGAGTTATGTCATTTGGTGCATCTGAGAAAGCCTGCAGAAAACTTAGCTCTTCACCCACACCCCACAGTAAGATTTATTTTTTTTATTTTTTATTTTTTTAATAATCAGGAAAGAGTGCCAGTCTTAACAGACTAAAAACCTAGCTTTGCAGACCTTCTCTCTTTCATGATCACACCACCTTGCGATTGCTGGGGTCAGGCCATGAATCTGGAGGTGTTAAACATTACATCTAGGTAATCATTGTTGATAACTTCCCATTTAAAATTCCAACATACCTGTGTAATTTATTGCAGTTTCCAGTTTCAACAAGGCAATATCATACCCGTTTTCTGCCACTTCATATTGATCATGAATTATTATTTCTTGAACCCCAAAGAAAGATGTGTCCTTTTTAACTTCTGATTGATTTAAAATACCACTATAGACACGCAAGATTTTAGGTGACTCTACCCTAAGGAATAAACAATAGGAGGAAAAGAAATTCCCATTACCAAATAATTCCCAAACATTGGAGCTATATTGCTAATTACCTACATATTACTAATGTTTTCTACAGGTGGTGGGCTTTTTGAGGGAAAGGAGTGATTTCATGCTAAGATTTTTCACTCACATATTCCTCCTGTAAAAAGCTCTGGGTTAGTATATATTAAACACAAAAATGAATGAAGGCTCTTTCCACCCAACACACGCACACACATTCTCTCTCTCTCTCTCTCTCTCTCTCATTCTCTTTCTTGATCTCCCTCTCATGAAGAGTTCCAGGTTCTAGTCTCAACCCTAGCATTATTACCTGTGATCCTGAGAAATTCACTTGGATTTTCTGGTACTACATTTTCCCATATGGAAATGGTTAAAAAAAAAAAAAAGTAAAGGAGACTATTGACTTCAAACATATCTGTGAGTTATAATGTGAGTTAGCTACATACTGATGAAAAACAAAAACAAACACACAATACCATGTCTGGAAACTCAGAGAATACTGAAGTGCAAAGAGCAAGTTTGGCCAACTAAAATTCCCTGGGATACATATACTCTCCCGATGGAGCTTTTAGGTCTGGCCAATATTGAAATTGACCTAAGTAGGGAATCCAATTTGAGGATTTATAATGAACTCTTCCTTCTGTATTTGGAAACACAGGGAGATAGAAAGAGAGAGAGGAGGGGGGGAAGAGAAGAGAGACAGGGAAGAAGAAGCGGGGGAGAGAGAGAATATTAGATTTAGAGAAGGGGAAATTCTCCTTGTGTTTAGTTCTGGACCCAAGGCCCGAGACAATGCACAGAAGATATGTACTGGTGGGAAATAGCAACAACACTCCTGGGCATGTGTATGCATTTAAATGGGAAAGTGAAATACTATGCCATCATGTTCCTGCACCTAATCTGATGCTGGTAGACCATAAGTGGTTCTTCCCTTTTGCCTTTTTTTTTTTCACTCTAGAAATTTAATTTAGCAAATAGGATAATTTACATTTTTAAAGTATTTACTAAAATGCTAATGATAGATTTAATATATGTGTGAGCCTGGGGACTAATAAAAAGAGGAATTGTACCAACTCGTCGAAACAGTGAGCAGCTGTTAGTATCCACTGGTTTCCAATGATGGAGCCTCCACATAGGTGTCTCTGGGTGGGTGACGTGATATGCAAAGTTATCTGCCACGGCCACTCACCAGGAACAGATGCTGTTCCTCCAACAATTCTGGGCTTGATTTTGGTTGTACACTCTGCAACAGAAGGGTTGCAATGAGTAGCTTCCTAAATCTTCCTTTTCCATCAGTAGTTATGTTCCTTCAGGCACAAAGAGGAGAAAACCTTCCCTCGATTCCATATTTTATAATGACCCTGACTTGAAGAAATTTTATAGTCAAGCTGGCAAGCAAAGCATGCACAGGAAAATGGAATGACTAAGGCACCTTGTAATTACATACTCCCAAAGAAAGTTTCATCCGGTATTGCATGCAGTCTTATCTTCCCTCACATGATAACCCTGATGGTTCTTTCAAAGCAGTAGTTATCAAGTGTGGCCCTTGGACCTATCACATCACCTGGGAATTTGTTAGAAATGCAACCTCTTGAGCTTCCCTCAGACCTAACAGATCAGAAACTTGGACAGCGGAGCCTAGTAATCTGAATTTCAATCAGCTCTGCTGAAGTTTGAGAATATTATTATAAAGAAAAGTGAGCACCTTCCACTGAGCTGACAGCATCTATCCAATTCCCCCCATCATCTTCCCCCTCAGGGTGACCTTTGGTCCCAGTCTCTCCTGCTCCAGCTAGGTTCCATCCAAACCTGGGCTGCTCTTCTGTTTGTGAACTGCTTCTGCCTTTTGGCCTTGTTGACAGTTTAAGGTTCTCTAGGTTCAACCCTTGATACTTTCCAAGGACTTTGATTCTGATTTACCCCTCTGTTTCTTCCTGTCTTAGCTACCCTGGGCAGGACAGTCCAGTCTACTTCTACTTCCTGGGATGCCAAACATGAGCACCCACCCTCCTGATGGGAGCCTTGGCCAAATCTGGCCCCAGTAACCTAGGGAGAGTGGGGATGAGGTGCTCATAGACAACAGTGTTCTAGAGCAATTCTCATATTTTAATGTGGGTATGGATCACCGGGTTGACTTTTATTTTTACTTTATCACCTGTTTTTTTTTTTTTAAATGCTGATTCTGATTCAGTCTGGGGCGAGACCTGAAACTCTTTCTAGTAAGCTCCCCGGTGATGTCAACATGCTACTCCCAGAGCACACTCAGAACAATAAGGCCCAGAGGATCAGGGAAGCTTCATGGCCTTAGCTAAAGGAGGAGTGTGAAATTGGCAAAAGAGTCACTATTAGCAAAAGCCAAGTCCTAGATGGTCCGTTCCCTGGTTTTGTAGGTGTAAAACAACCTCTGTAGGCCTTTCTTTCCTCAACCAGAAAATGGATGTATAATCCTGGGGCAGACTTCAAACAGAAGGAGAGGTCAGGAAAAGGAGTCTTAGAGAAAACTCCAGTTGGTAACACTTGGAGGCAGGAACAAGCTTGATGTGCTTGTGAAAGCTTAAATAGGCCGGGATGCTGAGAGAAGAGTTCTCACCTGAGAGTAGATGGGGTGAGATAAGCTTCAGAGAAATATTTTGAAGATTTTGACTAGATTCTGGAATTACAGGGAAGCTGTTATGATTTACAAGAAAGGAAAGGCAAAGTTTAGGACAATTAATAGGTAAGCAGTAACTAAAATATGTTACAAACAAGAAAGACTTTCTTAGGGATAAATAATAGGTCTTGTTCATTCTCTTTTGTCTCTCAGTTTAAACAAAATGCTGGATGTATGTGTTTAGTGTTAGATTTTGTGTCAGGAAACATTTCTTTTGATGGCAATTGCTCTGTATCTTCAAAAAGTTATGAAGACCAATGACAGTATAAGACATGATAAATATCTCAGGTAGATATCCCCTCCCATTAGGGTATTATTTCATCTAGTATAGTGCAGGAAAATCTAATGATCTAGTTTCAGAAGGTGCCCTAAAAAGTCGTAAGATTTCCTTTTACCTTGTATTTTCTGCTTCAGCTATCAGTTTCCACGTGACATATTCTGAAGCCTTCACAGACCAGAATCCATACATTCATCAGAGAAGAAGATAATGAAAGAAGGAGGGTGGGGAATGGATTCTGCAATTTAAGGTATAAGTGCTGATTCCCATTTTAGAAACTATATCAACATCACCACCAACAAAATCTGCCAAGTGCCAAGTGTCCCTTCTAGTGCTTAGCAGAACTAAGATGACAGAATTATCGTAAATGTTCCTTCTGTCTCAGGTCAATGTATTGTGAGGAAAACAGAGAATATTTGAGATACAACTTCATTGGCTGGCTTTTTAAAGGAGCTTGGGCCATCCAAAGATTCCCACCAGATCCCTCTACACTCCAGAAAGGCATGGTTTCCTAGTTAGGATATTAGCATTGGACACAATATTGTATATGCTATGAAACAAGTTCTCAGAAGTTAAGGATTTACTCACCTTCTCATAGAGAAATGATTCTGACACAAAAGATTTTTATACTTTGAAAATTATTACAAAGTATAATCATCACTTCTTTTTATTCACTAAATCTCAGTTGAATCTTAAATTTGTAGTGCTTTATAATATTGGGCATTAAGCAATAAAAGTCTAAAATGCAGTTTTATGTAAATCAGTAAGTACTGAAGTCATAATGGGTAATTCAGGGAGGAGGGTGGTATATTCTTCCCTGTTGGGGATTCTGTCCCTTAGATCATTCTGTTTGCCTACAAACCAGCCCTTGCTACTATGCTCAGAAATTAGCCACTGGAATTGGCCACTGCTGATCTGATTTCCATTATAATTTTTATGTTATTATAGGTCTTCTTTAATGTGGACAATTTCCTTTCTACCCTACCACACTCATTGTTATAACTAAACAAGGTTTTACTGTAAATTTTTGCCAATACTCACAGATATGCAGAACGCTTGGAGGCAATCTGAAAGAATGAAGGCCCTTGAAAAGGAGCTACTTTATTTCTTGAATAAATACATAATTTTTCAAACACATGACAACTATTTATGTTTCAATTAAAGGTCAAGTAGTGGCCAATGGACAGACAATGAATGATCTGACTAACCAAAATGCTGGTTGATATTCAATTTTAAAGGATAATAAGATCATTGGCCCTCATAACAAGAATCAAACATCAAAGTGTTGGCTAAACCTGAGTCTCACCATGAAATAACAGCTGTATAAATATGATAAATTAAAACACATATTCATTTAATACTAGGCAATGCAGAGTTTAGTTAATATTTACCTCTAAAACATGGTCAGCCTGGGTGACAGGAGCAAAAATAACAGAAAGTTGCATCTAGTTCATTACTGTACTAATTTTCTCCCCTTTGTGGCTATTATTGACTCTCTCCATCATGATATATTTGGTATAGAACAACTCCTTCGGATGTATTTTTTTCCTCAGGTAACATTAAACTCACCGTTATCCATTTTACATAACCTTAACGTATATCCAGAGATACCGCCTCTCCCATGAAGTATTTTAGTTGGCGATCCATTTGAAGAAAGTTTTAAGTAACATTTACCCCTGCAGGTTGGAAACAAAATAGTATAAGCACAAGGCACCCCGCAAAAAGATGGGACAGGAGCATCTATGTAACACGTCATAGGTCTTACTTCCCTCCGTTGCAAGATTCTGGAGATGGGGAATAGGTAAAAAATTGGCAGCGGATGGTATCAGTACACATTTTCTGGCAGGCTTCATGCCCTTTTGCATCAACAATGTCCAATTCTTCTCCCAAGAAATCAGTGTCATGGTAAAATGAGGAGTGACAGAACACTAGGCAGCAAACCACAGATCAGATATGAGACACAAAACCTTAGAGCTTGTCAACCTTGGGTTTGCTAAGCTCGATCGGAAGAAAGCGCTTTTGCTGTTTACCTGGGACGCTGTGCCTGCAGTTTTGCAGACTAAAACCGGAAAGAGCTTTGTTCTTCTTAATGCGTGTACTTGGTAATCCACTTTCAGATGTTTTCAGGAGACAAAGGTTTCTAAGCGTAAAAAAAAAGGAGGTAATGTAAATATACCATGTAAGACATATCAAAGAAAAGAACTATTTTTTATAGCACATATAAAAGGCAATTCATGTTGGTATTGAACAGTGAAAATTTTCTCATTTTGCAAGTACTCTTCATAAATCACTGAGTCAGACCCCATGATTTGTGGTAGACAAATCTTCAAAACTAAGCCACTTGCCTCCATAAAAATTTTCTGAGCTGGTTCTACTGTCAGTGTTCCTAGCACTTTCCTTCTTTACCTGCATTCTTTCAACACTCCTAGCCCATCTCAAAGATTCCATAATTTTCATGCTACAGAGAAATCTGCCATCCAGAATAGCTGGATGACTCTGGATGGCAGATTAATTCCTGGCTTAGACAGGGATAAATGAAAGCCAACACAGACTGCATCTTCCTGGAAGGAAGTAACTTCTCCTAATTAGCCCCAAATCACAGTCTAGAGCAGTGCTGTCCAACAGAATTTTCTGCAATGATCGAAATAGTCCATGTCTGTGCCATCTGAGTCAATGGCCACTAGTGAGCACTTGGAATGTGGCTAATACAGCAGAAGAAATGAATATATAGTTCTATTTAATTTTAATTAATTTAAATTTAAAAAGCCAAGTCTTGGCTTGTAGCATTCATCTCCCTCTCTCACCCTGTATCGAGGATCCAATATGCTACTTCTCTTAAAGGTATTGATTAGGAATTTTATAAAAGGAATAAAAAAGAAAAAGAATAGTGATTAACCCAACAGTACAAAGCCATCTTTCTAATTTATGACATTTATCATGTCCCAAGGCTCAATCTTTGCACCTCCTTTCTTCTCGGACTGCATTCGTTCCTTTGATGGTCTCACCCAGTTTCAGTCACTTTAATCACCAGCTGTATTCTGGTAACACCCGAACACAGATCTAGAACATAAACCTCTCTTCTTAGTTCCAGATTTCTCTTTCCAATGGCCAATTCAACACTTCTCTCTGGATGTCTACTAGGCATCTCTTCTCTCTTGAAATCTGCTCCTCATGAAATCTGCATCCCCATCACTGGTTTTATCATCCTTTCAGTTCCCTGGGCCAAAAGTCTCAGAGCTGTCACTGACTTTCTTTCCTCCAGAGCTGACGTCAAATTCATCAGCAAATCTTATTGGCCCTACATGGACAATATATCCCAATCTGATTACTTCTCTATCACTTCCACTCTGGTCCAAGTAGGGCAGGGTTTTTATCTGTTGAGCTCACTAATGGTATCAGCTGTGTTTAGAACAGTGCCTGGTATACAGTAAGCACCAAATAAATTACATTATGTTGTTGAGTAAATGAAAGCAACAGATATATTTTCATGTGACAGACTTAGTACTTCTGAAAGTTGCTCAATGGAAAACCAGACTTGCTTGATGGACAATGGACTTGAGGGCTTACGCTGGCTGGATTGCTCCTGGGGACACACTCCCCACACGGGCAGCTAAGTCAAGAAAATACCAAGGATTCTGAGAATTCTGATTTAGATAATATAGAGAACCTAGATTTTGAAGCAGACTTAATCTTAAGGTTTTTTGTTTGTTTTTTTTTTTTTAGTCTTATTAATGAGGGGCAGCAACCCCAACAGATATCCCTTTAATGACCAAAGAAATTTCCTATGCTTTATTATGGTTTCCTGTATTAATACCCATCAGTAGGGAAACAGCATCTCAATTCTCAAACCTCCCTCCACAATTACCCCCAATTCCATTAATGTAGGCCTTCATTTCCACTTCTCTTCACTTCGGATTTGACATTTCGCTGAAATTCCCAGCTCGTTCTGCTCCAGGTTCAATGATCTCAAACTGGGTACTGAACTAAGTTGCCTTTTAATGGTCATCCATATTTTCTTCATTCTGTTCAGAACTAGGCAACTCTCCCTTTGCTGAAGGCAGGGACCTCCCCCAGCTAAAGAAAACAAGAGTCCTTGCTAACATGGGATGTGTGGCCATTAAGTGGGGAATGGAAAGAGGGAGACGCTAGGAATTCTTCTTTGCAACTCTGATCTACCCAATGCAGATATTTAGATCAAATGTGTAGTAGCTCAGAATTGTTAACCATGGATTTTGAGCAGTTGTTTTAAAAAATAGCACATTAATCTTAACTCCTTACCTTTCAGATTCCTTTGGCCATTCTTGAGAAAAGAAGGTAAAAAACAAACAACTGGGATGGTGAGTACAAATGCGGCGACAGACAAAGGCATCTGGGGCCACGACACTGTCGATGTTACTGTCTGCAAACACTGTACTACGGAAAACGTCCCTAATACAAGCTGCACAACAGAAGAAACCATGCTTAAGAAATCAGTTCACCAACATAACCAGTAAAATACCTGTCATCGTATTTGTAAATGCCATATGAAAAGTTGGTTGGGGGGTGAGGGACGGATGAATAAGCTGAGCACAGAGGAATTTTAGGGCGGTGGAAATTCTCTGTATGATACTGTAATGACATTGGACAAATGTCATGATACATTTGTCTAAACCCATAGAATATACAACACCAAGAGTGAATGAGAATGTGAACTGTGGACTTGAGGGGATTATGATGTGTCCGTGTACGTTAATCAACTGTAACGAATGTACCACTCTGGGGGGGGATGTTGATAATGAGGGAATCTGCACATGTGTGGGGGCAGGGGTGTATGGGACATCTATATTTTCCCCTCAATTTTGCAGCAAACCTAAAATTGCTCTAAAGAAATTAAATCTTAATAACAATTTTTTAAAGGTTTGTTTATTTCAAGATCTTTAAAATTTTCTTTTAAATTAGGAAACGTGAAGTGATTATTCTAAATTCAAACATAGCTCTAATTATATAGGACACAATGAATTTTTTCACATGAAGAAGGTAAAAGATCATTTGGTCCACTTCTTCAGTGAGCACATATTGGGATCCTAAGTTAGGCCCATCAGACATATCATCAGCCCTTACTATTTAATGGCTAAACCACCTCACTAAGTAAATAATAGTTACCCAGATTAGAAAGCGCACAGGATTTCAATGAAAATCCAGACACCACTGAACTGAGCTTCGTTATTCTGGTTGGTGTCCCCATTTGGGTGTACTTCAATAGACAAACGTTACTGAATAAAAACAAAAATGGAAAAATGTTTTACTCTTCTAAATACAAGTAGGAAAAAACATAAGGTGATAAGAAATTCCAATTTAGACCCTGCCTAGGCATTACAGCTAAAGGACTGCTCTGAAAAGCATGGATCTAAGAGCTGGACAGCTGGACTTGAGTCCTTGCTCTGCCAGGACCTGGTGGGCCTGTGAATTGTGTCAACTTTATTTTTCATTACTCAAATGCCAGCTTTGGAGGGATGGTGGTCTGAAGAGTAGCAGGTAGGAAGTAATGAATTCTCAAGCCCTTCTCAATGTTAGCATTTTAACTTTTTTTTTTTTTAAGATTTTATTTATTTATTCATGAGAGACAGAGAGAGAGAGAGGCAGAGGGAGAAGCAGGCTCCCAAGGAGCAGAGAGCCCGATGCGGGACTCGATTCCAGGGTCCTGAGCCGAAGGCAGACGCTTAACCATCTGAGCCACCCAGGCGCCCAGCATTTTAACTTTTTTATAATGCCCAGCACCTCCCAAGTTCCTGGCTTGCTGTCCATGTTGTGTTAAGTCTTAGATGTAAAAAATGTAAAAAGATGTAGTATGAACTAAGCTAAACACAAACCATGAAAGCTTGCTTATTAATTTGAAGGTTCTGTTTTATCATTGGTGTTTTTGAAATAAATCTCTATTGCTTTATTTGCTTTGCACTCACGTCCTTGTTGTGAAAGTGGACAGTGGAATGTTAAAACCCAAAGGTAAATCCAAATACTAGTCATTTGAACTTATTTCTCTCTCTCTCTCTTTTTGATTCTAGATAAGTGTAATTTACTATACAACTCTAAAACTTCACAGATATTTCTAAATATAAAAGTCAGGGCCATTTTTCCCTAAACTTTTTTAAAAAGGAGAACACAGATTCATCATTAGAGATCAGGTCATTTTTATATCCTACCCATTTATCTCTGGAATATTTCAAAATCCGGTATGGGGCAGGAACTTTTATTTAGAGAGGTCTGAGTAGGTTTTTCCTTTTGATTCTATAATCCTCTAGGCCAGGAATGGCACAGTCAGACCAATTGTAACTGTCTCAAAACTGCCAATTAAGAAATGTATCACTTTTTAAATTAGCTAGGAGATGGGTTAAGCATTTTTTTTATGTAACAATGTCAGTAAAAGACAGACTCCTTACCATAAAGGAAATGCATCCAAGTTGGGCTTTAAATGCACTTTCCATGAAGAAAACTTATCAGCACTGTACTTATTATAGAAATGTCATTTAGGGGCTAAAAATGAATTTTGGCATCAAGCTGAGGAGAAATTCTGTTTTCCATCAGATAAGGTAATGATCTACTTACTGTCCTTGGGCTCAGCCTATGGCTCACTCACCGATGCTCTGCGCTTGGAAACTGGCTTGTTGCATATGTGAAAAAGTGACAGTGCACATCATTTGTGCATCTCTCTTGGCATTCCTGAACATTCCTGGCGACTGAGCCATTATAGTTCATGCCCTTCATGTCCAGGTCCACATACACATTTTTGTTGCAAGCTGGAAACAAAAGCAGAAAATACGGCGATCTTCCAGACTCCAGGGGCAACTGAAATAACGCTACCTTAGCAAGGGTCCCTCCTGACTTACTCTTTCGACACCTACAGCCACTGTTCCTCAGAAGTCCTTTGTTTTCATCTTAATCCGCTTAATTTCTACTCACAGGTGGAAGCAGCAAAAGGATGCCAATGTCCTTCTTATATTGCAACAATATAGACTTGTAAATTCCTGTTTCAGTTTTCCACCCTGGCCTCCCTGGTCTCCTTAACCCCTTGACTGATTGACGAACCTATTCAAGAATCTTTTCACTATTAAGACAAGTGTCATCTCAAATTTTACAGGTGCTGTTTTGACTTGAAGTAATATGTTTAATAAGGAGTTTTATATAAAAACTTTAAGCTAGGAAAGAGAAAGACAATAAATGAATGATGAGGACTAATGTAGTAAGACATGTCCTTCAATAACGTAAATTTTAATGAATGGGGTGGTGGGAGGGGACATGCATGCTTAGTTTTTACTCTACACTGAAGGCACTTCATTTGGAGATTCTATGACCACACAGCAGGGTTTTGTTTTATAGTTATAAAGCCCTATGTGATGTAATTATACATATGTATCATAGTAACTAGTATTTATGAATTCTAATAAGACATCTTACCACTTATTTGGTGTGAGCATTGCTTGAAAGAATATCCAGAAATGGCTCCTGTCATATTCACCCTTGGCAGTGTTTCTGTTACACTGTCTTTCAGGATACAAGTAAACCTGTTTTTTTTTTTTAAATAAATAAATAACATTACTGCATGAGAACTTCTGTTTTAAAATAATGGATCTTAAGAGCCAGCACACAGGAAGTCAAAGAGAAAGAAACAAACCGCTCTATCTCACGCCAAAACAAATATTTTCTTAGCCAAACCGAGTTTGTTTCTCGTTCCAACATCCCTACACTTAAAAGATCACATACAGTATTCCCTACTACCTGGAAATGGGAGGGGATGAACTATGACCTATTGGTCAAACAACCCTCTACCTGTTTTGTATGGCCCATGAGCTGAGAATGGTTTCTATATTTTTAAATGGTTACATTTTAAATGGTTATATAAGTACTTAAGTAATATTCTTGATTTTGCCTCTGGACCTGTAAAGCCTAAACTATTTATTCCCTGCCTTGTCAAAAAAAGAGTCTGCCAAGCCCTGCTGTAGATTCTAGAATAGTAATTTAAAGTTCTGGGTACTATGTAAATATCTATGAATGCGGCCATAATACACAAAGATGTTGATAACTTAATTCTGTAGTAAAACTTTGTTACTGAGTTTTCAAGTTCAACATGGAAACAAAAGTGGTGGACGGAATGCCCTCAAATTTTAAAAGTACAGCTACAAACACAAAATCACTAAATGCGATTTGTGAATCTGGAGAAGATTCTGGTTAATAGCTATAAATTATATTTGGGGGACAACTGAGATGCTATAAAGGAATTCTTGTTTAAATTGTATGCTTTTTGTGTAGGAAAATGTATGCTGAAATATTTAGGGGTGAAGTATTACAATGTCTTCAAATTAATTCAAATGGTTAAACAGATTAGATACATGATAGATAAATGATAGATAGATAGGGAAGAAATGGCAAAAGTCTTGGTGGTGTCAGGGGATCACTGTACTACTCTTTGAAACTACCTTTATAAATATTTATTACCTAATAAAATAATTGAGGGAAAAGCACCAGTTTAAAAAATATCCAATATAAATAATCAATCAAAAAGCAAAGAACAAAATTATTAAGAGCCATAAAAGTGGAGAGAAATGAGAGAGAAAGTGTACTGTTAAAATCTAGACCACAGAGAAGTTGGAAAGTCCACCCTGAGGGGCACGTCTGCTCCTCCCTGACCTGTCTAAACACCATCTTCTTTTTTCTGTAATATTTCATATTTCAATTGAAGGCCAATATGTTTTCCAACTGCTGACCTTTACATTTTATAGAATGGTAGATGAATATTCATTGGTAAGTAATCCTCACATAAAAACTATTTCCTCTATGTAGAAATGCAGACATTTACCATCTGGTAGGATCTTGAGATGACGATTCCGCCATGAAGGTGAAGAGCAAGCAGCGCGGGTGGTAGGTGCAGATGACCTGGCAATGCCTGGCACTTGGCGTGGAAACGGTCGTGACGTCTCCTCCTTGGAAGGAGGTGTCCGTCAGCAGCTCAGTTACACAGTCTGTGATATAATACGTGGCAGGCCTTATTTTGGATTTTAGTTGCACATTGTCTAATTAGATAATAATTTCACAAAGGCAAGCAGAGTAGGTCTACTTAACAGAAAACATGCCTGAACTTGGAAATCAGAACAATCAACACTTATATGTTAGTTTATTGGGTGAGCAGCCTCAGACAGAAAAGGAGATCACAAAATGGCACATTTGCCTCAATGGAATTGTGCTGTTGGGGGATTGTCTTGGAGACGCGGGTGCTTTGTGGGTAACTGAATAATTGCACAGAGCTTTACTGGCAAAAGATGTTCTTTAGGGTCGCATCCAAGTCTGGAAAGGGCCACCTGCTTTTTCCTTTCCCTACTGCTTGCTTGTTGAAACTCCATGTTTATATGAAACAAAGGACCCAGAGTGATCATTTTTCAATAGTGTTTGACGGCCCTGGATGGGAGATACTGTATCACATCACTATTGAAAATGGGCCAGTTTAGTAACAGGAACTTTAGACTCTCAGAAAAATAACTGAATCCCATTCTAACTGAAACCATACACAGGTTTGTCTATTTTTTTTTTTTTCTTTTAAAGCTAAATTGCGTAAGATTTTTTTTTTTCTGTTTCTAGGAAGAGACATCTAATATTCCAGATTATGGCTCTTTGGATCATTATTACTTAGTCACTGAATAAAAGGTTGTAGTTTTTAATCTTGGTATATTCCTATTAAGAAGTACTACTACATAGCCCATGATCTTCTTAATATCTTTCATACATATTTAACATATGCATACTATATATGTGAATGTATATATACAGATATAGTAAAACTGAAATACTTTGGGAAGGATAAAATATAACTCAAATACTTATTGTAGTAACAACCAACATACCAAATATATGGGAAAGAATGTAGGCACAGAGCAGTGAAAACTATCACTAGAGGCTTATGTTAGATGGCCCAGGGCCTTGGATGGGGAAAATTTCAACTTTATTTTCATTAACCTCTAATGGAAATGTGGCAACGCCTTCTATTATTAATGTAAGTAACAAACCGACATAATGTTCATTGTATCTGCAACTTTGTCATAATACAATTACAGATTTAAAAAGAAAATACTACCTGCAGATATCTTAAAATATCATTATCACTCATCGCTAGTTTGGTGGTAATTATTATTCTGCATTTTTATATCAGAGTTGGGTTTTTTTTTTTTTACACCTTAACTATATTGCAATATACTTGATTTTCTTGGTAATCCTGGTATTTTTACTTTATGCCTTTAAAGGCATTATTCTGAGAATACAGTCTAAATGGATCTATGGGGAAAAAGGAGTCAAGGATCCCTGCGACAGACTCTGCTCAAAACCCACCACATACACCTTCTAAATTACCCAACTACACCCTCTGCGTATAACATAATGTTCTCCAAAATTGGCAGCTACCCGAGAATGACCTGGAGGTTAACAGAAACCTGCCCTCCCCTCCCCAAGCTCTGTGTTGCTTCCAACAGAGCTGTAATGCAGCCGCCCCATTAATGAAGTCTTATTTACACCTCAATATACTCCCACTGTCCACAAATCCCACCTCTTGGTGCAAAGCAAGTACTAATTACCACCAAACTAGTAATGAGTGATGTGGATTTGGATATAAATATAGGTACAGATGTGGATATGGACATACATATAGACTTAGATTACTACTATTATGAACAATTCCTGCACCTCAATTGCCTTCCCTGTTTTGAAAACCCACAGAGCCTTAAGTGAAAAATAAAATGATTATGTCCTTCCCTGGAGTAGATGGCGTGGGACCTTGGTGTGATTTCCGTCTCTGGGCTTAAGCCCTTTTGTTTTCTAGTCTTCAAATCAGGGAACCAAGCTGTTTCCAATTCATACCTAAGATTAAGCTCTACTTACCACCAGAAACTGAGGCAAATAAAATGAAATGTACCACTTGATATAATAAAATCATCCTACAAAGAGAAAAATGTGCACATAAAATGTGAATTTATAATTAGTTTACTGCCATCAGGGTTTACAAAAAATAGGGAGGGAGGGGAATGGTTAATTCCATAGCGTTCACAGGGTTCTTATCATAATGCTGAATTTTACCTTCCCCACATCCCAGGACATCCCTCAGCATGGTTATGTGTCGTGTTCAACACTCTCCTAGTTCTGAAGAACCCAGAACTGACAGGGGAGATTACACCCCCCATCTCTACTTCCCCAAGCCCGCAGGTCACCATTAAACAGATATTTCTCATTGCCATCATCTGACCCCTCCCCCACACCAATTTTTCCACTTTTGCATTCTCTCTCAAATTGTTTCCTTTCTTTCCATCTCTGAAGTCTCAATATAGCTATCGAAGAGCTCTAAATGACTTTCTACTTATGAAGTTTCCCATTTTAAAAATTCTGCTGCAAATATATTCATAGACTGTCCTGGTCACCCATAAATGTACTTATCCCCACAAAGCACTGAATTAACTGCTCTATAAAAAACCGGCTATCAGTGAGAAAAATCAACTTATTTTTTAATATTGATCTTGAAAATCTTTTTAATTTGTAAAACACTTGTCATTGATAACAAGTTACTAGTCTTTCATTCTGCATCTTCCCTCAAATTGGTTATAGATAAAAGCTTCTAAAACGTCGTCAGACAAATTTTAATAAATCAATCATTCTCTATTGTAAAAAAACATTTTTAAAGCTCCCATGGTAGAAAAGGTACTTCAAGGAATAATTGCTTGAGAGAAATCTTAAATAAGAATTTTTGAAATCGTACCTGAAAACATTTTGTTTGCTTGTTTGCAACATTCTTAGTAAGAGTGTTTTTCTTCTTCCCAAATAATCTTCATCCTCCTCTAAATGGGCTTGTGCAGGTAACGTTCACTTTAATATTTACTTTTACCGGGTCCCAATGTTATGTAACATTGCCTCTTTGTGGAGCATGTCTGGAAATCTCAGCATATCAAAAATGTCCCTTGGTCGAGTTGCTTGCTCTCTCAATACATTAAAATCTTTTTGTCTTATTTTACTGTGTATTCCAAAAAATGACACACAGAGATTGCTGGAGAACTTGGATTTGCCTGTGTGCCTTAGCAGTTGGGCAAACTCACGTCAGTATTGCCAAAGCTTCACCAAACCACACGTTCAAATACCAGCTGTTAATCATTAAATCCAGCCGAACCCCAGCCTCACAGTCTACAAAGAAAACAAGGAAGGTCTGATGCACTGACATACACAGTATAGCGGTGGGACGGAGCCTCACCTGCTGGAGGCGGGACGGAGCCTCACCTGCTGGAGGCGGGAAGCTTCCTCCGAGGCCTACGTTGATATAGTCAGTTCTAAGAAGCTAAGCTCTTTTTTATTCCACTCACAAACACTGAAAGTCTAACTTAATTTTTTTTCTTTGAAAAACGGAAAAAATATGGGACTTCCGTATCTTTCTTTAAATGTTGGTGCACTGAGACAAAAGGAGAGCTAGGAAGTCACGTGTCTAGCTTTTGCCGGAAAAGCCATGGAAACATAACAGGTCAATTCTCTTTGTCTTGGAGGGCGCCCCCTAGTGATAGGACCTGGTGCTTCACAAAGAGGAAAGCTGGTGAAACACTTTTTTGGGTTTCACCTGGTTGTATTTGTTAAGCGCCTTCCTGTTGACCTTGAAAGAAGGGCTAAAAGCTCTATAGAAGCCGTGGATGAGGCATGTCCTCTGTTACTATTCATTAGTTTACTATTCATGGAACTTGAGCGGAAGCCATTCTTCTGCACTGTAAACCAGCCACCTGTGGGTCCTTGGCCAAGTTGCTTTCTCTCTGAGTTTCAGGTTCCTCATTTATAACATTAGACAATAACTAGCCCTAAGGATTTCTATGTGATCTCCTGGAAGCGTAAATAAGTAAAAAAAAAATTAAAAACCCTTTTTAGGGGCGCCTGGGTGGCTCAGTAGGTTAAGTGTGTGCCTTCGACTCAGGTCATGGTCTTGGGGTCCTGGGATTGAGCCCCTCATGGGGCTCCCTGAACAGTAGGGAGTCTGCTTCTCCCTCTCCCTCTGCCTGCCAACCCCTTCCCCCCGCTTGTGTGCTCCCTCTCTGTCAAATAAATAAATAAAATCTTTAAAAAAAAAAAAACACCCGGGGCGCCTGGGTGGCTCAGTCGTTAAGCGTCTGCCTTTGGCTCAGGTCATGATCCCAGGATCCTGGGATCGAGCCCCGCATCGGGCTCCCTGCTCAGCGGGAAGCCTGCTTCTCCCTCTCCCACTCCCCCTGCTTGTGTTCCTGCTCTTGCTGTCTCTCTCTCTGTCAAATAAATAAAATCTTTAAAAAAACAAAACAAACACCGTTTTTAATATGTCCGATTTATGTAAATTTTAGTTCCTTCACAAAAAGAAGATAAATAAATAAATAAATTTAAGAGAAAGATAAATTTTTTTTAAAGATTTTATTTATTTATTTGACAGAGAGAGATAGCGAGAGAGGGAACACAAGCAGGGGGAGTGGGAGAGGGAGAAGCAGGCCTCCCGCGGAGCAGGGAGCCGATGCGGGGCTCAATCCCAGGACCCTGGGATCATGACCTGAGCCGAAGGCAGACGCTTAACGACTGAGCCACCCAGGCGCCCCAAGAGAAAGATAATTTTATGGTTCAGAGAAGACTTCTATTTTCCATAGAGAAGCAAAATAAGATTTTACATTTATAAATGGAATCACAATTTTAAAAAATTCTGAGGATGAAAGAAGAAATAAAATTACAGGTTTGCCCCCATTTGAGATCTTGCTGAAGTTATTGGTATCAGAGGAAATATTATACTTTGTACAGGGACACTGTGCTGATACGAGTGTGATCTTCTGAACATAGAAGATGCCACCAGTTACTTTGAGCCTCTCAATATTTGGAGATAGAGACAATCTCCTTTTATGTCCATTACAACAAGGTTGACATTATCTGAACAGTTTCTGAAAGTGTGTTGGGGTGCCTGGGTGGCTCAGTCGGTTAAGTGGCCGACTCTTTTTTTTTTTTTAATTCTTCATTTAAATTCAATTAGCCAACATATAGTACATCATTAGTATCAGATGTAGCGTTCAATAATTTATCAGTTGTGTATAACATCCAGTGCTCGGATCTCAGGGCTGTGAAATCGAGCCCTACGTGGGCTTCCACGCTGAATGAGGAGCCTGCTTAAGATTCTCCCTCTACCTCTGCCTCCCCCCCACACATGTGCTCTCAATGAATGAAAGTGTGGAATACTTAGTCTCCAGTGGCCTAGTGTCTGTGTAGAAAGACCACCCAAGATTAGGAACGCTGGATGCCACTTTCAAAATTTGCAGAAATGGAACTGCTGTAAAAGAGAACTTACTGAAGGAGACAGTGAGAGTATAGTTAGTGAAGTAAGGTAGATTTGAAGCTTAGCCTCATATAAACTCATGGGAGACTTTTTGAAAAGAAAAGAAAAGACAGCATTGTGTCGCAGAGGGCAGAAAATTATAAGGGGGATTTGGACTCAGAAGAGGGCTTTATGCCAAGTGCTGAGGACTGTATGACATTCTATCCAGAAGGCAGTTCTTCAGATAGTTTTAATTCATCTATTGCCAAGATGGTGTGACCAATCTTGACATAAAGAGTCCTTAGTTGCTTTCTTGGGTTTCCCATTTAAAATTAAGTACATTCCAGCTACACATATTAAGAGCACATATTTATGATGAGCTCCTTTTTATGAAGCTCAAACAGAGAATGGCAAGTTTATGCCAAGACAGGTTTTCATGGAAAACTGATACATGAAGTTATATAAGGCCCTTACATCCCTGTATTGTTTACTCCATGAAACCCCATCTCTATCCTAAAGCTCCAATAAAAAGACTATAATGATAACCTTCAAACCCTATTCAGAGAAACAAGAAGACTCTAATGACAGCAATACTTCATTGGGAAACCAGATAATATCTTCCTAAGTTTGGTTTAGCTAGCTAGTGAAACCTCTAAAGCCTCTGAAATAATATAAAAATTCCAAAATATTTTTGTCCATTCAAATAAAAGCAGAGTAGGAGTCATACTTGCTTAGAAACTCTTTGAGATTAAATAGACCTTCCTTTCAAACTGAGAGTAAGTATTCTAAAGACTTTTTCCAACTAATGCCATTGTAGTTTAGAATTCCAATGTCAACTACTTTTACCTTAAAGGTAAAGGTCCCCCCATCCCACCCAGTGAAATAAAATGCTTTTGAAGGCTAATGGAAACAGGGAATTACTAGACAAAATCTTAGGAAGAATCTAGAACTTAGTCTACAGAGACCCAAGTGCAAGTCAAAATTTGGAAGCACTGATGCCCTAAAATCTCCTGTCTGGGACAAAGGAAATCATGCAGGCACACTGCAGGTAGGACCCCCTTCTCGGTCACGGCCACAGTCAGCTTGCTTTTGGAGCTCCTCTCGCTCTCATCAAGATTTACTTTGAAAAGGGGCGCTGCCTCCCATATCCTACAATCCCATTCTTGATGTTCCTGAAATATCCCCTTTTTCATTAAAAGGTGTTAAGCCTGACCTTCAATCGGGTTTCTCAACATTGCCATTATTGATATTTGGACCAGATCACTCTTTGTGGTGAGGGACTGTCCTCTGCCATGTAGGATGGTTAGCAACATCTCTGGCTTCTATCCACCGGATGTACCCCCCTGCCCAGGTGTGACAACCAAAAATGTCTCTAGACTTTGCCACATATCTCCTGAGTGGCGTTGTGCCCAGTTGAGAGCCGCTGCTTTAGATGATAACGAAAATAACAAATAATGGTTATAAATGCTCCTGTCACCTTTAATCCTTCTCATAGAATGAGGCAACATGATCAGGGCTAGAGACACCATCTGGGATATATGAATGCCATGCTCAAGTCTGGCTCTGTCCTTGCCAGTGGACCTAGAGATAATCTTTGTATCTCTTCAAGGCTTCACTGCCTCATCTTTAGAATAAAGATGCATTCCTTCATTAGACATTCACTGAATGCCCATTTATATGCAATATGAATGTAAGAGAGCCGCCTTCAAAGTTGTTCACTATTTAGTGAGGAGATAGAGGTAAACAATAATTAAAAGTTTTCCATTTAAATTAGAGGTCTCGCACACCTTGATGAGGAATGAGATGGATGTTGGAGCCCTGGGCTAACCTCGGATTAGATGGGCACCTGTGCTGTGTGTCCCCCGTGTGCATGCGCTGTTGTCATCAGCAAGAGCCGTGCCAGCTTCCCGGCCCTGAGCTGCCACCACCCTCTCCTGGATGGCACGGCCAGTGACCCACACCTCCTCCTCACTCTTCCTCGTGAGGGTGAAGTCATTCCAACCCCTCGCCTTCTTAGCCTCTTGCACGTTTCTCAGTCCCACGAAGGCTCTTCCTGTTCGCCTCTGTACGTGAAAACATGGTGAGTAACAGGGACCATGCCAGGACGGCGGGCCCTGATCAGCAACTTAAAAATAATCGTTCATATCCCAGGGGAAGTCCACATTTCAAAACTTCCTCCCGATTTTGCCCAAATGAGGTCATTCCCTGACCAGTGCTTGCCCAGCAAGCATTCCAAAGTCCTGTGCAAACACCCATTCAAATTAATACTAGAAGCCAGAGATAAAAGATTCTCATAGCAAACCACTTCACCCCACCCCTTTAAAGATAAAATGACGCCCACACAGAACAAGGACCACCGTCTTTATGGCATGCCAAAGTGCAAGTTGAAGTTGTATTTATTTTTAATTATTTCATGGAACCCAGTCACGTTTTATAAAATCTAGAGCATTTCTGGAGTAAACTCTCCAGCCTTCAGTTTCCTAGTGTGTGGAATATGAATAATCCAGACCTCGTGGTTTTCCTTCAGCGCCCCCAGCTTTAGCCCTTTCTACCACTTACTGTGTCTTTGAGTGTGGAAGGAAAAAAATATCGCTTAGAAACTTCACTTTTCTATTTTTTCTACTTATTTTGCACAATATTTTGTCAACGGTCAATTCTGTAAATGTGAAGTCAGTTTAACTGAACTGAATCCAACAGGCTGGTATCAGTCGTGGTAATCACTGACAAGTTTGGAATTTGTGTTCTATGCAGATTTATGTCAACTCTTTTTCCCAGGACTGCTCCCTACCACCATAAATTGACAAGACTGAATTTATGAAATACTTTATACGCGATGCTTCTTGAATTACTACTGCAGAGCCCAGTATCTACTGACACCCTCACCCCATCCCACAGAGAGATTCCTTGTCCTCCAGGAAGGCTGTGTGATACCTGGCAGGTCTCTCCCGCATACCCCACCCCAGGGCCTTGTGCCAACACCAGGTAACAAGGTAAGAAGCCCAAATGGAAAAGTGCACTATTATTCTCCCAGGTTCAGAAAACCCATCTCTTTCTTGGAAAAGTGTACCTTCTACACTTGGCAGAACAAAACCCAAGCTCACTGGCTCTTCACCCCGAGTGAGTCAGGCAGTAGTAGTTTTTCATGACCATGCAGGTGAGGAAGAGAGAAGAAATTACCATCCCTAAGATAGATTGAGTTCCAGAGCCGGCAGTCCGATAAGAGTGACCCAGTCCAAGCACTGTGCTAGAATCGGGAATCGCTTACCTTCCATTCTGTCTCACAATCAGAAGAAAACACTTGTAAATCACATTCTTTTGCCATTTTATTTCACAACAAATAATCATGGAAATGGTCATTTTTTATCTCCCATTATTAGGATTGTTACTGAATGCTGAAAGCCTGCCTCTGCACGACATTTTCCTCAGCAGCTTTTGTGTGCATTGTCTCTTTTTGCCTTTATGACAAGGACATGAAGTAGATACCACTCTCCACATGTTTGCAGATGAGGACCCCAAGGCTCAGTATTTGACTTGGACCCAAGCTGTAAAACTTACGCTACAAACTGGGCTCTTTCCCACCTCTATAAAGCTTCTTCACGCCAGTGTCTTCATCAAAGACCGATATGCCCATCACCAGGCTGTGTTTTCTCTAAAATCCAGTCCACATACTCAGCAACTTTGGTGTAGACACCTGGATGTTCTCTGCGGGCACAGCCTTCACCCCAACTGGTGATACCCACCAAATGCCAGATTCCGTTGTGTTTACAAACTAAGGGACCGCCTGAATCCCCCTGTGTCACAGTGGGTGGAAAAATAAAGTAATAGAAAGTATGACAGTTGTGCCTTTAAAATTCTGTAGCCACATTGCATACAACACACATACAGTTCCTTATAGTTCTTCAGGTGACTTATGTTCCTCATTAGCTGTTGGATGTGATGAAAATAATTTAATTTAATAATGCATGGTTGAATTTTCTGTTTAGTCCAACAAGGAAATGTTGACATCATAATCTCAATGTCAAATGGATCTAATGCTCTAATATTTTAGTACAATTATATGTACAATGGTGCTCCCTTTAAACATAATATGCTTCTGCACAGATTGTAACATATATATAATAAAAATTATATATATGCATATATATTCAGTTCATCAAAGGTTGCTTATGAAATTGTTGGATTATTTGGCTCTGAATTTTTAAAGAAAAATATAATGAAATATACTATGGAGAATATATTTTCCAGTTGATTTTCTCAAGCAGACCACTGTGTGTTTTTTCATAATTGAAAGTATTACCTTACAGGCATCTTTTCCTCCTTCTTTATAGCCAGCACAGATCATCTGTTTGGTTATTTTATAATCTCTATATTTTTTCTGGCATTCTTCTCTTGGTACCAAAGGAATATTTGCCTTTTGCAGGGTATTTTGAATTTCCCCTATGAGGTAACCAATATGAAATTTCAGAAGGAGGAAATACAGTGAGTATGAAAATACTAAAGTCTTAAAGCAAATCAGAATAATGAACTTTTCATTAAGGTCATTTCTTTAGATAAGAATAGTAAGGGTGAAAAAGTAGAGTTAATCACACCAACAGAGAGAGAGAGTAAAAGAGAGAGAAATTGAGAAACCGAGAGAGAAAGAAACAGAGAGAGAGAGAGAGAGAGCATGTGCTTTCCCTCTGTCGTGCAATGTGAAGACAACCGCAGCCCCCCAGGCTGACCAAAGACTTTGCCTCTGGATTCTCTGCCATCCTCTTATCTCAATAGAAACCTCTCAGAAATTCCCTCCTATCACCTCCAACCCAAAAGCTGGAAGTTCTTACCTTTCAGTTCTTGTTTTATATATTCAACACGATCATTTTAAAATATATGATTTGGGGGAAAAAAAAACCCCACCAAACCTCTGGCAACAGAGGAGTAGTTTGTTCTTCGAGTAAATGCAAGTATTTCCCATGAAGAACAATTTATTTACAAATAATTAAATTTCCACCAGTGTCCAGGTTCCCCTTGAACATATGTTGGGAGCTTTCCTTGTTTAGTTAAGGTTACTCTTAAAATTTCTTCCTGTCTTAAGGTACTAGTCAAAAACTTGAAAAAACTGAATTCATTGAATAAAGGACTACATTAGGAAAGAAGGAAAGAGCTTGACATCCTTAAATACATAAAGAATGATGCAAATATTATTCCTTATATTGTCTATCAGGAACAAAATTTTGAAAAGGGAGAATAGTCTGTTTCCTGGGAAATTCAAGGGCAACTGAGATACACCAACTACCCGTGAGCAGGAGTTCTTAAACTGGGGTCCACAGAAAGAATTCACTTGCTCTATAAACTTGGATAGGAAAATATCTTTATTTTCACCAATCTCCAATGGAAGTCTAACACTACCTTCAGTTTTGAATGCAGGCAATAAAAATGGGACTATTAGCAGTATCGAGGACTTCGCCATCAGTAGAGAGTACAGATATTTTTGCATCACAGTCGTGATATTTTCACATGACAGTTAGGGCCGATAACGGAAAATATCAGCTGTGCTCACCACAATTTCAAAATTATGGTAGTTACTTGAAAAACTTGCTGTTTAACATATTAGTAAAGAAACTCATGTGTTACCATATCACATCTTTTAAAAGTATTTTGATAACTCTATTGCAATTTCACTGGCTTCCTTCATATTTCTGTGTGTTTTCTTTAAGTGTTTAAAACACCATTACAGAAGTGGCTCACCAGCTTCATCAGATTGCAGGAAGGATGCATGAAACAACAACAACAACAAAAAGATTTAGAGCCTTCCAGAAAGAGAGATGGTGTGCCTGCCTATACTCCCGGCCCTTAGTATGAAGGCAGAGCGACAGCATTGAGAGATGGGAACATTATTAATAGTGAGGACAGGATAAGCTTGAGTGGTCTTGTAGCGTTATATGGGACCAGTCCTTTATATGAAGTCAAACAAGTGATCTTTATTATTAAGTAAGATGCTTAAAAGGTAACCTTATAAATTTTTCCAGACCCAAACAAAAATACATCTCAGAAATCACTGAGTAAATATTTGAGAATAGATAGATTGGAAAGGTCATGAGTTTGGAGGAAATTTCAGACAGAGGCCAGTTAAACGGATTCACTCCATGTACTTTAACATAAAAGACTTGTTTTAAGAACAACATTTAAAATGTCATGCTGTACCTTTTTCTTTTGTGAAGCCCCATCCGGTTACCCAACAATTAGTATAAGTTGTATTTGTATCAGCTTTGGAAGGTAGGCATATTGGTTTTTGGAATTCTGAAAAGTAGTTTTGAGATTAGAGTTTGGTTAAATAAAGTTATGGATATTGACCAAAAATACACACTTTCCTTTTCCCATATTCTCTTTCCATAGGGTAGCACCAAGAAGAATGACCCTTTTTCTTTCTGCTCAGTTGCTAAGGTCAGTGATTCAAGAAAACTTCTCATCATCAGACTCATTTTCATATGACATTTTTGGTGTCAGATTTTCTGGATTAAACCTTAAAACTTGGAACAAAATTTCTGTCAAAAGCATTTAGAAGTTGGTGTGTTTTACCCTGTTTGTGACACTTAATAGTAATAACAGAGTGTTTCCACTGTTACAGGCACTATTTTAAGTGCTGTTTAAGTGCTTTAACTTATTAACTAGAAATTTTTATAACAAACCAACAGGTGACTGTCATGCTCATTTTACAGATGAGGAAATTCAAGGTGCAAAGAGGTAAAAGCAACTTGCCCGAGGTCACAGAATCGTTACGGGACAGCGGGCGTTCACCAACTGGGGAGCATTGTCCCACAGAGGCCATACCTCCCACCATCACACTACCTGCTTCCCGGAGCTTCCTGCTGCTTCGATGTCTCTACTCAAGTTAGACCTGGGAATTAGTATCTGGCCCTTCTTACCTTTCTATATTCCTAATATGCCCAAAGCAGTAGTAATCCTGCTATTCTTGTCAAAGGGAGCCATGCTTCCCAAAGGACCAAGACATTCACCAGGTGTATTATTTCAATAATGTATATGCAGTTCTATTCCTGCCTGAAGAAACCAATTACTATTTCTTACCCGTTAAGTAGAAGAGATTTATCCAAGTCACAGGTGTCTCCCTTGGCAATTCCTCACCTTTCCCCCCACTCCACCAACCAGAAAATAAGGATAATCTGTCTAGATTCTGCCCTCTCGTTCAAATTGATGTGAAAATTTAAACCACCGAACTCAGCTGTAGAGCTTCCCCTTAAATATGCTACGTACCCGTATAATTCAAAGGAGTCTCAAGTTTTATTAGGGCAATATCGTGACCACCGCCATCTGAGATTTTGTAATTTTGGTGAATAATAAGCTCTTTTATTTGTGAGAAAGGTGTTTCTTCTGTTATCTCTGACAGATTTAAAATGCCACTATAAATGCGCCAAACATTCAACAAGGGAAGCCTAGGAAGGAAAAATAAAGACCTATTTGAAACCAGAAAGACCAGCCTTTGATATTGGCCCATTTTCCTTTCAACTTTACCTTTTGAAAATAGTACTTTTCTGGGAAGAAAATACTACATACGGCGTATTTTTACTTATCTAATTTCTCTTCCACACAATTTGTCATCACCACCAGCAGCAGTACTGAATCTCTGAAGATTTAGTTAAAAACACTGAAAATGTACATTTGTGTAGTTATTTCATGTTACTGTAAGTAAAAATACAAGAACGTTGCTGTCCCAAATCTGAGTGAAACCGGTTGGGAGAGATTCACAGTTTATTATGGGAAAATCCTGCCCAGTTCAGCAAAGCTGAAAGCAATTGCTTCCATGAAATCCAGAATATCCAGAATTGTCAAGAGGTCAGACTGATCTTACACAAGCCCCCCTCATTGGGCAAATTTAGGGAGGCTTCAGTGTTATTTCAAAGTTCTCTGTCTAGGGCACCTGGGTGGCTCAGTTGGTTAAGCGTCTGCCTTCGGCTCAGGTCATGATCCCAGGGTCCTGGGATGGAGCCTCCCATCGGGCTCCCTGCTCAGTGGGGCGTCTGCTTTCCCCTTGGACCCTGCCCTCTCCCGTGCTGTTTCTCTTTCACTCTCTCTCTCTCAAATAAATAAAATCTTAAAAAAAATAAATAAAAGTTCTCTGTCTGGGCTTCCGGTTGCAGCAAGGCAAGGGGGAGCACCAGGCACAGGGCTCTGAGAGGAATTCCAGGGTGATTTCAGAAAGTAACAGACAAGCCAGGAATCACCAGCTTCTGTAAGGCCAAGCTGAGGAAAACAGGCTCTCCCACCGGAGACCACTGAGCAGGAGAGGCAGAGAGAAATTTCCTAAAAGCCTGGAGGATCCCCCACCCCTGTCATCTTGGAGAGAGCCCAGTCCTGACATAAAGAACCACCTGCAAAATGGACAAGTGACAAGCTGGGCCGTGAACCCGGCACCCTGAGCAGATGCCACCAGCCTGTGGGGATCTCAGAGGACCCCCAGCTCGAACTGCCAATCCTCCAGTTTGCCTTGGGCTGTTAGGGAAAATTACTTGTATGGTTAATGAAAATAAAGCACACTTCATGGCATGGCCAAAAAACAAAATCAGAATACAATAAAAATAAATATAAAAAATCAAATAATAAAATATATTTTGAGAAGTGTGAAAATTTAAATTAATTCTTTTTTTAAAAAGATCTTATTTATTTATTTGAGAGAGAGAGTATGAGCAGGGGGAGGGGCAGAGGGACAAGCCGACTCCCCGCTGAGTGCAGAGCCCATGCCCAACTCAATCCCAGGACCCTGAGATCATGACCTTAGCCAAAGTCAGATGCTTAACCAGCTGAGCCACCCATGTGCCCCTAAATTAATTTTATTAAATATGAATACATACAAAGTAAACCTAAAATTCTGATCTAAAGCAAAGTCTTATCTTTGGTAAAGACTTGGACATTTTTATCATCATTGAGAGGTGCAAGATGTATTTGCATGAAACTATAGAGAAAATCGTGCAGATAGGGGCAAAGTGGTTTTCTTTCAATTAAATCAGTGTTTTTGTGTATATTATCTCTTATAAACTCTTATTCTTATTTGATTATAGCTTATTTTTTTGTAATTTTTATGTTCCAGGTATAGTGCTAAGGACTTTAAGTGTGTCGCTTAACCCTTTTAATAACTCATGAATTAGATATCATTATTATTCATAATAATGGGAAGGGAAATAAAGCAAAGAGAGATTTACAAATCACCCAAGGTCACTCATACCTCTAATAAGTGACAGAGCTTGGACTCTAGCCCTGTTCTAACTACAAAGTCTGTTTTAGAATATTATATCTGATTTTATTCGCTGAACTCTATAGGGTAATAAATTTGCATTTTTGTTTTCATTATTAATATTATTCAGTACCTTTGTGAATCGAAGAGCTGAAAGTAAAATCTCTATGGGCCTGGAAATTAAGTCTTTGAAGAATATATTTGGGGAGTGGCGGATGGAGGTGGTAGCAGGTGGGGCATTTTTTCCTTATTCTTTAAAGCAGGAGTAACATGCCCCCAAGAGTGTCAATCCTGCAAACAGACCACACTGTGTTCTGCTAGGTCAGATCATTCAGTGCTCAGACAGGTCCTATGAGCTATTTGACATTTTGAATACCAGCCCTGCTTTAAAATGTCTTTTGTCAAAAAATAAACTTTGATTAATACACTGACATGATGATCGAGACACTGATCACAGATTATTCAAAACAAAAAGGCAAGTTAAGACGCTGGATAAGATGCATCCAAAACTTACCCATCAAAGCAATGGGCGGCAGTTAGGACCCACTGGTGTCCAATGATTGACCCTCCACATAGGTGGCTCTGAGCTCTCAGCTTCACTTGCAGGCTGACTTGCCAGGGCCACTCTCCCCAAGAAGAGTTGGTTCCTCCAACAATGCGTGTGTTTGTTTTTGTTGTGCAGACTAAAAAGAGAGTCTTGACATTAACGGTTGGAATTTGAGGTGAGTCAGAGTTCACCTCAGCCAAGGAAAACAAAATACATAATAATTCTATTACGTCAGACTAAGCAAGCTATGAAGACGACACAGTCATCCCTTTACGGTTCCATGAACAAGTGAGGCTCACTCACCAGAACTATCCCCACTTCTACACAACCTCAAAGAATAACCAGAGCTTGCTCGTGTCCCATATGTAATCCTAGTTGGGGAACCGTCCAGAGATAATCGTAAGGAACACTTGCACCTAGATAAAATGATCGGTATAAAGATTAAACCTTCACAGAGGGGTATAATTCATGAAATTGTCTTGCTGACAGTCTTTGAAAAATAAAATTTCACTAACTTCTCTCCTCTACAGTCTTCTGGGCGTAAAGAGTAAGTAAAAAACTGACAGCGAATCATCTTTGTACAAGTCTCTTGGCAAACACTCACTCCTTCGACAAAGGTCACGTTCAGTTCTTCCCCTTCAAAATCAACTCCTGAGTAAATTTTGGAATGACAAGGCTCTGTGTGAATTAGAGACATAGAGAGATATAAAATGAAGACAGCGATAAACCCACATTTACCCAGGTTTTCGGTACTGAGGATTGTTTCATCGCCATTACTTGTTAGAAGATCATAAAGTGTATCACATTTTATGTACTATTATTATTGAATCACATTACCAGGTAAGGTTTTGCAGGTTAAAAGGCTATATCCAGATACGGCGTTTTCCTGAGGAGTAGGGGAACTTGGTGTCCCACTTTTGGAAGTCTTAAGAAAGCAAACATTTCTATTAAAAAAAAAAAAAAGCAAAAGAGAGAGAAACAAAATTGCATTAAAGCAAACACAAAAGCACTTCATATTTTGAAAAGCACCTCTGCAAATTTTAGTCCTCTGAGAAACTCTTTTCAAAGTAAAGCAGACCACAGGACTCTAATAAATCAGAGATCAAATGTAAACCAAGCCACATCTCCCTCTGAAGAAAACTGATAGGCACAGATAACCTGGAAAGAGGAGAATGGTAAAGTTCCACCTTCTCATCGAAAAGGAAAAGAAAAAGAAAAAAAAAAGAGCCAAGACCAAATTCTGGGGGGTTCTGCTGCTGATGCTATTGTATAACTATGCACCTTTCTCTTAGTGCCACCTATGTATAGAAGGAAAAGGGAAGGGGCGCCTGGGTGGCTCAGTCGTTAAGCGTCTGCCTTTGGCTCAGGTCATGATCCCAGGGTCCTGGGATTGAGCCCTGCATCAATTATCTGTATATAATCTTATTGTTTTAAAGCCTGCTTCTCCCTCTCCCACTCCCCCTGCTTGTGTTCCCTCTCTCACTGTCTCTCTCTCTCTAATAAATAAATAAATAAAATCTTAAAAAAAAAAAGGCAGGTTATCAGAGGGTAAAGAGATCAATCAGGATAAACAGGGCTCTAGTTTCTGAAACACAGGAATCAGAGACAACATTAATGGATATGCTGGCAGTGAGTGGGTTTTACTTCAAGTTAATAAGACAAAACATTAAGATCAGTAAGAAAGGTATGGGATCCTTTTCTTCCATGGATCCAATGCTATGTTTCAGGAAGAGAAGGTAGGTGGAAAAGTCAGCTGAGCTCTTAACTAATCTACACCTGGCAGGAAAGGACCTACTTAACCCGTGGCTTCAAGTGCTCTGAGGGAAATGAACAAAAGTTTTCAAAGATTCAAACTATAAAATTACAGTGATGATAGTATAGTAGCAAATGTTACACAGTCTTACTCACCTTTGTGGTTCTAGATGCCACGCCTTTGTGTAGAATGTAAAGAAGAGGCAGTTGGGATGGTAGGTGCAAATGGTTTGACATACAAAAGCATCTGGGGTGACAGCTCTGGTGATGTCCACATCTGAAAATGTGAGGTGCTGGAAAATGTCCATGCGGCAACCTATGAACTCACAGACGGAAGACAGTCCTCAGCAAGTGACACGACGCTCAAGTGACCTGTCCTTTGTCATCATAACTGAGGAAATTATGACTGTTACTTATAGTACTAGATATCCTAAGTGAAAACAGTGTCTGTTAAAATATCCTCAGACTTGTTATTTGCCATTTGGAAGAAGGAAAAATTGGTCTAAATCTGATAAGAGATGGACTCCTATGTCAGAGAAATGAAATACCTCAACCTAGGCTCTTAACTCCATCCTGACCTGTGCAAAATATTTAGGTTACTTAGCATATGCTCAGAGTTTCTTTCTATTACCCTGAACATGAATTCCGGATTTTAGGAGATAAGGTTTTATGTTACATTTTCCTGAATAATATGAAAAAGATTTTAATAAAAACAGATTAACAAAAATATCAGGTAGCTAACAAAAATGCCATGTGTCCATTGAAATTAGAACAGTAGAAAGCCCACTTTCATTACCTGTATATAATCTTATTTTTTAAAATATTTGATTTATTTATGGGGGGGGGAAGAACAAGCAGACTCCACACTGAGTGCCAAGCCTGACACAGGGCTCGATCTCAGGACTCTGAGATCATGACCTGAGCTGAAACCAGGAGTCGCATGCTTAGCCAACTGAGCCACCCAGATGCCCCTAATCTTATGTCTTAATTACACTTTTATTTGTGTTCATATTATTTACTCAGTTTACTCAATTTGATGACATAAATTTTATTAAAATTATGGAATAATGATAGCAATTATAAGAAGGACAAAAAGAGTCCTAATTTAAATGAACATAGTTGTATCAAGAGAAAGTACCTCCCGTGACATAATATCTACATAGGGGCAGTCTAGGAAATTAGGTCTCAACTAATTAAATCTTTCAAAAAAGAAAGCAAAACACAGACTCTGGAAGCTGGAAGAGAATTTACGGTCATCCATGCCAACCTACAACTACATCCCCTAAAGGACGTCCCTGACAAGTTGTTTACCTTTTACTAAGATATTTATAGTGATGAGGAGCTCACTACCTTATGGCAAGGCCCAATTCTTTTCTGGACCATTCTAGGTGTTAGGAATGTTTTTCCTATTTTCTTCATAGGAGCATCTACCTTAATCTGCCTAATGGAACCACATAGATTAATCTAATCTCTAATGAAAGCCCTCTATAAACAAAAAATTAAGACAGTCATCCTGATCTTTTTCAGGTTAAATGCCTTTAACCTATTCTTCTAGCCAGTTTGTATTTTCCATTACTTCTAGATATCTTACTTTCCTGGTTACCCGCTTTGGAAGTGCTCAGGGTTGACCATTGCTACACACAAAATACGCAACCCAGAGCTGTATGCAATGTTTCGGTCACTACCTGAGCCATCCAGATGACAAAAACACAGGAGCTATCTTGTGAAGACCATTTTCTTTTTTAAAGCTAGTGTTTTGGTTTCATTTGTTTTGTTTTGTTTTGTTTTATCAAAGGCACTACAGGATGTGAGTGGGAATGACAGAGGAAGGACCTCTGAAAATCCTCTCCTCCATGGAAGTAATGAGAGCATGGGCAAAATTGTCAAAATCAATGTTTTCAGAACTCTAGAAATTAATAAAAATTAATCAAATTATAACAGTCCAGGAGTACTTATTCAAGAAAAACAGCTGAATATCTATAAGAACAGTGAGTTTTGTGGGGTTTTAATTTGCCTTGTTCCCATTCTCCTCTCCCCAGCACCATGGAAACCTTGAAAACAGCCCCACAATCGTGCTGGAAACCAGCCAGTAGTCTAGCAGCCCTAGAGGGGGTGGAGTGGGTTTGGGGCTACTCCAATACTCCATTCCCATCCCCAGTTAAACACCATTATTTGACCTGTCTGGAAATTCTCAGGAAAATTCCACTCACATGGATTGAGTTTATTTGACATGACTCAGAGCTTTCTTCAGTATTAACAGCTTTTTCCTTGCAAGTGTTTGTCAAGAGCAAAGAAAAAGAAAACAAACAAAAAGTGCCAGTTACGTAACATTGCAGCTTCCTAGGGCAACAGTAATAGCTGGAGCAAACAACAAGCTGACAAAATTCTTAAAAGGAAAATGAAGGGAAAGAGGGTGGTGGTGAAAATCTTTGCCATATTCCTGGGACTCTAGAAGGCCATATACAAGTACAGGGCTGCATGACCAGGGCTGTGCACATGTCCATGAGAGATCTGAGAAAGTCCTAAGCTCTCAGGCTGGCTGATGTTGCGCCCTGGGTCAGCAGAAAGCAAAGGCCAAGGCAAAGTTGCGAAATGCCTGTCTGCACATTGATGGCATGCCTGACACTCCCAAAAATACCCCATCAAAGGCTAGGAAACTTACTGGTTCTGGGCATGTAAGGACTGGAGGAGAATGGAAACAAATAGGAAAAGAGATGCCCTGTTGCCAACTTCCCAGTCTCCCTCAGGGGGTCCTCACCCAGCACCTGCTGCGGAGTTTGGCGGGACCTGGCACTGGATACTGTGTAGCATTGAGTACTGGTGATTCAGTTTCAGTAACATCTTATCACTAACATGCTGGTCACTAAATAAGGTGGAAGGCCATGACAATTTCCTGGATAATTGAATTGAAATTACCTAAATGTCTGAAACTACAGCACTTTCTTGATTCGTTATGGTTGAGTCATTTCACTAGACAACGGACACCACCAAGAAATGACCTTAGGGTTTCTCTGCAGTGTTGCGGCACTCGTCCCCTATTATCGCTGTAACAAATTATCGCTAACCCAGTGCCTGCAAATAACACAAATTTAGTATCTCACAGTTCTGAACGTCAGAAGCCTGGAATGGGTCTCCCCGGGCTACAGTCAAGATGTCGGCAGGGCTTTTTTCCTTTGGGAAGGTCTATAGGAGGACCTGTTTCCTTGCCTTTCCCAGCTTCTAGGCAACCTGCGTTCCTTGGCTTGTGGATCTTTTCTCCACCTTGGAAGCCAGCAGTGTAACCTCTTCAAAACTTATCACTATGACCTTTCTATCTTCCTCTTTCTCTTATAAGGACTCTTGTGACCACATCAGGCCCACTCACATAATCTGGAATAATCTCCCATCTCAAAATCCTTAGCTTGATCACATCTACAAAGCCCCATTTGCCATGTAATGTAACATATACACATGTTCCAGGAATTAGAATACGGATGTCTTTGGGGGACTCTAATTCTGCGTGCTATAATCACATAGGGAAATAGTAGCCATATAATTACCAATTTCTGAGAGTGCACAGGGCTTCAGTGAGAATCCAGATACCACATTAGTCAGCACCTTTATACTGATGGGCGTTCCTCCTGGACTGTTCTTTAAAAGACAGGCGTTTCTAAATGTGAAGAAAAGAGGTTACTTCTCTTCCTAAACTGCAAGATGCATGTAGCAATCCTTTTTGCATTGAAATGACCCTTGGTCAATGGGAAATAAAGCAATCAGAGCAATGACTTGGATACTGAGTGTGTCTGGGGGTTTGTGTTTTTAATCAAAGAGACATTTTTCTGCTCTGCACAGGGAAGGTTAGGGTGAGAATGGGATGGGAGACATTTTTCAACCAAACCCTCACTTCCCCAAAATGGAAATTATTCTCCTTAGCAAAATGACACCAGAACCGAGTAAATAAATAAGCAGAGTGGTTAGGTCTAAAAGCCCTATTTGGTCTTCCATTGGGGGAAAAAGTTTACAAA
Source organism: Halichoerus grypus (assembly GCF_964656455.1). Classification (NCBI taxonomy): domain Eukaryota; kingdom Metazoa; phylum Chordata; class Mammalia; order Carnivora; family Phocidae; genus Halichoerus; species Halichoerus grypus. Next base: position 191,614,542 of record NC_135714.1, read on the forward strand.
GAGTACAATTAAATCTTAAAAGCACCATCAGAAAGAACAAACACTATGAATGTACTTACCGGTACGCTGCATTGTAAAATCTTTCAGTGGCATACGTGAAAAATTGGCAGTGAATGCTGTTGGTGCACATTTTTTGGCATTCTTCAACATTTTTTACCTTAGAGACATTAAAATTGACTCCTCTCATATCAATTCCTTTATGAATGTCTCGGTGGCAAGCTGTACAAATAAAATACACAGAGCAAATTTGGTCAGTTTGCTTATAGAAGTAGATCATCCGTTAGGCAGGGTAGTTTTGAAGGATTCTGTTTTTCACAACTGCTCTTTTAATTAGGGGATTTAGAATTTTCGTTACATCATGACATTATCAAACTCTACTTAAACACATTCCAATATGTTTTAGAGCACTAGCATGGAGAAGGAGTTACTTTGTTTCCAAAACTGTAAGGTATGTGTAACTATATAGGTAATATTTCACCCTGAAATTATCAATGAGCAATGGAAGACAGACAAATCTACAATAGTGAGGGTCCTGATGATTGTGCAAGGGATCTGCATTATTAAGCAAACTGATGTGCCCTCAATTTCTTGCACTGAGTGAAGGAGCTTCTCTATCTCTTTGCTTATTTCTCAGCTTTCACCTACTTCTGTCTGATTGTGAATTTCATTGTAGGTCCTGTCATTGACATCTATGTGTCAAATCATTATAAAAGGTGAAGAGTTTTGTATATTCATGATGAAACCATCTTTATTCTTGCTTTAAAATTTTGTTAAATTCCACTTTCAGTTGAAATGAAAAAATATAGGTAATTCTTTGGACAGATAGTGAACCAAATTTATGATTTAGGCTTTTTTTTTTTTTTTTTTTTAAGCACTCAGATTTGTTAGTTAGACCCTTGGATAAGGAAACCAGCAGTATAAACCATGATCAGCTGTACGTGATGTTCCACTCCTAAGAGGGTGAAAAAGTCATAAAGCTAGATTTAATGATGGTAATGACAGAAAATGTACAAACTAGTAGGAAAAACTACATATTGAGGTGGGCAGGGCGGTGGATAATTCACAGTGATTCATGCACATAGGAGTTTGTAGATTCTAGAAATGAAGTCTCTTTCCAATTCTGCTGTACATGAGAAAAAAAAAATCAGCTGAGTTGGGATAGGATACTTACAAACTAAAAACTTTTCTTTATGATCAGTGGAAAGCTATAAACCTATCTATAAATGTTTTAAACCAAAATTGGTCCCGAGTTTAGGGACTCTATGTCCTTGGGAGCAATTATTCACTTTAATTTGAGATACTCAGGGAGAGTTAGGAGGGAACATTAAATAAGTTCTGTAAGACTAAGTTTGAGAAAAAAATAACAATAACTAGGAGTATTGAGAAAAGCAAAATACTGTTCTTTAAATTTTACTATGATGGCATAATTAAAAATAATGCTTAATCGAATGATTTGCCCTAAGTTGTATTAAGATATGAATTTGATCTTATAACATAGGACATGTACTCGTCCTCAGGTAAACTACATATTGGCTAAGTCAGATCTCTATGTTCCTAACTAAGGACTGGTTCCTATACAAATGCATGCACAAAGCACACATATGTATTGAGGGAGTCGTGTTAATGGGGGAAGGGAGGATAGAAAACTTTAAAACACCTGAAATTTGGGCGCCTGGGTGGCTCAGTTGGTTAAGCGACTGCCTTCGGCTCAGGTCATGATCCTGGAGTCCCTGGATCGAGTCCCGCACCGGGCTCCCTGCTCGGCAGGGAGTCTGCTTCTCCCTCTGACCCTCCCCCCTCTCATGTGCTGTCTCTCTCTCTCTCTCTCAAATAAATAAATAAAATCTTAAAAATAAATAAATAAATAAAACACCTGAAATTTGAAACTACAAAATTAACTGTAAATAGTAAAGGTAAAATAGCAATGACATACAGTCACAACATGTTTATTTCAAGGTTCTGCCAGCCCATCAGTTGAGAATCTTTTCAGTACTTCTCGCTTTCAAATCAGTTATGTCAGAGAAATAGTTCATCTCCCTTAAATTAGGATAGGATTAGAAATTGTTTCCCAAGACATTAGTAGCAATAAGTGTCAGAATTTAAATTTCCTGGCCTCTTAGCCCTCACATTTTTTTCTAAGAAGTATGATTTTCATTAGCAAGATTTACAGAGCCCAGACCTTCAGTTTGGGGGCTTAATGAGGTTTCTTAACTTCTGCATTATTGACATTTGGGACCAGAAAATCTTTGTCATGGGGGCTTCCCTGTGCCTTGTGGAATGTTTAGCAGCATCTCTGACCTCTGTCTACCAGATGCCAGTAGCATTCCCCTGTGTTGTGACAACCAAAAATGTCTCCAGTCCTTGCCAGTTGTCCCCTGATGAAGGACAAAATCAGCCCTGGCTGAGAACCACGAGTGTGCAAATTATCTCAAGTAAAACAGGGATAGAGACGCCCTCTGTGTTCTCTTTAAGATTCTTATCTCAATCGGGGGTGGGAGAAGGGGGCAGCTATCATTTGCATGTGTATTCACTTTCTACAAATCTTACACTGTAGTGCTAACCTCATAAGCAATAGAGGTTCCTTGAGCTTGGAACTGATAAAGACGAGATGGAGGATACATCCAGTTAATCTCTGCTATCTTTCTGAGTGCTCCCTTCAAATGTCCACGGCAGTACAGAGCTTATGCAGAAGACATTTTAAGGTAAACCCATTATTTGCTCAGATTTAGCTCAGAAATCGACAACTTACCACTTATTTGATGACCACATTGCTTTAAGGAATGTCCGGAAATTGCATTTGTCCGTGACACTCTTGGCAGGATTCCTGCAGCACTGTCTTTCAAGAAGCAACCAAATCTGTTTTTAAAAGTACTTTCAGTTAGAAAGTAGAATAATAAACACACATTGAGGAGATGTCTAATGTTTTTTATACACTAATAAATATGGCAGAATAAGGAAAATAATAGAGCTTCTCTGATGCTTGCTGGAAAGAACACTCTTAGAGGAAATTCCATAAAATCTAACAGTCTTTGTAATACCTAACTTCAGCATTGTTTTTCTTTCTTAAAAAACACTTTTAAGTACAGAAAGTCAATCATATTAAAGAGGTAATGATTTTTCCCGTGTTCCTACAATTTGGGGAATTATGTTCTCACCTGGTGATTGTTTTTACTTAAGAAATTAAATCAGTCATGAGAGTTGGATCTATCTATGATGTTCAGCTTACTTACTAACTCCTTCTAGGTTCCCACTAATGGTAGACTTCATTCTGTCTTTAATGTCTATCCTAATGGCAATCTTTCACAAGGATTCTTGAACCTAACTCAACTTAAAGTTGATCCCTCTCACACAGAGTCTGGGTTTTCTGTACAAGTTTAACATGTAGAATCAGGGGGTGATGATCTAATTCCCAGTTTTTAAATTCAAATGGAGTTAAGATAAAAGAAAAGACCTATGGATATGGAAATGGGAACAACGAAGGAATGCTCATTCTGGATATTGATCAAAGTGAGAGAAAATTGTGATGAAACCATGGCTACACTCAGTCAACTTTATGACCTAATAAGATCTTCAATGGCTATTTTTTCAGGGCTCTTACTTTTCCAAAATGCCAGTTAATAATATATATTTGCATGTGCATGCACACGCACTTACATACACATGCACGCACGCACATGCACACACACACTAATCATACCACAGGTGCCCACTACAGGCCCATTCAGAACAGACCTTTCCCGAGGTCACAAGCTCTGGATCTTACTCAATAACATTCTCAACAAAATATTTGCCTTCCATTATACCTTCTTAGGACTGTGCCATCCACAAATACAATCCTGAGTCAGATAGTATGTTCCCTTGTTCAGGTGAAATATTCACCCGTTTTTAGACCCTTTCTTGAGACAATCACTCAACCCAGTGATTTTCAAGCATTCTTCCTGAGGCCTTGGATAGACACTGCCTAGTGTCTATGACTTTAGGTCAATGCAGCAACTGTTTGACATGCATATTGCCAGGCCCAAGACACTTTGGCTCAGTGGGCTGAACCATTTGGGTCTGAGGCTGTGGCCTAATCTGCTAATGTAAGAACCACTCCAGGTGATTCCAGTGAAGCTGGCCCTTGGACCTCATTTGAGAAACATAACCCTGCAATATCTACACCTTTTTGTACACAACTCGTTCTGTTTTGAAAAATTACTGGCTTCTCCAATAATGACGTACCAGCTTTTACCTTTTGCCTGTGTCATTAGTGGAACTTTCAGGAAGAAAACTGAAGAGCAAACACCTAGGATGGAACGTGCACATCATCTGACAGTGTTGGGCATTCGGGGTGTATGTGGCGGTTAGGTCCCCACCTCTGAAGAAGGTATTTTTATACAGTTGAGTCAGGCATCCTATGATACAATAATTGAAAAAAAAAACATTAATTTGGAATGAATGCAAATAATTATTTTGATAGAACTATATTTGTGTTCTGAACCTTCTTATTTCCTCCACTAAACACCCAAAGAGCTTTACAACAGGACTTTAACTATAGAGGTAGAATGAAACATATTGAGGTGACTATTTGAACAAGGCATAATGTTATTTAAAGTCATTCTATGGATACTTCTACATAAAAAAACTTGGTTGATTTTTACGAAATCATAGGATAATTTGCACATAAATTATCCACAAAAAAAACACAGTTCTAGCTTGGTTTCTCCCTGTAGTCTAACACGCTACGAAAATACCATGACTTAAAAATAACAGGCAGGGAGGCACCTCGGTGGCTCACTTGGTTGAGCATCTGCCTTTGGTTCAGGTCATGATCTCAGGATCCTGAGATTGAGCCCTACAGCCAGCTCCCTGCTCAGCAGGGAGTCTGCTTCTCCCTCTCCCTCTGCCCCTCTCCTCTCCTCCACCCCTACTTGTGCTCTCTCTTTCTCTCAAATAAATAAATAAAATATTTAAAAAAAAATAATACCCAGGGCGCCTGGGTGGCTTAGTCAATTAAGCGCCCAACTCTTGATCTCAGCTCAGGTCTTGATCTTAGGGTCATGAGTTCAAGTCCCACATTGGGCTCCATGCTGGGTGTGTAGCCTACTTATAAAGTAAAATAATATAAAATAAAATAAAATAAAATAAAAGGCTTCTAGTTATGGAATAAATAAGTCATGGGCATAAAAGGCACAGCATAGGGACTATAGTCAATGATACTGTTACAGTGTTGTGTGGTGACATATGGTAGCTAGACTTGTGGTGTGGAGAATAGAATGTACAGAGAGGTTGAATCACTATGTTGTACACCTAGAACTATTATAACATTATTTGTCAACTATAGTCAAATAAACACATTAAAAAAAATGTAGGATCTCTTTCTCAAAACCTTTTCATAACAAATAGCTCTGTAAGGGGAGTTAGAGGCAGACTTCAGTATATGCCTCTGACTTTTTTGTTTTGTTTTGATCTGTTTTTACGGAAAGAAGTTAAGTAACTGAGTCTCAGGGCAATACAGACTTGCGCAAGACCCACATGCCTAGTGAATGTACTAGGAGAGAAACCTAGCTCTTTTCATTCCTAATCCTGTTCCCTTTTCTAGTGTGCGATGTCAAATATTGTTCCTCATCTCAGTTTAATTTAAACAAACCAAGACTTATTGGGTACTTATTGGGATCAGTACGTTTATTTGCTCGGTTTCTACAAGAAAATGCAAATGCATGCATATGCTAAATTGAAAATCCATTTGGAACTATTTGCTGTTTGGAATTGTTCACAGTTCTAAAGTACCCTGCATCCCACATATTATTAGAGTATTAAGTGCTACCTTTACCGTTCTACTGTTTCATATATTAAAAGTAAACTTTAATACATGAATTTGAGTTTACCTTGAAAGACCCGCTTTAAAGTCAGCTTAATAAGCTTTTTCAACTCAGGCAGCGCATTTATCTGTCTGTCAACTGTCTGTTAACCACAGGAAATTCCAATGACAGCTTTGTCCATCCCTAGGACGTCTATTTTTGTATTGCCCTTCGGGGAATGGGCAGCTTAGACACATGTTTCATTAAGCACTGAAGATTAGAATTTCCTCTGCACTATCCTACCCCTCTGAGGATTCTAGCCATGAGCTCTATTAGGATGACCTAACCCAGCAAGATCGATTTTCTTCCTCTCGGAGGTGTGGCTAAGATGATTAACCCTTCGGTAAGTTTCATTTTTAGAAAAAGCAGATATCCCTTCAGGTGGAAGCTTATGGGAATACAAATTGCCAGGTGTATAGGCCTAGATTTCAGATACACACAGAACCCTGAATAGCTGGTCCAGTGACAACGCTAAGTGCAAAGTGACCTGTGTTTTAAATAGTTGGTGTATTTGGCTGATTCCTAGTTACCAAGCAGCCATCCTCCCCCATTCCAGTGCACAAACATGAGTACAAACAATACCCTGTGCTAGCCTGGGAGTTCCCATTCTGCAGCTAAGCCTTTGTGAACTGCCATGTGACTTGGCTGATAGAATGGGGCAACTGAAACACACCAACTTTGGAACAGGCTGGGAGGAAAGTTCTAATAGGTGTTCTTGCTTATCCTCATAAGTTGGAAATGATGATGATAATGGTGGTGACAATAATGAGGATAGGCTTGTTCGTATTGTATTTTAGAGTGTTTTAAAGCACTGTTACATTAAGTTATCCCATAACATAAAATAACGTCACACTGTCTCGTGTGTCCATGGACTTTGGGCAGGTTATTTGGTCTTGTTAAAAAAAAAAAAAACTACATAATCGATAAGGAGAAGAAAACACTACATTTAAAAAAAAAATGGGCAAAGGATATGAAAAGGTAATTTACAAAAGAAACACAAGCAAATAGTAAGTATAAGAAAAAATGTATAAGTACAGTCAAGTTAAAACAGCTGATGCCATTTTACTCACCAGATTAGCAAAAATTTTTAATTATCTAAGTTACCAATGTTGATGTACTGATTTTGCTGCAAATGATAAAAAACCTAGTTCAATGTGACTTAGTATAAATGAAATGTATTGGTTCAGAGGCCAAAGTCCATGGCAGATTTGGCTTCAGGAATCACTGGACAGGGTACTGGGCTGATCCCATCAAGATTGAATTTGTCTTCATCCCTTTGCTCTGTTACTGTTGCTCTCAGGATCCACAGAGTGGCAAGGTGCCAGAAGCTCAGGGCTTTGCGTTCTCCAATAGTTCAAGTCAATTGGAAATAATAGTAAGAAGAAGAGTCTTATTTCTAGAAGTATAAGCAAAGGTCTCGTTGCAGACCTTTGGCTCTGATCGGGTCACTGTAGCCAGCAGGATGTGTGCCCCTATTTACTGCTTGGGTCACAACCTCAGAGACCCAAACTTGGAGGCAGCAGTTTCCCAGAAACAAATTAGGATACAGTTTCCAGAAAGGTGAATATATATCAAGTCATATAGACAACTACTGGAGTTGGCCTAAGTGGGATAAATGATCATTCTTATCTGCTGGTGGAGAGGGTTAACTGGAGAATCACCTTTTTGAAAGATAATTTCATGATGTACATCACAAAACCTTCCAAAATATTCACACCTTTCTAACATTTTTATTTCCAAAATTTTATTCTACAGAAGTAACTGAATGTGTGTATAAGAATGTGTATACAAAAATACCATGACTAGGGAAGATTACTAAGCTCCAAAAAAATATGATATGTATAAAAAGACAGCTATAAATGGGAAACATAAGTTATAAACAAAGTATCTATAATTAATAACATCTTTGTTAAATGTGTAAATAGACATGTGTAGAAAAATTTCTGAAAGACCAAAGAAAATTTTTAACAGTGGCCATTTCTGTGTTTTAAGACCACAGATAATAGGCAGTTTCTCATTTTCTGCTTACCTGCACCTCTAATTTTCCTAGGATGATCATAATTTTTTTTTTTCCCAAAAAGATAAAACTGAAGTGGCCATGGTCTATGGCATCTCTGGCTTCTACTCCTCAGCATTCAATGGATTTAATGATCATGGCTCAAAAAAGCAATTAGACATGGGGGGGATTTTGGTTTAGGAGGGGAAAAACAGCTTCTTCCTGAAGAAATTATATCTCTTTACAAATGTAACCCTTATCCAAAAGGTGTTTATCTTAGCCATACATCTGAGAGGTAGGTAAATAACCATTATGGTATGGCCGTGTTAAGTCAACACAGACTCAGAATCTACCCATAATGGTGGCTCAGAGAAAACTCCATTCCAGAACGATTGATGAAAAACAGTGTCCAGAATCATCTTTAGTCCCTGAAAACTTAGTGGAATGGCTAGAGAGAGAAATACGTTCAAAACCTGGTGTTGAAATCAAAACTATTCAAATGGATGATTTACTAATTTAAATTTAAGCCAAATACTTTCATTTCTGAAGCAGTTCCCCAGTGGCCTAAAAGAGTAAAAATACGTACCCGGTACCTATTACAACACTTGGGTTGGATCCAGACACTCTAAAATGTCTACACTGAATATTCAGATAAAGTTGATTTTTAAAATATATTGATAATAAAAATAGACGGCTCAGTGTTTAAGATCTTTTTCGTAGAGAGTCATGTGCTAACAGCAGTTTCTGCCCACACATGCCCAAAGACGTTCTCACTTCCGGGCTCCCCCACCCTGGTATGTCTCGGGCAACACATCTGAGAAGTGGCAGTTGCCCCTGGATAGTAAAAGGATTTGTGTCCTGACTTCTTGGGTCTGCCTCCTTCCCAAAGCTGTTCAATAGTTTTCTCCAGGGCTGGCATGTCTTGTTAACTATTTCTCTCCCACACACAACTTTAGATCTTAGAGACAATCCACTCACCACAGGAAACGGTAGCAAAGAAGCAAGTGAGATAAGCTGCTTGCCTGAATGAAATCATCCTAAAAGAGAAAGCAACACACGCGTGATCCTGCTGGTAACAGATCATATTTAACATGAACCTTCATTTAAGGTGATAGTGATCTTCTTATAAATGTCTGCATTGCAAGTCTAAGCACATAATTACCAGCACAGGGAACAAGAGCTTTCTGTATATTTTATGCTGGAGACTTGGCACAAGATACAAACTGAGATCTCTAGACTACTGTTGTGTTCCTTGCTCACTTGCCACCGATATTGTTGATAATTATGGAAAGGGAACTGGTAGAGGGGAATTAAACGGCTGTGAAACCTCTTGACTTGAACAAAAAGAAACTGATTGTAAATAATGGCAATAAATAATGGCAAATAATAATGGTTAGGGTCCAGAATCCCTAAGAAAAGCTCTCAAAATACTAATGCCCATTGAAAAATTTTAAAGCAGTCAATATTCTCTTTGATTTTAAAATATCTTACGCTAAAAGATTTCATATAGAAGAATATCAGTTTCTTCTACACTCTATAAATACACCAGAAATTAGAACATATACTGATAGCTTCTTCTCAAAGTAGAATTATGCTTAATTAAAAAAAAAACTATTTGGAAGCAATCAGAATAATAGAAATTCTCTACCTGAGAGCCCAATGGCTTCTCTGGCTCTGGAGGTGAGGGTGTCTCTCGCCACTTAAAAATGGATGGTCCTCCAGCTCTCCTAACAGGGCACTGCACGCAGTATTTGCTTGGCTCTGATATTGACTTTGGTTTTCTGCCAACAGTTTCAACTTTTTGTCCTGTCAACATATTCTATGAAGGTCCCATTCCTGTGTTCAGCTATTTAATATATTAACTATTTCATTTTAGGGCCCCACAATGCATGCCCAGATTTCCATTTTTAAAAATGTGCATAGCATTCCCCGTTATTTGGAGTCATGCAGCTTAAATCCCATTTAACTATGAAATTTCCCATTGCAATTACCTGGATGACAACTGAATGAGGGATGGGTATGGGTAGTTCCTTCTGGAAGGATCTTTTGACTAATGATATCTATGCTTTTCCACATCCTCATCAAAGAAGCATGTAACACTGAAGTTTTGAGTATGGAAGGGAATTGGAGGATGATTAGGTCCTTCTCTCACCCAGTTTAGGAAATTATATATAGCAGGAGTTGACAAACCACAGTTCACAGACCAAACCTGGCCCAGTGCCTGTTTGTGTAAATAAAGTTTTATTGGAACACAGCCATGCCCATTCATTCATGTAATTGTCTATACTTGCTTTCATTCTACAACTACCGAGTTAAGGAGTTGTGACAGACAGTATGGCCTACAAAGCAGAAAAGGTTTACTATCTGGTGCTTTTCAGATGAAGTAAGCTGAAATCTGCTATATAACACTCTTAGCAGTCAGGATGCCTCATCTGGAAAAAAATATACTGGTTTTCCTAGAAATCTGTTCCTGCCCAGGGAGTTCTATTTATTTTTATTTTTAATAAAAAGTCTCCTTGGGCGCCTGGGTGGCTCAGTCGTTAAGTGTCTGCCTTCGGCTCAGGTCATGATCCCGGAGTCCCGGGATCGAGTCCCACATCGGGCTCCCTGCTCAGCGGGAAGCCTGCTTCTCCCTCTCCCACTCCCCCGGCTTGTGTTCCTGCTCTCGCTGTGTCTCTCTCTGTCAAATAAATAAAATCTTTAAAAAAAATAAAAAAATAAAAAAATAAAAAGTCTCCTTATATACTAAAATATATCTTCTTGCAACTACTTTAATAATTTAAAATTTATTTATTTATTTATTTATTTATTTATTTATTTATTTATTTATTTATTTTTAGCCTGTGTGTGGAGCAGGGTGAGTGCGGGGGCAGAGGGAGAAGGAGAGAGAGAATCTTTAAGCAGGCTCCAAGCTCAGCACAGAGCCCAATGCGGGGCTCGATCTCACGACCCTGAGATCATGACCTGAGCCAAAATCAAGAGTCAGCTGAACCATCCAGGTACCCCCTTCTTGCAACTTCTATCCTTCAGTCCTAGATTTACTTACTAGATCCATACAAAATAATTTATTCTCTTTTTTTGTGTGCTTTTTAAACTATTTAAAGACCATATTCACTTGTCCACTAAATCTCCTTTGTTTTCTAATCCTCAAAATTATAGTACATCATTCTGCTTAGTAAATTAGATTTTTAGGGAGTTGATTCTTATATAAATATTTTATGCATATTGCTGCAATGCAGAACCGTGTTTATTAAAAATGTAGTATAATGTTGCCAGTAAAATATTTTCTGGCTGTAATGAAGTAGCATATTTCAAATATGCATGCTGTGCCACCTTGTAGATTCAACGTATCAACTAGTACACCAGCAGTCAACAAAAAGAATCCTCTGCCTTGTGCAATATAAAAGAATTTAAGTGTGGGATCTCATCTGTTACCAGCCTCAACAGAAAAAACAATGAGTGGAATGAAGCTACCTTGCCTCCAAAGCACAGCAAAAACCCTTGAGGTTGTTTCCCTAAAAAGTGAGATTATAGATTTTAACCTTTTTACATACTTCTGTGTTCCATTTGAACTTCTCTTACAGCAAAACATAAGTTATGTTCTAGTAATACAACAAAACTAACAGTTTCTTTTTAGAAGAGCCAAATCAGAAATAAGTTGAAAAGAGGCAATGGTAGGCAGAATTATAAAATGTTCCCTAAGATTTCCCGGTCTAATCCCCGGGACTGAATGTATGATGAGATGCCTTGTCTGTCCATGATCATGCTGTGTTACGTGACAGAAACAATTTTGCAGGTGCAATTAGGATTGCTAAAGAGTTGATTTTGAGCTAATCAAAATGGAGATGATGTGGGGGCCTAATCCCATCATGGGGGCTCTTTGAAAGCATGGTTTTCTTCTGCTGTTAGCCTAAGGAGAAGGCAGAACCCAGGTGTGAAAGGGGAGTAGTTGGCTTTGACATGGATGAGGACCTGCAGCAAAGCCCTGAGAGTGGCCTCTGATGCTTCCAACAAACTGAATGAGCTTGGATGAGGATTCTTCCCATGACACCCACCCTTTGATTTGGGGTTTGTGAGATATCAAAAAGGGAACCTGGCTAAGCCCACCTACTGACCCACAGAAAGGATAAATTAGGGTTGTTTTAAACTGTTAAGATTGCAGTCAGTTGTTACAGTGAAAGAACACTAATATAGAAACTTTATTATCTGAAGTGACAGTGGCCTGGAGAGAGAGGGTTTGGAGCTGGACACTTCTGGGGGGAGGGAGTGGAGGAGTCCCTAGTGGAAGACAGGGGCCTTGGGTGGGAGAGTGGGCTGGCGGCAGGGTGGTGATCTGCCATGGGAGCTTTCAGAGAACCTGTGGGGTTTTTTTGTGTTTGTTTGTCTGTTTGTTTTTAAAAGGCCTGAGTCTCTAATGAAGCTGCTGTGTGTCCAGGAGATGGGGTGACCGGGAAGGAGATAGATGGACAAAAGCTACACTGTGCTGCTCATTAGGAAAAGAATCTCAGTTCACTGAGAAAAGTCTTTGGTGCTTGCATCTTTGACTCTTGAAAGATTTCTGCTCTCTGCATCTCTACAGCATTAAATGTCCCTGCGAAGGGTCACACTTTAGGCTCTGCTCTTCCCAGTGGACCTCAGTGAGAACTAAGGTATCTTATATATATAACACCACTATTATAAATACATACATAAATAAAATATATATTAATATATAATATATATTATATAAAATAGAATAAATTACAAAATAAATATTGTAGCAGAACAGCTGTAGTAGGGTAACAGCTATAAGGGGAGTGTAGAATAGACTATTTGTAAGGGATCAAAAAGAGGAAAGAGGGCAGTAGGAAACACGAGATGCCATTGTTAAACATCTCATTTAAAAAGGCATCTTCCATCCCTCCTGCCTCTACTATGCTTTATTTTTCTTCACAGCACCTACCACTATCTGACATTGTGTTCCCTATTTGCTCATTTTTATATTGTTTTTCTGCTGCATGCTAGCCCTCACACCTTGCTGATAGGCTTGGGTCTCTAGCCCCAGAGCCCTGAGTAGTACTTGGCAAACATTTATTGAAGGAAAGAGTGAAATGATGAATAAATACATAAATAAGTAAGAAATTAAATTTTCTTAAAAGAAGGAAGGAAGGATGGATGGAAGGACAGAAGGGGAAGGAAGGAAAGAAAGAAAGAGAGAGAAAGAGAGAAGAAAGGAAGGAAGAGAGAGAAAGAAAGAAAGAGAGAAACAGAGAGAAACAGAGAAAGAGAGAAGGAAGGAAGGAAGGAGGAAGGGAGGGAGGGAGGGATGGGAGAAGGGAGGAAGGAAGGAAAGAAGGAAGACAGCAAGATATTGAGGACAGGATGGTCCTTTACCCACAGTTGTGGACCATCTAAGTCACGTATGAAAGTCACTGTCACTCTTATAAGTGAGGATGAGCCGCCAGTCATAGATAACACTGACAGCAATTACTGGACTAATGGCCAGACTGGCCTTAATCCCATGAATATCCTCTGTGGGGAGCAGATGTCCTCTTGAGGTTCCATCTAATTGGTCAATAGGAGACACTGCAGTCCTTGGCTTTCATAAACAACATTGTTTCCGGTGAGAAGGAATCAGCCCTGGATACAACATCAAGCATTACTGATGGAGTAACAATCAATGATTGAGGCACAGGAGGCCAAAAAGCCTGAAGCACAATCACATGCCTACGAAGCTGTGGCCATATGAAGAACATTAAATGTGTCCGAGTGCATTAAAAGTCTTAATTTATTCTATTTCCATAAGCATAAAACTTCAAACTGGCGATTGACTTGAGCAAGAAAGGAGGCCAAGAGTACAATATGGTGAAAGAGAGGTAAGCCTCCATCCTGGGAGTGCCCAGGAAGCAGGCCTGTGCCGACACACCCGTTACCATTCAGCTAAAACACATATTTTTAAACTATGTATAGCATTCAAAAATAAGTTTAAAACATTCTAGAAATAAGATAATCATGCCTACATACAGTAATGATTTTCTTTTGAGTTAAAGGCTATCATAAGTTTTTGATATAGAAGTAGGAGTTTGAGTACAGCCTTAATTTCCACAAGACCTACATTGGCGAATACCAGGACAGTAAGGAAAGGACTCATGTGAACTGCAATCACAAGAAAATTCTGGGGAGGAGGAGGCAGGAAGTGATGGGAAGGAAAAAGGAGGTACCACAAGGTATCTCATGGGATCAAGAGAGCTGGGGGAGGAACAGCTGCAGGCTGGGAGTAAATTTAGAAATTGAATTCAGTGTAAAGGTCCAAAGAAATACTCCCGTTTGGTGAATTTCTGCACAAGAAGCAGAGGAGAGAATACACAGTCCATTCGTAGTAATTACAGATGAGAGATTTGTCCCTGGAATTTGGAATACAGCTGGCCAGAATGAAAACTGGGGTGAATCTGGTTTAATTAAAGCAAGAAATAATGATCAACTAGTCTGCGGAATACATTGGGAGGGAGCTAAGAAACTAGACTCTTGTGTTAGGCTAATCCCAGCTATATTCTAAAATAAAGCACCGGACTTTTCATTTTCCTATCATCTTAGAAAAGATGGAAACCCTGTATGTCCTCAAATGCTATTGCATTTATCATTTCACATACATAAAAACATCAAATTATGGTGTTATATACCTGAAACTAATACAATGTCAGTTAAATCTTATTAAAAATTCTATTGCATTTAAATGACTAGCAGACATATGTTATTGGCTGATGTTATCCAGCCTAGGGAAGTATTGAACAGCACAAAGGACAGAGGATGAAAATCTAAGATCATGTCCAAAGAATAGAGCAACTTCCTTCATCCCATAGCTGAGCTGACAAACACTAAGTTGCTTTTGGTTAGAAATGAAAGACAATCAACCTAAGCAAAATGACAATAGCCTGGCCCTTGAGGTCCAGGGTAGAGGAGAACAACCCAACAGTGCACAGGGCAGACATGCAGGTGAGCTTCAGCATCACCTGGAACGCAGGATGTGGACCCTCCAGGATTCTCTCCATTTCTTCCCTCTGCTTCTTCTTTACCCATCACCTTCTTCCCATCTCCTAGTGGCTGCTCCAGAGGCTCAACTATCAGTTGATCCCCAGTCTCACAACTTAAAACCTCCACTGATTCCCAAAGGCAGAACTCAAGAGTTGGCCCCTGCTTGGGTCAATCAACTTAAGTCAAGAGAACAAGATTGCCTAAGAACATGGCATCATCAACTAAAACTGTGTATTCACAGTGTGCATGTTGGGGAAGCAAAAAGGTGAGAAACGGAAGAAAAAGGGGGGAGGTATTTATCATGGGATAGTTCCAAAGATAAAGAGGGTACTGTTCTTTAAAAAAGGGGGGGAGGTATTTATCATGGGATAGTTCCAAAGATAAAGAGGGTACTGTTCCTTAAAAAAGGGGGGGAGGTTTCCAGACAGACTAAAAAATTTGTCATGTGCCTACCAGCATCTCATTAGATGCTGGAAAGAAAAACATTTTCGTCTTCCAGATATATTCCAGAGTAAAAATTGATTTTTTTTTTTTCTCACAGCATTTCTTTCACTGTGAGACAGGTCACTTGGTCCAAAAACTGACATTCTTTAGTTGTCTTGACAATGAATAGAACAGCAATCAGTTCACTAGTCCATCACCTGGTAAGGTTTCTAGACTATAAATGCCTGAGATCCAATGATGCTGATAGTTTTGCTGATTCCCAGGCTTCTGTGGGAGATTTCAGTTTCTGCTGAGCAAAATGTGTTGGTATTTCTATTTCTCCTCTGGTTAATTCTTCAGAGTCAGGAAAACTCAAAATCAGTCTATGACAATGGTACAAGGAACATTTTGTTAGAAAATCTGAGTAGTACTGTTGACATCAGCTCAAACGTGCTATTTCTTTTATTACTCATTATGAATTGGTCACCCACTAATTTGCCTTTAAACCTATCTATATTTCAAACTGACATCAATTCTTAGAATAAAATGTAGCATGTATGATTAAAATTTAACTTATTTTTCTTGAGATACCTCTGTCAAGCAGTAGTAAGACAGGTAATAGGGTCACAGATATTAGATCATCCTCTTATTAAAAAAAAAAAAAAAAGCCAGCATCTGCATTTTGATACCACAGACTATAACATAATTTCTCAATTCCACCTCTAACATGGTTAAGAGAATTTCCCATTAAAACACAAATAACAAATTATTCTGGGGCCACATGAAGACCTTAGGCTAAAAGGTAACATTAAAAAATGTTTTACTTTAAATTTAGTTTTACATCCAATGTAGGGTCACTAAAAAAAGAAAAGGGGGAAGAAAAGGAAAGGAAGGAAAAAATAACACAAGTTTTATATCTAAATGCATAAAATTGAGAAATAATGCTAATTTCCAAGAATAAAACTTTGATTATCTATAGTCATCTGGCCACTTTTTAGATAACAAAGGTAAGCATATGATGGGACTGTTTTTCAACTGTATCATATACTTCCTTGACTTTTTCTCATCAATTTAGCAACTGGGTTGTCTGCACAAGGGTTTCTTGGGATTGTCACGTGGGTAGAGCTTCTGACCCTGCCCTAAATAACTCAGCCTGAAGTGCTTGCAAATGGCTTTGGTTTTGTAATCTCTTCCTCTGATATCCTTTGAAGAATAGAAATTCCATCCTCTTAATTTGTTGCTTCTATCTGCTATTGCCTTGGGAGTATTGAAAAAACAATCTTATTAAGTTTATTAAAAGTTGTTTTTTAAAGTCACTGAGTGAGGGAGTAGAGATACTACCTATGGAATTAAAATTCAGAGAATGTATGTCAGCTATCAGCTCAATAGGTATGTTCTGGAGCATTGAATTTACTCGCCTAACCCTAAACTAAGTGAGATATTACTGGTTACTAAATATAGATGAATGGCTTATCTTTTCCTTTAATGATGGAAGAATTCTAGAAGAAATATCCAAAATTAGAGGCAGAAAATCTGTGTTGTAATGACACATCTAGTTACGGACCTGAGCTCCAACAAAGTGAAAGCAGACATAGTGAAGCCTGTCGCCCTGGGAGTGGAGAGATAGAGTACAGACCCTCTATATCTAGCCCTATCGCCCACTCGTGGCATGACTCTGGGCAGAAACTTACCTTCTCATTGACCTCATTCCCTTCTTCTAGATAAGCAATAAGGACCGTCCAGCTCCAAAAGCCATTACTCAACCCTGACACAATGTGGGGGATTGGTTATTACCAAGAGGAATCTTTCCCAACCTTGTACGATATATAAGGGTAGTTGTGATACAATGAATAATGAAGTCATGGCTATAAGGACTCAGTCAAAAGGGAAATAGGAACAGAACCTATGAGTCAACTTACAAATTATCTACTCTAGGTGATAAAATCCAAAAAGTGCTATAATAATAATTCTTCTCATAATTGATGCCACTCATATAATTTAAAAACTTAAGCTTCTTATGTCTAAGTACTTAATTAATCACCCTTTTCAAAGTAAATGCATATGTGTACATGCATATATACGTTCCCCAGTCAATAAGAATACCTTAAAAAAAATTCTGGGACTTTAATTAAATTATATCCTTTGGATCTGCCAATTGAAATTGAGTTGGTCAGTGGCCACCTCTGTTGAAAAACTTGTCCTATGTTTATCTGGGTGCCATCATCACTTAACTCTACCTTTGGGATCAAAACCAAGGGTAAGATCTATGGTGGTGACGAAAATATAAAACTCTTTGTTGGACTTGACCGCAGCGTAAGCAGGGACAAGAAAGAAAGAGGTCTAGGGACTAAGAGTGTTGAACTCTGATCTAGAAATTATAAATCCAATTTCCTTCAAGAAAGAACTTTTACATGACAAAGGCACAGTCCAATCATATGGTCAGGATTCATCTGCATTTCTCCTCTTCAACTTGATCCAGATGCCATTAGCTGGACGAAGAATCAACTCTCCTGCTAGACCAAGTTCTTCTCTTTTCTGGTTGGATTCTACCCAAAAATGCCTCAGGATGCAGGAAAGAATGGCCTTTTCTTCCATTATGGCAAATCTTTGACCTTCAAATTAATGTAAATAGCATTACTTTATTTATACATATATCTTAAATCTGAGAAATCATAGGTCCTCTTAGAGGAAGCAAGTGATTTTATATTTCCACAGTAGGGACAATCAGAATCCTTGGGATGTTTGTTAAAAATGAAGATTCTTCAGTTCCCTTCTCTGCTCCTACCCAGTGCATCCAAATAGTTGGGGTGGGGTAGGTATCTGTATTTGAGCAATAACCCAGATGAATTCTGGTCACTGAAGCATGAGAATCACTACTTTAGATGGCTTTCTTATTGGGCCTTTAATTTACTATAGTAAATATGCTTCAGATTCATCCATTTAAATCTGACCTCATTTTACTAACACCTGCATTTACATGGATGATAAAATGCTAGAGATCCTAAAGCCAAAGTGTTTGTAATGCATGGTGATGTGCATTCATTTTGTTTTAAGTACTTCAGCTGGCCATATGGTAAGCATTCTATGTTTTCATCTTGCAAGATGCAATTCTTAAAAGCAACAAACACAGATATTAGGTTAAATACAGCTAATCACTACAAATAAGTTTTCTACTATATAAAATATATTCTACTTTGATCCAAAATCAACAACATTTTAAAACTCTACCATGTAGCTGATTGTGCTTTATGTTATGGGCTGAACTGTGTCCCCCCATATTTATATGTTGAAGCCCTAACCCTCGTACCTCGGAATGTGACTGTTTTTGCAGATAGGATTTTTATAGAGGTTAATTAACTTAAAATGAGGTTATATGGATGGACCCTAATCCAATCTGACTGGTGTTTTTTTTTTTAAAAAAAAAAAGAAGAAATGAGGACACGAAACACACAGGAAAGACCCCGTGGAGATACAGGGAGATGACCATCTATAAGCCGAGCTTTAGACAGGCCTCAGGAGAAACCAACCCTGCTGACCCCTCGATTTCAGACTTCCAGCTTCCAGAATATGAGAAAATGAGTATCTGTTGTTTAAGCCAGACCAGCTGGTAGTATTTTGTAATGGCAGTCCTAGAAAATTAATCCTTATGACAGTCTTTTTTGGAACAGTAATGTATAGTGAGGGGGAGGAGAAAGGAAATCAGTTTTTTAAGACTGTTGCCTATGAGACACTACATCTCAAAGAAATTATTCTGAGAAACCCACTACCATGTGGGCTGGAAAGGTGAAACCAATTCTGATGGATACAAACCTATACAGTTTCTGGGTCCAGCAGAGAAGGGCACGTATGCATATGGATGGCGTCCTTGCAAATTCTCAAGAAAGAACCGCTCGGGCTGGAACTCCTCAGGATTTGGGAAGTATCTTGGATCTCTATGCAGCGCATAGGGAATGATGATGGCTTGAGAGCCTTGCACAATTTTGTAACCCCCTGTCAAGAGGTAGGCAATATGTCGTAAAAATGGAGTAAGATGGACATTAAAAAATCCATTCTCCCTACTCTCCTGATTACAGAGTTCTTACCAACTTCACAATCTTCAGTAAGATTACGGGCAAATAAAGGAACAGGAGGAAAAAGGCGAAGGCTCTCCTTAATGACACATTCCAAGTATTTGAGTTTCTTCAGGTCCTCTAAGGAAGCAGGACGATCAGACTTCCCTGGTTAAAGGAAATACATGAGATGACAATGAAAGAACTCTACGGGCTTGGGGAATGGGACATCAAGGAGGAATTAATCAAAGCACCAAATGTTAAATACCTACAGCCAAAGTAGGATTTCTAATATTATACCTGATAAAATGAGACGTGTTAAGTGAAAGAAACCAGACAAAAAAGGTCATGCATAGTATGATTCCATTCATAGGAAGTTCTCAGAACAGGTAAATCCGTAGAGATAGAGAGTAAATTATTGGTTGCCGGGGGCTGGAGGAAAAGGGAATGGGGTATGGCTGATTAACAGTACGGGGTTACCTTTCGGGGTACTGAAAATGTCTTGGAATTAGATGGAGTAACGGTTGTACAACATTGTGAATGTACTAAATCATACACTTTAAAATGGTTAATTTTGAGTTGTCAGAGCTTCCAGATGTGTATCTTCTCTTCGGTCAGATTCTTGGACTCTCCCCCCAACATGGCCCCTAAATGCTTTTTGTTCCTGTGTCAAACAAAGACACTAAGATTGCCTCCTGCCTCCAGGCCAGAGAAGACATCAACCTCTCCCTCTCTGGATGTGCCACAGGAAGGAAAAGAATAGCAAGGAGCAACTGAACATACTGATGAAGTACAAAATGAAATAGATGGACTTAAGGAAAAAAACCAGTGAAGAATTTTGAAGGGATAACAGAAGTATAACAAACCACCCCAACTGTGTTTTCAAAGGAGGTTGGAATTGATCACCTAAATCCCAAATTCTGGGGTAACAGCATCTGTCAGCCACCCACAAATCTGCCATTACTTGGAGAGGAAGATGAAGAGGCACTGTATTATCTGACCAGAGTCAAAGTGACCGAATTTGAAGATATTAAATCAGGTTATAGAATAGATATTCATTCTGATAAAAAAACCCTTCCTTCAAAAATAAATTTCTCTACAAAGAATTTCATCTGGATGAGAATGTGATCCATCTTCAAAGCCTACTGAAATCAAATGGAAATTGAAAGGATTTGATGAGATGCTCAAGTCAAATGCAAAATAAAGCCAGCAGGAAGAGGGAGCATGAGGAACCAGAGAGCTTCTTTCTCTGGTTACTGACCATTCTCATGCAGGTACAGATGAGTTAGGAGAGGACATCCAAGATGGTATTTGGCCAAATCCATGACAGTACCACTTAGTTCCTGACATGGATGATGAAGAAGGGGATGGAGGAGGAGGAGAATATACTAATGAAGAGGGGAATGAGAATGAAGGAGAAGATGAGGAAGTAGGGGAGGGAGGAAAAGAGGGTGGAGGAGATGACAAATGGAAGACTGATGGATTCCAATCTTCTTGTTTTAATTTTCTCCAGTCCCCTTATGCTCAGTCATGCTGTTCTTGAAATCTCTCTTCTCTCCTTTACACCACGGTTCTCAACTTATTTGGGGGTGGGGGGGGGCAATACCTTGAGCACAATACACTGGGAAGAGAAACTCTACCCTTTTCTATTCCAAATTCATTTTTATCCCTTTCTGTCTCAACCAAAACTTCATATAAACAACACTATTGTGCTCTGTGGGGGACCAAAAAAACAAAAACAAAACAAAACAAAAACAAAAAACAACCTTCTGCTCCCTTAGCTCTGCTAGAAGCTGGGGAGTGCTTGGTCCCCATGTGGTAGTGCACAGAATTCTAGCTCTTCTCCTTTTCCTCAATATTGGGCTCAGAGATTACACTGTGTCTTTACGTGAATATGGACAGTTAGCATTTACCAATATGTATCTGTCTACTTTCTCGTGCTTTTATTTATTTTTAAATGGGTTTCTAGAAGATCAGGGAAGGGTGGGTTAGAGATGCTTAGGCAGGTGAAGTGGGCATCTTGACAACATGGTTTCTCCTTTGGCATGTTTAATTGTGTTGTTTAATGGGCATCCTTGCAGTTTAGGATGACACTTTAGAAATAAAATTCTCTCCTCAGGACTTGAGCCCTACCACTCGATGGGAGATACAGCGAGCCTGTAAGACCTAATCTGGAATTGGCATTCTCTATTGTAATTATTTTCCTGTTTATTTTAAAATTTTCTTTTTGTTTCACTGGGGGGAAAAGGATGATCAGTTACAAGTTGCTTTGTTACAATACAACTAAACATACACAAATAAATGGTTAATTTTATGTGTAACAAGAGGAATTAATACTTGCAACTCAATGTCCAAAGATTAGTTGCTCATGAAATTTTAGAGCTAATACTGGGGATAGAAGAAAAAGTGAGGCACCATACCATCAAAGAAAACACAAGGAGGAGCAGAATAAAGCATCTAGAATAATGGTGTTTTAATTATGTGAGATCAAAAAGTATTTTTGAGACCAGCAATGAGCTACACATTGTAGAGGATACAAAATGTGAACGTATCCCAAAATAATGTGTGAGCTTTTCAAAGACCAAATTAATTCACCATAGGCAATATGAGAGAAATTAAAATCAATACAGAAAAAAAAA
This sequence comes from Halichoerus grypus, assembly GCF_964656455.1. Taxonomy (NCBI): domain Eukaryota; kingdom Metazoa; phylum Chordata; class Mammalia; order Carnivora; family Phocidae; genus Halichoerus; species Halichoerus grypus. Next base: position 191,636,500 of record NC_135714.1, read on the forward strand.
ATGACTATAGAAACAGAGCCAATAAGTTTAGATTGTCTCCATTTCACAAAATAAAGTCTTCCCTCTTGATATGAAATTCTAGTCCTCACATCACATGAACACTTGTCCAACCTCAACACATAAACTACTTGTCCAACCTCATCTTTCAATACACTCTGCTATATGTTCTAAATTCTAGCTGCCCCTCACTATTTACTACTGTCCTCCAAACGTTTCCACTTCTGTGTCATTGTCCATCTGTTCTCCTCATTCTAGAATGCCTGCCCTCTCCTCCTTTTATCTTCATTTTTCCTTTCTTAGTTCTTTTCTCTATGCAACTGCATCAGATACACTTTGTTGGTTGGCTGACCCAATCTTTCATTTTCTCCTCCCAGCTTTGGGAGCCATGTGATGTGTGATTAAACAAAGGATAAAAGTGATGGCACAATGTGTGGTCCCTTGTGGTTGGCTGGCAAAGGCCCCTACATATCTCGAGTACTAATCCCTGGGACCTGTAAATGTTCCCTTATTTGGGAAAAGGGTGTCTTTGCAGATTTGATTCAGTTAATGATCTAAAAATGGGGAGATTATCCTGGATTATACAGGTGGGCTCTGAATGTCATCACAAATGTCTTTATAAGAGAGGAAGAGAGCTCTCTCTCTCTCTCTCTCTCTCACACACACACACACACACAGAGAGAGAGAGAGAGAGAAAGAGAAAAGAAGGTGCTGTGAATAGAGGCAGAGATTTGAGTGATGGACCATAAACCAAGGAATGCTGGCAGGCACCAGAAGTGAGAAGGAACAGATTTCCCCTAGGTTTCCAGAAGGAGAACAACCTGTCAGCACATCGATTTAGGCTCAGCAATAATGATTTTGGATTTCTGGTGTTCAGAACTGTGAAAGAATACATATCTGTTGTTTTAAGCCACCCAGTTTATAGAATTTGTTATAGCAGCCCCAGGAAACTAATACATCCTTCATTCCCCTTCCCCTTTCCTCTTGTCTTGAAGACAAACATGAGACCTAGAACAACAATCAAGAAGACAAAAGCCACAATGGTGAAGAACAGAGAGAAAAAAGAGCAAGACTGGGCCTCTGATGACATCCCTATTGGCTTCAGCCTAGGACTCCTTACCTACAATCCTATACCTTGTATAACTAGCTATATAACCAGCAGATTGCTGGTTGTATAATAGAAATTTATGTCCACCAGCAGACCCCACCTCTCCTCCCATTTGTGGCCAGATGCAATCCAATATGGAACAGCTTTCCTGGACGCCCTCTAACTAACATCACCTGTTCCTTGCTGCTCCCAAAGAGCACCTTCTCCATGTCACTCAAGTGCATAGCCAGGACTCCATGCTTCGTGCACAATGGCTGGCTCATCAACTAAGCAGTGAGGTCCTTGGAGATACAGCATTTATTTGTGCAACCCCAGCATCTAGCCCAATGCAGTCACATGCCAGGCAGGTAGCAAATGCCTGTAAGTGAGCAGAAGAGGCCTTGCAAAGGCTCCAGTACTGGAAGAGGTCCCATATGGGAGCTTTCCTGCTTATGACAGTGTCTCTACAACAGGTCCTACTGCACATCCTCGATGAACATGAATGGCATTGGTTTCAGTGGACTTGGGACCCATGGAGCAGCTAATGATGGGGCCAAACATACCAAACACTTCTTCCAGTTCACTGTCCACTCGTTTCTGGGCTTCTGGGTAAGAACCCAATAGATATAAGGACCAGTTTACTGCCGCTGCTGTCGTATCATGGCCCTACAAATGTGAGAAGAAACATGGCTTAAGAAGCAGAGCTGTCTTGAAAAGGTCACGGATGATGACTCTGTTTTGAATTGTCTCTGGATTTGACAGCTGCAGTGTGACTCCAGGACATAACAAATTAATTGCACACAGCATCTCACCTTGGTGAGAAGCAAACATATAAAATAATCCCTTCAAGGTGGAGGATCATGCTTAGAGAGACATTTCACCGCTACATGGAGCTTTCTACTTGGTGAGAAGTGGTTCAGCTATGCCAATAAAGGGGCATTCCAAGGAACAGGCGCACCAGGCAGTTTTAAAGGGGGAAAAGTCCAGGGGCACCTGGATGGCTCAGCTGGTTAAGCATCTGCCTTCGGCTCAGGTTGTGATCCTGGGGTCCTGGGATGGGCCCCACATCGGGCTCCCTCCTCAGCGGGGAGTCTGCTTCTCCCTCTGCCTGCCACCCCGTGCTCGTGCTTTCTTTCAAATAAATAAATAAAATCTTAAAAAAAAAAAGGTGGGAAAAGTCTGATTTTTTGTGAGCCAGCTTGCCAGATCTGTACTTCTCTACTTTCCCCTCCTTTGCAAGGTAGGCTTTACCTGTCGCTGCTGGACACCAGGGAGTATATATGCAGTTCTGAGCATTCTCCACAGCAAGAAGTTGATAAATATCTTCATTTTAATATGTGCTGAGTTCTAGGCAAAACACTAAGTACTTTGGCAGAAACTAACACAATTGTTCTTCACAAAAACTTCACGAAATACTTGATACTGTTATTCACATTTTTGAGATCAAATACTGAGGCTGAATGTCCTATTTCATTTTGTCTGCTACCCAGAGAAAGCTGGATGAAGCAAAACAAAGCACGGAATTTACAGGAGCACACCACTGGGCTAGGGCAGGGGCAAAAACCTGCATATCTAGTGGCTGGCAGCCAGGCAATGAAAGGCAGGGCACATCCACCTTAGGGAGGAGGTCTCACTATTACAGTCGGGGGCATGCCTCCTATTCAATGCAAAGAAAAAAACTCAGGATTTCAAAGAATGTTAAAACTGGAAGAAAGAGATCATTCACTGGTCTGGTTGTTTTCATGAGTGTGAGAGGTCACTGGTGGGAGATGGATGTGTGTGTGCCATATACATGAATGTATGTGTACGTATAGGTGCATGGATGACAGTGTATGTGTGTGTGTGTCCGTGTGTGTGTATGCGTGTGTGTGTGTGTGTGTGTGTGTGTGTGTGTGTACAGGGTGGAGATGTGAGAAGGTCTCTCCCCTTCAACACTGAATAACAGCCAATATCTGCTACATACTTGCTACGTGTCAGGCACAATTCTCAGGACACTTTACCTTTTTTTTTTTTTTTTAATTTGACAGAGAGAGAGCCAGAGAGCACAAGTGGGGGAAACACTAGAGGGAGCGGGAGAAGCAGGCTTCCTGCAGAGCAGGGGGCCCGATGTGGGACTCGATCCCAGGACCCTGGGATCATGACCCGAGCTGAAGGCAGCTGTTTAACCAACTGAGCCACCCAGGTGCCCCTCTCAGGACACTTTAAAAATTATTAATCTAATCAGTGAGGCCCGTCGTCTGACAATGAGGACGCTGAAGCCCAGAAAGGCTGGATGAGGTGGCCAAGGTCACACCTCCAGGACAAGGTATGGCTGGGACTTGGCCCCAGAGCCCACATGCTGAACCCCTCTCCACTTTTTAGCTAAGTAGATGTCCATTTTCTGATTTTCTGCATAACATTTCTTTTCAATAAAGTGCTCTGCTTAAAAAAGAAGTTTGAAATCACTGATCTAGGCCATCTCTCTATTTTACACAGGAAAGCTGTGACAGAGATCAGGGATGACTGAAAGCATCTCATATGGCCAGTATGAACCAGGAGGAGAACCCAAGTCGACAGACGCTCAACACCGCCCGCTTTCCGCTCCAGCACGCAGACTGTCCTCCCTCAGGAAGATCAGACAGACGAGCGCTAGCATCGCATCCAGACGGCTCTAGGCGGAGCAGGTAACACACCACTGAGCATATGCTGAGCCGTCGAAAACCACTGATGCCTTTTGCTTTCCTCCACTTCCAAAATACTACCACGTGGTGCTTAAAAAAACCATTTCTTTACTTGGCAATCCACACATTGAGAGACTCACTCCTTGTAATATTTAATATAGTTAATTAGAATTATCTCTGTAAAAACTGCATCTTTTATTATTGCTATTATTATTTGAAGACCAGAAATCTTTTTAGATTTACAAACTGGTTAAATTCTCTACAGGAGGGCTCTTGCTTTCTTCTTTAGTTAGGGCAGCTCAGAGCAGTAGCTAAGTACTCATTGGTAGAGGCAGGAAGAAAACAGCCTTCTTTAAAAGAAGCTATTGAAGGAAGAGACTCATGGGTTTTAGAGATTAAAAGGAAGCCCGAAGCGATATAGAGACTGACAGTAATTCTGGCTGCTCTTCTGCTTAGAAAAGCCTGACAGACCTTAAGTTTTCTTGAGGGGAAAAAAAAAAATGTGTCTACACTGTACCCACCATGAATCAAAGATTTTCTGAACAAGGAAATTGTTCTGATACTTAATTAGGTTCTTAAATTTTATAATCTTTAATGCTAATCTAATGACTCTTCCTTAGTTATATTAAGCTACTTTAAAATTTCATTAGGGGCGCCTGGGTGGCGCAGTCGGTTAAGCGTCCAACTCTTGGTTTTGGCTCAGGTCATGATCTCAGGCTGTGGGATGGAAAACCACATGGGGCTCTGTGCTCAGTGGGGAGTCTGCTTGGGATTCTCTCTCTCTCTCTGCCCCCTCCCCCCTCTCTAAAATAAATAAATCTTTAAAATAAATAAATAAAATTTCATTAAACTTAAAAAAATATTAAAGATTCTAAAAAATAACTGAGGTTTAGTTAGTGATACCTGAAAATAACATGATGACATAGAATACCTCAAACATGAAGGTGTCAACTTCTTCTCGAATATCTTCATGACTTAGCTTGTTCCCTTCATCATCAGTCACATTTAAAAGCAAGTCAAGAAAAGCCCTGTGTTTAGTTTTGAAGGGGGAAGAGTCCTTGTCAGCACTTCCGGGTTCTTCTCTCTTCATTTCATTGGCCCGTTCAGCGATGACCTATGATTTAAACAATGACATGTTTTGTCTGCAATTTATTATAATCTAAAAATACACTTTCCTATGAAAATATACTAGCTTCTTTAGCTTATTTTTTCTAAACCTTTCCCATCCTTGCTATCACAACAATAACTTAGGCTCTTGTAAAAGTATAGTCAAGCTTCCTGTTCAATTTTAGGGCATTATTTATTTTTTTTAAGATTTTATTTACTTATTTGACAGAGAGAGAGAGAGACAGCTAGAGGGAACACAAGCAGGGAGAGTGGGAGAGAGAGAAGCAGGCTTCCCGCTGAGCAGGGAGCCTGATGCAGGACTCGATCCCAGGACCCTGAGATCATGACCTGAGCCAAAGGCAGACGCTTAACAACTGAGCCACTCAGGTGCCCCTATTTTAGGGCATTATTTGGTAAGACGTCTAAAAATGAATTTAATGTCAGGCAACTTCAGAATTTTCAAGTGCTATTTTTACAGTCTTTCCAATGGGGTATAGCATAATCATCTCTAGAGAGCTGAATGAGAAAACGAGATAAAAGTATAGGTGCTGGAGAGAATGCAATCCTTATATAGTCGACTACACATTGCTCTAATTACATGTCGTATTGGAAAAAAGAAATAGCAAGTTGCCGGTCAGTTCACCTGTTTGCTTGCTGTTCCTTCTGGTGAGACTACTCCTTCCTCCTTCCTCCGCAGGGCTGGCTCCCTCCTTTCTTTCAAATCTCTGCTCATCGTCACACTATCAGAAAGACCTTCCCTGATGCCTGCGATGCTAGTCCCTAGCACTATCTTCCCAAGCCTGCTTTATTTTTTCCCATTTCCCTTGCCATCTGGCATGATGTTATACTTCCTATTTTGTGCCCTTCTCCTCTAAGTCAAATGTATGACCCACATGGTAGCAAATTTGTCTTTGTTCATTGATATATTTCCAACCTCTAGAGCACTGCCTGGCATTTTGAGAATGCTCATTATTTGCTGAATGAATGAATGCATTAAAGCCCATCAACACAACTTTTTTTTCTCCTATTAGGCAATTGACCAAACCTGCTACTAAATGGTTTGAATGAATAGACCCTAAGTTCTTTGAACGCAAGAGCTCCTGATGGAACCCCTGGTGCCTCGCATTCAGTATGCAATTTTCAGTATTTATTAAATGAATAATACTGTTCATCCAGTTTGAAATTCATTAATTATTGATATTGATATTAATGCATGAAAACTGAGGAAGAACTCAATTATACCCATAAAATACAAACTGTTGGCAAGTCTCCTAAGCCAGGTGATTGCTCTAGATTCATCTTTAACACAGACTGACATCCTATATCCAAAACAACATCACTATCTCTTTGTTATCGTTGAACTGGACATAAAATAGTAATATCCAGTTAATTTTAATTTTTTCCGAGTTGAAATACTAGTATAAAGGCCCTTTGCCTTTGAAAACTACTGTCTTTCCATACGTTTTCCATAAGACCCTTATAATCCTCGTCTTTTTATTCTCTTAATACAGCACCCTGTTTGTTAATAAATATTCACAGTTCATATTGCATTTTGTCATTTTTTAATAGATAACCTCCTTTACTAAACAAACCTTTTTAGAGTAGGGAACATAGATGTCCTACTCATTACTATATTTCTAACACTTGATAGTGCATTTGCCACTTAACAAGTGCTTAATTAATATTTACTAAATACGTAATTGAAATGTAATCATGTTGCCTACTTTTTTCCGTTATTCAATTCAAATTTTATGAGGCACAGGCTCCATGGTCCTACCCCGGGTGTATTCACAAAACAAAAAGTCATGGATTTAAAAAAGTTCTGGAAATGGATAGTGGTGATGGCTGCATAGCATTGTGAATGTATTTAATGCCACCAAGTTGGACATTTAAAATGGCTATAATGGCAAATTTTTATATTAGGTATATTTTACCACAATAAAAAAATAAATTGAGGACTTACATTATTGGTAAAATTATGTAGGATCTCTAGGCTCCTTTTGTGTTCCCGTCCTTCTTTAAGCATAAGAAACAAAAAATCAAGCCAGAGCCAGGGCATCTTCATTCTCTGATGTATCACATCACTCATTCTATACATAGGATAAAAATACATTAGCTGATACATGGGGGAAAATGTATTTCTTTAGCACCTATTTGCTGCCTGCTCTCAACAAGGGTAATATAAGGAAATGAGGATGATTTGTCTTAGAGGCTACTAAGAAACCCGTGTTTTATGCTCAACAATAAATGCATGGGCTTTTACATATCCAATGAAGCTTAAAATTTTAATGGTTTCATTAGCAGAAGGAAGAATTCATTATAGAACATCCTTACTAGATGGCCATCTGATGTGTGCTTCTCTTTCTTCAGAAAGAGTTCTTGACCTCCCAAGGCTGCTGTGGCTCTTGGATCACATGTTGGGATGATATCTGCCTCTTTTTAATATCCACTCATTAGCTTGATCCCTCCTCTGGAGTGACAGAATACAAGTGGTTGCCCTCTTCCAAAAAGAAGTGCTCGTCAGATACCCATTGGTCACACAGCTGTCCTGAGTACCTCCCTTGTCATTTCCAGTGATAAAGAAGTAAGACCTCAACAGATCCCCCTTCTTTGAGACTGGCTTAGACACTTTTAGACAGTTCTTCCGAGATATGTTTCCTGACCACTCATCCATAGGACATGTCCCTGTTTTCCTTTCCTTTCCTTTTCTCTTTCTCTTCTTTCTTTCTTTCTTTCTTTTTCTTTCTTTCTTTCTTTCTTTCTTTCTTTCTTTCTTTCTTTCTTTCTTTCTTTCTTTTCTTTCTTTCTTTCTTTCTTTCTTTCTCTTCTTTCTTTCTTTCTTTCTCTCTCTCTCTTTCTTTCTTTCTCAAGAGAGAAAGAGAGACAAAGCTCAAGCAGAGGGGCAGAGGGAGAGAGAGAATCCCAAGTAGGCTCCATGCTCAGCACAGAGCCTCACGAGGGGCTTGATCTCACAACCCTGAGATCATGACCTGAGCCGAAATGAAGAGTTGGACACTTAATGGACTGAGCCATCTAGGTGCCACCCCGTTTTCCTTCTAATGTCAACTTGATCTTTTCTTTCTAAGCAATTATTAGAATTTATGTGTGCATTCATTTGTTTCCATGTGTGTCTCCCTGCTATTCTTCCTGTTTGTGTGCTGCTATAAAACTACTCAGCACCTAAGGCCATGAATGGCAGGTGACAGATGCTCAGTAAATACTTATAAAAATAAAATGAAATGAACAGTGAACTTAAAGATAGGAAACATTAATTCAAATCCTGGCCCTGACTCTTAATAGTTGAATACTTGCAAGCCATTTTTAAAGTAAAATTGATTATTTCAATTAAAAAATGATACATACTCGGACCAGAAACTATGGGAAAGGAGAATGAACAACAACAAAAACAAAACAGTATAAGAAAGAGAAGCACACACACAAAACAATAATAACCATAGCTAAGATTTTGGTATAGTATCTTCTAGTTTTTTCTTTCTATAAATAATTTTTTATACCTAGTGGTAATCATACTAAAAAACTCATTTTATCTTTATCACTTAGCATCATAATATAATCTTTCAATATATTACAAAATAATCATTTTAAATTATGGCATAATCTGGGTGTGTCATGATTTACAAAACCATTCCACTACTGGCCAAATACATACTTAAATGACTACATCCATTTTAGTATAAAGTTTCATTTTGAAACAATGAAAAAGATACTCACAAATTATTAGTTATAATTTTTTAAGCCCTAATCAGGAACCATTTTAAAGATAATTAAAAGGACTTCACTTACTTATAAACTGCATGGACATATTTGGAATCATCATTACTCTGAGCACCAATATTCTTCCCCATAGCTGTTTCTGCAAAACACAGGCAAGAAGCAACCATTCAGTTCGAGCACATATCCTCTGTTTATTTTCCAATGGCAAACACTTAAAAAAAAAGATATAAGTCCTGTTTTTGTCCTCAGAGATTTTAAAATTGTTCTCTCCCCCTTTTGCTTCTTCTCCTGTATCTTCTACTCCCTGTTCCTGCTCCTTCTTCCCTCTGCCTTCCCAGGCATGTTGGCTCTGTGACTGTTTTGCTCAAAGCCCTCCCAGGGGCTGCTGCTTCCCAGGGGGTCGAGCAATAAGACCACCCTGAAAAACCCAGTATCCCTTCAAGATCCCCTCAGTCACCTTCCCACTGGAATATTATTTTCTGTTTGGGCCATCCTATCTCTACACCGTAACTTTAGGAACAAATCAATGAGACTTACCACAAATTATATCTAAGGTACAAAGAGTGATGTAAAAAAAGCAGTTAAATGCTTCTTGGTTAACATGTTTTTCAAGCTTATTAACCAATATATTTGCTTGTTCATTCATGATATCTAAGAAATCTTCCAGAATTGTAAAATGGAAAGTGGGTGTTAACATTTTTCTCCTAGATCGCCATTTGTTTCCAGTACTAGAAACAAAATACATGATTACAAACAAGAGAAACTACATCAGAAACAAAGTATAAATTTAGCCAAGTCAACAAAACTCTCCTCAAAGAGCTTAATCTATAGATTCTCAAATGCTTTGGTCAGAATGACAAAGATTCATAGATAGCTACAGAATGTGGATAGTTCAGATATTATTCTATGTTACTAAAATTTAAAGGGGCACTCATAAAAATTGAAAAATTTAAGAATTTTTCTAAATTTCCAAGCTCCAAGTTTCTAAAATTTATTTTTTCTCCCCTCTATTAAAACCTCAGTCCTCAGATGATCCCTATGGTCTATGATTCTACTTGGATCTCTACTATCTTCATATTCTCCACAGACCCCACAAGGGTCCTGCCTTTTTCTTGGCAGGCCCTCTCTCAGAGGATGGAGTCCTATTTCCGGACTGAGATTTTGTGCTCCATATATTTTGCTGGAGATGACTGCCTTTTTCACTAGATTTTCAAGATCTGCCTGCCCCAAGTTCTTCTTTGCTTTACTCCATTCATACACCAGGACCTGACTCCTCTTGAAACACTGGTCATCATCATTATTGAGTCCCGTGGCTGGAGATTACCGTACACCCTGGACTCCTCTCTGTCAGAGCCCATTGTTCTCCAGACCTTTCCTTCCAGCTTTCTCCCCCACTTCCTGGTAGCACAGTCTTGCAGACAGGAGAACTACTTTGTGGCCATTCCTGACATAACACGTTACCTATTGAAGTAACTGCTTCTATGAGACAGCTTTACAAATCTACACTGACTTACCTTGTAAGAAGTCCTAGGCCAAGCCATGGTTCCAGGAACTTGTACATATAGGATTTGTCAATTTGACTTGAACTAGTTAAAATTACCTTGGAAAGAGAAAAAAATTGAGAGATATATAGACATCAAAATAATTTCAACTCTTAAGTTGAATTCTACCTGGCTAGACCACTGCTTTTTAAAGGAACATCTTATAAATATTATTTCTCTGTGATTCATTTTTATTCCTGTGCCTTAAAGAAAGTCAGGTAGAGTTTTGAACATATAACTGTCATTCAGTCTTGGGAATAAATGGAGTTGAGAAAAAGGAAAATGTCTAAGATGATGCCCTGGATCCTACCATGAACTAGGAACCAAGTGGAGTCATTTATTGAGGGTGGGAGGATAGGAGAGAGAAGATAAATGAATCCAAGGATGACTATGTCCAGGGAGATAAAAATCACAAGTTCATTTTTGGGCATACTGACTTGGCGACATTCAAGTTGCTATGGTCTGAAACAGGAATGATGCTCAGGATAAAGACTTGACCTAGAAGTACATATTTGAGTATCTCCAGCATGTGAGTAACACTGAAAGCCATGAATGTGATCAGATCACCTAGAATCCAAGTGGAGTAGAAGGGATGAGTATTTAGGTCTGAGCACAAAATGCTCCCCAGGCTCCTAACTCCAGTCCTGCACTCTGGACAGATCTCTCACACACACCAGACCTGCTCATACCAAGTCAGCAGTGGCTGAAATCCTACACCTGTCTCCTCACTATCTATTCTGAACCAGGCTGCTACAGAGTGGTACAAGAGAAATTCAACATTTTCACTGCAATAACTAAGAAAGACATATCCCAGCATTATTGCCTAGGAAGTTATGTTTAATTTTGTTCCAAGAAGCTTTGTTTATCCCATTCTTACTCCCTGACCCAAATCCTTTTCTCATCAAACCACAAGATAATCTCCCTGGTGTCATAATGTTAGGTAAAAGGTATACAATCTTTCTGAGCAGTTATCTCAACAGCATGGATTAATGATATCTACCCTATCGATATCAGGGGAGCATTCTTTTTTAAGAAAATTACCTTGGAATAATAAATTTGTAACAGATCTGAGACTCTGATCACCTTAAGAAAAACACTCATACTTTATTAGTCTTACATTTTTGGACTCCTGAAACAGTGCCTGGCAGATAACATGTGTGCTCACCTTATGGAATAATCTATTTATGGTTCTACAAAACTATATCCTTATGCAGATTTTCAAAAAAAAAAAAAAAAAAGGAGAACAAATATCTTGGACCTGATAACAAATGTGTCCAGAGGCTGCTTTGTCCAGAGGCTGCTAACCTCCCCAGGATTTAGACAATATCTGGAAAGCATTAAATGGCACCCACATAGCCGAAAATATGTAATGAAATGCTGAATATACTGAATTCAATTAAATATAAGAACATTGTTGCTGTATTTATTCTGATGAGACTCTCACACCATCAGACATGCAGTGGAATAGTGGTCATATTGACCGCACACTCACCTCTACGCTTTCTGCATTATAAATGGCTACTATTGGTATGGGCCCAAGCCAGAGTTTCACTAGTGGCTGGTGTCGGTATTCTTCACTGTAATAAATGACCTGCTGAAAAAATTCTGGGAGAAAATATTTAATTTTCAATGAGTTTCTTGTCCTGTCTTTTGAGTTGTTTTTTTGTTTTGTTTTGTTTTTTGTTTACTTATTTACTTTGGGCAAGTCACTTAATATTTCCCACGTCTCTCACATCTTCAAGGTAAACCACACAGTCCCTATTTAATGACATGATTGAATGGCAAGGGTAATTTAATTGTGAGTAAGATAACATCCAAGGAACATGCACCTCCAAAGGACCCAATCCCTACTCTCAAGGATCTTCTAACCATGGAAGATGGCAACTTTTGTAACACCAGAGAAAATGAAATGGTTGCTAAAAGACAAGTTCTAGTCTGAGGAGTTATTGATTCTCATTGAGAGGGTTGAAAAAATTTCATGAAGGAGATGGCATTTGAGCATTAAAAAATGAGTTGTATTTTTATAGGCAGAAAAGGGGAAACAGGGGCTTACAGAATGTAAGCCAAGCAGCAGAAACAGCAGAGCAGAAGCATGGAGGTCTGGAAATTCCCCAAAGGTGCAGCCAAAGCATAAGATGGGGTGATACCATTGGAACAGGAGATTGGAGCGTTGGAGGGTTTGATTTTCTTTTATACACTGCAAGGAGTAACTGGAAGTTTCTGATGAGGACTAGCATGACTGGAGTCATATTTTAGGACAATAGCACTAATGTGGTGAGATCACCTGGGTATACTGAGGCCACTGGGGGTGGGGAAAAGGCTGGGATTCAATGCTGCCAGGGTTAGGGGCATTGGCTGTGTGATATGGCAGGCCCTTGCTTTAGGTGTGGGGAAATGATGACCATCAATCCCAACTGCAGCATCAAAGGAGTGTGGAAAACTTGGGAGTCAACACTTTTCCATGAGGCCCCCCTCTGGAGAATGCAGTATGGCATTATGAGAGATCAAGCCATGACAAAACTCTCCATGAGGAAATGCCATATTGATGAATGTCATCTGGGTAGAAACAAAGGACAGTAGCCAGTGACTAAAGAATTAATATACAGGGTCCAGACCTCAGAGAAAAGACATGGCAAAGGTTAGACATGCTTTCAGAACACAAGTCGAACAAGATGAAGTTAAGGGAGGATTTGAGTCCTAGCTGGGGAGTTGATTACATGTCAGGAAATGGGGCAGAAATTGCTGGGAAAATCTAGGTGGGGAGGGGTGGGGAGGGGCAGGCTAGTTGGTAGGCATATGGGAATTCAGGGCTTCTTCTGGACAAAGGGAATACCTGATTAACAACAGCAAGGCTAATTCCAACCCCACTGTGAGGCTACTAATATGGTACTTAAGATTTTTGACAGAGCTATTTTGACATAGATATTTGGGCACCAAGGACAAATGGACATGGCATAAAAAATGAACCATTCAACTTTTCAGCTCTTTTTCAATGCCAATATGTGTACATGCTTAGCCCATCTCTGCTCCTCATTCATCAGTAAGCTTCAGGGCAGGCTGCACAAAATACAGTAGGAGAGGAGCTAAGGCTCACAGATGTCCATCGCGTATGATGCTAAATAAACACTAATGATTTTTTTTTAAAGTGCATATTTCGGCACATCAAAACCTGGTAATAATCATCCTAAAATAGCTAACATCCATTATGTCATGTTCATTTACTGCAGCAAGTTATTATACGTCAGAGCTCGTGTTAAGGTTCTTGGTACATGGTCTTTTATGCCTCACCATAGTTAGAGGAAAGGCACTATTCTTACTGTCCCAGTTGAGGAAACTGTGCACAGCTAAGTAACTTGCCCAATATCACAGAGCTAGTAAATGACAGAATCTGCCTTTGTACTTAAGGCAGTTAAGATCCTACAATGTGCCATCTTAACCATTACACCCTATTGCTTCAAAATGTCTCCTGGTCCAAACAGTTGTCAAAGTTTCTATGAAAAGAGCTGGGTCAAATCAACAGTGTCAAAATACCACGCTTTGTGATAATCACCACCTGCCTTGGTCTGATCTGACAGAGGAGACAGGAAAGTGTGAGCCCGTGGTTTGAAGGTATCGGGTCCAATATCAGAGAACAGTTGGAAAAGGCAGGTGTTGACATAATGGACTAAAAAGCAAGAGACTGGTTTGAAAGGCCAATGAAAATTCAACTGCAGAACTCCAGGTGAGATTATTGAGGCCAGAATTTGGACAGTGGCCACAAATCAAAAGCACTGCCTCCTGCCCAAGAGCCAAGGTCACTGAGAACAGGGAATATATCTTAGAATAATCCAACATCAACCACTTTGTTTAGCTCAATGTTGGGTACAAGGCGGGGCTCCATGTTTGATTGAAAATTAAGGAACTTACTCTAACCAAGTTCTAGACAGTGATCTAGAAACACCATGCATTAAATTTACTCCTTAAAATAACTCTGTCATACAGTTACTTTTACAAGTAAAGGGTTTAAAAAAAAACCCTCTAACTTAGCTTTCATGTTTGCCTTATATATTTTGGTGCTCGTCTGTTAGGTGTATATATATTTACAAACGCTATATCTTCTTGTTGGATTGACCCCTTCATCATTATGGAATGCCCGCTTGGTTTTTTATTAATCTTTGTCTTAAAGTCTATTTTGCTGGTATAAGTATATCTTCCCAGCTTTCTCTTGGTTTCCATTTGCATGAAACATCTTTTTTCTATCACTTCATGTTCGGTCTGTGTGTGTCCTTGTGTCTAAAGTGAGTCTCTCATATGCAGCATATAGATAGGTCTTGTTTTTCTATCCATTCAGCCACACCATGTCTTTTGATTGGAGAATTCAGTCCATTTACATTTAATTATTGATATTGCCATTTTGTTCAGTGTTTTCTGGCTGTTGTTGTAGTTCTTCTCTGTTCCTTTTTCTTCTCTTGCTCTCTTCCTTTTAGAGAGTTTGAAACAACTTCTCAAATTTAGAGTGAGCAGAGCTTTGCCTGATGCCAAAATCCAGTACTTGCTGGATTAAAAAGTCCCTTTGTAAAAGCCAGTATATTGTCATTCTCTTCACCCAGAAAGTAACTCCAGGGAGAATTATTTTAAATATTCCAGTCAACTCACCGTATATTTTGAAACAGGTCTCATTCACTGGAGATTTCAATTCTTAAAAAAATTTCCCAAAAGAATATGATGAGATTTTTTTAAAGCATGTTATTTCTTTTTGGGGGTGGGAGATTAATATTTGTACACAATTATTTTTTAATGCTATAAGGCCTCAGGGTAGAAGGAGAGGTTAGCTCTGGTTTTAGTATTAACTAAGATAATTTTTACAAACATGGTTTTCATATATCTAAATGCATTATTGGATCATTTGTAACATTAGTCACATTGATGTTTAGGTGATGAAAAGTTAACTTGGATTTCTTCTGCTAGAAAACATTTTCAATATTTTGATAAACACTCCCCCATGAGGCCTTATCTATTTCTGTGAAGTTGAAATGACAGCCTTTTGGGGGTGGGGGTGGGGGGTCTGAGCTGAAAAAGAATGCCTCAAGCTTTGGAGCTAATGTTCAACTTGTAAAGCTGTTATTTACAATTAATCTGATGTGAAACTAAAGGTTGTGGCCCTAGGCTTATTTTAGAATACTTCATTTTGGGCAAATTTTTTCAGTTCTGGGTATCCCAACGTATACACCCATTAAAATGAAGTGAAGTGCTAAGATCTAATTCACTGTCCCCGATGGGAAACTGTAAAAACCAGGTACTTTTGAGAGCTTTCTAACTTAAAGTGTTTTGTTTTTCTCATCAACAAAGCATAAATCAATCTCTTCAAAAAGATATCAGTAGAAAACAATTCACTGTGTAATAACTAAGGCCTTTAAAGCATGCTGTGTAAGTTTGCCAGAAGGCCCTGCCCTCATAGTTTACTGTTATTATGTAACCTCCTTAAAACTAAAATAAGAAGGTCGAGAAAGGAAGTTGTGGTCAAGTCTTGCGATGTGGGGAGGGAGAGCAGTCTCAAATGAATCTCTAGTCCCTGATTTTCCAGAGGGCGGTGGGTGGGTGGAGGATGATGGTACTGTTTTAAGATACTTGCCCAGTTCCAGGGAACTTTCTGCCCTTCAGGCTTTAACAGCCAAGAGACAAGCCTGGAAGTGTTTTGAGATAGGAGTAGCTAGGAAGTGAGAAAGAAGAGAAAGCGCAGAAGGACAGGACTTTAGAAACACTGCGTTCTAGCCTATGCATAAAGAAAAAGTTCACGTGAAACAGGGAGCCCCAACAATTTTATCAGGTGTCACAGGGCAAACTGGATAGAACTGGGAATCCACTCTCCAGCGGGTGACAGATTCTTCTCTCCTAACAAGCCACCACCGCAAGTAGAGGTGCTCTCGGTTGCCGAGAGGGCAGGCGTGCGGGGAGAAGGTGCAGAGCCGGCTGAGGCCCCGAGGAGCTCCTGCACCCTGGGGCTTCCTGCTAGGCGGGGGCCCCGCAGGCAGGGAGCCCCCCGACCCCCCGGGGGCAGCCGGCCGGCCTGGGCGCGGTCCCTTACCTCTCCCGCCCGGCTTCATCCACAGCGAGTGTCCCACGAACGGGTAGGCGCCGGGTAACGTGGGGACCGGCCTCATCTGCTGCCATTTCCGCGCGTAGCTCGCCAGCATCTGCAGGAGGTTCAGGATTAGGGTGGCGCCCCCCACCGAGATGGCGCTCAGCGCGCCCCACATCAGCAGCTTCTGCCCCCAGTGCACCAGCCACAGCGCCAGCATCGCGCCAGCGGTCTGCTCCGCACCCGGACCGAGACTGCCCGGAGAGCAGGGGCGGGGTGCCGGTCGGTCCCCTGGAGGTCAAGTGCGCTGGTCCTGGGAGGAGTCTCGGGACTCCGCAGGGATACCAGCGCGCCCCGAAGGGGTAAGAGGTGGCGCCCGGCCCGCTCACTCCTTCCTCCTCTTCCCACCGGGGACAGGCCCAGGCCTGGCCTCCCTGAAACGGGGACCCCGAGACCCGGGCTTCCCGCTGCAGGGGCCGCCCTGGGCCTCGGGACTAGGCGGGAGCCTCGCAGGCTCCAGGAAAAGCACCGATGGGGTTGTTACTGTGTTCGGCAAAAACCTACGTAATGCACACGGGCCTCTTTATTTGGTCAAGCAGAAACCGAAAGACCGGGAAAACAGCTTCGGGGTTCCATAGAGTGTTGCTGAATGTAAATGAAGGCACTTAAGTGAAGTGGGAGGAGATTGAGAGTGAAATTTGAGGCAGCCGCGCGTGGCCCAGGTGGGCTGAGCTTTGGGTTTTAGGTCCCTGCTGCTGGTCACAGGAGAACTCCAGCTAGAGACAATATGTGTAAAAATTGAAATAAAGAGGCATCCGGTTTGAAATTCAACCTTAGGAGCTTTTTTTTGGTCCCCTCCATCCCTCCCCCCCCCCCCCCCGGCAGGGTCTCTAACTTCATGCTTCCTTGCACAACCCTGCAGCGTTCCACTCTGTTAGGACTGGCTGCCTGTCCCCGGGATTGCACCCAGCTTCTGCACCATTCAGAACACGATCTACTCTGATCTACGGGAGTTTTAGGGACAAAACAACCTTAGGAGCACCAGTTTTCAGTTTGCATCACGTGCCTGATTGAGAAGGGAAAGCTGGGTTGCTGTGATCCAAATATTTTCCAAAATATCGTTGGGACCCCGAAAAGCCAGCACCTAAAAGAACAAGTCAGGGAAAAGGTCAACGCCTTTGAAAGAAGTGGAAATCAGAGAAGCTGGGAAAGGAGGTTTTGGTAAGGAGACAGTAATTCTGACGTAATCCCAAAAGGGAATGAAGACCAATCACTGAGCCTGCAGAAGGAAAAGGACAGTGACAAGGATGCTGGAATTCTGCCTAAGGGTTGTGGTCCCTAACTACCAATTTCCCTCTTTTTCTCAGACTGGGATACCTCAATCGTGCCTTAACCTTCAAAATAAAACTGTCAGTTATTTTACCCGCAAAATGGGAAGTATACTTGGTTGTAGCAGAGAACTGCAATTTGAGGCATACGAAAGACAGCAAAACCATCGACAAGCCCAGAGAACAAAGAAGAAAAAAAAGAGCTCTTTTATAGAGGAAGGAGGGAATTGGCCGTGTGTTAGAAACAAAAAGTCCATTGGCTAATGTGGGAATTCCCAGTGTAGTGGCTTCTCATTGGCTGAACTGTGACAGTCTCTCATTGGCTGTGCTGTTGCTAGGGGCGGAGAAAAACTTTTCTCCCTCCCTCCTGGGATAGTAAAGTACCTCTCTTTGCGTTGGGTCTGCAATTGAGGAAGAATGGTCGGGTGCGAGAGCTCCCCCTGCTGGCCTCCCCCTCCATTTCCGATGAGGTTTCCCTTTATTTTTTTTTCATATAGAGTCTTTTTTTTAAATTTTTTTTATTATGTTATGTTAATCCCCATACATTACATCATTAATTTTTGATGTAGTGTTCCATGATTCATTGTTTGCGTATAACACCCAGTGCTCCATGCAGTACGTGCCCTCTTTAATACCCATCACCAGGCTAACCCATCCCCCCACTTCCCGCCACCGCCCCCCCCCCCACCCCTCGGTTTGTTTAAGGGCTTGGGCTGGGAGTGCCCCTCTCCTGGTAGCAAGTCCCTAAACTATAGCAAAAGTGTCAAGGAAGGTGGTAAGTTGAGACATGCTCTGGATTCCTACTTTGCTTAGATTAGTTTTATCTGCAGCTATTGTATAGGTTTCACACAGGCATTTACAGGACCTCTTTGAAGTAGAGAAACACTGCCTAGGGCTTTTCTCCAACTGATTTTTTTTTTTTTTTAAGTCATCTGTAAATACCAATGTGGAAAGAGGCTCATGAAATACTAAGTAGAAAACTAATAATAAAACAAGTTGCAGAACTGAATATATAATGCATGTCATCTTTATATAACTGCAATATATATTGCAGAACGGAATATATAATGCCATGTCATCTTTGGGAGAAAAGTTTCTTTCTCTACAGCTAAACTAATGTCTAGAAAGAAAAATACTGATCAATTCTATGGAGTGGGAATGGAGAAGAACTTACACTGTAAGTTGTCTTTTGTCTTTTTGTCTTTTAGTCACTTCTATATTCTTGTCTATATTCTTGTCTTCTACTCACTTCTATATTGTTTAATCACATTAAGACCTTAAGAAAATGTATTTAATCTCTTTAAGTATATCACATGATTTTTATTTTCTTTCTCTTCTAAAGGATTGAGTCCACATCTCCCTTTAGATCCATTCCCCTGCTCCCCCTTAACAGAAAAATCCCTCAAAAGACTGGCCATGCCTGTTGGCTTCAATTCCTCTCCTCATATTCTCTCCTGAACCCTCTGCAATCAGGCCTTGTCCATTTCGCTAATACAGATCTTGTCAACGTCACCAGTATCTTCCCTGTGGCTAGTCTTTAAGTCATTTCTCGGCCCTTATCAACAGCATTCAACATATTTGAGTCCTTGTCACCTCCTCGGAAAACTTTTTTCCCCCACTTGACTTTGAGCATTCCACATTCTTTAATGTTTGTTCTCCCGCACCAGTCATTCCTTCTCAGTTAGCTTTGCTAGTTTCTCTTCACATCCTGTTCCTCTAGATGTTAAGAGGCCCAGGGCCCAGAACTCTTGTTTTCCCTGCATGTCTACACTCAGTCTCTTGGTTATTTCATCCACTTTGGCACTCAAATACCATCTAGATGTTGACAGTTGCCAAATATATCCCTCCAGTCTGTACTTCTTCTCTAAACCCCAGGTACAGTTAACCAAATGTCTCAGCATCCCCACTTAGGCATCTACTAGGCATCTCTTTTAAAAAAAAAATATTTATTTGAGAGAGAGAGAGAGAGCCTGAGCGGAGGGTGGGACGTAGAGGGAGAAGGATAAGCAGACTCTCCACTGAGCAGGGAGCCTGATGCAGGACTTGATCCTAGGACCCTGGGATCATGACCTGAGCCAAAGGCAGATGCTTAACTGACTGGCAGTTGCTTAACCAACTGAGCCACCCAGGCGCCCCTCTTATAGGCATCTCAAACATGACATTCACAGCATGCTCCCTAGTGTTAAGCCAAAGCGTAGGAATCAATCTTGATTCCTTTTCGTCACAGTCCATATACAATGCAAAAGCAAATCCTATTGACTCAAATTTCAAAAGATATCCAAAGTCCCTTGACTCCTCACCAGCTGCACCACTATCATCTGATCCTGAACAGCCTCTGGAGTCAGATTACATCACTCCTCCTGAAAACTCTCCAGGGGCTTCCTATTTCAGATAATTTACCATTTCCAAGGTCAAAAAGGATTTTAACCCTTCGGCTCCAATTACTTCACCGATCTCATCTCCTATTATACACCCGCTTGTTAATTCCATGCCATGTCCCACTGGCCTCTTCTCTGTTCCTCAAACCTCCAGGTATGCTCCTGTTTTAGGGCTGTGTGTTTTTTCCTGTCTAGAATGCTTTTTCATATATACATGTTTCTTTTCCTATCTTCAAGTCTTTGCTCAAATATTACCTCTGCAATAAAGCCTTTCCTGACTATTTTATCTAAAGTTGCAGCTTTTTCCACTGTTACCTCACCCCTTTGTACGTTTCTTCACAGCACTATTACTACACGACCTTGCATCATGTTGGTATCGATTTGTTTATAATCGTCCTCCTCTGCTAGAATCTAAGTTCTATTAGGGCAAAGACTTTGGACTTTGTCTTGTTCAGTCCAATGTTTAGAACAGAATCTGACACAAAGAAGGTGCTTGATGAATATTTGATGAAATAATAAATCCATGATGATCACACAGGAATGTCATTGCCTGGGGGGAAAAAAAGCTTATATTGGGGTATTCATAAATGAGATAAACCCTCCCAAACATGTATGGTTATGTATTTTTAATTTACTGGGAAAAGTATGCTATGCAGTTAGAAATAAATGAGTGAATAACCCGTGTATTAGAAACTGGAGAGGTACACAAATAATATAAAAATTGGGAATGGAAAGAAGTTTTATGAGTGTAATGAAGTCTTGAAAATTCTTTCAATACTTTTATTAAAAATTAAAGAGCTAAAATTCCTGAATAAGATCTGTGGTCATAATGAAGCAGGGACAATAAAAATATAATACCCACATGTTTTATGACATTTTATAAAAATGTACCTCATAATTGGCATGGAAATTCCGTTCTAGTTCAGAATAACATCAGTATGGATACTTCTGTTGATATTAAATTTATAAAATTTAGCAGTTTTCTATGGTATTTTACATGTTTTTATATTTTTATTTTTTTCTTAAGATTTTATTTATTTGTCAGAGAGAGAGAGAGAGAGCACAAGCAGGGGGAAGCTGCAGGCAGAGGGAGAAGCAGACTCCCCGCCAAGCAGGGAGCCCGATTTGGGACTCGATCCCAGAACCCTGAGATCATGACCTGAGCTGAAGGCAGACATTTAACTGACCGAGCCACCCAGGTGTCCCTGTTTTTATATTATTTTAAAATTCCTTCATTTCTTCCTTGGTTTTGGATGAATTAACAGACATTTCAGTAAATGTAGTCATTAACCTTCATTTAAAAACTGATCTCAGGAGTTATTCGACTTGTCTTTTTCAATTTTTAACGGGGAAATTCTAAGACTCATTTATCAAGGTAGATTATTATGAAAACACTGCCCCAATTTTTCCCTAATCAGTTCAAAAAGCACCATCCTTGACATAAGCATTATTTACTAACCTCTAAATCTCACTTAACCTATAAATAAAATATTATCTTTAATACAAGTGTAAAAATATATGCTATAAACAAGTGTTTTTAAAGTCAGTGGCAGAACCAAGTCTCTATTATCTCTAAAATCATACTTTATCCTCCTCTTGAAAAGATTTAGAAGATGCAAATCAGGATTGCTGCACCGGGTTCTATCTTTGAAAGCATTTTTATCAATACATATATAAATAATAGATTATCATTTACAAAACTCAGAAGCCACATAAAGTAAAGCTACCATAAAATATATTCAGTGGTTCTGCATGAGAAAATAATTTATCTTGGATACTCTACCTTAATGTTAGTTTAGAATGAATACCATTTTCCTTCTAAGAAGTCTGCGCTGATTAGTGAAGGAGTTGCATGGTTCCTGGAAATGGGCAGAAATTAGCCTGAGCAGTTCTGTTAAGAGCAGGGTCGATAGAAAGGGTACAGTCAGGCATAATTAGGGACCAGAGAAACCAAACTAGAGGCCCACAGGAACCGGGACTCCAGACTGCTCCCATGTCGAGTAATTCCTCATATTTGGGGGCTGTTAAGTTAAGACCAATATTTTCGGGGCACCTGGGTGGCTCAGTCATTAAGCTTCTGCCTTCGGCTCAGGTCATGATCCCAGGGTCCTGGGATCGAGCCCCGTATCGGGCTCCTCGCTCTGCGGGAAGCCTGCTTCTCCCTCTCCCACTCCCCCTGCTTGTGTTCCCTCTCTCGCTGTGTCTCTCTCTGTCAAATGAATAAATAAAATCTTAAAAAAAAAAAAAACCAACTATATTTTCTCTTGAAAGTTTCTATAAGCTGATGTTGAGGGAGAATTTAGAAAATTCTCAAAATGCTCCAGTCTGCTTTGTATGGGTAACTGAGCATTAAAAATATTACCTAGAGTTACAGAGCTTTGGCCATCCATCTACTCCCTAACATGCTCCGTTACTGTAAGAAATGAGTCAGGAATGTAAGGGAGAAATGATCAGTCAGAGGCATGACGACTCTAGCTAGCGTCATGTTTGTTCTGTCACTCCGTGGTCAAGGACAATGCTAATTCCAGTCCCAACACACTTTTCAACTGCAGACATCTATAAATAGGCCAAGATCCTCTTTTCTTACAACCAGAAATATGTCTGAAAATAATTTATCATACATTTATATGATGATAGATAGATAGATAGATAGATAGATAGATAGATAGATAGATAAAGTTTCATTTTGGATTAATAAAAAATAGACTGATAAACTATAAGTATCTGATAGAAAAAAGGAAATTATGGTGATTTGAGATCTGAGAATCTAAAAGTGAGCCTAAGAATACAAGTCTCTATAGAGGAAAAACATGGGGTGGGGGAGCAAAGAAAATGGCCCTAGAGCCTGGCCTCCAGTCAATCACTTCTCCTTGGCATTCCGTATTCCATTTTCTATATGACTAGCAGATAGGGACACGTGCTCTGAAGGAAAACAAAGCAGGGCAAGGGGACAGAGAGGAGAGAACTGCTACTTTAGGCAGAGGGATCGGGAAGGCTTTTGGCAGAGTTGATATCTGAGCAAAGGTCACACTGTGATTAAATGAGGATGAGGTCTGCTGAAA
The DNA here is from genome assembly GCF_964656455.1 of Halichoerus grypus. NCBI lineage: Eukaryota > Metazoa > Chordata > Mammalia > Carnivora > Phocidae > Halichoerus > Halichoerus grypus. The sequence continues at coordinate 191,659,453 of NC_135714.1, forward strand.
CCTTCCCTCCAGTGGATGAACACCTTCGCCTGCAAACAACGAAGAGGAAACCATACATAATTTATTTTAATTATGTTGATATTCAGCTTTAAAAATCAATAAGTTTGGGCTACTTTTGAATAAACTGTCTGAGTTTGAGCAAGAAAACCAGTAAAACCTAATTGGCTCGGGAGACAGCCACTGACATTCCTCAAAGAGGCTTGTGACTAAAGTACTTTTTTAAAAAAGGTGTAAGAAAGTCAGAGCAATGATTAGGATCATCTGAACCTTAGTTAAACTGGCATATTGTACCAAAGATGGCTTTGCTATTTCCTAGAGAAGGGAGTGATGTCTATTAGTGACCAGGATTTTGATGGCTCAAAGACAGAATGAGACAAAAAACACATTTCAAAACACAACGTTACAAAATGGCATATTCCTAGATAATATCCTCTCACATTGTTAAGTAGTATGTGTAAACATACACTAATTACATGTGTGTCTGTGTATAATTGATAAAATGATGGATGATAAACACAGATCAGAGTCTTCCGAGCAAAGCCTAAAGAACTTTTATTGTAATGCTTCCAGTAAAGAAGGTTGGTGGATTTGACTTGTATTCTCTTTGCAATGCAAGTGTTCAAAATTAAGTTGTTTATTTGTTTGCACTTCTCTCAGACAGGCTCACATCTCACTGTCAGACAAACAGATACATAGTATAATACTTGTTCTTCCATTTTTCAAGCGATAAACGGTGTGCTGAGGCTCTGAAGTCCAAGTTCCATCAAGATGCCACTTGGAATCTCTTTCTTGTAGTCAGAGTCGTCCTCTGAAAAGATTTAGGTGGATATTGTGAACCTGAAACACCAACCAAAAAGTAACTCTCATTAAAATGTTAATAATTCCAGCTCTCAAAAGGATTCCATGCAGATGATATTTTTAAAAAAGAAAAAAACTATTTTCATGTCACTTTTACATAAACCAGGAAATAGACAAAAACTGTCGTTTTGGGTCCTGAGAAGAAAGAAGGGGGCTCCCCTCCACTAAAGCCTGGGTGCTGGCCCTGTGTCCTCCCAGAGCGGGTGGGTTTGCTAGAACCTTCTACGCAGAGGTGGATCCCTGAGACCCAGGTGGTCTGGCGGCCCTACTACTTCATGGGGACAGAAGCAATGTCAGCTGCCTGAAGAGATCCTTCCAATCCCCTGTGGGGATACCCCACAGCTTCTCCTTTTCTCTTTTTTTTCTGCCACAGAACAAATGTTGGTAAGTTAATAGCTCCTGTTGTTTCTGACCCAGAAGCAAAGGTTAAGAAAGAGATTACACACCTGCTTGTCAGAGGAAAAGAAAATGAATGCTTAGAAATACAAGAATATCTCTCTCATGTACCCTCAGTTACTCTTATAGAAATGAAAAAGGCTTCTGACCATCAGTAACAATAGTCACAAAATTATCGATAAGAGAATATACTGACTTAGCATTGGGGGGAAATTAAGTGTGAAGATTTAAAACAAATTCAGAGCCCAGTTCCCTCTCCGAACCTCTAACCCTGGGTGCCCAACAAACTATTAGATAGCTCCGGTCAACATGCTACAGGCAACATCTCCAAAAATGAATTCATCAAAATTCCATGAGCTCTCTCCTTCAGCACCACGGTCTCCTGGCCACCCGTGGAATCTCTCTCTCTCTCTCTCTCTCACGTACCACATGATGCCCATCCTGCATGGCATGGCTCTTGGCTCCTCTGGGAAGCCTCTCTGTCTGTCTACCCATCTGCATATCCAGCTGGCGGTCCTGCTCACCTCCCTCGTGGTCCTTTCCATCTTCCCTACTACACTGAGTGTTCCTTGAGGTACAGACCAAAACGTCTTCGGTGTTTGAATGCCGGCCCTCAGCACAGAACTTGGCACAGAGTGAGCACTTGGCACGTTGTCATTTATTAATAAACACGCTTTGATGCCTACTTTCCTCCAACCATCTACACGTCAGACCGATACTTGTAACAGGGCATGGCTGCCTTTTAGAGAACAAACTACCATCACTGACAGTGAGAGTGAGCGCTGCTAGGGAATATACAAAGAAAAGCGACAGAAAGCCACAGTAGCTTAGGGCTATTCACATAGGAGAAAAATTGTAAAGGGCTTAAGAATCTTGGACACCACTCCGCTACAGAACTATAGAAGGGCTGGTGTAAACAGTGACAAAATTGCTGTGTTGTCCCAGTGCTTCCCTTTTACCAGATTTATTTTTATTTTTTTATTTTTATTTTATTTTATTTTTTTAAAGACTTCATTTATTTATTTGAGAGAGAGAATGAGAGAGAGAGAGAGAGAGAGAGAGCACATGAGAGGGGGGAGGGTCAGAGGGAGAAGCAGACTCCCTGCCGAGCAGGGAGCCCGATGCGGGACTCGATCCTGGGACTCCAGGATCATGACCTGAGCCGAAGGCAGTCGCTTAACCAACTGAGCCACCCAGGCGCCCCCCAGATTTATTTTTAAACTATAGCATTTGCCTTAAAACAGCAAATTATCCTTTACATTTCAGATTATCTAGAATGCAAATTATTCATAATTTTTAAACAAAGAATAGATGCCTGGAATCTAGCTAAGTCCTTTGCATATGTTTTTCCAACAATGGTTTTATCCACCCAGACTATTATAAAAGAGGAACTTGAGGCCCAGAGAGGTTGAGGCTCTCCTAAGACAGCTCAGCAAGTAGGATGGAAAACAGGCATTTGATTCCAGAATATCACAACTCATGACGACCCCGTCGCCTCCTTAAACAAAAATGCTGGCAACAGTTTTGAAAACTGAAACATCAGTGGCCTGAATTCAGACTAGAAACTTTACTCTAAAAATAGCTACTAGGCTGAAAATAAGTATTTATCTGTACAACTCTCCATTATAAAATAGTTAGAATATTTGTATTAATTTTATGAAGCATTTTTATAATTAGGTCTTCAAAGAGAACTAAGATTAGGGTTTCATGGAAAACATGAAAACTCTGTTGCAGAGAGAGACACTGATTTCTCGTAAGACTCATGAGACAGAATTGTCCTTTTGCTGAGAGTGAGGCCTCTGATTTAATGAAGAGCGTTTGGGCACATTTTCCCCATTATGCCAAACAGCGGATAGGTGCTTATCTCTGAGGTTTTGCTCTTTCTAGAGACTTCTGTGTCCGGACATAGCGGAGAAACACTTGGTATTTCCTCCTACATGGTCAAAATAGTCCTGTTAAGGTAGATAATCCTCAATTTCTCTTTCCAAAACTTGAACCTCACCTATTATATCATTTTATTTATATGTGGAGAAAACTGACCTGTGAAGAAACTCTGACTTGTCCATGTGTGGCCGGCAAATTCCATCAGGGTCAACGGACCTTTCCGGGGAGTATCTAACTATTGGAAGAAAAATAAAATGAGGGATGAGTTTTATTGTTTCAGACATTTTTAAAAATCATATTTAGGGTTAACAGGCAACCCACCCGAAACGCATGGGTCGTGCTCGGTCTTGAAAAGTGTTCTATAGTCAGAGATCTTTCTCGAAGAGGCGATCGCTCTGAACTGTCCGGAATCGCACTTAGCACGCGGTTCTGTGGGTGCCTCCCTCTGTACTGAATAAAGGATAATATGTTCTGGTTTAAGGTAAATGCAATCCTTAAAAAAGGCAAAAGAAGATCTCTATGTGCTCATTCACTTGTTAAATCAAAACTTTTATTTATATACTGTGAAGTATAAGGTCCATCACGCATGAATATCAATATACATTTTAATTATGTAATTTTATTATGTAACCTGATTAAATGGTAGTGACCTCAGAAATAAACATGGATTCAAAAACTTAACCACCTAAAATTCTCACTGTTAAATTATAATAGCCATGTAATTTTGCATTTGTGAAGCATCAGGCTTTTTTTTTTTTAATGTGATGTTTGCCTTCTTTTATGACTTTACTCTAAGCCACAACATCCTAAGGTTACACATCAACCCTTTGCAACTCCTGCCTCTCTAGGAATGGGTTCTATTGCAGTACTCGAGGAGGCAAAGGAATGCAAGAGAAAACGTTTCTGTTGGGTTTTCTCTTTAGTCCTTTATGCTCCCACAACTGGGGTCCTTCTATGTTTTGCGAAGCAGAGACAAGTTACTTGCATGGGAGTGAAGTGAGGAGTCATTGTACATCTGGGGGGAAATGTGGTTATGCAGACTAGGGACCCCAGACCTGCCCAGACCATTTGCCATCGTGTGGCCGCATGGAGCATGGGTGCAGGTGTGAGAATGAGGGCTGATAAAAATGCCACAGGTGTTTTCCTGAGGTCTTACTTTATGCAGGCATAATCTACCATCTATAAATTCATTTCACCCTTATAACAATTCTTTGAGGAAGGAATCACTTTGACCCTTTTACGGGTGAGAAAATTAAGGTGCAGGCAGAATATGTCTACAAGTCATACAGAGTTCACCCGGCAGGGTTCAAACACAGATCTCCCTGTCTCCTGACCTGACCTTCATGCTCTTTAGTTCCCTCTACCGTCCTATCAGATGTTCCTTGACACCTGAACTTTCTGACTTAGTTCAAATCATGTTTGTATTTCACAAAACAGTGAATTAACCCTCCCACCTCCTGTCCCTTGTCGCAAGCCAGTTACTTTCAGGAAGCAGATGATGAGACATTTGATGGCACTGAGTTCATTGGGAAGGTCAACATTATATTCTGCTTGTTTGTCTGTTTCCCAAGAGACAATCTAAATGGTGCACTTAAACAGAATGAAATCTGTCTTACAGAAACAGGTCGAGATCCAGGAACTGCCACATTCTGCTCACCGGTCTCTGAGCCTATTGGGGGTAACCTGCTCCGGGAGGCTTGAACCGGTGGGGAGGACACACACCCCATGCCAGTTTGCCTGTAAACAAAACAACATTTGGCTGAGCAGCTAGCTGCAGACAGAGGGGGCCAGACCCCCCCGAAGCTCCCCATCTGAACTACTAATCACAACTGCCTTCGAAAAAGAAATGCTCATGTAGAATGAGAAGTGTCAGCAAGACAAATGTGGAGAGGGACTGACCACGAGCTCCAGTCACCTCCTCCTCGGTCAGCAGTGATGTCAACCTGTATTTACTGAGTGCTCGGCTGTGCCAGGCCCTTGCAGGTTCCTGAAAACATGATCATCCAGACGGAAATCAATAAGGAATCCAAGGTTTTGAATGATACACAAGAATAGAGATGGATTGTCTAGGATAAATTCTAATTCATTTATTCACTAATAATAAAGTTATGAAAGCTAAAATATGACCCTTTTGACCTGTGATGTTTTAAAATACATATACTATCCATAGTTTAGAGGCTGCAAGGAAAGATCCTTGTGTCCTGCCAGTGGGATTATAAACTGTGAGAACCATTCTGGGAAGAGCTTTGGAAAAATATTTCAAGAGTCTTAAAAATATCCATAACCTTTGACCTGGTAGCTTTACTTCTAGGACTGTACCACCAGGACACAATTTGAAGTCTTCCTTATCAAGATTTATATAAAATGATACTGTACACCTGAAAGTAATACTACACTGTATGTTAACTAACTGAAATTTAATAAAAAGTTAAAAAAATGATTTATATAAACATGATGTTCAGGGACGCCTGGGTGGCTCATCAGTCAGTTAAGCGTCTGCCTTCGGCACAGGTCATTTTCCCGGGGTCCTGGGATCGAGTCCCTCATCGGGCTCCTTACTCAGTGGGGAGTCTGCTTCTTCCTCTGCCACCCCCTCCCCTGGCTCATGCTCTCTCTCTGACAAATAAATAAATAAAATCTTTTAAAAAATGATGCTCACTATACATTATAATAGTGAAAATATAGAAGGAATGAAAAGTTTCCATAATGGAAATACTTAATAGATTATCACATACCCACATGTTATTTTCTAGTCATTAAAATCATGCTTTCAGAAATATTTAACAACATGGAAAATATGAATTAAGTGAAAAAATCATATGAAAAAGTGCTACAATAGTAGGATAATGTAGTCTTAGAAAAAAGATAAGGGAAAGAAGAGAAAAGAAGAAACATAACCACAGACAAAATTGGTAGTCATCTTACCAAGTTATCATTTTTCTATTTCTATGTGTTGGGCATACAGGGGATCTTTGATACCTACTCATATTTTTGGTATTGTTCTAATGTTCCACAGAGAACTTGTTGTACTTTGATAGTTTAAAAAAAAAAAAGTTTATTTTAATAAAAGTGAAAGACAGAGCATGAACAAAATCACGGAAGTCAGAACACACACAGCTGGTCTGTTCGTGGGTCAGAGAGATGAGAAGGCTGCCCCCCAGTCAAGATGGGTGAGGAGAAGTAATGGGAAGATATAGGAATGCAGAGTCAAAGATGGTGACATTGCCCCCAAGGGGCAAACATGAATTGTTGGTGGGACCAAAAAAAAAACAAACCTTGTTCTTTTTATGCATAAAACACAGATATAAAGAACAGTACATAGACTGCACAGTGTATTTGTGGCATTAAAATTCCACGGGTGGGGGAGGAATTAGGAAAAAGAGTCTAAAAGGGCTCCTTAGTATGGCAGTAATAACAAAAAAGTTGAAAAACATGGGTCTACAGATAAGAAGGGGCCAGAGCATGAAGGGAATGGACAGCTGGAGGCATCTGACTTACTTCAATAGAAAACAGAAAAGGTTTGGGATGAAAGCCTGACGGTGGAGCCCAGGTGGGCTGGGAGGAGGAAGAGAGGGCCAGTGAGGTGCTAGTGACACCGGCAGGGGGGAGGTGTCCCTGGTGGTCCCCAGTGAGAACGGAGGAGGGGGAGAGCTCCTGGAAGAACTGCCAGAGCAAATAGCCCCGGATAACCGGAATACCCCAAATAACGCTGGAAATACCGGTTCCAGACTGTGAAAGAAACAGTGACCCATCAAAAAACCAATCGTGGCTTGGCACTGTGGAATGCATCCTGAAAAACCCAGGGGCTGGTTAAGCCCTGGCAGCTGCTTTGCCTCCCACCCCTGCAGGGGGGGGGAGCCTAAGGCAACCCCTTAAACACTAGCTCCCTTGAGGCAGGAGGCGGGTGGCCCCAGGGGCCCCGGGGGCGTGGTCTCCAAAGCTCCACAGCACTGTGCAGAGTCCCAGCTCTGCCTCTCTCTCCCTCGTGGGATCATCTCGGGCAAGTTATGCAACTTCTCTCAGCCTCTGTCTCTTCACCTTGGATCTGGGATACTACGAAGACCAACTCAAAACATTTGTGGCAGGGAATAAATAATAAATGTGACTCCTTTAGCTGGTGCTGGTGACAGAATGCACCCAATAAACACTGGCCCTTATGAGTGAGAAAGCTGGATTGCTCCTTCGTAATTCTGCAGTGAAGGAGGGGACAGATTCCTTTCTAACAAGGCAGTGATTTGAAGTTGATCCCTAAGGTCAGAACTTTTCTGAAACTCCCCACGTGCAGTGAAGCATAGCCTTAGAGATAAATAAAAACTAATAGTTATGCTACTTCTGAAACCAATATCACACTGTGTTAACTAACTAGAACTTAAATAAAAATTTGAAACAAACAAAAAGCTAATAGTTATATATGTCCCTTTTATTTGTGTAGCATTTTATGCACATTAATTTTTTTGAACCTCATAATGAGAAAGAATTAATTATGTAATTTGAAAGCGTTAGCTAACTGTTAGGTTTATAGATGAGGCCACTGATTTCCCATCCAAGATCACCTCACCATTACAGGCGCATTTTATAGTACGGCCATGGGTACATTACCTGACATTATATTCTAGTATACAGCCAACTTGACTACGCAACACAACTCATGTGAAATACTCAAATTCATGAACTACTTGGAAAGTGGCCACATAAAATTTGATAGAGGATGCTTCGTGCATACGAATCCATAAGCCCTAACTGGCAAGCGTCTCCGTCCTCTGTGACATCTGGTCTACCAGGAGAGAGACAGGACTTACAGTTTTGTTCCCCTAAGAACTTCATCATTGTACACATTGGGGGTTTTCATCCTCTGTGAGTCTGAAGTAAGAGAAGGCAGCCTCGTGTACGCAGGTGTTTTCCTTTCAGAAGTGTGGAGTATGCGAGCATCGGAGGAGGTTCGTCCCAGGCGGTGCCGTGCCAAAGAAAGGGCACTGGGCCCTGCACCCAACGATCTGTCCTCTTGCTCATTCCTGGGGGATGGATGGAAGTCAGGCTGATGACTCAGATGTCAGCCTCAGGACAACAGGGCACATATACGTGTGTCCATTACTAGGTATTGTCTAGAACAGTGCCTGGCTCAAGAAGATACTCCTAAATATTGGTTGAATGAATGGACAGGCTATCATTTCCAATTCAATTTCTATTTCAATGAAGAATCTTCCACAGGGGGAAAAAATCTAAGGTTCTCACTGATTGTAATCCTACAGTATAGCCCACAAGATTAAGAATTCACAGCTCTCTTCCCCTTATTTATCTGCCCTAACCTAACGGTGATCATTTTGTGGTTGATGTTAGAATAGTGTGTCTTCATTCTCATGCGTGGCTGTCTCCTTCCCCGAATGGGCTCAGGCACACCTAGTGCATATGGGGTTAAACAGGATGCTCCTTATCCCACATCCTCTGCAGTCTTCAGTGCTCAAGGGTATCCAGCATACAGAAGAGGCAGGGTAATTATTTCTTATACGTACTGTGTTCTATCTGAGAAATAGGTAGGTCTCTGCTGCAGTGGCTTTGCTTGAATTGTCATCACACCACTCAAATCACTATAAAAATTGTTGGAGAAGCGATGAATCTGAGAAAAGTAAAAACAATACAAATTAAAAAGCACCCAGTGCTATTGTGATTACCGGTGTCTCTCAGGAATCAGCGGGAAAAAAAATGGCACACTCCAACCAGCTAATTTGAGGAAAAAATGTAACACGGATGATATTTTACAAAGATGTGGGAAGAGAAATTAACAAGGACTGGCTTAATTCCCCCAGGCAATATAACAACGTAACAGCAGGGACACATTACCATATGCAGGCCCGGAGCGGCAAATAATGAGGGAGAGATTTCTGGAATCTGGACAGGATAGCTGCTTGGTGGAAATGCCACCAATGCCACAGTTACTGGTGGAATGTGGAATGTGGCAGAGAGGCCAGAAGTAAACAACGTCCTGCCATTCTCCCCGCCTTGCTCTGAGCTCCTAGAGCTGCAGGACAAGGGAGCCCTCCATACTGCTAGTGCTCCCCCAGAGCACACCAGGGGGAGGAAGGTTGAGAGAGAATCTGGAGAAGCAAAGAAAGAGTACCCCAGCTCCTAACTGAGCTGTTGCCTCAGACCTCTTCTCCTACCCTATCCTTCACAGCTGGCCCCAGCTGGCTGCCCTGGGAGTGGCACAATAGCCTGGGAAAAAACCCAAACACCAGATCTCGAAGGCTTACATTTGAATCCCAGTTCCCACAGCTCCCTTGGTCTTGGAAAGATTACTTTGTTCTTGGAGTCTTAATTCCCTAATCTTTAAGTTGAGGATAATGACACATACTTCACATGAGAAATAAATTAGATAACAGTGGTGGAAGCATGAAGTGAGGGTAAATAATCATGAATTCCCTTTCTGGTCCCATGATATGGCCAACTAGGATGGAAAACAACATTTAGATTCAGGGAAACAGGATTTCTGAAACTAGAATCATATTCTAGTTGGAGAATAGATGTAGAAGCCACAGTCACATTTTCCCCATGTTGAATATTAAAAAGAAATGTTAGAGGAATAAATTAAGACCTGTTGTAATTACCAGTAGGATGCTTTATTTCAAAATAAGCTCTAATAATACTTCATTTTTACTTTCAACTTTGTTGTCCATTCATTTTCTTTTAACATTGATCCAAATGAAAACAAATTAGCTGTAAAAAACATTTTCAAAACCCATTAGAAGCTATAAAAAGAAAATACTTGTAAAAAACCCTTTAGACTTAAAATTTTCCATATTTCTCAAGTTTACTTATATTGTCTAATACTTAAGGATTCTTTTCCATGTTGTCATCAGCTGCCCATTTTTATGGGATTCGTACTGCATATTTGAAAATGCAAAGTGGGGAACACTGTTGAACCTGCCTGAGCAGTTTAAAAAGATCAAAAAATACAATAAACGGTAGCAGTTCTGAAAGTTTATTTTGAACAGCAAAAGCAAAGAAGGCTTACTGTAAAGCCCTTACACTACAGAGTAAAACAATCCTATTAGACATTTCTATTTTCAACTTCTGCCCCCAGAACCATACACACTATTCTGTGTCCTGGCAACCTTGCGAAGATTGTCCCTTCACTTGCTCCTATGCGGGGAGCATATTTCCGCCTCTGCCTCGAGGCAGCCTTACTAAATGTTACCTACCATTTAGGATTTGGTTCACGTATCACTCTACTTTATGGAAGTGTACCACTTTCCCCCTGAACTCCGTGGCATTTATGAGCTAAAGGACATCAAATTACAATATAGGATAGGATAGGATAGCATACGGTGGGGTATAGCATACGATTCATGTCTGGTTATAACGAAAACTAACGCTTATTGAGTGCCTTCTCTACACTACACATTGCACTATGTGTCTTATTTCGTTTACTTCTCAGAGCGCCCTGACTCACAGATCCCACAGATAATGAGACGAAGGCTTTGAGGGACCGATTCAAGATCACAGAGCTAATAAACTGTGACGTCGGACCCTGTACTTGTAGTCCTACAGCGCAAGCTCTCACCCGCTCGACCATCTCCTGGCTGCCTCACGTTGCGTGCATGCACCTGTGTGCACGGGTGTAGTAGGGCTTGGCACGGCTTGACTCCTTGTGGCTAAACTGCACGGACCTCAAGACCAGGAATCCTGACTTTTCCTTTTTCTCTGTTCCCCCACACAAGACGAGCTGTGAGGGACATAGTCTAAGCTCCTTAGCACTACTGAAGGTCTCCCATGAAGAAGCTCAGCCTTGGAGATGGAAAAGATGGCGGAGGAGTAGGGGACCCTATTTCAACCGGTCCCCTGAATTGAGCTGGATATCTACCAAACCATTCTGAACACCCACGAAATCAGCCTGAAATGTAAGAAGATATATTTGGATCTCTACAAACAGAATATATCCCATGATCTTGAGGTATAAAGCGGCAAGCTGTGATTCTGCATGCAGATATCAGAAGATAAACAGAAGGGGAGGGAGCCGCCATAAGCTGGTGCCCGGAAGGTGATACAACACCGGAGCGCAAAAGCCTCCCGCGCTGGGGACAGGGCACAGACTTGAGACGGGTAGTGGCCGGGAAAGGACTTTAGTGCAGCCCCCAGACAGGATCCAGGAGCTGCAGGTGCATGGGCCCGCACAAACCAGGGGTGGCTCATGGTTTTAGAAGCACGAAGGGCAGAGATGGCCTGGGTTCCAGCGCTGGGAGAGTTGCTGAGGGGTGCACAACCAGAGAGGCTGTGGGTTTTAGCAGCGCAGACAGAAATGGAGACAGTGTGGCCTGGAGAGCTCAGTGAAGAGCAGACTGCGATCTCTCTGTTCTGAGACAGAGGTTTGGATGTGTCACTTCTGCTCTGACTCTTGGAAGAGACGTGAAAAGCCGCCAGAGAACAAAAGCCCGAAAAAAATGGTTTTCACTGAGCCCATACCCCGTCCTCTTCCACCCCTCCCCCCACAGGGGGCAGGGCAACTCTGCCCAAGCCTGGTTGCCTGAGTCACAGCGCAGCAGGCCCCTCCCCCGGAAGACAGGCTGGAAGAACAAGAGGACGACAACCCTAAGGTCCCTATAAAACAGGTGCATCTTGTTTGGGCCATGGTTAATACTTTGGATTCTGTACATTCCCACAACCACCCCTCAACAGAATGACTAAGGGGAGGAACCCCCAACAAAGAAAAGACTCAGAGACTGTGGCCTCTGCGACAGACCTAATGGAAATGGATATAAGCAAGATGTCAGAAATAGACTTCAGAGTAACAATTATCAAGGTGATATCTAGGCCTGAGAAAAATATTAACGACAATATAGAATCTCTAAGGGCAGAAATTATATCTAATCAGGCCGAACTTAAAAATGCTATGAATGAAATGCAGTCTAAACTGGATACTCTGATTGCCAGGGTAACCGAGGCAGAAGAACGAATTAGTGAGATAGAGGATAAGATGATAGAAAAGATGGAAATTGAAGCAGCATGGGAAAAACAAATTAAAACCCAAGGAATCAAACTGAGAGAGATTAGTGACAGAATGAAACGTTCCAATATCAGAAATTATTGGGATCCCAGAGGGGGAGGAGAGAGAGAGAGGTCTAGAAGATATATTTGAGCAAATCGTAGCTGAGAACTTCCTTAATCTGGGAAATGAGAGAAACATTCATGTCCTAGAGGTAGAGAGGACCCCTCCCAAGATCAATGAGAACAGACTGACACCCCAACATATAATTGTACAATTCACAAATCTTAGATCCAAGGAAACAATCTTGAAAGGGGCGAGGGGGAAGAGATTTCTTACACACAGAGGGAGGAACATCAGAATAACATCAGACCTGTCCACAGAGACCTGGCAAGCCAGAAAGAGCTGGCAAAACATATTCAGGGTACTAAACGAGAAGAACATGCAGCCAAGGATAATTTATCTGGCAAGGCTATCATTCAGAATGGATGGAGAGACAAGGAGCTTCCAAGACCGGCAGAAACTGAAAGAATATGTGACCATCAAGCTGGCCCTGCAAGAAATATTAAGGGAGGGTTCTATAAAATAAGAAAGACCCCCAAGAGTAATATAAAACAGAAATTTACAGAGACAATCTATAGAAACAAGGACTTCACAGGCAACATGATGGCAATAAAATCATATCTTTCAATAATCACTCTCAACGTGAACGGCCTAAATGCTCCCATGAAACGGCACAGGGTTGCAGACTGGATAAAAAGAACCCATCCATATGCTGTCTACAAGAGACTCATTTTGAACCTAAATATACATCTAAGTGTATGTGTGAGGGGATGGAGAACAATTTTTCATGCCAACAGACCTAAAAAGAAAGATGGGGTAGCAATTCTCATATCAGACAAATTAGATTTTAAGCTAAAGACTGTAGTAGGAGATACAGAAGGACACTATATCATTCTTAAAGCGTCTATCCAACAAGAAGATCAAACAATTGTAAATATCTCTGCCCCCAACATGGGAACAGCCAACTACATAAGCCAACTGTTAACCAAAATAAAGAAACATATTTTTTAAAAAGATTTTATTTATTTATTTGACAGAGAGAGAGACAGCGAGAGAGGGAACACAAGCAGGGGCAGTGGGAGAGGGAAAAGCAGGCCTCCCACTGAGCAGGGAGCCCAATGCGGGGCTCGATCCCAGGACCCTGGGATCATGACCTGAGCCGAAGGCAGACGCTTAACGACTGAGCCACCCAGGTGCCCAAAATAAAGAAACATATTGATAATAATATTTTAATAGTAGGAGACCTCAATGCTCCACTCTCAGCAATAGACAAATCCACTAAGCAGAAGATCAACAAAGAAACAAGAGATTTGAATGACACACTGGACCAGATGGACTTCATAGATATATACAGAACATTCCACCCTAAAACAACAGAATACTCATTCTTCTTGAACGCACGTGGAACTTTCTCCAGAATAGACCACATACTGGGTCACAAATCAGGTCTCAACTGATACCAGAAGATTGAGATTATTCCCTGGATATTCTCAGACCACAGTGCTTTGAAATTGGAACTCAATCACAAGAAAAAAATTGGAAGGAATTCAAACACTTGGAAGCTAAACACCATCCTGCTTAAGAGTGTTTGGGTTGACCAGGAAATTAAAGAAGAACTTAATTCATGGAAACCAATGAGAACGAAAACCTATGGGATACTGCAAAGGTGGTCCTAAGGAGGAAATACATAGCCAACATGTCCAACATAATCCCCTCATCCATTCCTGACTCTCAATGCCCTGGTCTTGGTTCAATGCCCCTGCTGGTCCCAGCATCCTCGCCTCTAACCCCACTCCGCCCAATCATTGTTCTCCAAACACGCCCCCCTTCATTCCTCCATGCCTCTCCTTGGCCTGAAATGACCCATGCAGACTTCCTACCCATGCAAGTCCTACTCATTTCTTCATGTTTCTGCTCAATTTTCACCTCCAACCTAAAAGATCAAGACTCAAGCCCCAGTCAGGATGAATCACTCTCTTCTTTATTCTCCTAAGGCCTTGTTTTGCACATGACTCACACAATGTATTGCATGTGACTTGTATTATGCTTTTCCTTTTACTAGATCAGGGACCATGCTTTGTTCATCTATGTATCTCCTCAAAACACCTAATACAGTGCACTTAATGCAAACTCAATAAATGTTGAATGAACCCAACATATTCTCATTGACTTTTGTTTTTTATCATTTGGTGGGAAGATAGGAGAACATCCGTAACCTTCAAATTGGCGCGAAATGTTGGGGAAAAGCATTTTTTCTCCTTAAAAATATAGAAAGAGCTCTACAGCTCCAAGCATGTGATAAGTCTCAAATCTGAGTGTCCCTACTCTATTATAGAACGTGGTGATGGTACTACACTCCATGAAAAGATTATTTTTAAATTTTGGTCTAATTGACAAACAGAACCAAACATGCCATAATAAAGTAGCACGCTGACAAACCAGGACAGAGATAAAAAATACTGAAGGAAAGAAAGATCTTAGCAGAAAAGCATCTACCTGAGGTGGATTAAGATGAGGAGCCAGGGATATGCTTCGGGCTTCAGAGCTTCTGGATGGGGGAACACTTGGTGCATCAGTGTGAATATGGGAAATGAGTATCAGTGGAGATTTATTCTCAGCTACTTTCAATTTTTCTTTTTGTTTCTTTCCTTCTGTGTCAACAACAAAAAAATTAATATTATTAGGAAACATGTTATCAAATATATATACATAAAATTCACTGTTCAAAGAGAATCTTTGTTTTTGAGTTATCGTGAGTCTGCTATGGCCACTGAACCCTGCATGGAGCAGAGACCCCACAGAGTCATTGGCTGATGTGATGCTTTCCATACACACATGCCTATCATTTCAGTGGTAGGTAGAAAACTAGGGATTATATGCTGGGGCAAGAAAAATTCTTGGTATTTTATAATATCCCAATTAACCCCTTTGGCTGGAAAAAGAATATATTTAAATGAACATGAGCAGTACCCTATGGTACAAACTGATTCCATAACATTAGCCATTAACATCTACCACAGACATTTCTAGGATTTGTTTCTTCTCAATTTCAAGTAGTTAAGAGAACACTTTATAAGGTTAAATGAAGTGATTATTAAATTATCTATGTTTCTATTTTGCTTTACAAATAAAGTCATATACAATTAAAAACCGATCTCCCATTATTAGAGAAGTTATCCTATTATTAGAGATTTTTAAAGTGACTTTAAGCTTCTTTCTTGTGCATTTCTATGTTACTGTTCCAAAGTGCGTATACATTTTTTTTAAAGATTTTATTTATTTATTTGACAGAGAGAGACACAGCGAGACAGGGAACACAAGCAGGGGAACAGCAGGCAGAGGGAGAAGCAGGCTCCCCGCCGAGCAAGGAGCCCGATGCGAAGCTCGATCCCAGGACCCTGGGATCATGACATGAGCCGAAGGCAGACGCTTAACGATTGAGCCACGCAGGCACCCCATTTTTATAACTCAAAATAATAATAATGTCCTTTTTGAAGGGATTCAAGATCATTTATGAATAAGGGGAGAAAACCTACTTCTCTTCTCACTCGATCATATCCTAGGTGTGGCCAAGTTGGGTGGAGACACAAAGCTGAGCAACGGGGGTCTTTTTTTTCTTTCCATTAGGGCCAAATGCTACAAATAAGTACCTGTGAGTGTAACTTCCCAATTTTTTCTAATCAGCTCTTCCAATATCTCTACCACACTCGTCCAGACGTGATCAAACACTTCTGCAGCCACCGCATCTTTGGTACAGTCATGAGGAGAAAGGGGAGGAAGTCCATGTTTCCGCCACATCCTACGGCGGTGAGCTGATTTTTGTTCAAGACATTCATCATCACTAAGAACAAAACCCATTGTAATTACTAAAAGTATCAATGGTTAAAGTTAAAATAGTACTATCCAACTAGTTGTCTCTCTCTCTAATATGTATGCACATGTACATTATACGTGTATAAACATAACATTCTTTTTTAACAGCACATTGTTACTTTTTAATGTATCCATTTTCAATCACAGGCAACTTTTTATTATTCAATATTTGTAGCTCTTTTCAAAGAACCAATTTAAGTCTCTGTATTTAGTGCAGAGACTGCGCCTTCCCTTTGTCTTTCTAGAAGGGCAGCCTGGAGTCCTCAGGGAATGAAGGCTACTAGGAGCCTCGTCCACTTTCACCAGCATGCTGAACACAATTCTTGTTTTCTAGCTGTGCCATGTTGTCAAGAAAAGGCGGGGGAGGGAAGCACTGATCTAGCATAGACATATCCTGCTAGGAATTGAAAAGCTTTTGGAAGCATATTACTCTCAAAAGAATGGAAAATCTTTTGGACAAGTAGAAAATATAGAAGACACTAAATGAGCAAATAATCAAAATAAATGCCAAGTAAATTAATATAATTACACTAAGTCAATGTTAAATAAATTCCACTTACCCTTCTTTTCTGTCAAAAGCAAAATATTCTTCAATCTTTCCATCCACGTCATAAACCTCTTCTTCCTGGGGTGAGCCTGCCGTTAGGCCAGCAACCTCTGGGCCCTCGGGGCCTGGCAGGGCAGGGGCTGAGCACACCTCAGGGAGTATTTGAGAGCCAGAGACACACAATCTATGGGGAGAAGTAGATCCTCCATGAGAGTTTGTAGAACATCAAGACTATAATGCTTGCATGATTTTGGTGAGTCTTTAAATTATCCATAAAGTACAGAATCCCAAACAAAAAAATCATTGCTTAAAAATTTGATAAAATCATATCCTTAAAAGCAACATTTTAACACAGGCATCATTAAAAAATTTTAAGGGCCTCTTAAAAGCTTAAATTACTTGATGAGTTTGCATCCCCTTTGCTGTAATAAAATGATGTCATGGCATAGTCCCAAATATGTGTGACTGGCATAGAGGGATTTATCAAAAGAAAATGGGATAGAACTTTAGTTCTTCTGCTATTGAGTTGGAGCTTAGGATGCATCACAAGGGAGTCAGTTTTTTGATTTTTCATCTGGCCCACCTTTCAGAGTCTTTGGAACAACAGTTCAAAAGTTAACTTCCTTGTTATCTGTATTACACACACTCATCATCATCATCATCATCAATCTAGAATCAGAAGCATCTTGGGAAAAAAGTGCTCTGTACCTGCCTTTCACTGAAATCTAAGCTTCCAAACCAGTGGAGCCAAGGCTCATGGCTAAGACAGACATGAAAAAGTTTAACTGAAATGAAATTAAAAATACTTTCAAAAGTTACTTATAGGAACCTACTCTCTGCTGTTGCGGTTGTGTCCACAGGCATCTAAGAAGGGTTTGTGGACCACAGTACTAGGCTCACTGCCCTGGAAATGTTGGAACCCTTCATCAGTTGGCACGATGAGCTGTCTTCCTAATACTCTGCAAGGTAAAAAAAGAAAAAAAAAAAGGAACTTACTAATATTTTTGATTGGAAAAAGGAAAAAATCTTTGCGATGCTTAAAGTCAGATAACACAATATTTTGAAGGCGCATGTATGAAGTGATAAGGAACATACTGGTATGTGAGAAGCACAATGGTGTCAAAGAGAAAGTGTAGGCTTTGAGGGAGCGGGACAGACTGTTCTCGCTACTGACAAAGAGATCTGAGGCAATGTTCTCAGGCTCTCTAAGCCACTGATTTCATCTGTTTGCTGTTTGTACACGAGATATAACCATAGTTACCTGGAGGACTGATGAGTGGTTTAGAGATAACACGTACCAGATTCAGACAGCTAGGGTAACGCTGGGCACACAGGAGCTCTCTATAAATGGTCACTAATATTTACATAATGAATAAAACTATACAAATATATATACCCGGCTTATATTCCTTGCAGTCTTCTTTTTTTTAACTTTTTTTTTAATTTTAGATTTTATTTATTTATTTGAGAGAGAGAGAGAGAGAAAGAGAGCAAGCATGAGCAGAGGGAGCAGCAGAGGGAGAGGGAGAAGCAGACTCCCCGCTGAGCAGGGAGCCCGATGCGGAGCTCGATCCCAGGACCCCGGATCATGACCTGAGCCGAAGGCCGACACTTAACCATTGAGCCACTCAGGCGCCCCTCCTTGCAGTCTTTTCTTTTTCCACCCTCCTCTCCTTCATTTTTATCTTAACTATATAAGACAAGAGGGACAGGAGCAGGTCTGAGGTTCTGGCTTTTCAGTAAGTGCCCCATGCCTAAAAAGTAAGCATCCACAATTAATACCAGGTGGACGTATTATACTCTTCAAGACGAGGGCTTATGGAGGACTGAATAGAAAGATTTAAAGACTACGTAGCCAAGATTTTTTTTTAAGTTACCTAGTTGAGGTAACCAGAAAATCCATCTACATTTGTATGAGGGTTCTAATCTATTCTCCCCAGATACAATATAGAGGAACTTCTGATAACGGAGATGGATTTTTCTCCTAAGTGGATTTGGCCGAATCACCCAAAGAAGAAAAGCTTTCCTTCAGACCTAATCTATATTTTCCATCTTTGATATGAAAAAATAAGTGATCCTGGGGCACCTGAATCAGTTAAAGGTCCAACTCTTGATTTCAGCTCAGATCTTAGATCTCAAGGTCATGAGTTCAAGCCCCACACTGGGCTCCTCACTGGGCGTGGAGTCTACTGAAAAAAGATAAATTAAAAAAACAGTAACAATAAATAAATAATTACATACATACATACATAAAATCCCAGAGGGATTAAAAAAATAAGTGATCCTTCCTACATAAGGAATCTTGGTTAGTTAGGAAGATTCATCTATCCAATCATTCATCAAATAATTACTCTGTTTCTCTCCCAACCCTGACCCCAAGTACTGTCCTCAGCTCTGAAGACTGATGTGTTGTTCACATACTAGTGAATGTGAAGGTAAAGGATCACTTCTACCACTCTTGCATTTGTTACATATGTAATGCCCTTCTGAAAATGAGCTAGGTTTGTTTCTCACAAGTTAAGACGCACTTGGGTATCTGGAATGTGCCAATATTTCCTCAGACACCATTTCAAAAGCTGTGCTTTCTTAGTAAAGACATGTGTTCTGGATACATATTTTGACTGGGCAACTGCTTTCAGTCAAAATATACTAATTGTATTAAACAGGCCAGGAGTGGGTGTTTCCAGAACGCATTTCAGAGAGTTACTATGAACAACTTCCCTACCTCAGATGGAGGGATCTTTTTGCCCACTCACTGCATTCGGCCACTAGATTCTGAGTATGAGGGCTTACTTTCCCTTCAAATAACATTTCCTCCACCTCCCAGAATAACTGCTGGACTTTCTCTGCGTTCGCCTTGTCAAACTCCTAAAACAGAAACGCACATTTAGTTACAAGACTAAAAGTTGTAGAAAGACGGCCTTCACGATCATTAACACTTACAGATTTAAAGTGCCCTTTATATAGGAAGAAATATGACGTGATAACAAGAATGTGGACTTTGCAGTCAGACATACCAGTGGCCCAATTTTTACTCTTCTGAGAAATTACATCCCACTGGGAGACTCAGCTTCTGTAACTGTTAAATAGAGATCATTTCTACCACATGCGTTATGAGACTTATTTGAGATTTTAAGTAGATATAAATATAGGTAAAGGTACACATATTGACAGACATTGATATACTCACATGTACACATACCTATATATCCATATGTATACATGTACATATATGTACACAGACATAAGTCCCTCATATAGTGAGCGTGACACACTTAAGCACAGCTGCAAAATACCAGCTAGTTTTTCTTCTGATGGTATCACTGAAAAGGAAAATGACTTTTATACAAAGGGCCATTTACCTTCTTTTAATGAAGAGCCCTGGCTATATTTTCTTTTAGGGGAATGTGAACCTAACATCTAATCCACAACTCAGAGCAATAAAGTGCACATTCATTTTGACATACCTGATCCAAGATGGTCAAACCGGATTGATTTTCATAGAATGATACTCAGTATTTTTTTTTGTTTTGCATCTTCTCTTAAATTGATAATAAACCAGATTCCCAGACAACAGGGGAATTGAATGCTCTCTTTTAAAATGCAAATCAGGTAAAAACTAAGAATTTTTGCCTCCGGGCAGGCAACCAGGTGGCTGAGGAGAGTAAAAGGGCTTACTTTCAATTTCCTCTCTTTTGGCTTTTGTTGCTTTTTGCAAATATGACCTATCAAAAAAGTTAAAGTTTTTAAATGAAAAGCAATTGTAGGGCCTTAAGTCATTTCAGTTCTATAAATGAAAGTCACAAGACTCTCCACAGAATTATGTAAAAACGTGTACTGAAAGAATCGCAGGATTGGGACGGTATGAAGCGATGGTCCTCAGCCTTCTTCCCACCTGCAGACGCTGGAGTGAGGGTGGGGACTGTTTATCACAGGTGAGCCAGGCCCGCCCTGTTGGAAAAGGCCTGAGTGGTTTGGAGCTGACGCTTTCCAGGGTCCCTCCCACTGCTGTGAGAAGCCCAGCTACTACACAGCCCCCATCCGAGCAAGTGGACCCGCGGGTGCCTTCCAAATGGCAAACTGCTTTCAAGACAGCAAAGGAAACAACACGCACACCAAAAAAGAGCTGGAGTCAGAGCATCCAAGGTAATGTAGTGGACATCCTTGCATAGCCACGTGGGCTTCACAAAATGCTGGGTCCCTGTTCTCAGCGGCACTTGAGGGAATAGAGACAGGCTGGCAGAGTGCCCAACAAAGCCTGAGCTGGAGACTCAGGTCCACACAGCTAAGAATCCCACTCCCGCAGAGAACAAAAATAGGGTTCAAGTTAACAGCTTCTGCTAGGGTGAGAGGTGAAAGTAAAAGATCTGATTTAGAATATTGGGGGGAAACTCCCCTAATCATGGTGATTTTGTACAATTTTTACTTCTCCACATTTTTTCTGGTATTTAAGTTGCTCATTGTCAAAGTCTGTCCTGAATTTCCAGTCTCGGATAGGACAGAAGTGATCATATACAACATACGGAGGGGGAGGGGTTGGGAAGTGGGGGAAAAACCAAAAGTATCAACAGCTATGACTCTGGGTTATGAGATTGAGTGATTTTTATTTTTCCTTATCTTTTCTATATTTTTATATTTTTCCATGATGTGACATGTAAACACGCTCATAGGGATGTATGTGTACGTGTCCAATAGGTAATGCTTTCAAAAGTGGTAAAAAGATGATTTAAAAGTAAGAAAGCAATTCATTACAAATTGTAATCACGGAATTATACAAAAGATGCTGAGACATACGTCATCTCTCCAAGAGTAAATGGAGCTCCTCTCAGTTGATAAGCCAGTGGTAGAACTCCGTGTCCCAGACCGAGACCAAGAGCTGTGGGTCCCTGCGGGCGTGGTGCTGCCACTGGATGTAAATGATGACCCAGGGTCACTGCAGAGACAAACGTAAGCCCATAAAGACCATTTCCTGGGAAGAGATTAAACTGGAACTGGTTTTACTTCTTGGAGCCGATTTTAAAACTGATTTTTTTTTTAAAAGATTTTATTTATTTATTTGACAGAGAGAGAGATAGCAAGAGCGGGAACACAAGCAGGGGGAGTGGGAGAGGGAGAAGCAGGCTTCCCGCCGAGCAGGACCCTGGGATCATGACCTGAGCCGAAGGCAGACGCTTAACCGACTGAGCCACCCAGGCGCCCTTAAAACTGATTTTAAAACATTCATGCAGTGTAACATTTCATTACACTAAAAATGAAACTTTTTTTTTTTTACTCTTAGAAATGCAATCACTGATATCGCTTCCTATATTCATTATGGGCATGTTTTGATTTTGCAATCAGAAGCATTGCAGTGCGTTCATTCTTACCAGGTATATTTATCAATGGCTTTCTGCACATTGCTTGTAAAATGTGTAGGTAAAGGATCTTTGCTTTTCACAGCCAAACTTTGCTTCCCAGATCCTTCTGACAGTCCTCTTCTGAAAAATAAAGTAAAATATGAAAAGTATCTCTAATGTAATAATTTTATTCATGAAAACTTTTAAAATGTCCTTCTGCATATAGTTGCTCCTCTCCTCTCGCCATGCCCCCCGAAACACACATGTGCGCATGCACACACACACACACCACATATCCTCAAGAAACTGAGGCATGAGACCTTACCATTTTTATTTTTCTTAGAACAAGTTTGCCATGAACCTACATGCCCCTTTATGTAAAACGGAAAAAAACAACAACAACTTTTCTGTGACTTGGCCAGACTCGTAAAAGTTGCCCAAAACTCTGGGCAGACACAGCCTCGCTCCGAGGCAAATGCAACATGAGCTGGACTTCAGGTCCCACTTGTCCTTTGACCAGTGTCCAGTGCCCTTGTGATTACAAAAGCAACTAGCCTTCCAGGAGAAAAAAAATCAATGATTCCATATTAATTCTGAAATATATTAAATTCTCTTTAGTCACCAAACACATGAATGAATCAAAAAAATGACTGAAACACACAAACAATAACTCATTTTAATTTGGCACCGTTGTTTGGTTTGTAGCCTGATGTGTAGAGAGTTTTAAAATATTAAAATTAATGGAAAACTAACACAGAAGAAATCTCTAAACTTTAAATAAGATACTAAGCCTGACTGGTGTATGAAAGTTAGTGTTAATCATTAAAATGCCCTTTCAGTGAACCTCTTAAAACATTTACTTCCCTCTTAGTCAAAGTAGCTTCCTAACGTTTAATAGTAAACACCTTGTATTGTTTTACAGAAATAATATTTTCCCATACAAATTACTCATATTTTGTATTAACTGAAGATGTGACAGTGATTTGGAAAAAGAAATCAACTTTCAATATTTCTAACAACGATACCACAGTAACATTCATTAAAAAAAGTTTGCTGTCATCAATTAAACTGGTGCCTAATTTACAACATTTGTATTTCTGAATGTAAATGGAGTTTTTAAAAAAGATTTTATGTATTTATTTGAGAGAGAAAGAATGAGAGAGAGAGAGAGAGAAAGCATGAGAGGGAAGAGGGTCAGAGGGAGAAGGAGACTCCCTGCTGAGCGGGAGCCCGATGGGACTCCTGGCATTCCAGAATCATGACCTGAGCCTAAGACAGTTGCTTAAGCAACTGAGCCACCCAGGCGCCCTGAACGTAAATGGAGTTTTAAAAAATATGAATACAGGGAATAAATTCTGCCCTTAGTTATGTATCTACAGTACTCCACAACAAATGGAATTTGAAAAACAAGTTCATTACTACAGAGGTTAGCAAGAGCCTCTGCCTTCCATACATATGTCTTGTATGAGAAGAACAGAATTGTAAAATTTTTTTCCCTCCTTATTACTCATATGTCTTAAGTACAATCAAGCGGTTCTGAGGATAAAGGTGCTAAGAGAAAAGAATACAGCACAAGCTTTTATGCTAATAAACTGCTTTACCTTTTGCCTTGTTCAGTTGCTTCAAAACCATCAATTATTTATCATTTCCATGTGACTCAATAACTCTTTAAATAAACATAAAAATACGATGAAAAAAGAGACATTCAACTAAAAATTACATCAAAAAGAGCTGCTTTGAGCTTTAAGAAATATATGCTAGCATGTGAGTTAATCTGCTTCTTGCTGAGAGAGAATTTTAAACCTCAGGGTGGTGAATTAAAATAAAATACGTTCTTTCATAATAATCTGTATAAGAGGGGCACCTGGGTGGCTCAGTCGGTTAAACCTTCAGCTCAGGTCATGATCCCGGGATCCGGGGATCGAGTTCAGCATCGGGCTCCCTACTCCGCGGGGAGCCCGCTTCTCCCTCTCCTTCTGCCTACTGCTCTGCCTAGTTGTGTGTGCTCTCTCTCTCACTGTCAAATAAATAAATAAAATCTTAAAAAAAATAAAATAATCTGTATAAGAATAACAAGGGTAGATTAGAATCCTGCTCTGCCCCTGATACTCTAAGCAAGTTGCTTCTCTTCTCCTGGAACCAATACACACATCTGTAAAACAGTGACAATACCGTACACGTTTTCCTACAGTTGTTGTGAGACCTAACTTAAAGTATGTAAAGTGTTTTCATAAATCAGTGCTCGGTCAGTCAGGCTGCTCTTGTTGACTGCTATCGTTATCACGAGGCACTCGATAAAAACACAGCTGTTTCTTTGTACCTCCCGCAGCATTTCGTATTATATATATCTCTTTCCGGCCCTCAGCTTTTTATTGGGATGATTTTGACACTTTATTTATTTATTTTTATCAGCAGCACCTAAAAGAATGCCTGTCACATAGAGATGCTCCATGTTCACTGAAAGAATCAATAGTAAAGATTAAATTAGTGAGCCAAACAAAGAACATGTTTTTACTCTGTAAATTCATGCTTACTACAAGAGGTTACATTGTGACCAGACACAAACATACTCTTCCAGTTCAAGACATTTCTGGAGATTTGTTTATCCTTTATAAAGACAGAAAATTCACAGCTCTTGGAGTAACTCACACCTATCTCCAAAAGTGACTTTTACAACTGAATGGTTGGATGAAATTGTTTCCTGCTTTCGGCTCTTCCTCTGCCTTTTGTGAGACTGGAAAACAAAATTCACTAAGCAGACACATGCCTGTTTGTTTTGTTTCCAATGAACAATCATCTCTTCCTCCAGAAAATTCACCTTTTTTGGGGGGGAGGGGAGAGGAGGGAGTCTTTCCAACCTAAGAAAATGATTTACAGAATGAAAGAACTACTTCCTCTCTTCATATAACACCATAGCCTTTCGCAGATGGCATTACTACTCACTTCAAAGTAGAGCTGATGACAGATCTTCAAGATGCAGGGATGGGGTGGGGGGGTGCAGGGGGAGGAATTACTGTAAAATGGATGCCCTCAACCACCATCTACTTCCATACTATTTCTCTAACTTTTTTCTCCCCTGCTCTTCCTGTCTCACCTACTTCAAAAGTCTCTCTATTTCCGTGGAACTTCTTGAACTTGAGAGTTTATTTGACCACAGAGTTCAGAGGAATTCTGAAGAGGAACTTGAGACTATTAATGCAATGACTACCCAACGTCACCAAGAAGATAGGGATGGAGCTGCTCCCTGGACCCAGGCCATCTGCATGTCTCTCCAGGGACCCCAAATTACTGACATTGTTAACCAAAAACAGAAGCTATACAATTTGCCTTCTGTTTTTTCTTTTTATGTTTTGCTTTGAATCTTTGATTTCTCTCCCCTAACCATTGTACTGTGACTTCATGCATAACATTGAACATTTTTAATTCCCTGTGAACTATCAATTCCTACATAAATGATGCAGTCTAAAAAAGTGTACAGGGTTTATAGGATGTGTCCTATAAATATCTTAAAACTTGAAAGTGGTGGAATGTCTATTAAGCTTTTATTACATTATACATAGACATATAAGTTTTACACTAGTTCCTGTCTATACTGCTTAAATTTTAGAGATGTTAAAAAACTGCTAATGGGTACATTTAAGGCTGTTCATTTGGAAACAGGATATGGGTTTTAGGGCAGACTGAAGTGCACCCACTGAACTATATGGCCCTAATTTGTCGGTGCGTCAAAGTGAAGGCTGAGTCCCAATCTCTAGGAGTCACTCATTTCCAGTGTCAAGGTAATGACTCTAGGATCTATTTTTACTTTTTAAAACTTAACTCTTGATAGCCCACAAACCTCTGCCACTTTGCCTTGTAGACAGTATTAAACAGTGATCGAAGCTTCCAAAATTTCCTATTTCTGCTTAAAAAGGATTGCCTGAAATGAAGACTTGTATTCTGCATGGGTTGAAATGCAGGATGGTTTTCTGGGTGGACTGGCTCTCACGAAGCCCCTCCTCCCATGAAAAACACTCAGCGCCGCCCTGACTTAATACAAGCACATCCTAGAAGCAACTGCTGCTCTCGGGACTGATGGAGAATCTGTCATCTCGGACGCGACGGATGCTTCTCAGTGCAAGTGAGCAACTTCGCTTGGGGAAGCGGGATGATGTCAGCACGAGAGATTTCATGAATCGATGCGGGGAAACAGACCAGATGAATTCCAGCTTTTCAGCCAGGGGAAAAAAAAAATCACACACATGGCACAAAAACATGACACGACAGAAAGTTCATCCGACCTCCCTTGCCAGATCAAGACTTACCCAATCACAATCAGCCCCAGGCCTGGGCTCGCGTCCCCGGGTCTGGGCCCCGCGCCCCGAGGCCTGGGCGCCTCCGGGCGCGGACACCCCGCGCGGGCCCCCTGCAGGCGGCGGGCGGCCGTGCGCCCCCGCGCCCCCGGGGCCTCGGCTCCCCGCCCGCCCAGCCCTGCGCCCCCAGCCCGCTAGCCCTGCACGGGCAGCCGAGTCGCTCCCGGGAAGCTCGAGTCTTGAGCGGCGCGGCCAGGGGCGCTCCGGGCCGGGTCTGCGCGGCCCATAGGCGCGGCTGCTCGCGGGGCGCCCCGACTGCCTTCCCCTCCAGGTCCCACGGCCCCGCACCGGCCAAATTCCGGCGCGGCGGGGCGACGCCTCCCGTCCCTTCGGCGCACGCCCTTCCCTCCTCCTCCCCGGCCGCAGCGCCCTGCGCGGAGGTCGGCCTGGGCCAGGCGGCGGGTCTCCAACGCTCCCCGCCCCACCCGCCACCTCCCTGCCCCGCGTCCGCCTCCCGCGTTCCCAGGAACCTAACCTTGGAAAAGTCCTGCGGTCAGAGGCCGGATTTCATAATCCAGTGACCTGAGCTTTGGCCGCCAGCCATTCGGCCTCGTGGCACCCGCCCTGCCGCCCTCCCTGCGCCTCCAGTGCGCACCTTCTGGCCTTCTCACCCCTCCCCAGGGCCTGCCTGGGCAGGAGGGTCTGTCCGGACAGGTGTTTGCTATCCTTAATTCTCTCTCTTTTTTTTAAAGATTTTATTTATTTATTTGACAGAGAGATAGAGAACACAAGTAGGCAGAGTGGCAGGCAGAGGGAGAGGGAGAAGCAGGCTCTCCGCCGAGCAGGGAGCCAGACGTGGGGCTCGAACCCAAGACCCCAGGATCGTGACCTGAGCCGAAGGCAGCCACTTAACCGACTGAGCCACCCAGGCGCCTCTATCCTTAATTCTTTTAAGTAGACCTTTAACTAACAGGAGAAAGACCGAGAACTACAGAAAGATTTCACCTGTCCACCTCCTCCCATCAAAGGATTCCTAGTTGGGCAGGGGTGCGGCGGGGAGGGTAGGCAGAAGGGAAGTTAAAAAAAAAAAATTGAAGTCTCAGACCTAGTAAATCCAAGATGCTAATTTGATTAACAGATTCTCTAGGTATAATTATGCGCCAAAGATTTGTCTCTCTCCATCTTCAAATAGATGCTTTATCTCATCCAAGCCAGTAACTTTTCTACAAAGCAGCGAGCATACCTGTGTCTACGTTTATTAATATGTGCTTGTCTCCATCTTGGAGTCATACAATTCATTATGCCAGGACCAGTCACTGGACCCTATGTTGTGAGACAGCAAAATGACCAAGCCACCATATTCATAAACTGAAAGAAATAGGAATGATTTAGCTTAAGATACATAAGCAAGGTGTCAAAGTGTGGGCACCACATATGGCGTGCCTGTCCCCACCAAAAGAGTTTTCATAATTACAGTTAATGAAATGGCTGCTGGTACTTTGCAGCCTGTGCTATATATCCATTCTCCTTTGATCTGAGGCCTTCTGAGTCTGAACAGGTACAAAGAAGCCCACCGATTCCTCCTGCTCAGCTTCCTGAATTTACAGAGGTACAGCATGCCTCTTCCATTTATTAGTGAAAAATCTGGTTTATTTATTTTTAATCTGACTTTCAAGGAGCAACCCTGAGAGGACAATAAGAAACCACTACCAACAACGAAACAATCCATTTCTGGAAATACTGGAATCCTCACCACATTTACCACCACAAATAATCAGTTTTGAAGTGGTAGATGGTTATAAATCCTAAAATTAATAAGATTTTAAATCGTGATCCACTACATCAAAAACTAATGATGTACTGTATGGTGATTAACATAACATAATAAAAAAAACCGTGATCCATACATATGTGTATATATGTGGGGAGCGAGTGTGCAGGTGTGTGTCTATCAGGAAAACTGATGGTGTCTGAAGTAAACACATACCCACTAATACTATTGATATGTTAAGGGAGACTTGACAGAGAAACAAAAGAAAGAAGAATATTATGATCCAAATACATGCTGGCTGCTTTATATGTATGTTGTTTTGTTTAAATTTTTTTTAACACCCATGCTAGGTAGATACTATCATCCAATTTTACTGATGAAAATACTGAAGACAGAGACCTTAAGTAAAAATGTTCCAGGTCACTCAACTAGGATGTGGCATGTGTGTGTGTGTGTCCCAGGTATCTACTATTGCACGATAAACTACCCCAAATTTAGTGGATTAAAAGAAGTCATTTTGTTATGCTCACAAACCACAGCAGTCAGGAATTCTGGCAAGACTTGGCTGGGTGATTTGTCTGCTCCACGTGGCATGTGGCTCCGTGGCATTGCTCAACTGGCCTCTGGGCTGGGCTGGAGATTTCAAGAAGGCTTCACCCACATCGTATCTAGCACTTTGGGGTGGAGGGATGGCTGGAAGGCTGGGCACAGCTGGGCCCTTCTCTCAGGTAGTCTCGGGACCTCCCTGGGTAATCTCTCCAGCAGGACAGTCAGAACTCCCACATGGCAACTCAGGGCTCTAAGAAACCAAGGCAGGGGCTGTCCGCTCCATTAAAGGCGGGCTCCGAACGGGCATAGTGTCACTTACATTGTACTCCATTATCAAAACATTCACAGGTTCAAAGCGTTGGAAAATAGAACCCATCTCTCAGTGGGAAGCGTGTCAAAGCACATTTTTACTCTACCATATCCACTTTCTCTCCAGACATTATTTACACTCCCTCCCCCACTTGCACAATACACTCAGGCCACTCAAAATTCCCTAAAATTTGATCATTTCAATCATGTCCAAGTGAGGATGAGGAGGCTCCTCCTTGGGGGCGTTTCCTCTGGATCTGAAGACCTGTGAACTAAAGAGACAAGCCAGAGGCCTCCTGCATGCACACGAACAATGGAGAGACAGAGACTGAAGAACCAGAGCCAGCGCTGGTGTCCCAGGGGAAGGGCAGTGGGAGACACAGCGGTCACTGGTCCACGGCTATTGGAATCCAAGCAGGCTCCTGTTTCCAATTTCCTCATTAGGACCCACTTCTGCTCCCTGGCTTCCTCCGAGCTCTTCGCTCTGCCTTCTGGGCTCTTGCTTCCACCCTCTGAGTTATCCTCATAAGGAAGAAATGGCCCAGGTTTGCAACTGAGTAGGCCCTCAGCCTGCTTCCTCACAGAGTCACTTCTAGTCCAAGCTGGTCATGCTTGTACTCCTCCTCTAATATAATCCCCTCACATAACTTGTGTGCTTTCCTTTGAATTTCTTTAGAGTTCACTCCATTAGCCATAAGCCACTCTGACTTTTCCTTCTGGGACAGGTCATTGGGGCACCTTGGAGGCTGCCATGGGACAAGGCTCTTACACCCCTAAATCTCCCTGAGGTTTTTAGTTGGCCAAACCTTTGGTTTCACCTTTACCGCTGCCCCAGATCTCATCTGTGCATGGAGGTCATTTCTTAATTGTGCTCAGAGAGCCTGTGAGGTTGAAACAGCTTACTTTCCAAACCCAACATGTGCTGGCTCTTATATTTCCTATGAAATCTGCTCAAAAATTGGACAGCTCCTTATTTAGTGCATATCTCTCCTCTCTCAAATTTCAAAACCCAAAGCAACATTGATTTAGAGACAAAAGTCACAGGATCTTCCCACTGGATTGGTCTAGAGCAGTGTGTTCCAGTAGAAAAATAATGTGAGCCACACACATATTTCTAAATTTTCTTGTATCCACATTCATCAAGTTAAAATAAACAGTTGAAATTAATTTTAATAATATTTTTATTTAATCCAATAGATCTAAAATATTATCATTTCAACATGTAATCAATATAAAATTATTGGGATATTTTAAATACTTTTGGGGGGGATACTGTCTTTGAAATCCAGTGTGTATTTTATACTTACAGCCTACCTCAATTAGGACTAGCCACATTTCAAGTGCTCATTCACTACATGCGGTGAGTGGCTTCTGTACTGGACAGTAGCCCAAGAGAATAAATCCCTTGACTTTTATCTTTAATTCGGCTTAAACATTTTAAGACTCCATCATTCTTAGCCAAGCCTGAAATTGTGAAATATTTATATACACAAGATATATATATGTATATGTGTATATATACATACAATACATATATATGAGAATACATATGTATTCTCTTCTAAATACACACATATTCTATGTAGTTGTCATAAACATCATCAATACACAGTTAGAGGCTTAACTGCATTATCAGAACTGAAAGCTACTGATCCTGTCAGTTTATCTTTAAAAACACATTGAAATTTATATAGGCAGAAAAAAATTCATTTAAAAAAAAAGAATTAAAAATATTCTACATTTGAATATGGTTTATAAAAGAAAAACATTTTTCTCAATGTTATTTGTACTTAGTGCATACAATTTTCATTCTTTATTGATTACTTAAACCATAGTTGAGAACTGAAAGTAAATAGCTATTTCCACATTCTTGTTTGAGTGTTTTACATTCTAATGGGGGCTGGGGGCTTGGGATCAATAATCACAGTAATTAAATAGGAGGCCTCAATTCCTAAAATAAGGATATCAGAATCTGCCTCAGCCTACTTTGGAGAATTCATTAGGATGAAATGAAATTGTACATGTGATCACCCTCTGAAAATCTATTAGTAATTTAAAGATATATCAATATATCAGTATCAATAGATAAAGATATATCAATAAAGATATATCAATCAAGCAACATTTAAATTGTCTAAAAATTGACTTGATTTGAGGGAGTCCTGAGCTGGTAATAATTCTCTGAGCATAAGTTGTCAAAAACAAGTCTAATATTATTCTCTTTCTTGTAGAGTTGTATGAATTAGAGATGATTTTTTGGAAAGTGCATGTAGATGCATAAAACATTGTGACTTAAATTATTCCCCCTTTCAGCTCTC
Source organism: Halichoerus grypus (assembly GCF_964656455.1). Lineage (NCBI taxonomy): Eukaryota > Metazoa > Chordata > Mammalia > Carnivora > Phocidae > Halichoerus > Halichoerus grypus. The sequence continues at coordinate 191,690,626 of NC_135714.1, forward strand.
CAAACATTGAGTTACTTCCAGTGAGAGTTTAAAAAGAAAACTGAATGGAGAGTTCACTTGTGTTCATTTTATTCTTATGCAGTTGCAATATACAAATGTTGCAAATAGACTTGTATATTTATCCAGTACAGGCAGCCTTGCCTTTGCACAGGTATCATGTAAATGAAAACTGTGCATATCAAAACTGTGTCCTTGCTTTGCAAATATACACATATAGACACACATGTTATTTTCTTTCTCCACCACAGAGCTGTCCCCAGTAGCAATGAGCATACCCAGCACCTAAATCTTGGTTTCTAGTACCATTCTCCAATAGGAGGAACTAGGGTTCCTTGGAGAAAGATGATTCCAGGGCTGGGGCAGGGAAAATATAAAAATGTACCTGAAGCATTCATAGTGCCAGAAAATAAGGAAGTACTCAAAACCCTACAAAAGAGTGGGGGCATGTCAGAGGGACTCGGGAACCAACCTGAAAGACCCCTGAATGGCTAAAGCTAAAACAATTTGAGTAACAAAATAAATAATGTGGTATTGAATTATAGTCCAAAGAGCAAAATAAATATCTATGAGTGCATACTGATATAAAGGAATGAATGAACCAAATAAATAAATGGAGGGAAAGAGGTGAATCTCCTACAGAAGAATTATAAATGAATCATGTAATTGCTCCTTCTTTCAGGAGATGGAGCTTAACACCTCCTACCCTCAACCTTGACTGTGGGCTTGATTCCAAAGAGTAGAGTACACAAAGGGGGCAAGACAGATTTACAGCAGAAACACCTGACAAGCACTCCCTCAGCCAGGGGATCAAGTTCAGCATCATTAGTGATGCGTTACGACGATAGCATGTCCTTACAAAGATAGGAAGATAATGTCGCTTCATCTCTGTGGTCTTCCTCCCAGAAACCCATAATCGCAGCCTAGTCATGATAAAAACGTAAGACAAATTCTAATTGAGAAACATTCTACAAAATACCGTACTCTTCAAATTCTCAAGGTCATCAAAACAAGGAAAGTCTGAGAAACTGTCTCAAACCAGAGAATACTAAGGAGACAGATGATTGAATGTAATATGGTATCCTGGATAGGATCTTGGAACAGAAGAAGGACAATGTAATGGCTCACTTTAAACCAGTGGACTTTGAATAAAGCAGATTATCCTCCATAATGTGGGTGGGCCTCATCCAATCAGTTGAAGCCCTTAAGAGAACAAAGACTGGCTTTTCTTAGGCAAGAAGGAATTCTGCAACCAGACTGCCTTTCGACTCAAACTGTAACTCTTCCCTGGGTCTCCAACCTGCCAACCTATCCTGCAGATTTTAGACTTAGTAAGCCTCCACCATCATGTGAGCCAATTCCTTAAAATAAATCTCTCTCTCTCTCTCAAAACACATCTTTTTATGTAAATCTATAAATATAGATGCAGGTGTAGACATAAAGATGCATCCTATTCTGTTTTTCTGGAGAATCTTGGCTAAATACACTGGTGAAATTGGAATGAAATGCGAATTTTAGTTAATAATAATACATCAATGTTGGTTCATTATTTGTAACAAATGTACCATTATAGTATAAGATATTAATAACAGGGAGCAACCTTTCTGTACATTTAAAACTGTTCTGAAATAAAGTCTATTTAAAAAATGTTTGTGGTAAACTCTTCTACACATTTAAATATATTTTACAAGTTAGTAACTACTTTCCAACAAGACCAATAAAACAATATTATGTTTTATTATTTTAATGTGAACAGTATAATAATCTTATAATGTGTTAGGTAAACTGTGAAGTCCATAGCTTATAGAAAATTATAGAAAAATGTAGAATTTATATGTATATATATATATATACTTTTTTTTTTTTGAGAGAAAGAGAGAGTGGAGGGTGGGGAGGGGCAGAGGGAGGGGGAGAGAGAGAATCTTAGGCAGGCTCCACGCTGGGCAATGTGGAGCTCATTCTTACAACCCTGAGATCATGACCTGAGCTGAAATCAAGAGTTGGACACTTAACAAACTGAGCCACCCAGGCATCCCTAGAATTAATATAATTTAACATAAAAATGAAAAAAATTTACCTAGATAGTAAAATTTATAAGGATGTTATTTTTAAAGAATTATAATAAACTATAATAAGTAATATCTTATATTAAGTAACAACAGAAATTTGCTTTATATGAATTTTTTTCTAAGAACAGCCTATGGGATGCAAAATATAACTACATTATTTGACTCCTTTGGGATTGAAACGTTTGCATGCAATCCTACTAGCGCGCCACTAGATGTCAATCTTTCTCATCTGTTAACACTGAAGAACATGCCCAGGTGGGTTTTAATACCATGTATGTCTTTTTGCAAGATTTAGGATTTAGTGAATTTTCTTTCCAGTGCAGATATGGAATCCTGTTTGCATTAAAAATCACTATTGCAGTGAACAATATCTAGTATACACAGCTGACAGAAAGTATCAAGATACTAACATTGTCTGTGGATGGAGTGCTAACACTTTGGTACACAAATAGGCTCGGGGACCTACGTAACTTACTGCTAAACCTAACAACACCCTGGTGGGTGGCTACTTTTAGGTACAGAAAAGAAAACTGAGGGTGAGCAATGTTAGTAAATTATCGAGGACAAAGAGTTTTATCCAGATCTGTCTAGTCTGAGTTCAAAAGTTTGCCATTTCTAAGATTCGTCTCTGATCTAATTTGCAGATTTCTGCTGAAGCTCCTTCTCTCATAAAGATGGCCTATGGACATCTCGTATGGATATACCAAATATGTTCTATAATAATATTCGATAACATTTCTTGGAGACTAACCACATCCCCGTCCCTGCTTTAAAGCACTTGCTACAAGTTAGTGCATTTAAGTTTCATAATTAATTCTTTGAAGAGGAAATACTTTTAGTACCATTCTGCAGACGGGTAAACTAAAGCACAAAGAAGTCAATGACATCACAAAGCCAACAGTCTAACTTAAGTTATTGAAGATAAAGCTTATTCAACGCCATACTTCAGTCTTTTATGCATGGCATACACCTCACAAGCCCTCTACAAAAGATCTGGAGAAGCTCAAGCACACTATATTTAATAAAGCACATGGAAAAGTTTTTAAATTTAGAGGAATGTTGTATCTGAAAAGCGTGACAGAGGGAAAAATTATTAGACTTTTAATATGAAGACTATAAAAAAGTTAGAAAGTCCTAAGTAATCTATGAGGTTAACAGGTTATATATAATTACAGAAAGATAGAGAATTTGTATTTTATTCAAAACAAAACACCTAAATTGGTTATTTAGAAGTCCAATAATTTCTAAATTAGTGCTGCAATCTATTTTTTTAAAGATTTTATTTATTTATTTGAGAGAGAGAATGAGAGAGAGAAAGCATGAGAGGGGGGAGGGTCAGAGGGAGAAGCAGACTCCCCGTCGAGCAGGGAGCCCGATGCGGGACTCGATCCCGGGACTCCAGGATCATGACCTGAGCTGAAGGCAGTCGCCCAACCAACTGAGCCACCCAGGCGCCCAGTGCTGCAATCTATTAAGGACAATAATTTTTAGGTAAGATCATATGAAATTGCCAATCATGTACTGTTTGAACCAGAAAACCAGAAATTTATGTGTCAAACTAATACACTGGATAAATGGATTAAATAACAACCTGTAATCAGTATTTTGTCTTACTTTTAAGCATTAACTTTACTGTACTATTATAGTAGAAAGTGATAGAGGAAACAACAATCTGAAAAATTTTTTATAAGTATTTTTATAAAGAATTCATCAGATTTTCAAACTGAAAAAAACTACCTACGTATATTCTATGAAGAGTTTAATTTCCCCCACTGCAGCATCAATATAGTCAAATTTTTCAAAAAAGTGTGTTTTAATGTTTAATTTCACTCATCCTTTTTTTTAAAAAAGATTTTATTTATTTATTTGAGAAAGAGAGAGTGAGAGAGAGCACGAGAGGGGAGAGGGTCAGAGGGAGAAGCAGATTCCCCACTGAGCAGGGAGCCCCAAGTGGGACTCAATCCTGGAACTCCGGGATCATGACCTGAGCTGAAGGCAGTCGCTTAACCAACTGAACCACCCAGGCACCCCAATTTCACTCATTCTTTTAATTAGTAGAGCAGAAAATGAAGACTTGGTAATAATTGCTAGATCACTATTATAAGTTTCAGTTCCATTTGATGTCATTAAAATATCAAATTACAGTTGATCCTCATTATTCATGGATTTCGTATTTATGAATTCACCTACTTGCTAAAATTTATTTGTAATTCCAAAATTAATACTCAGGGTGCTTTCATGCTTATTTACAGACATGCGTAGAGCAACGAAAAACCTGAGTTGCCTGAATTGCATGTTCTCAGCTGAGGTGGAACAGGGCAGCACTTTACCTTCTTATTTTTGCTCTAATACTATCAAGTATTATTTCTGTAGTCTGTTTAATGCCATGGTTTTTTTTTTTTTTTTGCATTTTTGTATTTTTAGTTTGTGATTTTGCTGTCAACATTTGTGGGATACTGCAAAAACAGTACTTAAAAGGAAATTATAGCATTGAATGCATATATTAGAAAAGAAGATTTAAAATCAATCTTCTAAGCTCCCACCATAGGAAACTAGAAAAGGAAGAGCAAATGGAATCCAAAGTAAGCAGAAGAAAAGAGATAATAAGAATTAGAGCAGAAATAAAAAATTGGAAACAGGAAATTTAATGGAGAAAAATCAATGAAATCAAAAGATGATTCTTTAAAAAGCTTAATAAAAACCAATAAGCCTCTAGCCAGAAAAACAGAGAGAAAGAGAGAGACAGAGAGAGGAGGACACAAATTACAGAAATCAGAAATGAAGGAGGGAATATCACTACAAAAACCATGGACATTAAAAGTTTAATAAAGGAATACTCTGAGCAACTCAGTACTCACAAATTCAATAACCAAGATAGAACAGACCAATTCCTTAAAAGACACAACCTGCCAAAACTCATACAAAAACAAATGGACAATCTGAATAGGCCACTTAAATCTATTAAAGAAATTAAATCAATAATTAAAAACATTCCAAAACAGAAAGCACCAGGCCCAAGTAAGTTCACTGGTGAATTCTACAAAACATTGAAGGAAGAAATTATACCAATTCTCTAAATCTCTTTCAGAGGATAAAAGCAGAGGAAATACTTCCTAACTCATTCTATGTGGACAGCATCACGATAATAATACCAAAACCAGACAGACATTACAAGAAAACTACAGATCAATATCTCCCATGAAGATAAATGCAAAAATCCTCAACAAATTACTAGTAAATTGAATCCAACAATGTATAAAAAGAATTATACACCATCACCAAGTAGGATTTATTGCAGGTATGCAAGGCTGGTTTAACATACAAAAATCAATTAATGTAATCAATCATATCAACAGGCTAAAGAAAAATAACATGATTATATCAATAGATGCATAAAATGCATTTGATAAAATCCAATGTCCATTCATGAAAAAAACTCTCAGTAAAGTGGATAGGGGGGAATTTTTTCAAATTGATAAAGAGCATCTACAAAAAGCCTACAGCTAACATCTTACTCAATGATAAGAAACTAGAAGCTTTCCCACTAAGGTCAGGAATAGGTCAGGATGTCCTCTTTCACCACTCACTTTCCAACATGGTGCTGGAAGTCCTACCAAATTCAGTAAGACACAAAAATGAAAGAAAATGTATATTGACTTGAAAGAAAACTATCTTTGTTCACAGACTATCTAATTGTCTTTGTAGAAAATCCAAAAGAATTGGGGAAAAAAAAAAAAAAAAACCTCCTGGAACTAATAAGTGATTATAGCAAAGTTGCAGGATCCAAGATTAATATAAAAAAGTGAATTGCTTTCCTATATATCAGCAATGAACAAGTGAAAATTAAAATTAAAAATACACTATTTACATTTGCACACCCCCAAAATGAATTATTTAGATATACAACTAACAAAATATGTACAAAATCTATATAAGGAAAACTACAGAATTCTAATGAAAGAAATCAAGGGAGAACTAAATCAATAGAGAAATATTACATGATCATGATAGGAGGACTCAATATCGTCAAGGTATTAGTTCTTCCCAAATCAATCTCAGATTTAATGCAATTGCAATCAAAATCCCAGCAAGTTATTTTGTGGTTATCAACAAACTGATATCTAGAATTGATTTTAAAGTTTATATGGAGACACAGAAGCCCCAGAAAAACCAACACAATATTGAAGGAGAAGAACTAAGTTAAGGAACTGATGCTACCTGACTTCAAGACTTACTATAAAGCTACCATAATCAAGGTTGGTGTTGGTAAAAGAGTACACAGTAGATCAGTGGAACAGAGTAGAGAGCCCAGAGATATATGAATGCAAATATATTCAGCTAATCATGGACAAAAAAATGAAGACAATACAATGGAGCAAAGACATCTCTTCAACAAATGGTGCTAAAATAACTGGATATCCACACGTGAAAAAGTCAATCTAGACAGACCTTAAACCTTCTCCAAAAATTAACCTGAAATGGATCATAAACCTACATGTAAAACAAACAAAGAACTATAAAACTCCTAGAAGATAACATAGAAGAAAATCTGGATGAGTTAAGGTTTGGCAATGACCTTTTAGATACAACACCAAAGGCATGCCCCATGAAAGAAAGAATTGACAAGTGGGCCTTCATTAAAATAAAAAATTTCTATTATGTGAAGGACATTGTCAAGAGAATGAAAAGACAAGCCTGGGAAACAAGACTGGGAGAAGATATTTGCAAAAGACACATTTGATAAAGAACTATTACCAAAAATGTAGAAAGAACTCTTAAAGACCAACAATAAGAAAACGAACAAACTGGTTTAAAAAAATGGGCCAAAGACCTTAACAGACACCCCACCAAAGAAGATGTACAGATGGCAAACAAGCAAATGAAAAGATACTGCACATCATAGGTCATCAGGGAACTGCAAATTAAAAGAACAATGAGACACTACTACACACCAGTTGCAAGAGCCAAAATGCAGAACAACACCAAATGCTGGGAAGGAGTAGAGCAACAGGAGCTCTTTTATAGCTGGTGGGAATGGAAAATGGTACATCCATTTTGGAAGACAGTTCGGCAGTTTCTTACAAAACTAAACCTACTCTTTTTTTTTTAATATTTTATTTATTTATTTGAGAGAGGGGGAGAGTGCGAGTGGGAAGGGGCAGAAGGAGAGGGAGAAAGAATCTGAAGCAGACTCCGTGCTGAGCGCAGGTCCAGAAGCGGGAATGCATCCCACGACCGGGAGATCGTGACCTGAGCCGAAACCAGAAGTCCGATGCTCAACCCCCTGAGCCACCCAGGTGCCCCCTAAACATACTCTCACAATACAACCCAGCAATCCCACTTACTGGTATTTACCCAAAGGAGTGAAAAATTATGTCTACACAAAACCTGCACACAGATGTTTACAGCAGCTTTATTCATAATCGCCAAAACTAGGAGGCAACCAGCGACCTACCTTCAGTAGGTGAATAGCTAAATAAACTGAGGTACTTCCAGACCATGAAATATTCAGCTCTAAAAAGAAATGAGCTATCAAGCTGTGAAAGGGCAGAGAGGAAACTTAAATACACATTACTAAGTGAAAGAAGCAATCTGAAAAGGCTACATACTGTATAATTCCAAATATATGACATTCTGAAAATGGCAAAATATGGAGAGAGTAAAAAGATCAGTGTTCATCAAGGGTTAGGGAGAGGGAGGGATGAACAGGGCACAGAGAATTCTTAGGGCAGTGGAAATACTCTGTGTGGTACTACCGCGGTAGATATATGTCATACATTTGTCCAAACTCATACAATATAAAACGTCAAGGCTGAACCCTAATGTAAACTATGGATTTGGAGTGATAATGATGTGTCCATGTAGGTTTATCGTTCATAACAAATATCTAACTCTGGTGGGAGATGTTGATAATAGGGAAGGTTCTGCATGTGTCGGGCAGGGGGTATATGCAAAGTATCTTTATTGTCATTCTGTTTTGTTGTGAACTTCAAACGGCTCAAAAAACAGTCTTTAAAAAATGCCAGTCTAAAAAGTTGCAAAAGTAAAAAATAAGAACCATAATTTCTCACATTTGAATCTCTGAGGTTGGGATGTGTATCACCAACAGCATCTTACAGTGGCCAGCAGAGCAGCAATCAGAAAGTCCTTGTCACAAACCATAAAAAAGATGAGCCTCCCATGTCACACTCATTAGGATGGCTATTATCCAAAAGAATAAAACATAACATGTGTTGGTGAGGATGTGGAGGAATTGGAACCCTTGTATTATTGGTGGGAATGTAAAATGGTGCAGCTACTATGGAAAACAATCTGGTGGTTCCTTACAAAATGAAACACAGAATTACTATATGATGCAGCAAATACCCCAAGGGTTGAAAGCAGGGACTCTGGCAGATACTTGTGCACATTATTCATAATAGCATTATTTGCACTGGCCAAAAGATGGAAATAACCCAAATATTCATCAACAAACATATGAACAGATAAACAGAATGCGGTCTATGCTTACAATTAAATATTCAGCCTTAAAAAAAGAGTGAAATTTTGATATCTGCTACAACGTGGATGGACCTTAAAGACTTGTTCAGTGAAATAAGCCCAACACAAAAAGACAAATAGTATATGACTCTGCTTACATGAGATTTCTACAGTAATCAGTTTCATAGAGACAGAAAGTTGCAGGTGGTTGCCAGGGGCTGGGGGAACAGAGGAATGGGGAGCTATTGTTTCGTAGCTACAGAGTTTCTATTTGGGATGATGAGAAAGTTATGAAGATGAATGGTTGCATACTATTGTGAATGCACTAAATGTCATTGAATTACACACTTAAAAATGGTGAAAATGAGGGGCACCTGGGTGGCTCAGTTGGTTAGGCTTCTGACTCTAGATTTTGGCTCGGGTCATGATCTCAGGGTTGTGAGATCAAGCCCCACATCAGGCTCTGTGCTGGCATGGAGCCTGCTTAGGATTCTCTCTCTCCCTCTGCTCACCCTGCCCCCAGCTCGAACTTGCTCTCTCTCTCTCAAAAAAAGTGGTTAAAATGGTACATTTTATGTTATACATATTTTACCACATTAAAAAAAAAAATCACCCTCCAATTTGCATAATGGGTATTAGTGACTTGGAAGGAAATCTGGAAACAACACAGAGGCACTTATGTAAACTTTAACAACAAATGCCCTTAGGGAGGACATGGGAGCGGTGTTGAATCAGACGTGTTTATTCATGTTCCCTATGCAGGGTCAGGTATAGGCTGGCTCTATGTTACCAACCGCAAAGCCAGCTTAAGAGAGCCCAGCAGCAGGGGCGCCTGGGTGGCTCAGTCGGTTAAGCGTCTGCCTTCGCCTCAGGTCAGCGTCTGCCTTCGCCTCAGGTCATGATCTCAGGGTCGTGGGATGGAGCCCTGCATCAGGGGAGCCTGCTTCTCCCTCTCCCTCTGCCTCTCCCCACTCCCCCCATCGTGCTCTCTCTCTCTCTTTCACTCACTCTGCTGTCTCTCTCCCTCTCAAATAAATAAATAAAATCTTAAAAAAAAAGAAAAAGAGCCCAGCACCAATAGCTTTTTATACTTTACTGGATTCATATTTAAAAAACTGTTTCATCTATGTTTTAATGGCATAGAAAATACTGTGTGGAAAAACCAAGGCCTTGACAATGCTGAGTGGAAAACAAATTCAGAAGAGTGTCTTACAATCATTAACATCATAAATTCAATGAAGTTCAGTAATTCTTGATTTTGAAATAAGGTTTTTATCAACACAGATGGCTTAATTTGCTGAAATGAATAATACATCTATAAAGTTTACCCTTTGTTAAAAAGCAGCACAAACTGGAGATGAACCATGACAGACTATGGACTCTGAAAAACAAACTGAGGGTTCTAGAGGGGAGGGGGTTGGGAGGATGGGTTAGCCTGGTGATGGGTATTGAGGAGGGCACGTTCTGCATGGAGCACTGGGTGTTATGCACAAACAATGAATCATGGAACACTATATCGAAAACTAATGATGTAATGTATGGGGATTACCATAACAATAAAAAAATTAAAAAAAAAAGAAATGTATGAAAATGACTTGTCTCTATATAACATCATACAAAATATATTTGCAAAAAATATGACACTTAAATAAACATGACATTATCAAAACAAAACAAAAAAAAAAAAGCAGCACAAACTGGAAAAGGATACTGTACCCGGGTAATTTGTCAAATAATTAATGGTCCCACGTCTCTGCCATGGAAATACTCAGTTTATCTGTTTCTAAGTCTTTTTATTTTTAAAGATTTATTTATTTACTTGAGAGAGAGTGGGGGGGGAAAGGGCAAAGGGAGAGAGAGAGAACCTCCAGCAGACTCTCTGCTGAGTGCGGAGCCCAACATGGGGTTCGATTGCAGGACCCCGAGACCACAACCTGAGCCAAAACCAAGAGTCGGACACTGACTGAGCCAACCAATCCTTCTTGGTTTAAAATTTACTTGGTCTGATATTATAAAAGCTATACCAGCTTTCTTTTCATTAGAATTTACATGTACAAACATGCCATCCATACACTTATATTCAGTATTTCTGTATTCTTATATGTAAACTGTTTCTTTGGTAAACACTATAAAGTTGTTGCTTATAGCTAAATTCAGAGAGGATTAAATTTGCTTCTTATGGCAGACTGGGCTGGGGGTTCTAGCCATCCCAAATCACGCTAATCCAATCAGTAATTAAGAAGATTTAAGTCTGGGTTTCAGTCTCTTTGGTGCTGGTCTCTTTCCAGTTCACCCCAACTCCTGAGTGTTTTTTTGTTGTTGTTGTTTATTGTCCAGTCTTCCTACCTGCACTCAGGTGGTGGTTGGTCTGACAGAGTCTAGTCTGCTATTGCTGGAAGTAGAATTAAGGGAATTTTTGTAGCAAAATATTGTACAATGCATCATATAAATCACCATTCATGTCCCAGGAAAGTCTTCAGCAAAATATACATTTTCCCCTAATGCTTTAATGAGGAAGAATTCATAAATGTTTTATGTGAAAACACGGTTGCATCCTGCTTCATGGTCAGCTTGAAACAAAAATAGAGGTTGCTAAACTTAAAGTGTCAGTATTAAACAAATGTGCAGCTGAAGTGCATTAAATAATAAAAATAAACATTCTAATCCTAAACTGAATTTAATATTGACCTTGAATTCACAAAAATCATGAGCTCTGAAACATAACAGACATATTTCCAGTAAGCACAGCTCAACCATTGGCTATAATAAACTCAAAAACGCATTTTCCTCATTATAAGGAAAATGTATTGTGTGCTAAGGTGTTTCACGAAGAGTTTCTTTGTTTGTTTTTGTTTTGTTTTGCTTTTGATAACATTTAGCCGGGTCACTCTTCAAGACAGAAAACTATTCTGAGTCCTCCTGCTGGGCATAATTTCTTCTTATCCATGTATCATCTAAAATCATGGTCCTTAACTTCAATCTTCATTGTGAGCTATGAACCACAAATTTGAGACTAATTTTATCAACGATGGGCCTGACAAAATAGACTGCTTTCAGGACCACATTTTCATATTCTTATTTACGTGGAGAGTAAAGGATTACATGAACAACTGTGCATGAAAACGTGTCTTACACGTAAAAATGTCATCCTCTAATGCTGAGGAAACCAAGGTTGAGAGCCCCTCCTTGACAGGGACCCCCTATCTACTGTCCAGCTCTGTGACTTCTGAAAGGCAGAGCTCCCAACACCTCTTTTAAGTGTTCGTATGAGAGAACCATTTTCAGTAATTTCATAAGCTATTGCTAAAAACATCCTTTTGTTCCAATCTACCTGTCATATCAGGATGGCTTTGGAAGTAAATATACTTCTTACACTTATTAGCAACGGTGTGCTGGTAAACCAGTTCTCTGAAAAAACATAAGTCCTGATGTGAGCCGTTTGCAGACTTGCAGGGTGTGAATACTCCCTCCTTGGCCAGCTTCCAGCCACCACTGGGGTGCCACTCAGTGTGGAACAGGAAAGAGATGCACACAATTGGCTCCAATCAACTCCAGCATGCTCCTGCTTCATGGGGATGGAGGGAATCTCAGAGAATCACACAAACTGCTACTCTTGCCTCTGAAACAACTTCCGTCACCACAATATGTGTAACTGACTCACAGGACAACTTTATCACTGCAGAAGTCCATTCTACTCTTCAGCCAGCCTCCTCGGTGGTTCCGAAGTGGAAAATCAGCTCAAAATCACCACAGAATCCTTAAAATAAATACCTCATTATTTGATTTTTCAGATACTCAAAATTATATCATTAAGTTAGAAACCAACAAGCAAGGTCCAAAATGTTAAATGTGATGTGAAAGAAAAAGAAATTCATTAGATAAACATGAATATAAGTGTCTGGCAAGAATTACAGTGGTCAATATCTAATTATCAGGCTTCTTCTAAAACCTTAAGTGAAACGTCTGATTAAGAAAATGCTAAAGTGAAGGTACACCCTTTCCCCTAGCAAGGGCCATATCTAATTGCTGTTTCTCCATTTTTACTAGTAAGACAATGCTTGCTAATTATCTGCCTTACTAGTATGAATAAAACATTTGATTTGCTATGAAATATATATGAAATAATTTATAAGAATACTATATACAATAAAAGGGAAGAGAGTTGATAAAACTAATGTTTTATTTTAAAGAAGTCATAGCTTTGGGATAAAAGTCACTTTTTTATCTGCACTGCAAAATGGACAAAACTAAGCCTTAAATTTGTCCCCTTATCAGTATTACTAGAAGTATTATTCTAAGGAAGATACTCTTAAATTGCTTATTAACATAATTTTTATTTTTTCAGATTTATTTTTGGAAAGGGTAAAATTTCTTAGAGTCAGTTTGTTCCAGGGAAAATACTACCAATTACTACAGATATAGATTTTTATCCTCCTTACCATCTTAAACAATTCATTAAAAAAACACGTATACATATAGGTACACGATATAGATTGACTGCCTGGATTTGAATGTGATATTTTCCACCCATTAGCCATGTGCAAGTAAATAATTTCTGTTCCTTTCTGAGCCTCAACTTCTTCATCTGTAAAATGGAAATAAAATTCCTACCTTGTATGTTTGTTTTGGGGATTCATGATAATGTCTATAAAACATGCATGCAGCCTTTGGTACCTAGTAGACATGGAAATACCAGCTGTTGTTTCCAATGCTAAAAATCTTGGCTTTGCAGAAAAACACATATTTGAGGAATGCTCACATTAGTCAACATGCTTATAAAAATGTTAAAACTAGTGAGTAAAACAAAAGTCTGACTGAGGTAGACTTTTTCTTGAGAATATGTCACCTGCTTCTTTAAAATATATTTTATATATAAAATTAAAGTTCCTTAGGATTTATCTTTATGCATCAATTTAGCACTGAAATTACTGGATTTTAAAGGGGAGGGGCTTGGGCGCCTGAGTGGCTCAGTCGGTTAAAGGGGAGGGGCTCACCTTCTTCCATGGAGACACTTAATTCAACTAGATTATAAAGAATCTTGGATATACACGAATGACTTCTAAGACTTCACTGGTGAATGGTAGAAATTTGAATTAAATATTTCATTTGAAAAGAAGTCCCCATTTTAACCTTTTAGGCATCTAGTGACACTCTCTGAAATTTAATTATTAGCATTAAAAACCTAATGTAATTTGTGAGCTTCCAAGTTGGGTTTCATCTTTATTATTGGCATTACAATAAATTTAAGATGACAATGATCCTAAGAAGAATATACATGTATATGTGCATATGAAAAGAACCTTTTATTTAGTTCTTTTTGTACTTAGTTTATTTAGCCTTAATAATCTGTTTATTAATCAAAAGTAGGGAAAGGCTTCGCTTGACTGTTTTTCTTGTCATTGCCAAACACCATTCACTTCCAAGTTCAGAACTGGATATTTACTCATTTCAAAAGCTTTAATTTCTGTGCTTTATGAAACATAGTATCTTCGTTGACTATTTTTACCTTTCAAGAATAAAAGTTCAGTTTTTTGAATTTTTCAATACATATTTAATGAACAGTATTTATTCATTTATTTAGTAAATAGCACAAAGTATTTTATGAATCATGTCCTATTTAATATGCATATGTAAAATACCTAGTATTCCTAGAACCAAAGAATATTCAGATAGTTTTTTGTAATAAAGCAAAATGTTTGCCTACAGATTGTAAAATTATACCCAAGAAGTGTGTGGTTTGGCTGTTGTTGAATTAAACAAATATCCACACTGCTCTGGTGAGGGGAAAAGTGTTCTCATGTGAAGTATTTTTAAATGTATTTCAACTGATATTTTTTTCCCCTAGTGTTTTCATGTTCTTTTGTCCCCTCCCACAATGTATAATCCAAAGTTTTTTTGCTTATTGCTTCAGAAAACAGAATGCAGCAGGGTTTTTCTCCCCCCTCAATTTTTATGTGTGTGTATGTTTTTAGTAAAGCTTGAACTTACAAGATTGGTATGGACTTTTAGCCTAGTAAAAGATTGAGGGAAAAACACAAATATCAGGGAGGTTCGTCCCAACCCTCAGAAGAGAAACAGATTCCTAAGAATGGGAAGATTCTGTGGGTCAGATCTTCTGTCTCTGAGAAGGGAATCTTAGGGAGATTAGGAAATGAGGAAGTGGGACTTGAGTGGCTACTACAAAGCAAAATAGTCGATCAAGGACGCTATACCCTAGAGAAGGCACAAAGCCAGGAGGTAGATTGAAATCTAGCCAGTCCTCTGCTTGATTTGTACTAGTGCAGTAATGGGCCTAGTGGAGGAAGGAATGTCTTTTCTCATTCCCATGAACTGGTGGGTCCCTGAATCAGGCATTCAGCACCAGGAATTCCTAGAGTTTTTTCAAGGATCTAGGGTAGGGGATCAGAGGGGACCTATGCCCGATCCTTCAGGAGATCTGGGGTAAGGATCCCAGAGGAAAGAAAGGCTATGTGGTGTGGACTGGCATTCTTCTGGAAGTCCTGTCATGGAGAATGCTGGTATGAGAGCAACAGGCTGACCCCAAGGGCTCTCGCAGAAATAAGGGAGGGAGCCCTAACTTGAAGAGTCTTGGTGGATATATGCATGAGACCTGGGTTATACAGAAGGATAAGATAAGATTACGGACATTTCAGTGGATCCAGCAAGGATAGAGGTTATCAACAAACAAGTGGGCTCCTTCCCTGCCACTGAATATCCCAGTCCCATGTAAGCAACACCCACCTCCACCCCACCACCAAGAAAGTGGCTCAAACCCAAGATAAAGATGGGAGAAATCTCAGACAACTGAGTTTTAGTTTCTACCACTTTGGCAGAATGTGAGCCTCAAATGTAAATTTAAAATATGGGAAAATAGTCTCAGGGGGCATAAGATCAGTGCCCTCACTGTGACATGCTTCCTTTCTATGGGATTCAGAAGAGATTAATACATTGTGATCATCTCTCAATCACAAGCAAAGGACTGTTCCCAAAGAGGATAGATGGGCAACAAGAGAAGAAAGCATATAATGTTTGCAAATTTCCTGTCAAAAGTTCCTTTTGTTTGGAAAGTATCTGTGTTTGCAAGTTATGCTTTATAAGACAAATTGCCATCAAGGGTTGTGAATGAATTTTGAGAGTCATGGTGGACATAGCCTTTGGCTTATGACTTCAAAAAACAAAAAAAAAGCAATAGTATGAGAAACCCCGTCCTATTGAACAGTGGACTCTTGGCTACAGGTTGTATCCCCAGGGCCCCAGCTCCCAAAGGTATTGTGAATAGAGCGTATTTGCAAGTCTGGATTATTTGAGCAACTGAAAGAATCTCATCTTTAACCAGAGGGTACTCTGAATGTACTTAGCCCTGTATTTTAGGGAGGGTAAAAAGACAGTATAATCACTTGGCTGGCTTTTTCTCTCTTGGTGTCCTGAAATATTTTGCTCCTTGTGGTCTAAAGGTATCTAAGTCAAGTCTGTCTCGGTGCTTCTCAAACTATTGTGTAGTGTCAGACCATTTAAAAAAATTTTCCAATTCATTGTGGATAAATAATTGTCAAAGCATAATAAAAATCAATTAGCTAGAAAATGAAATGGAAAAAAAAGATGCACAAAATACAAATACAAATGTTTTGTTATCAGCCAATAGGCATAAAGTTACTCTGTCAATTACTATAGAAGTGTCTAAATGTTTATTCCCACTTCCTGTACTTCCTAGCCCCCGCCATGGACAGGACACGTGTCGAGAAACGCTAGTCTAGCACAGAGAAGAAACACCTCTCATTTTCGAAGATCTTGAAACACCCATCAACAACAACAGAAAAGATTACTGTATCTTGCAGAGGATGTAATGCGGTGTTATATAATTTGTAATTGCTGTACATATTCACCACCACTATACATGGGAAGCTGCCATATTTATATTTCCAGTCCTTAATCCTTCTCCCAAGTTCCACTCACGAATGTCTGGCTCTCTGCCTGACACCTTCTTCAGTTGTCTTCCTAAGATTTCAACTCAATATGCATCCCAAAGTGAATTCCTCATCTACGCAACAAACCCACTTCTTCTGTGTTCCCGCTTTATTAATGGCATTCTCCCTGCAGCCATGTAAAATGATCTTCATCTCTCCTTCTTGCTTCCTCCAGCTGCACCAATGCATTGCCATTCTTGGGATACTTATCATCCCAGTATCTTTATTTTTATCATCTGCATCCCAGGCCCTCGTACCTCTCAAGGGGTCTACTGCCAGAGCCTTCTACTATTTCTGGGCTTACACTGTCCTGTGCATTAGCTTCATCCTTCTAAAGCTCAGTCCTGTTCATGCCACTTCTCTGTCTAAAAACATTTCACTAAACATTTCACTAAACACTCTCCAGTGTTTACTAAACACAGTCTGGAATCCAAGCCTCTCCCCGGTTTTCTCCTAATGCCTTTTCACAAACACTGTGCTCCTAACAAATTGAACTCCTTCTGTGACATATAGTTTTGTGCCTCCATGATTTGCTCACACAGTTTTAGTCTCCTGAAATGTCCTTCGAAATCCCAAGACTCCATGTGCCCCAATTTGACACATTATTTAGGACTCAAATTCCTGAGCCCCTCCCTTCCCATTATCTATGGATACCTTCTCCCCTAACCATGTGAGCATGGCAATTTGTCTGAAACCCCTCCTGAATCGTTCATCTTATTTTTCTTACTCTTTGATGATAAGATTCATTTCCAATTGTTGCTCTGAATACTCAGAAGGTCGAGCTCTGTATGGGTCTTAAATGGAACAGGTATTTTTTTTTTTTTAAAGATTTTATTTATTTATTTGAGAGAGAGAGAGAATGAGAGACAGAGAGCATGAGAAGGAGGAGGGTCAGAGGGAGAAGCAGACTCCCTGCCAAGCAGGGAGCCCGATGCGGGACTCGATCCCGGGACTCCAGGATCATGACCTGAGCCGAAGGCAGTTGCTTAACCAACTGAGCCACCCAGGCGCCCTGGAACAGGTATTTTATAAATACACATTGACAGCTATGTTTTGAAAATCATATATTAATCTTTACTGAAGATCATAGCAATAAACTGTACTTTATACAAAGAATGCTGATGATGGGTGATAAGTAAAAAGATACTGAAAATGATAATTAGGAGCCAATAGTAATAGCTATTTATTGAGCGCTTATGTCCCAGCCACCAATGGGAGATGTTTGCATATATTATCACTTTTAACGCTTACAATATCTCTTTGACTTGGTATTATTATCAACACCCATTTTAGGGATGAAAAGGCAAGGCTTAAAGACAAGGTGAATACTTAATTAGTATTCTATTCTTAGTATTCTCAGAAAAATTATAAAGTGGGATTTAGTCGAAGTCAATCTGACTTCAAACCTATGCTCTAAAAACTATCCTAATTTAAATTAACTAGTACAATTTCAGAACTATCAAGATTTTATATCCCACATTATAGGATTGTTGTTATGTACCTGGCACATTATCAAGTGCTATATATATTAGCTACTACATTAGAAAAAAATACCAAAAGGTGTTCTTTAAATACACAGCAGAACATATAATTATTAGCTCAAGTATAATTTTTGAGATTTTTAAATATAACAAAGTAAAGAAGATAACTGAAAGCATAAAAAACGATTCCATAAGACAGTAAAAATAAAATTGTTTTCTTGGGTTGAAGCAAATGCTTGGACAATTAAGCAAATATGTGGACAACCAACTCAAATTATTAGTATTTTTAATAAAGGTAATGGTCATAAGAGTGTAATAGAAAGTAACAGTCATATGACCATTGTCTACCGAGCTCACTATTCATCCCTGTGGAATTGCAAAGTCCCAGCAGAAAACGTTACTAACTTTGGGGAAACTCTAAGACAACGAAACAGAAAGACCTAAGACAGCAATTACTCCTAAGAAAGGACATTTAAATTGCCTCTAGATTTTTATGCGATTACCCATGAAAGTTAATAAAATTGTTTTTTATTTTACATTTATTGTTATATTTTTTACTTTATATTTATTGTTTTATTTATTGCATATGTTGTCTTCAGTGGCACAGGACAAAGAGTTTACAGTCCAAATAGGATATAATACGTGAACATGAATCACAACGCTAGCAGGTAGGAATGGCCAAGAGCTGTACAAAGCGGGGGCCGGAAACAATTTGTGATGTTACTGATTATTCTGCAGTGTCTGTAAATCTAAAAATTAAAAGTCTGATCCCAGAGTGGCAAATACATTTCTTCTAGGTATTATATCACAATCAGTGGTCGTACTAATGAAGGTAACCTTTATCTTCTGTCAGTTGTGATGAAAGATTAGAGGACTCTAATTTGTTCTCCCAAATAACGGAACTAAAAGACGCCTTTTAGTACAGTCAGATGCTAACTGTAAATGAATTCTTTTTTTCGGTCACTCTTTCCTTCACCTGGAATGTATCCTTTCAGGAAACATGCTCTCAAATATCATTTCTGTGCCAAGAAACAGATGGTGATCATGGCTCACATTTTTAAAGCATTTCTCCATGTGTTAGGCACTTAAGATATTATTGCAATTAATTTTCAGAACATCCCTATGAGGCAAGTATTATTATCAGCTGCATTCTATCAAGTAGGAAAACCTACAGTTTGGAACACTGAATAACCTGCCCAGAACTACACAGCTAGCAGGTGGTTTGAGATTGGAATCCCACTCTTCTGATTCCTGGGTGCACGGGCGTCACTCCAACCCTGGGCTGCTTCAGGAACGGATGAACTGAGAGATAAGCCCCTGCATTCGTGTTATTGCCAGCCAAGTTAACAAGCCCTGAAGGCAGTTACTGCAATAATTTCCACACTAACATGACTCTGACCATGGAACTCAATCACTCAAAAAAAAAAAAAAAAAAGGCATTAATTATATGCCAGCAGCTATGACTTATAAAAGATAGAAATCCTTTCTGACCATGTGAAGTTCACAATCTACCAACATTCATATACATCTATATAGTTATTATCCATCTATATAGCTACCTCCCTTACCTACTGTTAGCAATTCTTATATTTCCAGAACAAACAGAATAAGACCTTTCTCAAGGTGGTAATTGTGTAGTTCAGAAGCCCAAAGAGGCAGTGCAGGGTGCGGGCAAGACTGGAAAACAGTGTGAATGAGGTGCACAGTGTAAAGGAAAGGCAGTAAGGCATGGGGAAGTGAGGGTGAAGACAAAAAGTGTGGGATCACATAGCGGGGAGTGCAAGAAGGTGAGGTGAAGAAGGGAACTCAGTATCCTCTGCCTCTGGTTCAGATGTGGCAGCCAATGCACCTCGTGGAATGCAAAGGGCAAGCTTTTCTTCGGTGGGCCATTCATTTATCAAATCCGTGGTTCAGAGATCAAAATTTGTCCTGCCATACAGCAGTGTAGTAAAAAAGGAAAAAAAGAGAGAGAGAGAAGAAAGACCCAGAACTAAAAGAAAGTTTGCATACCTCCCCACTCCAATTAATTTCACTATTTTTAGTTTTAATAGAACAGTACAGAATCAGAATGTAAAATGCATGGGTTTTCTTCAAAGAAATATAAACTGTGAATGAGGATTTTGCTTTGTAACTGAGTGTAATGGTCTTACCATCAGATTCATGTTTCCCAAGGGTTTATTTCCAGTTGTTTCCATGTCTCCGCACTCTCTCTACCTACTGCTTTTTTCTTCCTACTCCTTCATTAACCACCTCCACCTCCTCATGTCCCTGGGGTTTAGAAAACTAAATACTCTATTTTAATATTAATCAAGCAGGCTAATAATTCGTAGCAGCTATCTGCAACCTGGCAGGTGAGGTTGTAGTTGTATAATGTAAATCCATCATTGAATGATGTCTCTTTATTCAATGTTATAAAGAGCCAACCCAGAAATCCAGGAGGGAAAAAAATATACTTCAAGGAGCAAAAGGTCTGTAGTATTGAAGGAAAAAGCAGCTTAATACTTTCTTTCTTTCTCCTTGTCCCTTTGTAAACTTTATAAATGAAAAAGGATTGAGGCATGAAAGGAAGAGAATATGAGGATTTGTGTATCTACAAAAGAAAAATGGTGCACTCAGAGGGCTGTCTGATGTCCCAGGAGAGTATGAACACACGTAATCAGAAAGATTCTTGAATGCTGTGCATATTATTTCTCATAGCAATTATCAAAAATTCAATGCCTGTACTTTCAGTAAAATTGGATACATTTACTAATGCAGAAGAGTCACTTCTGTATATAATGCCAAATACAGTGTCATTCAAAAAGTACCTATTAAAAATGTTCAGACAATAGAAACATGGACTAAGATGCTTGAGAACTGAGACCAGCACCCAGTTCTTTCACTGGCCATGCT
Source organism: Halichoerus grypus (assembly GCF_964656455.1). Taxonomy (NCBI): domain Eukaryota; kingdom Metazoa; phylum Chordata; class Mammalia; order Carnivora; family Phocidae; genus Halichoerus; species Halichoerus grypus. The sequence continues at coordinate 191,711,509 of NC_135714.1, forward strand.
GAATGTCTGGGTGCCTTTTTGTATAAAGCACTAAGCCTAGAGTTTAAAGTCAGTGTGTAAAACTGTTTGCTCATAAAACATTAACTGCATAAGTGATAAGGGCCAGTAGCCAATAACAAAGGCCTAATTCTTTAGGATAGGTATTCTAGCCACTTATCCAAATGCAATTGAATTTCCTTTGAAAAAAATCAATTGATTAATGCATTTCCTACTATGCTGTTTTAAATGAAAAGAAACAACTTAATGTTATTTAATTGTTTATTTTTGCACTGAGATGAATGTCACGCAGTATTGTGAAAATGCAGTTATTTAAATTGTGATAGGGTTAGAATCCATTTTAATGCAGAAGTTCTCCAGTCCATGGGGGGGCGGGGGGTGGGGAAGACCTGGTGGGGAAGAGCTTCTGTGCTAGCAGGACTGACTATTCTTCCTTCCCTAGGTTATAATGTAGAAATTTCCATCTGTGAATGGGCCCCTCTGGCCTGCCTTTGACCATTCCACTATTCTTTTGTAGGATTCAGAAGGCTGAACATTTTTGTGCCCACTTAAGAATCGCCGTATGTTCTGCTGGTTAAAAAATAAAATTCACCTTAATTCTGAACTGCACATTTTTAGAGCAATGTTTTCATCACTGCTCTTGATGGTGGAAGGATTGTGTGTGTGTGTGTGTGCGCGCGTGTTTGCGCGCGCGTGTGCGTGTGTGTGCGTGCATGTGTGCGTGTGCGTGCATGTGTGTGTGTTGAGGACAGTGTTGCCCGCTCTCCAGTGAAATGTTCCCATGAAGTCAGTCGGCGTTTCCGTAGTACTGCAGCGCACTATGGCAATAACTAGGAAGCTGTAGGGTATATGATCAGAAGTGTCCTGAGCATTACAAATCCCCTGTGTGTCAGATAATGTTGTACATATGTAAATTAATTAGATGTCACACAAAGAAAACCCATCCCATTTGGGATAAGAGTTGTGGCTGATCTTTGAAAAGTAGGGAAGCACCGTGTCTCACCCTGTCTTAAAATCGTAGCTGCCAAAGTGTGTATTCGGTTCGGCTGCACATCTATCTGTCTTATTCTGCCCGAGAGAAAGGGACTCCTTTCAAGTCCCCAAGGAAACCAGGGTATCAAACGATCTAAATGAACGCTTCAGGCAGAAGAGAGACAAAAGGCTGTCCTTTCCTTCAAGCCCTGCTTGGTCTCCCGTCCCTCTCCGCTAATAAACAGCAGAGGATTATCTTTGACAAAGTTGAGCAAAAGCACGTCGCAGCGTGTGTTTGAAAAGAATAGGAAGCCAAGCAATAAGGACTCAGGGAAAGTGCAAGGGTTGTGGGGGGGGGTGCCCAGGGGAGTTAGTGGAAGTTACTTGCAAATAGCACAATTTTCTAACGCGCGCCAGGCAAGGTGGGTGTGGCAGGGAGAGGGTGGGCGTCCTAACCAAGACAGACAAGGACCCCGCGGCTACTCACGCGTCTCCGCCGTCCTCCGAGTCGCTGTCCGAGGCCCGCTCCTCGCCGATGTGCGGCAGGGTGAAGAACAGAGTCTTGGGGCCAGGCCCAGGGGGCATCCAAGCGCCGGGCTCTCGCTCTCCGGGGCCAGACCGGCGGGTGTTCCGTGGGCTCGCGGCTAGACTGCTGCTGCCCGCGGAGCCCCCGACCGACGGCCGCGCAGCGCAGCCCCCGCCAGCGCCCGCAGACCGCCGCGCCGAGGCCGCCAGGTGGGCGGGGGAGCCCGCGGCGCTGCAGCCCCCGCTGGAGGGGCCCGGGGGCAGGGGCTGAACTCTGGCTGCTCTCGGGCTACCGGGCAGCGAGAGGGGGCTCCCTACTGCTTCCGCCGCGCGGCTCGCCACCGAGACCCTGGGGTAAGAGGCGGTGAGCGGAGGATGGAGCGAGGCGGGCGGTCCCCTCGAGGCGGAGGGGGAGTCGGGCGCCCGAGCGGCCAAGGGGGTCAGGGTCAGGGCCGTGTGGAGCGAGGCGCCCGCGCTGGAGCCCGCCCGCCGCGCGGTGGCGGCGCCTCCCGAGGGGCTGGAGGGGGCGGCCGGGGAGGGGACGGCCGGGGCCGCCGGCGAGGTCTTGAAGATTTTGGCAAAGAGAGACCCCAGGTCCAACACAGCGACCTTCATGTCCCAGTCTTGGAGATGCTGTCCCCGCTGCTGCCTGAACCTCCAGACCACAGGACGCCGGGCTGCTGGGCTCCATCCAGCGCCGCCCTCAGGGATCCGGCCCCGGCTGTCCCGCGCTGGGGCGGGCGTCCCGGGGTCCCCACCCGCCGCGGAGCCTGGGGGGCCTCGGGCGCGCTCTCCCGGCGGCGGAGGAACCTCTCGCGGCGTTCAGCCCCGCGTAGCTTTAGACTGACCTGCCCCGACAGCCTGGTCGGCCCGCGGCGTGCTGAGACTGCCGGCGGCGGCCGCCCTCTGTGGGCAGCAGCCCCTTCTCTGCCTAGTGCTTCGAGACCCGCGAGGGCCAAAGGTCTGGGAGCCCACGGAGGCGACGTGCCGCAGCCGCCCAGCGCCACCGCGGGCTGGAGGGCGACTTGGGCCTCCGCCCGCCGGAGATACCCCAACGGGCCCCCGGGACCGCGCCGGCGGTTGCTAAGCTAAACAAAAACCCTGCTTAGCTCATTGCTAATTGGGCCCCAGACTGCAGCTTGGGGCTGTGGCCACAGTGCACACACTGGCTCCCCTCCTTGATTCGCGCCTTAAAGGAACACTGCAATTTCTCCCTCACCCTGAGAAAGATAACCCTGGCTCCAAAAGATCTTGTCAAAAGATTTGGCAAGACCAAATGCGCCAAGGTCAGGAAGATGGCCAGCCCTCTGATACGAGGGAAGGTTAGTACAAACGTGTATTCAGGCGGGTGGACTTGGAACAGCAGTGCCCATTCCTGCCACCTCAGGGCCAAGTTCAACGTGTGTCACTAAAGATGACATAGGGGAATAACAGCAAGGGGCCTCACCCAAGAACTTGGAAAGAAGCTTGGGCTCTGATAGTAAAATCCATATACAATGCATGTGTTCAAAACACCTATTGGAGTGAACCAAGAGATTTTATACCTAAAATGTTTGAGAACTCGGACTATAGCCAGACTGACTGGATACAAACCCAAAGGCAGATATGAAAGGTAAGAGTTCTTTATTAAGTGGAATAAATTGCATTTTGCTAAATCTGAAGAAATATGTGTGAAAGATAAAGTTATGAGTGTGAATATATCTGCAGTAGCATGGGGTCAATTTTGTGCAAGATTTAAAAATAAGATTTTGACAGGGTTTATCCACTAATGTTTAGTAGAGAGTTTCTGTTTTGATCTCAGGAGGTTTATTTTCTGATTTGAGGTGAGGAAAAGAAATGAATAAGGCTGGTAATGAATAAATTAACTGATATTCATGACTATATACATTAGTCTTTTGGAAGTTATCAAACTGGATTCTGAGCCATGGGACATTTCTATAATAATGCCAAGCTTTTCATTGGCTTGAAGACAGCCAACCTATCATGAGCCCTTTTCTGCAACCAACTACCAGGATCAAACATGCACTGGGCACTTTTCTACTTCAAGATTGTGTTAAGCATTAAGATGTAAAAAAGGAGAAGTTCTCCTCCCACAATGTGGAATAATCAGCTTTATATCACAAGCTAAGTGTCAGGTGAGTGCCCCAGAAAACAAGGCAGGCCCCGCAGTCAGCATGAGCTTGAGGAAAGACGAACACATGTGTGCTTAAGAGAAGTAAGAGACAAGGCAGAGGAGGGTCAGATTATAAAAGGCCTCGGGTGCTGGAAAGGGGAAGAGCATGCAGTTGCAGCATATAAAGCACCAGCACACCGTGAAGAATCAAAATGAGGGAAAGAGTGGGGAAAAGTAACTGACACATCTAGAAACTAGAGGCCAAGGTCTCAGGGTCAAACCGAGCAAGCGGCACCAGCTCTCATCATGCAAGGAAACCAGAAGCAGCATGGTTTTGGACCATCAACATTTCTCATATTCTCATTGTTTCTCTTTTGTAGCAACTCATCAGGTGGCCTCAGGGGTGTGTGAGGTGCATTAGAACATTCAACTGTTTCTGTTTTCATACAGCACTCATTCAAGATTGTAAATCTGTTTCCTAAAGATTTTCTGTTTGTTTATTTCATAAGGATCTTGATTCTGGTTCATCGAACAATTAAATCCTCAAGGCAAGTAGAGATCATTTCTAGAGCATGCACTTTCAGTGTTTAAGCTGCTAATCGTCTGATTGAGTCCGAACATACGTACTATAACTTGAAGGGACAGGCAGCAAAGGGGAACCACTGCTGAGTGAAGCCTGGTTCAAGTCACCCAGTTCCTGGGGAGCGGTACTTGTTTGCTACCACATCTCAGACAGATTTTTTGGACTCGAAAAATCGGATCAGCTCAAGACCTTCAGAGCTGACCGGCCTCTTAGGATGGAGCTCCACTAACCTGACTCAAAAAATACTGGTGTATAAGTCCCTATTCAAATGTGTTAACTAATAATTACACAACTGCAGAGCTGTTTTCCGCTCTTTTCCTTTGAAGGAATTCCTGTTAAGACCAAATTAAGTTGGAAGATTGTTAGGTGAGCAGAGAATCAAATCAAAGGGAGTAAGTCATATATATATATATATGTATATGTATATGTATATATATGTTTTATACCAAAGGGACAAGTAACCATAGAGCCAACAACTTCTCCCTCTTAGAAGAGCAACCTTATTTTAGATATTTCTGTGCTTAAATCACTAACCACTTCCTTTCTATGCACATGCTTTTCTTTAAGTATATAGATACTGTTAATAAGACTACAGAAAAGCTCATGTTCTTCCAGAACCCGGCTTGAAAGTATTCTACCTCTAAGATGTGTCTACATGTATTCTATCTGTTTTGGTTGAATCATGTCCCCCAAAAAGATATGCTGAAGTCCTAACCCTCAGTTTGTGTGAAAGTGGCCTTATTTGGAAATAGGGTCTTTAGAGATGTAATCAAGTTAAGACAAGTGCATTAGGATGGGTCCTAATTCAATATGGCTGCCATGCGAGGATGAAGAGAGAAATTTGAAGACAAACACAGAGGGAGAACATCAGGTATTGACAGAGGCAGAGATTGGAATGATGCATCTGCAAGCCAAGGACTGTCAGGGATTGACAGCCATCACCAGAAGCTAGAAAGAGGCCAGGAAGATTCTTCCCTACAGGTCTCAGAGAGAGCATGGCCCTACCAGCACCTGATACCGACTTGTAGTTTCCAGAACGATGACAGAATAAATTTCTGTTGTTTCAAGCCACCCAGTTTGTGGCAGCCACTTTGTTATGGCAGCCCTGGGAAACTAATACACTATCTGGGTATTAATTAATTATTGGGGTAATTCATGATCATAGTATCTGGCTGGTATGTTTATGAACATCTTCAGTGGGGTATTTGTTCTATAAAGCTGGTCACAAATTAAAATCATAATTGTCTCAACTCTATACAGAGAGTGGCAGGAGTCATAGAAAGGACAGGGGAAGAAGTATCATTGTCAGTGAAAGCAGTGGATAAAACATTCTGGCCACCCAGCCTCCTGAGGAAGGCACAATGAATGAATGATTGATCCTTTTGTTTGAAGGTCCTTTCAAAATGGCCTATAATTGCAAACATGGTAAACAATTCCTAGCAAGATGCTAGGTCTTTTACACCCATTGTTCATCCATCAGCAGTCTTTCAGACAGATGTTAGATGCTACCAGGCTTCTCTGTTAATTACCATTCTCATAACATGAGCCCCAGGTGATGTACCGCAAAGATCTAACTCAGACGTAGTCATGAAAGCAAATGCAGTAAACCATTGCTTTTAACTGTGGCAGTGTTGATTTTTCAAAAGACTATTTCAAAGCAGTGTTTTCTGTGATAAAACTCTTCTGATTATATTGGCTAATTAACAATTAGATGCATTGGTTTTCTGATGTGTATAATGATGCTTGGCTGCATCACTGAAAAAATATTAGGAAGTTATGACCATGTTGCTATGAAGAAATGTTATGTTTTGGAAACCTGAAACTTAAAACAAATAACCTGAGTGTTTAATCTGTTTAAGAATTTAAACTGCCTTACGTAGCATGACACCAAGGCCAGAACCTGCAAGGAAAAAGACTATCAGATTTGATTATAAAAAAATGTAAAGCTTCTTGGGGCGCCTGGGTGGGTCAGTCAGTTGAGCTTCAGACTCTTGGTATTGGCTCAGGGTGGTGAGATGGAGCCCCTCCTCTGACTCAGGCTCCATGCAGTCAATGGGGAGTGCTTCTCTCCCTCTCCCTTTGCCCCTCCCTGCCCCTCAAATGAATAAATAAATCTTTTTAAAAAAATTTAAAGCTTCTTAATAGTAAAAGACATTTGTTGATGCAACAAATATTTACAAACAACCACAATAGAGACACTACAGTATGCTAGACTCTGGAGCGAGACTCGCTAGGTTCATGTCATCTCTGCCATGGATCAACACCCATGCCTCTTACTGTCGCTTAGTTTCCTCAACTGTAATCCAGGGATGCAAATAGTTCCTATCTGAAATAATGGTACTTTCTGAGAGTTATATTAATTAATACATGCTTGGCAATTGAAACAGAGCCTAGCACAGAATAAGCTCTCAGTAGATGCTAGTTTTTATTATATGCCATTTTATTATATGATATTAATGTTTATCACATAATCTCAGGTTACAGTGAATAACCCTGAGGGAAGATCTGAAAGGAAATTATAGCTACATTTACTTCCAGATGTACTCACTTTTGTACTATTTGAATATTTTCAGTAAGTTCATATTATTTGTTTTCTATGAAAAACACAATAAAAGAAAAGTAAACTAGATCAAAACCTCAAAAGCCTCAGGAAAATTGTCTTTGTATTTGATTAAGAGTTCTGGATTCTACCAAAGGAAAAATATTAAAACAAGAACAACTTTAAGCTGATCAAAAAGCAGCTTTAGATCACAGAGATTATGAATAGATCATGACTAAATCTACTGGGCGTAGGAACAGATACAGCACGGAGAGAGCAGAGAGCAGACTGATGAGGCTTTTAAGGTGCTCTCATGAACCGTGGCTCAAGCACTCACAGAGCAAGAAGCCCACAATAAACTGGTTCTGAGAATGGTGCCCTAAATTGCCAACATCATCAGAGATGCCAAATCTTTTTTTTTTCTTTTTTGTTCACACATTGTCACAGTGTTTTATGTATGGCCTGTTTCCTGGTGGTCCCAAGATGGCACCCTGAGCACCAACCATCTTTCCCTCAAAGCAAAAAGAAGGTACAGCCCACTCTTTCATTCTCCCTCTCATTAAGGAACAAAATACTTTCCAGAAGCTTCTCAAGCTGACCAATTGAGTCTCATTGGCTAGAACTAGATTAAAAGTCCATCCCTCAACTAATCATCAGCGAAGGAGAAATAAGGGTTATCCTGCTTTATAATCATAGCACATTCCATAGTACTCAATAAGGGGTCAAACCCGAGAAGGGGGTCATTGATCTGTAACTGGTCTGTCAGAAGCACTGGGGACACCCTGGACTTGTGACTGGTTTCTGAAGTAGAGGGGTGGGGAAAACAGTCTTGCAGGACTGAGCCCTTAAACTATGGGAGCTGACCGTACCTTCCAGGAGACAGTGTTGGAAGTGAGTTGAATTATAGGACACCCAGCTGGTGTTGGAGAACTGCTTAGTAGGGCAGGAAAACTACCAGCACCACCACACGTCAAAACTGGTTCTAGAAACTTTAGGGGAACTCCTGTAACTCAACAGCAAAACAAAACAAAACAAAACACAACAAACCAACCCCCCCCACACACACACACGCAAAAACCTAATAACTTGATTTAAGAATGGGTTAAGGAAAAAAAAATGGGCTAAGGACTTGAATAGATATACATATATTTTTAAATCTGCAAAGTATATGCGAGATATTTCACTCAGCCACATCTTAGATAGGGGATTCCCTTGTGTTTTGGTGGTGTTTGATAACATCCACAAGTGTAATTTTCTCCAAGTACAGCCAAGCTGAGAAGTGATACCTGGGCTTGGAAAAAAGCCTTTGCCCCATGTAGGCCCAATGACCCCTTCCCCTACCTTTCTGCCCAGAAGAATGCATTCTGGTGTTTACAGGTTCAAGAGTAATACTGCCCAAGAAGCTTAGCCACTCTGCAGTAGAGTATGGTCCTAAAAGGACAGATCAAGGGTACAATAATATTTTCCTCTGAGGGATTTTTTAAATTAATATGATCTGCGTTTTTCTCCTAAGCATGCCTCCACACCAGGTGTAGAACAGAGAGGAGAGAAAAGAATAGCAAAAGCAGATAAGAGAAACAAGAGAGATAGAAGGAACAGGGAGGATGTACTATGTGATAGGCAAATCTGTCCTTAAAGTTTGAAGTGGACCCAATGGCACCCCTTGGAATTTGTTCAAAGATATGATGTTCAAAACATACCGTGCCAAGATTAACAGAAACTCCAGCTTCCCACCCCTAGACCATCACTTAAGCACCTCCTCTTGTGTTCAGAAATCGCCAGATGTTTCTTAATGAGTGTGGGGGTGAGGGTGGGGGGTAGTTCTGCCTGTTCCACTCTCCTCTGGGGTAGGTTTGGTATTGGGAGCACACACACTTTAAGGCCAGAAAACGTCAGACGAGCCACTAGAGAGAGGTTACATCAGAAGCTGCAGAATCACTAAGCGGCCTAGCTGGGAAGTTGGAACTGTTATCAGGGAAGTCTAGAGGGACCCTCTGTTTCTTACCACTGCTTCGGTAACAGGGTTTCTCTGAGGAAGGACGATCTCACTTGACCCAGTGTTTATCCCAGTCAAGATTGCTTTACACCAAAACAACCAGAGCAGAAGAACAGGTCTTCAAATCCCCTTGCACTGAAAGGTTATCTTCTGTAAACAAGTAGAGCAGAGAAAAGGCTCTGACCCAAGAGCCCCCTCCAAAGTCACATGGCTGACACCAAGCCCCTTCTATCCAGGATTTGCACAGATTCTTACACTGGCCACAGTGGGTCTTAAGGTTACATCCTCTGTAGACTCTTTGCAGGCACTCACACTGTTTAAGAGATTGAGCTCTTCTATCCAAGAGTGCTTGGCACAGGATAAAAGCCAACTAACTCGTCCCAAGGAGGAGGTGTGTTTAGGAAGGCTCTAAGTTTCAAGGTTAGGTCAGATTCGGCCAAGGGTTAGGTCTCCTTATCGGAGAAGCCGATGCCTGACCTAACCCTTGAAACTGCATGCTTTTGCCAAGAAAAGGATGTAGGACAGCCGTGAAAGCAGAACCACATTTACATAGAGATGGAAACGTGAAAGAGCCAGGCATGTGAGCAAAACCACAAGCAGTTCCAGGTGGCTCGAGTTCGGCGTGTATTCATTCACTTGGTTCTTTAATCATTCACTAGCAAATATTTTGTGACTATTTACTGTGTGCTGGAAGTGAAGCAAGAGAAGAAAGAGCAACATCTCACACACACACACACACACACACACACACACACACACACACACAACTTCAAATGTGAACTAAGGTTTTCAGTGGGGGCTAGAACTCCTTGGACCATTGCTAACGGAGTACCAGCATATTCTTGGAATAGTTACTGCAGAGTTGGAGGAGGTTAGAGGAAATTTTGGAGCATCCCGAATCCCCGATTCTCTATTGTTCGTGGTCTCCCCCAGAAACATAATAAAATTTCTGCATGGTAAACATATATTTTCACAGAATGGAATGTGTTTGTTTCCTTTCTATGTCCACTGCTACAAACTTTAGTCTAACATTTATGGTTAGATTTGCAAAAGTGTGGTATGCAGAACATGCAGGAAGCAGGATGTTAACAAGTCAAATGATGAGAAGGGTTCTATGATCAAATTGGCTTAGGGAATGCCTTGATCATAAAAAGTTAAATACCTATCTTTAAAGCAGGACATCTTAGCTTTGTAATACCCTGATGATCATTGTGTATTTCTGAAAGGAGGAATAGCATACAGCGCTTCCCACATTTACTTGGCAGGGGCCCTTTGATGGGATGTGATCTTGGAAGACCAGTGAGGAACACCAATCAGCACCTTAGATGTATACAGCTATAGTGGAGACAAGTTTGAAAGATTGGGTGGAGACAGAGTGATGGAAAGTTTTGAATTCATTTTATTAGATGCCAGGAAGTCACCTGAAGAATCTGTGCTGGGAGTAGCTAACCACAGCCATGCCTCGCCTGTGAGTTAGGCTCCAAGGGAAGATTCTGCATCTCTGAAGAAGTGACAAAAGCATCCCATGACAGAAAGAGCCAGCCACCCAGAATTATGCTGCCAAGGCCCAGAGGCCAGATCATATCCATACCAGTCAAGTGTAGCTGTCTCTGTCCTTGATGTCCCTTCATTCCTCTGTGTTCTGAACTCCTGAGATTCTAGAGGTGTTCAGTTAGCCAGTGGGAGAGCAGGTGGAGTGAGCAGAGAGACAAGAAGCCAACACCATCACCCCCTTCAATGGGATCAAAGGGGTCTTCCAGCAGATGGAAGCAGACCCCAGCTGGGGAAGTAGAGAAGCCTAATTGGGCAAGAGTTTGTTATTACTACTGGACCAGAGGTTTGTGATGATGAGGTTGGACAACACTTTGTACTCTCTAAGAGTGTCTGAAAAGCTCCATGACAAGCCTGAGGTTTCAACCAAATGGCAGAATTTTCTTAAAAAGAACTTTGAGAGGAAGAAAGAATAACACAGTTTCCTTTTTGCACCTCACCAAGTCCAGCGTATTCAGTAGGGCAGTTCTACAGGTCTCAAATGGTGGTCATGAACCGCTGGGTCTGTCCAGCTCCCCTCTTTGGGAAACAGCATTCTATCTACCTGGTTCTGGTGGGTGCTACCAACCACAGGACCCCACTGCCATGGCACGGCATGGACATATAACCCAAACTGGGCTAATCAGAGGGCTTTCCTGAGGTTTTAGAAATTGGGATTGTGGACGTGAACTGGGAGCCTAAGAGATCCCGTGCACACACCCCCCCTTCTAGCAGTACAAACCAAGGGCATTAATTAACGTACAGAGAGGAGTAGGGATGAGGTGTGGTCGTGTTTGAGTCCCTGCTCTAGTTCTCCTCGACAGCTGGTTATATCCCTGCCCTTTTCCCGTTTGGTTATAGACCACAAACATTCTCCCTTTCTGCCTAAACAACGTTGAGTTTCTGGCACTTGAAACCAAGTGCTCACTAAGATGAAACGGTATTTCTTCCAGGAGCCAAAAAGATACCTGCATTGAAAGCCACTGAGAAAAGCAAAGAGTAGCCCCTGACATCCAGAACCAGCCCAGCACTCAAAGCTGGGCCATGTTATCCTCTTGGTGGACAGAAACATCCCCACAGAATATCAACCTCGGACAAGGCAACGCTGACACTATAAAATGAGACAAAGCATGACCACTTCCTAATTTTGTATAAGAACAGACAAAAATAAGGTCATGGTGCTACCTTCAAAATGCCATAAACACTCCTCTCTTGGCTAAGCTGCTATTTCTTTACCAAGTACAACTTCATCCGGGTTCTAGTCTCTTCTCTCTACAGACAAGCTTTATTGAGATAAAGGTGCCCCCTCTCTAAGAGCATCACAAAATTTCCCCCTCCTCTAACAGCATGAAATCTAGAAGGAAACTCTGCTTCTGTATGCCCTCCCCCCAAATCACCCAAGGAAAGCCCAAACCTTTCACATACCTTCTTACTGAGACCCCCCCCTTGATCTCCATGCTGTGTATCCTCCTTCAGTTCAGTGAGTAATAAACCCAACTTGTTCTTTGACTGGAAGACACTGACTATGTTAAAGCATCCTTATTTTTTTTTTTTAATGTTGGCTTCCTATAAAGCCATTTGTTTTCCAGAATGTCTAGAAGAGACTATATTTTTTAAAAAATAAAATGGTTGGAAGCTTGCAGAAGTGCTCAAAGAAACCAACTGAGCTATATCTATTTTAATTTTTAAATCCCTTGGAAGGTGTCGTGGATGCTGTTGGGAACTGCTCAGATCTCACCTTCAGGACCCAGGCACCTATTCTTCCAGTTGCCCGGAGAGTTCACTCCTCATGCTTCCCAACTGAGCTCCTCCTTTGGAATTGTTTTTGGCAAAGCTTTTTGCTCAAGGGCGTGCTTCCTCCCTGGGACTGCCTACATCCAATATGGATTGGCTGAGATGAGGGTAGAGTGGTCCAGTCCCCTTTTTGGCGTGAAACCTGTGGGGTCTCCTAGGGTCTGCTAGGGCCTCTGCTGCAACCTGCAATTGCATCGCAGATCATCATTCTCCCTCTTCCCAATCCAGTTGATTTCACTCCCTCATAAATCAGAGCACACCCCCAAACCTGCTGCATGTACCTCTCCATCCCAGGGTCTATTTCCTGGGGAACTGACTTAAGATAAAGGGGAGCTAAGAATTCAAAACTGGCTACCCAGCAATTCTCACATAGAACCAGAAAAGTTCCATCAGTGAAAAGTCCCATGACTCCTGCCCAATGTATGCAAGATGGCTCACGAAGTGGGTGGGGGGAAAGTCACATGACAGAACCAGTTTCTCCCTTGCACAGGAAGATGGAGAAGGCTAAGGAGTTGCAAGAGCTAAAAATGGCTAATATATCACCTAGTGTAATTAGCAACTAATGACCAATTAATTGGCCTCTTTTGGTTACTTTAATATAGATTTCCATGTTCATAGGAAAAAATTAGTGCGTTAAGTCTCCTTCTGTGATGTGGGAGTATGCCTGGATATTTGTACTGTCAAGTTAGAAGTTACATCCTCTATTCACCTAGTTGTCACAGAAATCTAAGTCATAGATCACAGGAAGGAATTTTATTATAATTTCTGGTTTTGCCAATTGAAACCCATAAAGTTATAATTTCAAAACACCTGACTCCTTAAATCTAAATTCCTCTGTCATGCTCTGTACAACATGGTTCCATCCTCTGCAGCATCCCTGTGACCATCCAACACCAAGTTTATGCCTCCTTCCTTCCATCTTACTGTTCATTCTGCCACATGCTTCTGCACTCAACAAAATCCTACCCACCTTTGAAAGGTCTGATCCTCTTCCATGGAGACTTCTGTTCGGGTCCATCTTTGATAGTCCCTTCCTACCCTAACTCTTCTTGCCCCATTTTCTAAAATTTAGCTCATCTCCTTTGTGCCCCATCATGCTTAGCACAGGGCAAGGCACACTGCTCCATGAATACTATTTTTCTAACAGCTTTATTAATATATAATTCATATACCACAAAATTCACCTGTTTTAAGAATATGATTCAATAATTCTTAGTAAAAAACTTACAGAGTTGTACAATCATTACCACATTCCAATTTTAGAATATTTTCATCACCCCAAAATCTCTTGCACCACTTATAGTTACTCCCCATTCTCATCCCTAGGTCCAGACAGCCATTAGTCTGCTTTCTGCCTCTATAGATTGCAAGAAATATTTTTTAAGCTCTTCATATTGAGCATCTTTACATTTTCCAATGGCCACCATCAGTTACTATTGAGTTCCCTTTACAAATAACCTAAGGTAGACATTTGAATAATTAGACATCGTTAAATAAATGGCATTGAAAACCCCCCTCCGCTAACAAACTGATAGCATGTACTTCTTATTACAGTCAAAAAGATGCCATTTTTAGGTAAAATCTAAATTCCCAGGTTGATTTTAAACTCAATGTTGATTCAGCTGGAACTTGTTTTGAAAGTGAAAAACAGGAAGAAGATGGAGTAAACAGAAAACATGATGGCACCTTGAGAGCATTCAAGCAAGTCACTTCACTCTTGGAAATTAAATAGGTCAGACAAACATCCTTTTCTGCACTTCCCTTGTTTCAAACCCCAGGGATGAGGACTCCTCCTGAGAACAATTATAAAGGACAGCTTGCTGAAGTTCAGGATGTTTCTTCCTGTGTAGGTCAAACACATGTCAAGACTCTCACCTTTTATTAGCTTGACTTATACTCAGTTAAATGGGTCATCTCTTGTGCATCTTCTATCTATTCAGCAACTTTAAAAAAATGACATTTGAACTCAATTTAAGTTGTAGCCATTTGATCAACTATCTTATAAGCAAATAAAAAAGAGAATGAAAGCCTTTTCACAAACTGATGAAACATTAATTCATAAGAAAAATTCACTTAGAAATATTTTAATGAAATTGAGACCATTGATACATAGATAACATACAAAGCACATCAAGAAAAATAGTAATTGTTAATTTTATTTTGGCATCATAAAAGTTTAATTTTATTTATTCATTCATTTATTTATTTATAGCTTATGATGCCAAAATAAAACGAGATTATTTTACAGGCAGAAAACACATTTTAACAAAAAAAGCTATAGAACAAGTGTCCTGTGTGCAAGGATGATGTATAATGGGAAAGTGAAAATGAGTCCTCCACACATTCACATTGTTGAGAGACTCTTTCAGAACCAGCAATACAGTGGATATTACTTCAGAATTCTGTGAGCTTAGCCCTGAGAATACTGAACTATTTAAATCAAAGCTCCAAAATGCAATACCTCAAATGCTCCCTAAATTTAGCAAACAGGTGCTTCTAATATAGAAATTAACTCAGCTTATCATTTCAACCCTCTCTTATATTTGAATACCAGAACTATAAAGGTGTTTTAAAAGGCTGTTCTTGTCTATTTCCAATAATTAGATTCTTTTCATTATAAGACAAAAATAAAATTTAAAATAATAGTCTTTCTAGAAGAGGACTAACATGTACATAGCATATAATTTTATGACATAATATATTTCATGTGAAGGCACTATACCATGGTCATCATTAATTATATGGGATTATTTAAGATTTTGTTTATCACCATAATTTTCAAGATCAGGAGTCAAAGAATCCCAGTGGGACCAAATAATTTGACCAGGGCCATCTCCTGAGTGTGTGACCAAGAGAAAAGAATATTTTATCTCCACAAAGCCAATCTACTAATTAACCTTCAGGAAGCAAGCCTTTCTGTAATCTTTTTTTTTTTTTTTGTAATATTTTTAAGTAAGAGAATTGTTTCTTCTAACACCTATAGCAGAAACCCAAATATCAGGAAAATATAAGTATTTACTAAAATATTTATTTTACTAAGTGATCAAAATGAACCGCAAATGTTTTCTGACCACGAATCTGTATATTAAAATGGGATTTAACACTTAACAAAATCAACAGTGAGACGGGCACCACTAAAATGAAAGCTTTCCAATTGAAAAAATACTATACCTAAGCTTTTAAAAATTGGGGTATGTATTTTACTCTTTCACAGTTGAAATAGCATTGTATCCACTAAAACAATTATCTCTTTTTTTTTTTTTAAAGATTTTTTATTTATTTATTTGAGACAGAGAGAATGAGAGAGAGAGAGAGAGAGCACATGAGAGGGGGGAGGGTCAGAGGGAGAAGCAGGCTCCCTGCCGAGCAGGGAGCCCGATGCGGGACTCGATCCAGGGACTCCAGGATCATGACCTGAGCCGAAGGCAGTCGCCTAACCAACTGAGCCACCCAGGCGCCCAACTAAAACAATTATCTCTTATTCTACTATGAGTGCATCTTAAAAAACTCCAAATATAATTATCAGAAACCTTCCCATAATTCTAACTTTTCTTTAAATGAGGAATATTTTAAAAATTTCTTAAGTTGTCATAGACCTCAGTAACCAATTGTATATTCATTCGTAGAAGATATTCTTATATGTTTATTTTGGGTCCAATTAACTCAGCTGGTAATAAAAGGCCTGCAATAGAGAGATAGAAGAGACAGAATCATGGGACAATACTCTCTAAATATGAATAAACAGATTTACATTATTTTCAAATAAAGCCTAAATTGACTATGAAACTTTTTAAGTTGGGAAAGTTACGCCTCTGTTACCTTATTCTTGAAATAAATTTAATGTACTGAATTTCTGGATCCAAGCGCTACTTGCAATTTATGATGAAAGGCATTTACCCGTTCTTTCTGAACTGGCCAGCTCAAGATGCAATGAGATTTAAACATCCCTCTTCGCAAACACAGTGCATGGTTCAGTTTATAATCTGGGATCTCCTCAAGAAAGATCAATATAATGGAATCCAGATTTTGTTCAATAGCTTGGTGAACTGCTTGGTGCACCTTGAATCTAGGGGAAAAAAAGTATTGAAATATGTTATATACCAGTATACAGTTTTTAACAGACAAAAGCTCTCACATCCTCCTTAAATTTGTTTTTATCTGTGCCTAATAATCAGGTTATTTTTTAAGAAATTTATTTTTAAAATTCTTTAAGTTGTGAGTCATAATGTAAGTAATATTTAAAAGCTCAATCAAAAAAATAAGTACACACTTAAAATTTCACAATGTTCACCTACCTTTTGCATAATGGATCTTTTAGTAGATTCTGTGTCACAACAAAAATAGTTTTTCTGCTCCTTTTGATGCTATTAACAATTGATTCAAGTTCAAGGACACCTGCCTCAAAGTCCCTTTCTTCGAGACAAAATTTGAGAGTTTGATCTTTTTCTTCCATTGAAAAGAAGTGTTCCCAGACCCAATCCTTATCTTTATAGGCATGAATTATATAAGCTGCATATTCAAACTGCTCTGGCTGTCTGTCTATTTCTTTGAAACCAAGAATTCGATGCACTAAAACATTCCAATAAAAAGATATCCTCCAGCCTTCAAAATGGATAAGCAGTACAATAACGATAAAAATCAGTGAGACACTGGTATTTATTATAAAAAAGAGTTTAAAGGGGGCACTGTCTTTGCAGGGTGATATATCAAAAAGCATCACAGGGAAACCATGATACTGAGGTGGAGTATTGCAGAGGTAATGGCTTGATAGCTCAGAAATGTTGGTATGGGTCCTGTTAATCCAATTAACAAACCAGGCAATACTTTCACAGGTACAATCAAATGGATTAAAGCTCATATCTAAATTACTCAGGTTCCTGAAGGCTGGCCCAAAAACATTCTTCTCAACTGACGTTATGAGATTCTTCTGAAGGTTCAATGACTTTAGAGATGCCTGACCATCAAAGATAGATGGTGGAAATATATTTAAATTATTCAATCCTAAATCAATGCTTTTTAATTCAAGTAAGTCCTTGAATACTTCTGCTGGGATCTCATCAAAGCCATTAGACTCTAAATTAAGAATGTGGAGGTGAGAAAGACCCTTTAGAAAATGAACAGGACCACCGGGGTTTGCATGTTTCCATAGCCTTGCTAAGTTGTTATGCTGCAAATCCAGAATTTCTAGTTTCTCAAGACCCTCCAACAGTTCAGCATTTATGTTGGCTATATTGTTGTTGCTTAGATCCAGAATAGTCAAGTTTCGAAGAGGATGAAAAGGTGAAGGGGAGCTGTCCACATTTCTAAGGGCCACTCTTCGGAGCATCAGTCGTCGGAGGCTTGGAACCAAGGCAAAAGAGCTGCTAGTCAGTTGTAGGTATTTGTTGTAGGAAAGGTAGATTTCAACAATATTTTCTAGACCTCTCCATTCTTGGCCCGTGAGTTCTTGCCCAATTTCATTAAGGCCAAGGTCGAGTACCTGTAGGTGGCCCAACCAAGAAAAAGCACCACTCTCTATTTTTGAGATTTTGTTTTTGGTTAGATTGAGTGTGACTAAAGGAGACCGAGCAAGGGACAAAAATGTTTCATTGGTTAAAGTTCGCAAACTTGCGAAGGAGTTGGAGAGACTTAAGTGTTTCAGCTTTATCAATCCCGTGAACATATTGCTTTTTATGCCTGGAAAGTTGTTGTCTTCCATGTTAAGATACTCCAAACATTTTAGCCACTGAAAGGAAAAATCATCAATCTTGGAATGCAAAGCAAGGGAAATGCTTTGTTTAGAAAAAGAGTGTCGCAAATCCAGGTATCTCACATTGAGAAGCCCGTAAAAGGAGCGAGAAAACAAATGCTCTATGTTATTATACTCCAGGAAGAAATATTCCAGATGTGGAAGCCAAGCAAAGGAATTATTCTCAACCACATTTAAGTTGTTGTGGGAAAGATCGAGCATGGTGAGATTTGTGTGCTTCAATCCAATGAAAGTCATATTGCTCGTTCTGTACAGCTGGGTGTTGCTCAGGGATAGAGTCTGAATGCTTGTGTTTGACAGTTCCAAACAGAGCTTCTCTGTGAGGCTGCGGGTCAGTTGAGCATTGTTCAGAGAGAGGCCAAATAATTTTCCAATTGCATGAAAACACCCTGGAGAGAACTAAAGTTGGGGGGGAAAAGGAGGTTAATTCTTTACTCAGTCCCATTCCCCTTCACCATCTTCTCTGCATTTCTTCCCCACACCTCCACTGCACCGCTCCTTACTCTGTGCCTGCAACACCCCCCTCCTGCTCCAACCCCTTACCCTTCCGGGTCTCTGACTACCTTCCACCCAGCATTTAAGGGTCTCCTCGTCAGGGGGCCTTCCCTGACCTCCCAGTCTAGGTTAGGTCCCTGGTGCTTTTACTTGATCTGAGTATAATTGTAATTAATAAGGTATTTGTAAAGTCACCACTGGGGCAGATCCTGTTTGTCTTGATGACCGCAGTTCTCAATGAACACATGAAATGAAAGGGTGGATTGTATTATGAAACAATGACTCCCACTTGCCCTTCTGTGACTCTGAGCTCCAGCCTTGCTCTTTGTCTTTCCACTACAGTTTTTTCTCCTGACTTTATTTCATGATAGTGCTTCCAGATCCCTTCTGCTCTGACCCCACTCCCTCACCAGAAGCCTTGGGTGGGGTTCAGCGCCAGAACGAGAGAACAGAGGCAGCAGGAGGGAAGGAATACAGAGGGCAGTAGCCAGTCCTGGGTGGTGGTTCAACACCAGGAGAGCAAAGGCTCCGACTCCTACTGCGTGTCATTTAGTGAGATGTGAAGGCTAATGGAAGAAAAGGCAAAAATGGGGAAGAAAGTGTACTTCACTGTAAGTAAAGGGAATTGGACTACGAAGCAGAAGATTGTTAAATTAATTAGGATGAACTTACATGACAGCACTATTTTACAGTAATCAAAATTGAGTTTTTGAATAATTCTTAATGATATGGAGAATGTTCATGATATGATATTACTTTTTTATTATGTCAGTCACCTTACATTACATCATTAGTTTTTGATGTAGTGTTCCATGATTCTTTGCGTATAACACCCAGTGCTTCATGCAGTGCGTACCCTCCTTAATACCCATCACCAGGCTAACCAATCCCCCCACCCCCTCCCCTCTAGAACCCTCAGTTTGTTTCCTAGAGTCCATAGTCTCTCATGGTTCATCTCTCCCTCCAATTCCCCCCCCCCCACCGTTTTCCCCTTCTTTCTCCTAATGTCCTCCATGCTATTCGTTATGTTCCGCAAATAAGGGAAACGGTATGATAACCGACTTTCTCTGCTTGACTTATTTCACTTAGCATCATCTCCTCCAGTCCCATCCATGTTGATGCACAAGTTGGGTATTCATCCTTTCTGATGGCTGAGTCATATTCCATATGATATTACTTTTAAATGGCAGGATACGCTGTCGCCGGAGGGAGCAATACGGAACAGCTGTGGAGAGCATGGGCTCTGATCTAACACTGCCAGAAACCCAGTTCTGTCACCAGATAACCACTTGTGAGACCTTGGGCAAGTTCCTCAATCCTTCCTTATCTCAACTTACCCTTGTGTAAAATGATGATAAGAATAATTTAGTTACAGGACTAGGTAAAAAAATTTTTTAAAAAACATATATGTCTATAGAACTTATCACAGTGTCTGACACACAGTGTATTTTGAATTTGTACTCTGAATTTCACCTGCTGTTGTTTTTTCTTATTATCACTTGGAGAAAAGCTGGAGCTAAAAATACCCAAATGCTAATACTGGCTGTCTCTGGAATATGGGCTTTTGGATGATTTTTATCCCCTCCCCCCCCACTACTTACATATTTTATAAGACTTCTACAACAAATGTTCTAAATTTAAAAAATGCTGTTTTTAGCCTGAGTATTGAGTAAAGTGTTCATTTGTTGTTTGTTTATATTTTATTATCTCAGGACCAATACACAGTCTATTTTTATTCTGAAAATGAATACAGCTTTTAAAAATCTGACTTAGTTTATGATTTCCAATATTCTTATTCTCAGCCTGTAAAGGAATAAAATACAGACATACCTGTATATGAAAGTAGTTAATGAATTGACTATCATGGATCCAAAGAGAAGGTTAGTTAGGTAGATCCCATTATAAGAGGATTTTTATAATATTTTAATGCTAGTTATCATTTATGGAGCACTTACATGCCAGACACTGCTAAATT
The DNA here is from genome assembly GCF_964656455.1 of Halichoerus grypus. Lineage (NCBI taxonomy): Eukaryota > Metazoa > Chordata > Mammalia > Carnivora > Phocidae > Halichoerus > Halichoerus grypus. Next base: position 191,731,777 of record NC_135714.1, read on the forward strand.
CTTTACCATACAGCCTATGACATAGTTATTATTTTACCAATTTTACAGGTGGGGAACTGGAGCATGAAGAATTTGAATAATTTGCCTGATTACACAATCATTAGGAGAGAAAGCCCGGATGCAGAGCTAGCTAACCCAACTCTAAAGCCCATCCTCTTAACTATCACGCTATTTTAATTCTTTCAGAGATTTTATGGGATAAATAGTATTGTTTCCACTTTACAAGTGAGGAAAGTAAGACCCAGAGAGGTTAAGTAGGTTCCCCAAGGTCCAAGTAGTAGCCTGTAATTGGAACAAGGATTTTAACCCACTTCTATTAGGCAGCAGAGCCTCACCTCCTTACTGCTACCAGACTCTCTTTTTGTGAGGATGACATCAGTGTCCCCAAGCAGGAAGTATGAAGGATTTCTGGAAGACGTGGCAAACGTTATCACCCCTTTCTCTAGGAATCTTTAGATTCTTATCCATGTGACACAGTTAGGGACTGCCCACACTTAAAGGTAGAACACAAAATAATTTTACCTTACTTCTTACCTCTTTAATTGGATTTGATGACAACTCTAATTTTTTTAAAGAAGAATTACCAAGGAAATCAAGTTCTTCAGGTCTCAGTGCATCAATTTTATTATTTGATAACAGAAGCTCTTGGAGATTTTCCAGTTGGAGCTGACTTCCTAATTTAGTAGATGATAAACCATTATGAGACAGATCTAATTTGATTAAATTCTGAGAAAGAAAAAAGATGTACGTTAGTCTTGCCTCCAAAAATAGTTCCTTTAAATGTACTTGAATCTTAGAAATAACTCAGAAATAACAGCAAAAAGTTACCTCTCTACAATTCTAGAAAACTTACAGTAGGAGTAATAAAAAAATCTTTGTGTGATTGAAAATACCATTATTGCAAGCGTTTTGTTTCTTATTTCAAGATTCATTTAAAAAAGAATCATTTTATTTCTCTTACCAAAATAAAAGGACTTAAGCTCATTTATTCATGATATAAGGAGTATTCATAATAAGCATTTATTTAGGGGTACCTGGGTGGCTCAGTTGCTTAAGCATCTGCCTTCAGCTCAGGTCATGATCTCAGGGTCCTGGGATCAAGCCCTGCATTGGGCTCCCTGTTCAGCGGGGAGTCTTCTTCTCAGTCTGCCCCCCCAACCCCCACTTGCGCACTCACGCTCTCTCTCTCTCACAAAAATAAATAAAATCTTAAAAAATAAGCATTTATTTATAATAAGCATTTCTTTATGATGTGAGGAATATTCATGTGGCTTAACAAACATAGAGTGTCATGCATCATCAGCCTTGAAACTAAACAACAGAAAAAAAGAAGAAAAAATTTTCTTCTTAAAGAAGTATGAGTAGAACTTTGCTGTCCATGAAATCCTAAAAAGATTTTTTATATTGAGAAAGACTGACACTTATGTAAATTCTGCATCATGACTAGTGCAGAATATTCATTTTTGTTTGTTTCGTGGGACATTTTACCACCCTAGTGCTACTTTTTAACACACAGACTTCCACTCGGGTAAAAGGTAATGAAAAGCTGATATATATTAGGCCAGAATCTTATGTAATGTGTTCAAAGAGAGTAAGACTTTTATTTATGTTTTAAAAATAAAAGAACATTTTGCCAAGGATTACTCTAACCAGATTTTGAGGTCTTTGTGTCCAAAGACATTTCGTCCACTTCAGAATCTAAGGAGGCACAAGAAAGAATTTTCAAATCACTAGCAAGCAAATCATTTTATAAATGTTTTAAAGCATATTTAAGTTTGTACACTATTTTTGGCACATGAGGTCAAAGAATGCCAAATTTTTTCTAGGTCCATAAAATGAAGAAAACAAAGAGTTTTAAAAATGGCTTTGGTTTAAGAGAAGTACTTAATAATTGTCTCAGATTGAGAGACAATAACATACATTTTCACACATGCAAAATTCAAGCAAAGCACTGAAAAAAAAGATGGTGGCCATTGGAAAAGCAATCTTGTAAAGAGATTTCTTAAATCAAGAGTACGTAGTTGGGTTTTTTTAAAGATTTTATTTATTTATTTGACAGAGAAAGACACAGCGAGAGAGGGAACACAGCAGGAGGAGTGTGAGAGGGAGAAGCTGGATTCCCGTGGAGCAGGGACCCCGGATGCGGGGCTCGATCCCAGGACCTGGGATCATCTGAGTCGAAGGCAGATGCTTAATGACTGAGTCACCCAGGCACCCCAAGAGTACATAATTTTTAATTGAACAATTTGCTTTATCATTCATCAATCTGTTAACTTCATTTAAGTCAGAATTTGGATATGGCATTTTTTGTTATTACTTCAGGTACTAAATCAGCAGCACTCAGAGTTTTATTTGCTGTGTTCCTCGTGGTATATTCTGATTCTTCTTTGGTTATCACGGATCAGATTCTTCTTTGATCTCTACCTCTTGTATCTAAGTTAAATTTTTAATGGGAGGGAGCAAGAGAGGCAAAGTTCTTTAAAAATTAAGACTGAAGGGGGCACCTGGGTGGCTCAGTCGTTAAGTGTCTGCCTTCAGCTCAGGTCATGATCCCAGGGTCCTGGGATCGAGCCCCACATCGGGCTCCCCACTCAGCGGGAAGCCTGCTTCTCCGTTTTCCACTCCCCCTGCTTGTATTCCCTCTCTCGCTGTGTCTCTCTCTGTCAAATAAATAAATAAAATCTTTAAAAAAAAAAATTAAGACTGAAATTGGTTTAAGATGCTATTTTCCCTTTTGAAAACATTTTCAAACATAAATGGGGTAAGATTGGTTTTCTTATTCTTCACCTTGATATTTAGATACAAAGTCTAAAGATTCATAAGTGACTTGAAAACTTAACATGAGATAACATATTTTTAATTTTTTATATGGAGATGAACATTTTCATCTTACCTTCAGGTTTTGAAAGGGATTATTTTGAATTTTCTTGATTGAATTGTACATTAGATGGAGTTCAGTCAAATTCATGCAGAAGACAAAAGTTTGATCTGAAAGGTGAGATAGCTCATTGTGTTGGAGGTTCAAAATTTCCAACAGGGGGAGTTTTTGGCACAATTCTGGCTCCAGTTTTGAGATGCAGTTAAATCCTCCATCCAAGATAGTAAGTTGGCTATATCTTGTAAAATTGGCAGATGGTAATCTTCGGAGCTGATTATGGGTGAGATTCAACACTGTTATGTTTGCCGGAAGGTCATCAGGCACTTGAGTCAACTTCAGATGGCTGCAGTCAGCTACTTCATGTCTAACAACACATTTATTGGCAGAGGATGTACACAGTATCCACAAGGGCAACAGTCCCAAAAAGAAGTAGATATGAAAAGGTAAACTCTGGTTCATGATTCTCCCCTCTAAAAGAAACGTAAACAAGTAAGAGACATTAGTAACATAGGCTTTTACAGAAATGAAATCACATATTGTGCTTCTCTCAAAAAGGCACTGCATTAAACTGGGATGGAGGTGAAGGGTGAGGAGGGAGTTTGTATGCTCCATTTTTTACTTTTCTGTGCTATTTGAATTATTTCCATTTGATATATTGCTTGTATAATACATACTTGTATATCAAAGAAGTTGTGAGTCAAAAGATCATACGTAGTCACATTTGGTTATCTGTGAATGTTGGAATCCATTCCACCATATTCCTGGGTTAATGTCACTATCATGGATTTCAGTACCTTCTTTCTTGAAATATTTTTGACTAAAGTGTCTCCTTGAGTAGCTCTTCCCCCTCTTTCCCCAAAATACTTATAGGAGGTTTTATCTTTTAAGTTCTTGAATATTTGTTTTTGTTCTTTTGTCATATGATTTTGACGTGTAGGCTATTTGAGGTTCAAAATACCTTTTCTGCAAAGTCATGAAGGCATTATTCCATTGTCTTCTAGTATCCATTGTTGCTAAGAAGAAATCATGCCCATCTGGTTTTCTTTCCTTTATATAAAAGATAACTTTATTTCACTCTCTGTTTTCTCTTTGGAAGTGTCTTTTTCTTTATCCTTGGTAATGTAAAATTTCAAAAGGATATTTCATGCTAAATCTTTCCTCTAAAATGTAGATATACACCCTAAGGCATTTTCGGTCTGAGGACTCATGTCTTCCGTAAATTTTTAGCTTTCTTTTTCTATTACTATTTGGATCATTTCCCCTCTTTCTTTTCCTGTGTTCTCTCCTTTGAAACCACTTTTAGGTAAACATTGGCCCTTCATGTGATCTTATTTGTATTTAAAGTTCCCTTTTAGGGGCACCTGGGTGGCTCAGTCAGTTATGCATCCAACTCTTGGTTTCAGCTCAGGTCATGATCTCAGGGTCCAGGATCCAGCCCTGAGTCAGTCTCCCTCCTCAGCAGGGAGTCTGCTTAAGGATTCTCTCTCTGCCCCTCCCCTGCCCCTTGCTCTTGCACTCTTGCTCTCTATTTCTCTCTAAAATAAAGAAATCTTTAAAAAAATAAAATTTCCTTTCATATTCCACCTTTTTATCTTTTTATTCTATATTTCTAGATAAAAGCTCAGCTTTTTGTATCAGGATTTGTATTATATATGTACTTTTTAAATATTAGTAATTATATATATATATATATATATTAAAGATTTTATTTATTTGACAGAGAGAGACACAGCGAGAGAGGGAACACAAGCAGGGGGAGTGGGAGAGGGAGAAGCAGGCTTCCTGCAGAGCAGGGAACCCTATGCGGGGCTCGATTCCAGGACCCTGGGATCATGACCTGAGCCGAAGGCAGACACTTAACAACTGAGCCACCCAGGCGCCCCAGTAATTATATTTTAAATATATACAGAACAGTATACAAATCATGAATGTACAGCTTGTTGAATTTTCATCAAGAGCATATGTCAGTGCATTCACCACTCATAGCAGGAAATAGAGCACAATGAGCCCCCCAGAAACCTCCCTCATGCTCCTGCCCAGCCACCACCTCCTCCTTCCCCAGACAAACACTTCATTATGTCATACACAGAAAGACTAAGTTTACTTGCTTTTGTATTACATGTTAATGGAATTCTGCGCTGTGTATCATTGTATGCCTTTTTAAAATTCCATATTAGGTTTGTGAGACTGATCCACATCTTGTCCAATAGCAGCATTTGCTCATTTCCATTCATACAGAATATGGCTCTACCACAGTTATTTTTTTCTAGCATTTTAAATGAGAAGTCCTAAACAACAGCACAACTCACAGAATTTCACAGTGAACACTCTTCCACTATCATATATCTACCCGTCTATCCATCCTCTATCCACCAGTTCACCAAAGTATGCTGCAACATCAGTACCTTTCCCTCTAAAAGAGTGTGCATTGCTACTTTCAGTTCAGTATTTGTTGACTTTTTCTTTTGATATAAAATTTGCATACAACGAAATGCACAAATCTTTAGTGTACATTCTCTGACTTTTGACACGTGTATGCACCTATGTAACCTAAACCCTAAAGAGTTCCCCCATCCCCTTCCAGTTCATTCTAATCCCTGTCTCCCAGAGACTGTCATAGCTCTGACTTTTTTCTACTATAGTGTTGCGTGATTTATAACTTCCTATCAATGGGATCATATTCACTCTCTTAAATAAGAGGTATTTCACTCAAATATTTTTGAAGTTCATCCATGTTGTTTGTTTTGGGGTAGTCTTTTTTTTTTAACTAAATAGTATTTTTTTTAACTAAATGGTATGCCATTGTATAAATATATTTTATCCATGCTGATATTATTACACACATGGATTGTGTGAAGTTTACACAATTATGAATTAAGTTACTATGAACATCTTTGTACATGTTTTTATGGACACATATACTTGATTTCTTTGGGATAATTACCCATGATTGAAATTGTTGGGCATTTGGTAAGGTAGAGTATAATTACTTTTATAAGAAACTGCCAGATCTTTTAGTAAAGTTTATGCCATTTTACACTCCCACCAACATCTTTACCAACATTTGGCACTATTATTTTTCACTCATTCCGGTGAGTGTGTAGTAATATCTCATTATGGTTTTTAATTTTCATTTCTTGGCTGACTAATGATATTTAACAATTTTTATATGCTTATTATCCATTTGTATATTTTCCCTTGTATATTTGAAGATTTCACTCATTTTAAAAATTAGGTTGTTTCTTATTTATTATTGCATTTTAGGAATTTTTTATATACACAAGTATCAGTCCATTGTCAGATTTATATTTGTGTTTTCTCCCATTTTGTGGGTTACCTACTCATTTTCTTAATGAATGATGATATCTTCATAATTATGATCAAGTCTAATTTATCATTTTTTTTAATATTACTGCTTTCTGTGTCCTGTCTAAGAAACTTTGCCTACCCCCAAATTATGTTTTTTTAAGAAAAGATTGTGGTTTTAGGTGTTAGGTTAAGGCCTGTGATCTCTCTTTAATAAAATGTTGTGTGTGATGTGAAGGAAGAGTCAAGGTTCATTTTTTTCAGTTGCACACCCAGTTTGTCAGACTTTTTTTTTTCCTTTTCCTTCCCCCACTGGATTGCTTCAGTAACCTTCTTAAAAACCAAATAAGTGTGGGTGGATTTAAGTGTGGGTCTATATCTGGGCTCACCACTCTCTTACATGGAAATATTTGTCAGTTCTTACGCCAACACCACATTGTTTTGATTACTGTGGCCTTATAGTAAACCTTGAATTCAGAAGCGTAAATCCTTCTTTTTTTTTTTTTAATGATTTTATTTATTTGACAGAGAGATACAGCGAGAGAGGGAACACAAGCAGGGGGAGTGGGAGAGGGAGAAGCAGGCTTCCTGCCGAACAAGGAGCCCAATGCGGGGCTCCATCCCAGCACCTGGGATCATGAGCTGAGCCGAAGGCAGACGCTTAACGACTAAGCCACCCAGGAGCCCCAGAAGCGTAAATCCTTCTATTTGTTATTCTTTTCCTAGATTGCTTTTTCTGTGCCATGGTTGATGGGAATTATCTGAAATAATTTTACTTATTATTTAATTAACTATTCCACCTGACTAGAGTATAAAGTTATAATAGTAGAAGACATGGTTGTCTTTACTCTGTACTGCTTTGCCTGTGTCTAGAACAATGACTGGACCATAGCAAATATTGAATAAATACATGTTGAATGAATAGCTTTCCATGGGCAGTTAATCAGCTCAAGAAAACCTCTCTTACCTCCGTAAATGGTCACAACTTTATTTTGGTGGGATATGTACCCAATGTGATAGTCTCTGGTATGATCAATTACCTAGTTTCACTTACAGATATTTTAAAAAATCAAATACATCTTCAATGTATGCAGATGGATCTATAAAAATGATATTTAAATAAGTTAGGTTTTCCATAAGCTCTAAAAGTCATGTCACAAGAAGAATTCCGGATAAGTTTTAGAGAATAACATCATTTTAGAGGATTAATTGTAGGAAAATAGAACTAGTATGAGTATTTGTAATTGTTCTAATTGGCTTTTAAAATATAGTGGTTTTACTTTTATTCTAATCTAGTTCTCAGAAACAGAAGAAAAGTCAGTTTCTATTAATTATTTTATGGCCTTTATAATACTGGCACTAAGTATTGCTAAAGCTATACACAATTTTTATATTTATAGGCTATGACAAAGATCACAGCCCAGGCCAGCTATGAGGCCCCTCACCAAATTGCTCAGGTACATGAAAAATTTGGAGCTGGAAATGATACACTCTGGAAATCAGGAACTAACTCCCCAAACCTCACCTCTCTGAGATTCTCCCAAACCTCTCTTCCCTGTACCACAAATGCTTCTACTTGTATTTACCAACTCACACTTACAGTCCCTGCAATATATTCTCTTCCTTGTCTGGGTGACATTTATCTCTTCTGGAAGGGCTATAGATAAAGATCAGAATTACTGAAAAGGACTAATCTATTTACAAAGAATATCCCTGAAGGACTGAAAGACATTCCCAGATCTGAAAATACATTCATCACATGGAAAAGACTCACCAAATGGTAGGCAGGAGGAGTGAAAAATGAAAATCCACAGAGAGAATCTTATGAAACTTCGGAATTGTGGCCATTCACAAGTAAAAAAAAAATCCTAAAACCTTCAAAGGGGAACATATGATCAATTACTTCCAAAAGAAAAAGATCCTGAATGGTAGAAAACTTTTCGTCAGCAACATCAGCCACTAGAAAACAGTAGTGATGAGCTTCCAAAATGATCAGGGGAAACTGAACCTAAATTTCATTTCCGGCTGAACAACTCACGATAAGGGGGGAAAGCATTTTGAAATATGCAAAGGTTTGGTAACTTTATAACTATGCAAACTATATGCAAAAGTTATTTTGGAATTTGATTCAGTGAAACAAATGAAAATACAGTTAGAGGATGAAACAGAAGGGAAAAAATTGCTATTGTATGAGACATAATAGAAGCAAAGAAAGCTAAAAAGATGGAAAATAGGACTCAGTGGGCCTTGCAATTTTAGAAAGGGTACATCGAATTACATGTGTCTGTCCAAGTGAGAGATAATATTGCATCATGATGAAGACATGAGTCTGGAGCCGGGCTACTTAGAGCTAACCACTATTTAGTTGGCTTCTCCAGTTTGGTTTGTGCACCTCACAATACTTTTTCCCCCCTGAATGTGTACAGCTAACACCTAATGGCAGACACACACGGACACACAATGCTATTGCGAAATTGGGAGGTAACTTCCTGAGCTACTACCGCCCAAGGCTGACTCAGATTTCATCTGAAGCGCCTGCATTTGCCAGTGCTGCTTTCTGATCTTCCTATACACCTAAACGCCTTTCTGCTTGTCACCTTCCTCCACTTTCCTTTATGAGGTCAAAGAAGCCACTTTTGTACTCCCAGGAACACCTGAAGCGTTTTCTCCTTTTCAAGCGCATTATCCTAAAACGCCAGCTTCCGTCTCCTCTCCAGCCAACAAAACTGAGAAAAGGAGAGAAACTCTCTCAAGCTCACAGGGCTCTGAACTTTAAGACAAAGATATGATTTTATTTTTTTATTTATTTGAGAGAGAAAGCACACAAGAGCAGGGGGTTGGGGAGGTGAGGCAGAGGGACAGAGGGAAAAGCAGACTTCCCACTGAGCAGGGAGCCCCAAGCAGGGCTTGATCCCAGAACCCCGGGATCATGACCTGAGCTGAAGGCAAATGCTTAGCCAACTGAGCCACCCAAGCACCCCGAAGATATGATTTTTTTTTAAAAAAGGCTATTGCAAAATGATCTCCATAAATTTCCTAATGTGCTTTTCCAGGTCCAGAAATCCACAAAGAAAAAAAAAATTAATTACTGTCTAAAGGATTTTATTATGTTAATTATAAATTCTTGCTATTACATGTACACTGAGTTATGATACACTTCTCCCCACACCTCTATCATCTCTCTCTTCTTCCATTCTCCTTGTTGATTCTGACTAGATTTCAAGCACCACACCAAAGAAAGACCAAAGAATACTAAAACCAACGTGCAGTCCCAGCTCTAGCCAACATGAGAGATCCTATCCCAGTAAGAATTTTAAAGATGTACCTTCATTTACTCTGATAACAGCTGACCATTCCTTTTTTCATTAGTCCAAATTCAGTCGTTTTCACCAGGGAGGCATGGCAGATCTGCTGCAATCTCGAAAGTGAAACTAAAAAAAGAAAAGAAAAAAAAAAAAGCAAGCTTCTTACAGTTCTTGGATTCTAAGACGTGCAAAGGGAAAAAAGCACAATATCAGGAAGAGAAATATTAAATTGCTTCTTAAAAATGTCTTGCTTTTCTGCCTCGTGTACAGTCCCTTGGGTTTCATTAAAAGGGTCACAGATTTAGCAACAGAAAAGCTGAAAAAGTGGGACCTCCCTTGGCGTGGGCAGGGCTAGTACTCTAGAGGTTAGCAGATACCTGAGAGTGAATTCCTCTATTTTTTCCCAAAGACTGATGCAAAACTGTCAGAACCTAGTAGAGTATGGTCAGAGTGAGAAAAAACCTCAATCCCTAATCAAAGCTAAATACTTTCACTTCCCTTATCTTCTTAGCAACCCAGGATGATAAGTAATGCAGAAATTAACCTTTTGATCCAAGAAGGCACCTAGTTCGCAATAGAGAAACTGCTGGCCCCTGCAAAGCCAAAAGCCAGTCCTAACTCATGCTACTCCAGTTTCCATAGTTAGAGCCTGTTAGGGAGCAAACAGATGGGCCCAGAGAAGTCCAGATTCACCAGTTAGTTCTCAATAAACTTTACTGACTAGTTAAAGGAATGTGCTTGTCAGGAAAAGAACACATTTCTCATTATTGATATAATAGGATATAATGTTACCAACTATATTGTTATATACTAAAATATAACACTTAGAAGGAACTGTAGAAATCACCTAATTTGACTCCCTTGTTTGAGAAATGAGGAAACAGCATGGTGAGGGATTTGCCTAAGGATATACCACAAGTTACTATAATGCTTCGTTATTCAGACAAGTATAGTAATAAAACAGCCTGGATCAGTTAAAACACGTCCCTAGATTGACTCGATTGAAGAATGGAGGGCAAGAAAACAGGTCTGTATCGTGATGCAAAATGTCCTCCCCTTGGGCCTCAGCCTTAGTTGGAACCACCTTGTGGTCACTGGGCTCATGGTCATGCTTTTCTGATTTTTCATTTATCCTATCTATAATATAATACCATAAGCAAACAATTGTCCTAAGTAAAAGATCGTCCCTCACATCTACCCATTGCAATATGCAGTAAAACATTAATAGTATTCAAAAGGTTTCTTCTCTGTGAGCTCCTTGAAGCAGAACAAGGTATGTTCTTTGTATTATAACTCTCCAGCCACTTTTCCATGGTAGGCTGGTACTTTGGCCTCCAGTGAACCAGGCTCTTTGCATTATTTTTTCCCACATCGACTCTGGGCTTGGTCATGTGACTAGAGTTGGCCAATAGGATATTATTAAGCATGAAGTGAGCCAAGACTTGATAAGCATTTGCACATTGGCACTCACCCTCTTCCTTTCAGAACTCTGTTGGTGTGTGGTGAGAAGCCCAACCTAGGCTTCTGCAAAGGCAACATGGAGGAGAATTGAGTCTGGTCAACAACTCCACTGAGCACCTAGGAGACAATCAGCCTCAACTTGCTGTCCATATGAGTAAGCCATATTGGGAGTGGATCTTCCAATCCCGATTGAGTCACATGGAGCAGAGATGAGTTGTCCCCAGGTCCTGCCAAAATTATGGAAGAGTAAGCAAATAAATGACTGTTGTTGTTTTAACCCCCTCCCCTCAAATTTTGAGTGGTATGTTATATATTAGATAAATGAAAAACATTCCCTCGACAATCCGACACACCCATCTCTTATGCTTTATGACTCCTTTCGCATATTAGATTTTCCATAATGTTGATTGAACTAATGAATGCCTTTTTCCAAATACTTTTTATTGATCATCTCATAATGCAACAGTTTACATCCAGATATTAATAGTCCTCAATTCTTGCTAGTTTCTGAATACATCTCAGGTCAGTTTTTCTCCACTGCACATTCCTTAATTATGCATTAACTTATTTAGCTATTACGGTGGTAGGTGCTACAGTGACAAAGCTCATTTTTCCCTTTTTAAGGGAAATGTCTGGCAGTTATAAGCTGAAAGTAATTGGTAATTTACTATTTACAAATTTACGGAACTATAGACCCTCTGTCCTTCTCTGCCTGCTCCTAATAATAATTCTTAATAAATTAGACATTGTTTTTATTTTTATTTATTTTTTTAAAGATTATTTATTTATTTATTTCACAGAGAGAGACACAGCGAGAGAGGGAACACAAGCAGGGGGAGTGGGAGAGGGAGACACAGGCTCCCCGACGAGCAGGGAGCCCGATGCAGGGCTCAATCCCAGGACCCTGGGATCATGACCTGAGCCAAGGCAAACACTTAATGACTAAGCCACCCAGGCTCCCCTAGACATTGTTTCTGAAGGACAATTACAGCCTTTTTAATGTGAGGCAAAGAATCTTTTGATGATTGAAGACAATGTATAATCACTAGGAAGTCTATTCACTTCATCATAAGATTTGTAAAGGAAGGCTTAATTATGGTTTTCATCATCATCAACATCTATAAAACTAGACTACTGAAGGCTATATGGGACAGTGTTTACAATTTTCCATATAAATTAATTTAGACATGAAGATTGCTTCACTGCAATTTCTGACAACATATATAGAGAGTTGAAATTGTGGGGAAAACAGACTATGTGAAAAAACAGGTTACTTTAGAGAAAATAATTACACTGTTGCCAGATTCTATGAGGTCCAAATAGAGAACTAATTATTGAGGAATATTTAAACTTGGGTCAACACTGAATATCCAATTGCCAGGGAGCTGTTGGGTATTGAAGAGTCAATATCACACACAGGTTTAATTTAGCATAGTTCTTAAGAATGTCTGCAATAAATTGGACTAATCAGTCTTCCCTGTGTTAACAGGAAGTCAAAATAAGGTTGTACCTCTTCATCAATAAAACTTCTCATGGGTTTGTGATGTGATTAATGCACTATGAACCTAGATAAAGAGTTATGTTTGCCTCAGAGCATTAGATAGGCAGGCATTTTAAATTGTGCTCACTGGTCTCCCTTCATAGCTGCCTTTTGGAAAGGACATGATCCTACTCTGTACCATCTGAAATTCTAGCAGGCATTTCTTTCTCTTTTTTTGGTTTCTGAACTCTTTCTTTTTTTTTTAAAGACTTTATTTATTTATTTGACAGAGAGAGAGATAGCGAGAGCAGGAACACAAGCAGGGGGAGTGGGAGAGGGAGAAGCAGGCTTCCCGCTGAACAGGGAGCCCGATGTGGGACTCGATCCTAGGACCCTGGGATCATGACCTGAGCCGAAGGCAGACGCTTAACGACTGAGCCACCCAGGCGCCCCTGAACGCTTTCTTTAATGTAAAGGTACAGTTCCTCTTACCAGTGCCATTTCTATTTCTGCTCATTGACTTCAGCTGTTTTAAATTAAGCTCACCCAGACAACTCAGCAAGAACTTTAACAAGAGAGGAAATAACGCTATGTCCTTCCCACTACTCTAACATGTACTGAACAAAATTAAACTTGAACTTCCCTTCTGAAAAAGGAAATCAATATATGACACACAGAGCTTCTGGTTTAACCTAAACTTACTTACTTATTTATTTAGAAATTTTTCAAGGTAGTTGAAAAGTGGTGATATCTTTCAGTCTCTTATAAATCTGTGAAGTGTGTTAGTATGAATGAGGTCTCACTCTCCTTTATCTACAGTCCCATGATATGGTTAAGGGCTCTTCAAACCCTATGCCTTGAACTTAATATTCATGTACTAAGATAAAAAATAAAATTCTAGGCCCAACTTCATTTTCATTCTACATGTTAAACATCTTAATTAAATTTGATAAGCTTCTGTCTCCTGGGCATCTAAAGAATGGAGTTGTAAATGGCAGACAAAACCAACCACAGTCATAAATGGCAGACAAAAACCAATCACACAAGGAAGTTCAAAGTATCAAAAGCAACTAATAACTTACCGTAATCATATTGAACTGATCATTGGTGAGAACTAATGTTCATGTAATTGATCTCCATTCTATAATGCAAAATTTGAATCAACAGGGAAAATTAAAAAGAAAGGCCAGAGTTGGAAAGGCTGGGTAACTGTTTTTGACCACACTTCTTGATTTCCACCTAAGAGGAAGCTTAATCTGTTTCATGAGATGGTTTATAATAAGAATATGGGAACTGGTCCTTAAAAAGTAAGAAGTAAAAGTGGAAGAAAGGCGGGGCAAGGAAAAGTTTCCTACAATAAAGATATGGAGCTAAAATACATAAACCTAACAAAGTTCAGAAAGCTCCAATACAGAGTTTACAGCTTATATAAAATATTAGTCTTATTCTTTACTTTATCTAGAAATAAGCCAATATAAGAGTTGAATATACACTTTAACATCATCAAAAGAAATGGTAACATTTCTTTTTCTTTAAATTACCTGTATGTGTTGTTTGTTCAAATTGCTACTTGGTTTTCATATTTTTATAATTGATTTACTGTAAGAGTTTTTTGGGATATTACAGAAATTAGCTTTCATCTAAGTGTATTGCAATTTTTTTGCCTGATATGTTGTTTAATTTTTCAAACTGATTGTTTTAACTACACAAAAGTTCCTCAAGGGTGTGATATCAGCAAAACGCCAAACTAGAAAGTTTCAATCCCTTATTCCATGAAAACATCAAAAAACAAGAAACTGGCTGAATTAACCTTACAGTAGCTGTGAAAAACAGCCAAAGAGCTACAGTAACCAAGTGAATTCCTAGGCAAGAAAAATTTACTTTAAAATTGATAGGAAAATTAATGGAAATTTTACTCACCATTTCCCCACTCCCTCCTGGCTCAGCAGTCTTCATCTAGAAGATGCAGCAGCCAAATTCCCAGTTGCAGATTAAACTTACTGGCAATGTTCTACCCTTTCTGGGGGCTTCCTAAAGGACTAGTTGTCTCATCTAACTTGAATCTCAGTCTAGGGGAAAAGCAGTAGTCACTGTTTGTGAAAGCTTCAGGAAGATTACATATACAGAGGCACCTGAGGCAAAAGATGACAGGTGGGGACATACAATAGACCATCTAGGTCCCTGGTGAAAAGCTGGAATGAACTCTTTGGGATATTAAGACATTCAAAAATAGCCATGTATATGGAGGAATTGAGAGAGCCACACACAAGCCCAGGCAAGAGGCATTCTCAGAAAAGACCTTAAGCTTTTATCTCAGGCTTATCCCTGACCCAATTAGTGAAGCACTGCCCAATTGGTGAGGCACTGCTCCAGTACAGAGCTCGTTTGTAAGGACTGGGAGAGGTTGCTATTTTTTCAAATGCCCAATTTTCTAATAAAAATCATAAGGCATACAAAGAAACAAGAAAACACAGCCCATTCAAAGGAACAATATAAAGCTCCAGACATTCTCCTTGAGAAAGCACAGGCATTGGATTTACTAGAGAAAGACTTTAAACCAGCTTTTTAAAATATGTTCAAAGAGCTTGGTGCCAACACTGGCTGCCTAACTTGGTTACACCAAGCCCCAACCCCCGGTGCTCTGGTGGAACTGCCCTTCTCAGTCAAGCTTGTCTCATTCCCAGTGTGGCAGTCCCCTCCCCCGGAAGATTAGCACAAACCCCTACCCACACCACCTCTCCCACCAGAGAGTTCTGCAGGGCCCCAGTTCTGGTGGAGTTAGTGTCAGGTCTCATTTCACAAGCAGACCAGAGTACACCTAGTTAAAACTTTCCACATTTAGGCCAAGGAGCAAACACTGCCCCCTGTGGGCAAAGAGAGCCTCTGCAGACAATTGCTCTGAAGGATAGAGCAGCCAGAACACAACAGCAGAGTTCACACACACACTGGAGACACTCCCTGAAGTGCTAGACCCTGGGCACTATATGACTGTTCTTTATAAGGCCATTACTTTCAGGAGCAGGAGACATAACTAGCTTTTCTAACACAGAGAATAAGGCAGACTTGGACAAAATGCCAAAATGGAGAAATTTATACCAAATGAAAGAACAAAATAAGGCCACAGCCAGAGATCTAAGTGAGACAGATAGAAGTAACATGACTGATGGAGAAGTTAAAGCAACAATAGTGGGCGACTGGGTGGCTCAGTAGGTTAAGCATCTGCCTTCAGCTCAGGTCATGATCCCGGCATCCTGGGGATCAAGTCCCACACTGGGCTTCCTGCTCAGTGGAGAGTCTGCTTCTCCCTCTCCCTCTGCTGCTCTCTCTCTCTCTCTGTCAAATAAATAAATAAAATCTTAAAAAAAAATAAAGCAACAATCGTAAAGATAGACACCAGGCTTGAGAAAAGAATAGAAGACATCTTTTACCACAGAGATAAAAGAGTTAAAAAAGAATCAGTCATAAATGAAGAATGCAATAGATGAGATTGGAAACAGGCCAATACAATGAACAGCAGGCTGGAAGAAGCAGAGGAATGAATTAGTGATATAGAGGACAAAATAATGGAAAATAATGAAGGTGAACAAAAGAGAGAAAGAATAAGGGACACAAAAATAGACTTAGGGAACTCAATGACTCCATCAAATGTAATAATAATTGTATTATAGGAGTGTCAGAAGAGAAAGAGAGGAAAGGGGGCAGAAAATTTATTTCACAAAATAATAGCAGAACACTTCCCTACTCTTGGGAAGGACACACATATCCAGAGAGCTCCCATCAAAATCAACAAAAGCAGGCCGACAATAAGACATATTGTAATTAAACTTGCAAAATATAATAATAAAGAAAAAAATCTTAAAAATAATGACACAAAAGAAGACAGTAACATACAAGGGAAAAAACCAAAAGGCTAGCTGGAGATTTCCTAATAGAAACATGGCAAGCCAGAAGGGAGTAGCATGATATAGTCAAAGTGCTGACTGGGAAAAACCTGCAGCCAAGAACAGTCTATCCAGCAAGGCTCTCATTCAGAACAGAAGGAAAGGTAAAGAGTTTCCCAGAGAAATAAAAACTAAAGGAGTTCATGACCACTAAACCAGCCATGTAAGAAATATTAAATATTAAAGGGAACTTGTTGAATGCTAAGGAGAGACCAAAAGTGACAAAAACAAAGAATCAGAGAAAAGCTCCAGAAACAACTACAAAACAAGTAATACAATGGCAATAAATAATCTATCAGTAATTACTTTGAGTGTAAATGGATTAAATGCTCCAATCAAAAGACACGGCATGTCAGAATGGATAAAAAAAAAAAAAAGACCTATCTATATGATGCCTTCAAGAGACTCATTTTAGGCCTAAAGACACCTGAAGATGGAAAGTGAGGGGGCAGAAAAACATTTGTCATACAAATGGATGCCCAAAGAAAGCTGGAGTAGCAATATTTATATCAGATGAACTATACTTTAAAACAAAGATTGCAAAAAAAGACAAAGAAAGACATTATATAATCATAAAGAGGACAATCCAATAAGAACATATAACAATTGTAAATATTTATGCATCCAACTTGGGAGCACCTAAATTTATAAAACAATTAATAACAAACATAAAGGAACTAATCGATAATAATAGAATAATAGTAGGTGACTTTAACACCCTACCTACATCAATGGACAGATCATCCAAACAGGAAATCAACAAGAAAACAATGGCTTTGAATGACACACTGAACTAGATGGACTTAACAGATACATTCAGAATGTTCCATCCTAAAACAGCAGAATACACATTCTTTTCAAGTGCACATGGAACATTCTCCAGAATAGATCACATATTAGGTCACAAAACAGGCCTCAACAATTACAAAAAGATTGAAGTCATACCATGCATCTTTTCTGACTACAATACTTTGAAGCTAGAAGTCAGCCACAAGAAAAATATTGGAAAGAGCACAAATGGAGACTAAACAACATGATAGTAAACAATGAATGGGTCAACCAGGAAATCAAAGAAGAAATGTAAAAATACATGGAAACAAAAGAAAATGAAAACAGATCAGACCAAAACCTTTGGGATGAAACAAAAGTGGTCCTTAGAGGGAAGTATATAGCAATACAGGCTTACCTCAAGAAGCAAGAAAAATCTCAAATAAACAACCTAACCATATACCTAAAGGAGCTAGAAAAAGAACAACAAATGAAGCCCAAAGCCAGCAGAAGGAATGAAATAATAAAGAAGAGAGCAGAAATAAATGATATAGAAGCTAAAAACAAACAAACAAATAATAGATCAGATCAATGAAATCAGGAGCTGCTTCTTTGGAAAACAAACAAACAAAAACTTAACAAAATGATAAACCTCTAGCCAGACTCATCAAAAAGAAAAGAGAAAGGACCCAAATAAATAAAATCACAAATGAGAGAGAAGCAACAACCAACACCACAGAAATGCAAACATTTATAAGAGATTATGAAAAACTATATGCCAACAAATTGGACAACCTAGAAGAAATGGATAAATTCCTAGAAACATATAAACTACCAAAACTGAACCAGGAAGAAATAGAAAACTTGAACAGACCAATAACCAGCAAAGAAATTGAATAAGTAATCAAAAAACTCCCCAAAAAACAAAAGTCCAGGACCTGATGGCTTCACAGGTGAATTCTACCAAACATTTAAAGAAGTTAAATTAGAGTTAATATTTATTCTTCTCAAACTGTTCCAAAAAATAGAAAAGGAAGGAAAACTTCCAAATTCATTCTATGAGGCCAGCATTACTCTGATATCAAAACCAGATAAAGCCTCCATTAAAAAAAGAGAACTACAGGCCAATATCCCTGATGAACATGGATGAAAAAATTCTCAATAAAATACTAGTGAACCAAATCCAACAATATATTAAAAAAATCATTCACCACAATCAAGTGGAATTTCTTCCTAGTTTGCAAGTGTGGCTCAATATTTGCAAATCAATCAATGTGGTACACCACATTAATAAAAGAAAGGATAAGAACCATACAATAATTTCAATAGAAAAATAGAAAGTACAACAGCCATCCATGATAAAAACCCTCGACAAAGTAGGTTTAGAGGGAATATATCTCAACATTATAAAGTCCATATATGAAAGTCCCATGGTTGATATTATCCTCAATGGGGAAAAACTGAAAGCATTTCTTCTATGGTCAGGAACAAGATAGGGATGTCCACTCTCACCACTTTTATTCAACATAGTACTGGAAGTCCTAGCCACAGCAATTAGACAACAAAAAGAAATAAAATGCATCCAGATGGGCAAGGAAGAAATGAACCTCACTTTTTGCAGATGACATGATACTATACATAGAAAACCTGAACAAATCCACCAAAAAACCTGCTAGAATTGATAAACAAATTCAGCAAAGTTGCAGGATACAAAATCAATGTACAGAAATCTGTTACATTTCTAGGGGCACCTGGGTGGCACAGTCAGTTAAGCGTCCAACTCTTGGTTTTGGCTCAGGTTGTGATCTTGGGTTTCTGGGATCGAGCCCCGCACTGGGCTCTGCACTCAGCATAGAGTCTGCTTGGATGCTCTCTTCCTCTTCCTCTGTCCCTTCCCCTCCTCTTTCTCTCAAATAAATAAATAAACTTAAAAAAAAAAAAAGAAATCTGTTACATTTCTATATATCAACAATGAAGCAGCAGAAAGAGAAATCAAGGAATCGATCCCATTTACAATTGCACCAAAAACCCTAAGATACCTAGGAATAAACCTAACCAAAGAGGTAAAAGACATGTACTTTGAAAACTATAAAACTCTGATGAAAGAAATTGAAGAGAAAACAAATAAATGGAAAGGCATTCCATGCTCATGGATTGGAAGAACAAATATTGTTAAAATGTCTATACTACCCAAAGCAATCTACACATTTAATGCAATCTCTATCAAAATACCAACAGCATTTTTCACAGGGCTAGAACAAACAACTCTAAAATTTGCATGGAACTACAAAAGACCCCAAATAACTAAAGAAACCTCGAAAAAGAGAAACAAAGCCGGAGGCATCACATTTCTGCACTTCAAGCTATATTACAAAGCTGTAGTCATCAAAACAGTATAGTACTGGACCAAAATCTGACACATAGATCAAGAGAACAGAATAAAAAACCCAGAAATGAACCCACAACTGTATGATCAATTAACCTTCAACAAAGCAGGAAAGAATATCCAATGGGAAAAAGACAGTCTCTTCAACAAATGGTGTTGGGAAAACTAGACAGAACATGCAAAAGAATGAAATTGGACCACTTTCTTACACCATACACAAAAATAAATTCAAAATGGATTAAGACCTAAATGTGAGACCTGAAACTATAAAAATCCTAGCAAAAGACACAGGCAGTAACCTCTTTGATATCAGCCTTAGGAACTTCTTTCTAGACAGGTCTGCAGAGGCAAGGGAAACAAAAACAAAAGTAAAGTATAAAAAGTAAATTACATAAACTATATAATGCTCCTGCACAGCCAAGGAAACAATCAACAAAACTAAAAGGCAAACCTACAGAATGGGCCAAGATATTTGCAAATGACATATCTGATAAAGGGTTAGTATCCAAAATATACAAAGAACTTATAAAACTCAACACTCCAAAAATGAATAATCAAATTAAAAAATGGGCAGAAGACATGAACAGACATTTTTCCAAAGAAGACATACAGATGGCCAACAGACACATGAATAGTGGGTCAACATCACTGATCATCAGGGAAATACAAATCAAAACTATAATGAGATATCACCTCACACCTATCAGAATGGCTAAAATCAACAACACTAGAAACAACAGGTGCTGGTAAGGATGTGGAGAAAGGGGAACCTTCTTGCACTATTGGTTGGAACGCAAACTGGTATAGCCACTCTGGAAAACAGTATGGATGTTCCTCAAAAAGTTAAAAATAGAACTACCTTATGATCCAACAATTGCACTACTAGGCATTTATCAAAAGAATACAAAAATACTAATTCAAAGGGATACATGTACCCCAATGTTTATAGCAGTATTATCTACAATAGCCAAACTATGAAAACAGCCCAGGCGTCCATTGACTGATGAATGGATAAAGAAGAGGTGGTATATATATGATGAAATATTACTCAGGCATGAAAAAAGAATGAAATCTCACCATTTCCAAAGGCATAGATGGAGCTAGAGTGTATTATGCTAAATGAAATAAGTCAGTCAGAGAAAGGCAAATACCGTATGATTTCACTCATATGTGGAATTTAAGAAACAAAACAAATGAGCAAAGGGAGAAAAAAGAGAGAGGGAGGCAAAGCAAGAAACAGACTCTTAACTATAGAGAACAAACTGATGTTTATCAGAGGGGGTAGGGGCTGGCTGAAATAGGTGATGGGAATTAAGCAGTGCACTTGCTGTGATGAGCACTGGGTGTTGTACGGAAGTAGTGAATCACTATATTGTACACCTGAAACTAATATTACACTGTGTGTTAACTAACTGGGATTTAAATTGAAACCTTAATAAATAAATAAGTCTGGATTTACCAGGAGAGAGAGAGGGGGAGACAGAGCTAACAAAAAAGACAAAGAAATAATAGAAATCAGGGAAATAAAAAAATAAACAACTTGAGATTATCAACAGAGAGAGAAATTATAAAAAGGAACCAAACAGAAATTCTGAAACTGAAAAATATAACTTCATGGAAACATTCACTAGCAGGATTCAATAGCAGATTTGAGCAGGCAGAAGAAAGAATCAATTATTTTTTTAAAAAATAAGACAATTGAAATTATTGAGTCTAAAAAATAAAAATAAAAAATAATGAGGAAAAGTGAACAGAGCCTAAGGGATTTCTGGGATACTATAAAATAGAG
The DNA here is from genome assembly GCF_964656455.1 of Halichoerus grypus. NCBI lineage: Eukaryota > Metazoa > Chordata > Mammalia > Carnivora > Phocidae > Halichoerus > Halichoerus grypus. Next base: position 191,753,091 of record NC_135714.1, read on the forward strand.
CAATATACATTATGGGAGATCTAGAAAGAGAAGAAAGAGAGATAGGGGCAGAAATACTTCAATAATGGCCAAAATTTCCTCAAATTTGATGAAATATATGAATCTACAAATCTAAGAAACTTAACGAATACCAAATATGATAAGCCCTAAAAATCACACATGGAGACACATTATAATCAAACTGTGGAAAGACAAAGAGAAATCACGAAAGCAGCAAGAGAGAAATGACTTGTCACTTATAAATGATCCTCAATAAAATTATCAGTGAATTTCTCAGCAATAACCTAGAGGGCAGAAGGCAGCGAGATTGATATAGTTAAAATGCTGAAAAAATAAACAGTAAAGTGAGAATCCTATGTTGGCCAAAACTATCCTTCAAAAATGAAGGAGATAGTAAAACATTCCAGATAAGCAATAGCTAAGGGAGTTAATTACCCCTAGGCTTAGCCTATAAGAAATGCTAAAGGGAATTCTTCAGGTTGAAATAAAAGGACACTAGACAGTAATTCAAATATATATAAAGATATAGATTTCCAAAGTTAAATACATGGTTAATATAAAAACTAATATTATTGTAATTTTGCTTTGTAACTTCACTTTTATTTTTTAGAGAATTTAAAAGACAAAAGCATAAAGTAATTATAAATCCATGTTAGTGAGTATATAAAATATAATGACATATCTGTGTCTATAACTTAAGGTGGTCGAGAGTATAGTTTTTGTATGCAATTAAAGTTAAATTAGTATCAATTCAAATGAAATTATTATAACTTTAAAATTGTACAAGTAATACCCATGGAAATCATAAAAAATATAACTATAAAATATACAGAAAATAAAATGAGAAGGGAATCAAAACTATGTTATTATAAAAATCAACTAAACACAAAAGAATGCAGTAATGGAGGAAACGAGGGACAAAACAGCTATAAGGCATACAGAAAACAAATAACAAAATGGCAAAAGTAAGTCCTTTCTTACCAGTAGTTTTTGTTAAATGTGTATACATTCAATTCCCCACTCAAAAGGCATAGATTAGCAGAATGGATTTAAAAAGCATAATTTAATGATTTGCTAGCTACAAGAAATTCACTTTAAATCTAAAGACACAAATAATATGAAAGTGAAAGAATGGACAAAGATATCCCATATAGAATAATAATCAGAAGAGAGCTGAGTTGTCTTTACTAATATCAGACAAAACTGACTTTAAATCAAAAACTGTTATGAGACAAAGAACCTTATATATTGATAAAAGTGTCCACCCACCAAGAACATATGAAGAATTATAAATATATAGCCACCAAACATAAGAGCTTCAAAATATATGAAGCAAACATTGACAGAATTGAAGGGACAGATAGATAGTATACAATAATAGTTGGAGACTTCAATACTCACTTTCAATAACAGATAAGGCAACCAGATAGAAGATCAATAAGGAAATAGAGAACTTGAACAACACTATGAACCAACTGGATCTAGCAGGCATATAGAGAACACTCCACCCAACAAAAGCAGAATACATTTTTTTCAAGTGCACATGGAACACTTTCCAGGATAGACCATATGTTAGGTCACAAGATAGATCTTAATAAACTAAAAGAGACTGAAATCATACAAAATATCATTTCTGATCACAACTGAATGAAACTAGAAATCAATAACAAAAGGGAAACTGGGAATTTCACCCATATATAGAAATTAAACAACACACTCTTAATGCAATCATTTGGTCAGATAAGAAATTACAAGGGAAATTAGAAAATATCTTGAGACAAATGAAAATGAAAACACAACATATCAAAACATATGGGATGTAGCAAAAACAGTGCTATGCAAATGGTAAGTGGTCAACACTTAGAGTAAGGAAGAAGAAAGTTCTCAAATCAAAGTCTAACTTTACACCTTAAGGAACCAGAAAAAGAAGAGAAAATTAAACCCAAAGCTAGAAAAAGGAAGGAAATAATAAAGATTAGAGTGGAGATAAATAAAATAGAGAATAAGAAAACAATAGAGAAAAATCAATGAAATCAACAGTTGGGTCTTTGAAAAGATCAACAAAATTGGCAAACCTTTAGCTACACTGATTAAGAAAAAAATCACTCAAATTATTAAAATCAGAAATGAAAGTGGGGACATTACCACCACTTTCACAAAAATGAAACAAATTATAAGAGACTATTACGAATTATTGCTCACCAACCAATTGGATAACATGATGAAATGGCCAAATTCCTAGAAATGACACAACTATCAAGACTGAATCATAAAGAAATAGAAATAAATAGACCTATAACTGGTAATAGTGATTGAATCAGTAATCAGAAACCTCCCAACAAAATAAAAAGCCCTGGACCAGATGGCATCACTAGTGAATTCTGCCAAATCTTAAAGAATTAACACCAATCCTAATCAAGCTCTTCCAAAAAAATTAAAGAGGAGGGAGCACTTCCAACTCATTTACTGAGGCCAGCATTACTCTGATACCAAAGCCAGACAAAGACACTATAAGAAAAGAAAACTACGGGCCAATATCCCTCATGAATATTGATGCAAAAATCTTCAGTAAATTATATACCATGACCTAGTAGGATTTATTCTTGGAATTCGAGAATGGCTCAACATACAAAAATTAAACAATGTAATACACCACATTAACAGACTGAAGGAGAAGACCATAGGATCATCTCAACTGATGCAGAAAAAAGCATTTAACAAAACTAAACACGTTTTCATGATAAAACACTCAGCTGTTTTGTAAGATTTAAGGGTTCTTTTGAGGAGTGCCTGGGGGGCACAGTCAGTTAAGCATCCAACTCTTGGTTGTAACCAACTCTCAGGTCATGATCTCAGGGTTGCAAGATCAAGCCCCACATTGGGCTCTGCGCTCAGCACAGTCTGATTATAACTCTCCATCTCCCTCTGCCCCTCTCCCTCCCTCTTTTTCTTTCTAAAATAAATAGGTAAAGCTTAAAAAAAAAGATTCTTTTGATGATAGGAGACAACACAATGACACTCAGATGAAAGCTAAACTCTGTTACTTAGAGCTCCAAATGAGAGAAGGCTTCCAGACCTTGCCACACAAAGGATTACCTCAACACAGCAAGCATACTGGATCTGTAGTTGGCAGCTTATGTGTGGCAAGCTGAGTGTGGTTAGCTAGGTTTTGCAGGTTCCCTATGGACTGACTAATTTGAGTAATTTCAGTGGGCTCTAGCATATAGGGGCTTTCTCTAGTGGTCTGAAACCTGCTCCCAGGACAATTAGTATGGGTGTATAGTGGCCTAGAGTGTGAGGACCTGATAAGGGGAGTGAGTTGTAATTAGCTCTTCAAGAAGGAGAGCTGAGCAACCCCTAGCCAGGACCTCAAACCTGGGTCAAGACAGCATTGTTTAAAAACTATATTACAATTGATCCCTTAATATCTTGACCTCAGTTTTGAGCTAGTATTTTTTGGCGTGGTGGTGGGGGTGGTGGTGGGGGGGGGGCGGTATTTGAGTGTCCTAAATAATAAAAGAGACTTCCAGAGATTGAGCATAGTTGCCCTAAACAGCACAGAAAACAATTTATCATAAGAGCAGAAAAGAAAAAAAGGAGAAGTATGAGTCTTTGTAGGCCCTCCCATAACCAAGTTCCTCATTTAGGTGGTATTAACCAGATCTGAACTTGCTGGGCTTCTAACAATATTTTGGTGGAGCTGTAAAGTGTGTTAAAAGCATGAATTATATTTTTTCGTGACAACAGTATCTTGGCATATTTCTTGGGTCAAGCTGGCAGGTCAAGCAGTTATGTTGTTGGAGGGTGTAAATTAACTGTTTAGTAAGAAATATGTATGTAAAGGTTAATAGTATTTGTTTATAACCGGTGAGAAGGGGTGGTTGTGGGGGACATGGTCAGAGTACACAGTGGGAGATTGTGATGGAAAACTGGAGTAGGGGAGTAAAAGAAGGCACTGGGAAGTGGGAGGTTCTCTCCCCAGGGGGTTGAGGGCCGGAATAATAATTGTCATTAATTTTTAGAATGGCACACATAATAGCAACCTCTCTATGATTCCCCGTTAGGCATGGGAGTGTAGGGGTTTCGGCCAAGAGCAAGGTATATGCTAGAATCATGGACTAAGCAGACAGTGAGCTCAGGAAGTATAGTACAATCTCTAATACCAAAGAAAGAAAAGCAATAAACGTCCCATGTCCAGTTCGTCAGTGCCTTAGGAGAGGCCGCCTGTGGGCATTACTGGGGCAGCGGTCTGAGAGTCAGGGATGAAGTTATCTCTGATGAAAAGAGCAATGTCATCTTCAGCAACAAGTCCTGGGCCAGGGTGATGTTGTCTGTGATGTGGGACTAGGACATCTTTCCCATGGGATATCCACTGGGGCTGATGTGGGTCATGTTTTTGCGGCCATATGGCCCAAATTGTAAGGCTTAGCCCTTGCAGACATTGAGGGCAATGTGGGGCCTGGGAGCTTGTAAATATCTTTTAAGTCAAGGGGCTTTCTGGTTGCAGAGCTAGCAAAAGTGGTGCCAGCATCCATGATAGTGTTGTAATTGGACCAAAGCTCTGGAACCCGACTAGCACAACTAATGGTCTACCTAAGGGTGGCAAAACCTAAAAGCTCCCAGCAATCCAAGCATTTGCCCAGATGGATGATGAGAGGGGTTTTATTGCAAATAGGATGCATGTGGTTAATAGGGTGTAGGATTATTAGTCATCTGAAGTATCTGTGGCTGGGATTGAAACCAGCATTAGTCTGTCAGCAGGTAAACCAATGACTATAGGCCCTTTGGCTCAGTTGTTATTTCGGTTGGTGGCGGGCAATCAATAAGGTCTTTGAGCTGCAGGGATTGCATTAGCCAAACTGGATGGCATGTGGACATGAGGAGTTATCTAGTTTTATCATTAAGGGATATGATGTTGATTCCATTATTATCCCTGAATGTGATTTTTATTTACTAAGTGGAACTTTTGATCTCCCTTCTTGGTAGTCCATACTATTCTGTAAATGGACCTGGAAAACTAATTTTAATTTTTTGGAAAGGATCAGAGAGAGAGACAGATTAATGATCTCCCCTTGTGGCCTGAACATAGGAGAAGATTTTAGGTGGTGGAGGTTTAGGCTCAGATGGGCCCTATATCACAGCGGCAGGTATCTGGCCCATGGGATAATCTGGTCTAATGCATCCCAGAAGAATATTTACCATTGATCTGGCTCCAGCCCATATAGGATGGGAAGGATAGAAAATGGATAAAGATAGGGGAGACACTATTAAAGGGCCTCATATATAAGTCTTTGTATGCATGGAGGAGAGACACATCCCCCTTTACATTAAAGGGGGATGGGAAAGATTATTAAAGTGGGTATGAAGTGTGAGTAAGCCAAGGGGCCTTGAATTAAGACAGATTAAGACCTGGGAAAGTTATAGATCCATTTAATGGTTCATTTGTCATTTTGTAACTGAAGCAGGAGTTCTCTGAGGAGCCCTTTAGGCTTCTCAATTAAACCTATTGCCAGGAGGCTAAAAGTTCTATTAAATGCCTTCTATAGGAGCCTAGCACTGTTTATTTTGAGAAGTGAAATGTGTGTCTTGGTCAGTATCAGCAATGTCTGGAATACTGAATACCAAAGTGGACAAGGAGATAAGGAGTGTCCTGGTGAAGCTTGGTATTGTGACCTTTGCATATGTAAAGACACGTGTAACTTTGATTTATATTTTGGATATTAGGAGGCAAGAGATTTCAAGAATTCTTTACCCTGAAAGGCACAATGGTCCAAAGGCAATGGTCTAAGAGTTTGTAAAAACATGCAGACAGAGCCATTTGCTGATTAGAGTCTCCAGTGCTAAGATGACGGCCTGAAGTTCAACGAACTGTGCTGACCCTTGGACCCCATCCTTTAGCAGGAACATCTTAGTTGAGAGATGGAAAGTAGCAACATTCCACTGAGCTCCATCACATATGATGGTGGCAATTCCATCTGTACAGTCTAATCTAAAGGGGCTCCCCAAATAGCCAAGGAGTCTGAGGGAAGGGTGACCTGCTCTAGACCGTGGTATCTGGCAAGGAACTGGGAAAGATGGAGCCCACCCCCTCCTGCAGGCAGCGTATGCCAGAGGGTCCAGGTATTAACTGGAGGTCCGTGGGGCCAAGCTGATTTGTAAGTGCCAAAGACTTAATTGTAATCTACTGCTCATTGTGCAGAGTGCTTATGTCCACAGTGGGATCTTTCCCTGCTTAAATTTAAGCAGGATCCCCAGGATGTGGCCAATAATTATAATTTGAGCTCAATGTTGATTAAAAGTCCACACAGCTTTATGAATTGGTATACTTTAGCAAATGTTTATGTTATCTTAGAACCTATGTTGTAGGAGGACAACAAGACTTGCAGCACCCTTTTATCTTTTTGTTATATACATTTTTAAAGTAAATTTTGGATTTCCAGCTGGGTCAAATTATGGACCTTTGTTTTAATTTAAATATATATGTTTAGATAATTTATAAAAATATGTGATTTTTAAACTTCTTCTCCCTGCATTCCTATATTCTTATTAACGGGGGAGGGGAAGTGGGGGGTGCTTCTATCTGCCTAAAGCTCTGGTGTTTAGTTTCTATCTCTGTCTGATAAGGGATTGGGGGATCTTCTAAATGATTACAGGAAAAATGGGGAAAGGCAGCTGTCTCTCCTTCCCAGGCTTCCCAGTCTACCTCCCAGGGACTAGGTTTGTACTTAGAGGGCTATGGCGGCCTGACCTTGGGACAGGACACTTAGCCCCCTTGACCCAAGTATCAGTCCTTTGGCCTGTTCATACTGGTAGCACTTGCTGAAGCCCAAGCACCTTTGCCCTGGGTTCTGTATTATTGAAGCAATTGGTTAATTCAGGTAGGTGTTGTGGAGAGGCTGCAGGGATGAGATATTGGTGCTATTGTCCCAGAGGCCCCCTTTGGATTAAACATTGGGCTACTGGTCTCTGAGGATGCAACTCATGATACCCCTGAGAGTCTGGGGAGCATGGTGTTCACTGGCAAGAGCAGCAAGGTAGGCAGCTGCAAGGGAGATAGGTTCATACCTCCACCTGAGCGGCACCGACATAAAGACCAGGGCACCAACACTGACAGGAAATACAGGGACAAAGCAGGGTTTGCCCTGAAGAATAATGAAGAAACACCAATGCCAAAAAAGTGATGGGTCCCTGGAACAGATCTCTGCCCAAACACAGGCTGTGACCCCAAACACACCAGAACACCTCACCCTGGAAAGTGTAGCTCTAGTGGCCTATCACTCCTATCGCCCTAAGGTGGCTTTGCACTGGGGCTAGTATTTAGCACCCCAGTTTAGCCGGTTGACGCTGTTTGGTTTTAATATTCCCGCACTAAGGAAATTTCGTAAGGAGAGCTATGGCAGCCACTGGCCGACACAGCAGCAGGTAGCAAGCCGACAGCTCAACAGGTGGCAGTTCTGTCCTAAGCCGCTTTCACAGTCATTTGGAACCAACTTGTAAGACAAGAGCAGTCCCTTCACAAAACTACTCCAGAATCAGCAATCATGGTCATACCATCCTGCTCAGAGCAACAATTGTTTTATAACACTTAAAGATTCTTTTTTTTTTTAGAGAGAGAGTGCGCTCAAGTGAGGTGGGGGAGGGGCAGAGGGAGAGAAAGAGAGAGAGAATCTTAAGCAGGCTCCAGGTCCAGCGCGGAGCCCAATACAGCACTTGATCTCATGACCCTGAGATCATGGCCTGAGCTGAAATCAAGAGTCAGGCACTTAGCCACTTAACCGACCGAGCCACCCATGCACCCCTAAAGATCCTTTTGATCATAGGATAGAACACAGTGATGCTTGGATGAAAGGCAGCTCCCAATAAGAGAAGGCTTCCAGGCTGACCCACACAGGGGGTTGCAACTGGGGACAGGGTAACAGCAAGCTGGGCTGCAGTTGTATGGCAAGCTGGAGGGAGTTAGCCAGTTTTTTGGGACTCCCTGTGGATTGACTAATTTAAATAATTTCAGTGGGCTCTGGGGCATAGGGACTCTCCCCAGTGGTCTGGTACCTGGCCCTGGACCAATTAGGCAGATGTATAGTGGCCTAAAGTATGAAGGTCTAATAATGAAGTTCTGGGATTGTGCTTATAATCAGCTGCTCAAGATGAGGAACTGACTGGCCTCTAGCTAGTTCCTCAAAACTGGGTCAAGACAATATTAAAATAAACACCACTATATTAACAAACTGGGGATAGAGAAAACTTTCTTAACATCATAAAAGCTATTGTGAGAACCCCACAGCTAACATCATACTCAATGGTGAAAGACTGAAAGCTTTTACTTTAAGATCAGGAACAAGAGAAGAATGCCCACTTTTGCAACTTCTATGTAACATAGTATTGGAAGTTCTAGCCAGGACAACTAGGAAAGAAAAATAAATAAAATCCAAATAGGAATGGAAGCAATGAAATAATCTCTGCTCACATATCCCAAAGATCCCAACACACATTTTTAAAAAGCTGTTAGAACTAATAAACTGATTCAGCAAAGTTGCAGGATATGAAGTCCACACACAAAAATCAGTTGTGTTTCCATACACTAAGAATGAACAATCTGAAAAGAAATTAAGAAAATAATTGTATTTATAATACTACCCCAAACATCTACAGATCCAATGTATCCCTACCAAAATCCCAACTACCTCCTTTGTGGAAAAATAAAAAGTCATCCTAAAGTTCATATGGAATCTCAAGAGATCCCAATAGCCAAATTAATCTTGAAAAAGAACAAAGTTGGAGGATTCACACTTCCAGATCTAAAAACTTGTTACAAAGTAATCAAAACAGTGTGTTGCTGGCAAAAAAGAGATATATAGATCAAAGAAATAGACTAGCCCAGAACTAAGCCCGTATATAAACCCACATATATGTACAACTGGTTTTTGGCAAGGGTGCCAAGATCATGAAATGGAGAAAAAACAGTTTTCTGACCAAAAGTGCTTGGAAAACTAGATATCCACATGCAAAAGAAAAAAGCTGGATCTTTTCTTACACCATATCCAAAAATTAACTCAAAATGGATCAAAGACCTAAATGTAAGAGCTAAACGGTAAAACTCTTAGAAGAAAATATAAAGGATAACCTTTGTGACATTGGATTTGGCAGTGATTTCTTGCATAGGACACCAAAAGCAAAGGCAACCAAAGGAAAAATAAATAAATTGGAAGTATTCAAAATTAAAACTTTTGTGCATCAGAGAGAACTATCAAAAGAGTAAAAAGGTAACCCACAGAATGGGAGAAAATATTAAAAAATATTTAATAAGGGATTAATATCCAGAATATACAAAGAACTACAATTCAACCATAAAAATAAAAATTAAGAAATAGACAAAGAACTTGAATAGATTTTTTTCTAAAGAAGATATATAAATGTCCAATAAGCACATGAAACGATACTCAACATCATTAACTAGTAGGGAAATGAAAATCAAACTCACAATACAATACCACTTCACACCCATTAGGGTGATTATTATAAAAAAAATATATGAAAAAACAAAATAATAAGTGTTAGTGAGGATATGCAGATATTGAAATCCTCATGCATACCTGATGAGGAAGTAAAATGGTACAATTGCTCTGGAAAACAATATGATGGTTTCTCAAAAAATTAAACACAGATATATCATATGATCCAGCAATTCCACTTCTAGATATATGCCAAAAAAAATTAAAGCAGGGACTTGAACAAATACTTGTAGACCCATGTAAATGACAGCATTCTTGATGATAGCCAAAAAATGGAAACAACTCATGTGTCCATTGACAGAAGAATAGAGAAACAAAATGAGATATATACATGCAGTGGAATATTATTAAGCCTTAAAAGGAAAATCTGACGCATGGCACAACATGGATGAACCTTTAAAACATTATGCTCAGTGAAATAAGCCAGACCCAAAAGGACAAACGTATGAGTCCACTTATTCACTAGGATAGGCAAAGCCATAGAGATGGAAAGTAGAAGAGTGGTTACTAAGGGCCTGAGGAGCAGGGGCAAAGGGGGAGTTAACTGGCAGAGTTTCAGTTTGAGATGATAAACCAGATGGTTGCACAAAAATTTGAATGTAATTAATGCTACTAACTTACATACTTAAAAATGGTTAAAAGAGTAAATGTTATGTTATATATATTTACCGCAATTTTTTTTTTAAAGATTTTATTTATTTATTTGAGAGAGAGAGAATGAGAGAGAGGGGGGAGGGTCAGAGGGAGAAACAGACTCCCTGCCAAGCAGGGAGCCCGATGCGGGACTCGATCCAGGGACTCCAGGATCATGACCTGAGCCGAAGGCAGCTGCTTAACCAACTGAGCCACCCAGGCGCCCCACCACAATTTTTTTAAGTAAGAAAAAACTTATCAAATAATGGTGCTTCATTCTGAGGGTGATAACTCTACAATACTGATCATAACAGAATTGAGGCGACATTATCAAATGTTTAAAGGTATAGTCCCAAATACCCTTATTAATTTACAGGAACTTGGAAGTTCATTAGGGTCAATTTGAAATTCACTTTGTAGAATACCATGTTTAGCTTTCTTCAATAATATTTATTGCAAGAATAAATTTGCAATTTCCTAATGGTAAAAGGAGATTATCCTTCTGTTCTAAAACATCTCTGAGTTCTAAAATATGATTCTGAGCTAATGAGAGAAACAGATGTAGTATTAGAAATTGTGTGAACTTTGGAGCTAATCAAACTTAAATTCAAATCATGACTCAGCCACTTACTAGCTGTTTGACCTTTGGTAAATTACTTAATCTCTCGGACCATGAATTTCCTCCTTGGTCAATTGGAGACAACATACCAACTTGCAGAATTGCTGTGACGATTAGGGATAATTAAACTAAATGTTTAGCACCTAGCATGTACCTAATAAATCGTCGCTATTGCTTTTACTCTTAAGATAAATCAAGAGAAAAAAAAAAGATAAATCAAGAAATTCTTATAAGAAAATGAGATAGGCAGTACCTTTGAGTTTTGATCACTCAAAACAAACAAGTTAATTGTATACAACAGCTTGTTACCATGTAAGAAGAACTGCATCAGATTAACAATGTAGTTTTTCCCAAGGAGTCAACATAGATACAGTCTAGGAAAATAGTACCTGGTTTTATCTGTAAAATCACCATCTGGTGGCACTCAGATACTGTTACAGCCTGGTGTCCACATGTCCAGGGACACACTTGCCAGCACATCAAAAGGGAAGTTTGGTAAAGACTTTATATGAAGATATAAGAGACTTAAAAGTGCATGCTTTAAAAATAAGGCTGTATTTTTAAATTGTGAGAGCTTGTTCAATCTTTTTCCCAAATTTTATGCCCATTACCAAACTACATTCCCACCAAATAGTTCTTGAGAGTGTTACGGAACCTGGACTGGATCACCCGACGGGAGAACCAAGCGGCGCTTGGAGATCTTGGAGGATAGGAGGTTTATTTAACGCTGCCGGGCCCAGAGGAGAGTGGTCTCCAAAGGTCTGAGCCCTGAGCGCAAGCAAAGAGGGTAATTTATACACTTCTACTTCCGCATACTTGGCACTTTGGCACGGGGGGATAGCGGGGCAGGGAGAAGAACCCGGACTGGTGCACGCGGGAAGCGGAGCAGAGAGAAGAACCCGGAAGAGCCCGGGGGCAAGGACTGGGACTCCCTTGCTGGCTCCGTCGGCCATCTTAGGACACAGATTTTTCCTTATCATTACCCCCCTTTGATGCCCCTTTAAACACCTAGTTTAGAGGGCATTGTTTTCATTCTCTAAGGGGTGATAGTGAGTAAGGAGCAACTGGAGTCTGATGTTAGCAATTTGAGTAGTGATAAAGAATTAAGATTAAGAATACAAGGACCAGGGGCACCTGGGTGGCTCAGTCGTTAGGCGTCTGCCTTCGGCTCAGGTCATGATCCCAGGGTCCTGGGATGGAGCCCCGCATTGGGCTCCCTGCTCAGCGGGAAGCCTGCTTCTTCCTCTCCCACTCCCCCTGCTTGTGTTCCCTCTCTTGCTGTCAAATAAATAAATAAAATCTTTAAAAAAAAAAAGAATACAAGGACCAAATGCTACTATGAGGAGAAGCAATAGGAGGGGGCTGATGAGGGGGGCGAACCAAGGGAACCATTGTGAGAGGGAATCCCACCAAGTTGTCCACTGGAATGCTTCCCACCGGTGATTTACTCATTCCTGTAATTGGGTCAGAGTTTCTTGGACCACTCCTGATTCATTAGCATAGAAACAACATTCCTCCTGTAAGAAGAGGCAGAGTCCCCCTTGCACGGCCGTGAGCAAGTCGAGCCCACGCCTGTTTTGGAGGACCACTGAGGCCAGTGAATCGAGTTGACGCTGCAGGGCCAGGGCTGACTGAGTGAGGGCAGGAAAATCCACTGTGAGTTGTTGAGTTAGCCCCTGGTACTGAACCTGAGACATTCCGACACCGGTGGCGCCGAGGGCAACACCTGACCTGGCCAGCATGCTCACGATAAGAGGGATGGCCACAGGAGAGCATCAAGGGTGGCTAGGAGGTCTCCGTATGAGTGGGGCATCGCTCTCGGGGAGGACTGAAAGATCGGGTAAGATACTGACAAGCGTGCATGATTGATTGTGCAGGGTGAGGCAGATGTGTACACCTTGATCACAAGCCAGAAAAGTGTTGTTAGGCGCACAGACCCGACTGTGGCCCGTGGTGGGAGAGGAAGAGTTTCCATACAGCAGTACCGGAGCCAGAAAAGGATAATCTGAGGTCCCCGATGCTGAGGTGGGAGGTGACATGGTGGACTGGTTGAGGATGACACCTAGGTATTGGACGGGACTGGGCTTCATACAGATCAAGCAGTCAGACACTAGAGGTGGATTTGAGTGGTTAAGCGCTTGGTAGGAGGCGTTAATCATACCTAACAGTTGTGCTATAGATGCTTGCTGTGTATGGATGGGGGACCCAGGGATACGCCGGGGCGAGTTATTTTCTGTCTGACTCTGGGGGTTGACTGTAAGACTTGGAGTGAACATGGACTTAATCATAAACTTGGCCATGGGGTCAGTCCCTATAGAGTGATGCTGGCCCAATAAGAGAGTGATTCCTGTGGCCCATAATGTGGCATTGGGTTCTAGGACTGAGAGTGAGCCATATACAGTGATTGTTAGGGTAAGAGGATGGGGTGGCACTGCATGACAAGGAAATCCAGATGTCACTGTGCTATTTGAGACTCCACCACCCATTGGACCACTGCTCCATTCCTGGCCAAGTTGCCACCCATGACTCATATTTCCAGGCTTGCGAGCAGAATTGAGGGCAGGTGTTTGGCTGTTGAGGCGTAGGGCCCCCACAGATGCAGACATCGACCAGCCAGTTACCTGAGTGAGGGCCATGGTAGGAACACCATCTATGAGGTTCCCAGGAGGTATCAAGAAGGTGGCATCCATGAAAATGGAGGTTAACTTTTGGTGTGTGCCCATCCCAGGTGGAAGAAGTCAGTGGGGATGCTGGTGCGGGATTGAGGGGGATAAGCTGGGAAGTCCATTTGCCAGTAACAGTGATAAGAGAGTTTGCCCCCCTTGCCAGGCCGGGCAAGCTAGAGGCAGTGAGGAGGAACAGCACACCAAGTAGCAGAAGACAGGGATTGACTGGGCCCAGTAGAACCATGGTGAAATGCGCTTAGGAGTAGACAGCAGAGGGCCAATAAAAGTGGGGTCTATGACCTTAGTTAGAGGGAGCCATTGTGGCTAACACAACAGCAGATAAAACCTGTGGACAAGTAAGTGCAGTAATACATCCTAGGGTCACCCAATAAGCAATGGCAATAGTAAGCTCTGGAGGAAAGTCCAGTCAGGAGGCGCAACAGTGTAGAGTCCAACTCCTAAGATGAGGGAAATCATGCCGATGAGAGCTAGGGACCACGGTGAGCAGGTGTCCATTAGTCGGTGGGGTCTCGTTGAAAGGAAAGCCAGAGCGGGTTTGTGAGGTCTGGCTGGACTCTCCATTGGCGTGGCTCCTTGTCCGGATGATGAACTTTCTTCCCTCTTGAGTGGTGGACCCATGGGGTGACACCTGAGACCTTGAGGGCAGCAGGGGTGGTTGGAACAACAGTGTGGGGCCCTGTCCACTGTGGTTTTAGGGGGTCTTTCTTCCAATCTTTGACTCAAACTGAGTCCCTTGTCTGGAAGGAGTTTACTTGAGACCCTAAGGGGATTGGGGCCCTCTCAATGGTGTACTTTTGTAATTTATTTAGGTGGCCCCCAGGGCCTGAAGCTGCTCCTTTATTTTTTTATCTCCAACCTGATGTAAGTTTTCTGGAAGGCTCCCCAGGCACGGGGGAGGCCATCCATATATTAATTCAAAGGGGGAGAAACCTGATGTCCCAGGTGTGCAGCGAGCATGCAGGAGAGTTAGGGATAGCAGATCCCGCCATGGGAGGTTAGTCTCCTGACAAAACTTTGTCAAGGTTCCCTTGAGGGTGCGATTCATTTGCTCTACTTTCCCTGAACTTTGGGGCCGGTAAACGGTGTGGAGTCTCCAGGTGATGTTGAGAGATTTGGTCAAGACCTGTACAATGACTGCCACAAATGCGGGTCCACTGTCACTATGGATTGTTAATGGCAGGCCAAACCGGGGCACGATCTCCTGCAAGAGGACTTTACCTACTTCCCAGCTTTGCTCTGTCCTGGTCAGGAAGGCTTTGACCCACCCAGAGTATGTGCATACTATTACTAGGAGATATTTGAGCCCCCTGCAGCTGCACATGTGTGAAGTCTACCTCTAGATCTTCGAAGGGGGTTGCTCCCATCCTCTGGACACCTGGTGGGGACCATGGTGCAGACCGAGCATTATTTTTAGCACATGTTATGCATCGTTCACTCGGTGCTCGGCACAGTGCTGGCAGCTGACTGTAGTGGTGCTTCTTGAGAAGGGCTCTAATGCAGTTTTTCCCAGATGAGTGAGTTGGTGGTGTTCCTTGACTAGATGCCCTCCAGTTGCTTTTGGAACGAAGATGCACCCATCCGGCATCATCCACCATCCCTTTTCAGTCAGGGTGGTCCCCTCAGCCATGGCCCATTCCTTTTCCTTTTTAGTGTAACTGGGCGGAGGGACTTTTTCCAGGGGTGTCAGGGCCATGGTGAGGGAAGGGGCTCTGTCTATGTCCTCACTGGCTGCGGTCTTGGCTGCCTCATCTGCCAGATGATTTCCCCACACTATGCGGTCATCTCCTTTCTGGTGTCCCTTACAGTGCAGGACTGCTACTTCCTTTGGAAGCCAGATGGCTTCAAGGAGTTTTAGTGTCTCCTCCTTGTTCTTGATAGCATTTCCTGTGGCAGTAAGGAGGCCCCTTTCCTTGTAGATGGCTTCATGTGTATGTACAGTAGCAAAGGTGTACCGAGAGTCAGTATAGATGTTGACTCTCTTGCCTTCACTGAGGGTGAGGGCTCGGACTAAGGCATATAGTTCAGCCCGTTGAGATGACCATCTAGCTGGTAATGCCTTAGCTTCTAAGACTTCAGTAGTTGTGGTTACTGCATAACCCACTTTCCGGGCACCCTCCTGTAGGTAACTGCTGCCATCACTGAACAGTGTGAGCTCTGGATTCTTTATGGCTTGATCCCGCATCTGGACAGCTCACGTAGACTTCATCAGTCACCTCGGAGCAGTCATGGTGTGGTTTCCCCTCTTCCATGGGGAGAAGGGTTGCTGGATTTAATGTCCTTACTGTTTCAAGGGTGACCCACGGGTTTTCGCAGAGGAGCCCTTGGTATTGTGCTAGCCAAGAGTTGGAAAGGAAGTGGGTGCCCCTGTGCGTTCATGAGGGACACAACTGCATGAGGGACCTTAATGTTAAGTTCTTGCCCCAGGGTAAGTTTGACAGCTTCCTTGATGAGTAGGACTGTGGCTGCCAGCACCTGAGGCATGGTGGCCATCCCGCTGCCACGGAGTCCAGCTTTTTTGACAGATATGCAACTGGCCATTGCCAGGGCCCAACAGTCTGGGTGAGTACCCTGAGCACTATCTTTTCTTTTTCATGTACAAAGAGATCGAAGGGTTTTTCTATATCTGGTAGGCCCAGGGCTGGAGCCTGCCCCAGGGCGGTCTTTATCTCTGTGAAAGCGGCTTCTGCTTCCTCAGTCCAGGCAGGGGGTTCTCGATCTGGTCCCCCTAAGAGATCATAGAGGGGTCTCGCTATTGCTGAGAACCCAGGGATCCAGATGCAGCAGAATCCTGCAGCCCCCCAGGAATTCTCGTAGGCCCCTTTTTGTCTGGGGCTGTGTCAAAGAGATGATGACCTTTTTTTTCTCCAGCCCTAGTTCTCTCTTTCCTTGGGTGAGGAGGAAACCAAGGTATCGGACCTGTTGTAGGCACATTTGTGCCTTCTTCCATGAGGGTCGGTATCCCGAGTCTGACAGGAGCTGTAGGAGGGCCTTTGTGCCTTTTATGCAGTCTTCTTGTGTGTCACTGGTGAGGAGGAGGTCATCCACATACTGGAGGAGGGTGCATCATGTGGCCTCTCTTGGGAAGCTGGCAAGGTCCACGGCCAGTGCTTCCCCAAAGAGGGTTGGTGAGTTTTTAAACCCCTGTGGGAGGCACGTCCAAGTCAGTTGCATCTGGCGCCCTGTATCAGGTTCAGAGCATTCAAAGGCAAACAGTGGCTGGCTCTGGGGAGCTAAGAGAGGCAAAAGAAGGCATCCTTCAGATCTAGGCAAGTGAACCATCTGGCCGACCCTGGGATTTGGCCGAGGAGGGTGTATGGATTCGGGACCACTGGGTGCAGAGAGAGGGTCACCTTGTTGATGGCCCACAGGTCTTGAACTGGTCAGTATCCCCCTCCTGGCTTCTTGACCGGCAGGAGTGGGGTATTCCAGGCCGACTGGCACTCGACTAGAATACCTGCTTCTTTGAGTTTGGCCAGATGTTCTTGGATGCCAATCTTAGCTTCTTGTGGAAGGGGGTATTGTCTTTGCCTCTGAGGTTGGGCTCCTGGGATCAATTCAACAATGATAGGGGCCCGATTCCGGGAGAGTCCAGGTGGGTTGTGTTCAGCCCATATTGAAGGAAAGGCGAGTCTGAACTCTGGTGGGCTGCTCAGTTGGGCCTGGGCACAGAGTAGCCTCCATTCTTCTTCCCTTGGTGTGGTAATTGTTAGTACCAGAGACCCTGTCTCCTTTTGCCTTGGGTTCAATCAGAGACTGGTGTGTCCAGTGGGCTCAAATGTTATTTGAGCCCCAAGCTTGGAGAGTATGTCGCGGCCCAGGAGGGGGATGGGGCCAATCAGGCAGATAAAGGAATTCATGTAGGACCTTGTTGCCCCCAAGTTCATACTGGCGAGCCGGGCAAAAGGGCTGTTGTATTGGCCGTGTCCCGGTGGCCCCAAGGATGGTTGCAGTCCTTTTGCTGAAAGGTGCCACTGGGGAGGTGGCAACAGAGTGCTCAGCCCCAGTATCAACCATAAAAGTCACTGGTTGGCCCCCCACTTTCATTCTGACCATGGGCTCATGGGGGCCAAGGAGGAAAGAACCCAGTCCCCTTCAGTCTGAGTCTATTCCCGCAAGGCCTATGAGGTCTTCCTCTTGGGGTTCTTCCTTGTAGTGGCTGGGCTTCTGAGCCTTTCCCCAGTTGGGACATTCGTTTTTCCAATGCCCTTTCTCCTTATAGTAGGCACATTGATCCTTTGCCAAGGGGGTTCTGGGTCTCCCCCCTTTCGATGGTCGGGGTCTCCCCACCTTTGTGTCGTCCTTTTCTTTCAGGGTGGCAGCAAGGAGGCTGACCTTCTTTTTCATCTTTTTGTCAGCTTCCCTTTCGGCTGTGACCTCCCTGTTCACGTAGACCTTATTGGCAATCTCTATTAGCTGGGTGATGTTCATCCCGGCGAAACCCTCTAGTTTCTGAAGTTTTTTTTTTCTAATGTCTGGGGCGGCCTGACCCATGAAGGAGGCGTTTACCATCTGTTGGCTTTCCTGTGCCTTGGGGTCAAATGGAGTGCATATCCTGGATGAGGCAATTAAGACCCTGGCCTGATCCTGCCTATTGCAAATGAATCGCACCCAGGGTGGAAGGGTCTGGGCAAGTCCTAGCCAGGAGTCAATTTACGGAAACTGGTCACGGTGTCCTGGTTCTCCTGTTACGACTCGTCATACTCGATGAATCATTGGGACATGCAATGTCCCTTCTGAAGGCCACCCAACATTAAAGGTTGGCCATTCCAATTCACATAGGGTTCTCAACTTGCTGGGGTTCATCCTGACTCCATAGTCTCCCGAAAACCCCTTCTTGAAATTTTTGATCATGGTCTCTAGAACTGTAGGTTTCCTCTGCCCTGACCCCATGGTGATGTTCCCATGTGTGGTGATGCAGAGACAGACAAGGGGGTTGCCTCTTGTGGTGAGGAGACCAATCAGATGCCCGTCTGGCCGTGTCCCAAAGGAGCTTAGGTGAGGCTTAGCCATAGCGGTCTCAGCATTGTGACTTACAATCGGAATCTATTCCAATGCCGCCCTAGACTGTATGCCATTCACCATGGAATCACAGACAGGCCCACTCAGACTCCATAGGCTTCTGGGGACTTTAAGAGTGCCCACCCGTGGAGTCACAGAATCAGTCCGCTTGAGCGAGCCAAGTTGGACTGCACACTCACTCACACATTCACTCCAGACGTTATTACATAGCCTCCCTGGGAATCTCTTCCTGTGAGACCTCTAAGAGGTCTCTGGGTGGTGATCAGGCTCCCCTCCACCCCCATGAGTGTCTGGGTCCTGGGGCCCCAGGCCTTACCGTAATCTGACATTGGGACCAGGTCCTTGAGTCCGGCAGGAACAGCAGAGCGGGGCTGGCCCGAGGCAACCGGGGTGGGAGACTGCTGAAAATTAGGCAGGGTGCGCCTTCTCCGCTATGATCCCTCATTCACCGCCCTGCCGTTGCCCCCAAACTGGTGGCAACAATGGGCCAGCGTGGTTGGGTTTCCCAGTCAGGGAACCAAATGTTACGGAACCTGGGCTGGATCACCTGACAGAAGAACCAAGTAGCACTCTGAGATCTTGGAGGATAGGAGGTTTATTTAACGCTGGCGGGCTCAGAGGAGAGTGGTCTCCAAAGGTCTGAGCCCTGAGCACAAACAAAGGGGGGCAATTTATACACTTCTACTTCTGCATACTTGGCACTTTGGTGCGTGTGCAAAGCAGGGCAGGGAGAGGAACCCGGATTGGCATGCGAGGGAAGCAGGGCAGGGAGAAGAACCCGGAAGAGCCCTGGAGCAGGGACTGGGACTCCCTTACTGGTTCAGTCGGCCATCTTAGGACACAGACTTTTCCTTATCAAGAGAATACTTAAACTTTCACAATTTGATCAACAGTAAACAGTATCTTCCTGTTTGATGGTATATTTTAAATGTTGAGTGAAGATGAGCTTTTTTTCCATATTATTTTGGTTCATTTGTATTTCTTTTTTACTGAAGTGCCTGAATATGTCATTTTCCAGCTTTTCTGTTTTTATATTTTTTCTTATTACTTGCAAGAAGTTTTTGAATATTAAGAAAATTAAACTTTCATCATATAAACTGCCATTTCTGCCTGGCTTGCTATATGTCCTTTCATTTTTTTGTTGTTGTTGCTGTTGAGTGTTGTTTTGAACTATGAAAAAGTTTAATCACATTTTACCCATCTGCTCATAATGTCTGAATTTTGTTTCTAGTTTTGAAAGTCCTTCCCAACCGACACCCTTTAATTTAGTAAATCCATTTCAGGGCATTTGTCTCATAAATATACTCTCCAAAATGAATTGAAAATTATGTTCAAAAACTTTTACTGCACCAATAGGGGATTGGTCAATAATACATGCTAATCAATAAACAGAAAATGTGTAGTTTAAAAACGAGTATATATATATATATATGTATATGTAAAAACGAGTATATGTATATATATGCAGAAGTAGAAGTGTATAAATTGCCCCCCTTTGTTTGTGCTCAGGGCTCAGACCTTTGGAGACCACTCTCCTCTGAGCCCGCCAGCGTTAAATAATTTCCAAAATTATTGGAAAGATTTGGATTTTGGAATTTTTGAAGGATCTTCAAGTTATATTATTATATGATATATTGTTAAATAATATAATCGAATTACAAGACAAAATATAGTATGACCCCATATGTGTAAAAAGAAAAAAAAAAAAGACCTAAACCTAAATCATATTCTTTTATATTCTTAGAAATGGTCTAGAAAGTTACATAAAAATGTGTGAACAGTGGTTACTTCCAAAAAGTTGGGCTGGAAAACTCCAGGTATGTGTGGGAAGGAGGATTTAATTTTCATAGTAAACTCTTCTATGCTGTTTGAATTTGTATCTTGCCTATGTGTTGTTTTTATAATAAAGAATGAATGACTATTAGAGAATATTAGAGAAAATTAGAGAATAAAGAATGAATATTAAGACATATACACTTTGAAGATATGACAGTAGCAGCAAATAGTCTCTGAATCTCCCTGAATCATCACATTAAAAGCATACCAGCTAGACTTAAAAACCAAAATACATGGACGACATCAAAAATAAAACAAGTTGGCAAATTATTCTTAAGAACTTCAAAATATCAGAGAGTGTGGAAAAGCTGTCAACAGCCATAAGACCGGCATCATATCAGCATCTATGTATGAGAAATTAGAGGGATGTGGCATTTGACAAACCTAAGTACAAGAGAACACCAAAACAGTTAACAGGTGTTTGATGAAAGGCATGGTGGGTGAATATGAGACCAGCATATAAAACTGAAGACGGGGCACCTGGGTGACTCAGTCGGTTAAGCGTCAGAGTCTTGATTTTGGCTCAGGTCATGATCTCAGGGTAGTGAGATTGAGCCCCATGTCGGGGGCTCCATGCTCAGCGTGGAGTCTGCTTCTCCCTCTCCCTCTGCTCCTCCCTCCTCCCCTGCTCCCCATCTCTCTCTCAAATAAGTAAATAAATAAAATCTCAAAACAAAACAAAACAAAACTGTAGAAGACTCTGGTCAAGCCAATAGATTTGGTGAGCGGAAGAGGTCAGCCATAAGATCTGAAGAAGCTGAGAAACTTTACAACTAAGAACTCTCAAAACTGACCAGCCAGGGCTCAAGTCCAGAACAGGTCCTCACACTGAGAAGAAATTCCTAGAAGTGGAGCCAAAATAGAGATGAAGAAAGGAGAAGATCAAGATGAAAGTGAAAAAGGAGAGCAGACACAAGAAATCTCAAAAAACAAAGCCATGAGGTTTTTGAATCCTACATGAAAACAACAGAAGATAAAGTTCTGTGAGTTTAGAAGGACTTTCCAGAAAATGCTTCCTTACAAAAAAAAGTTCAGGAAAATTAATTTCAGTTAAAATTGAGCACCAAAAACAAAAAGAAAAAACAAAAACAAAAACAAAAAAAAAAAAAACAGATAAAATCCTATCCAAAGTTGTTCTAAGAAAAAAATTATAAGGGAAGAATAACATTCCTAGAGACAGTGAGAATATTCCAGGAAAACATGCCCATAAGAAAAATCAAAACTATGTTGAAATTTGTTATAAGACACTAGGAAAATAAGATGTGATAGAACAACTAACTGGAAGTAGAAAGATTTAGAAGTAAAGTCACAGAGCCCAGGAAAGAATTAGAAGGGAAAGAAAAAAATCCCTTCAGAAATGAAATCTACACTTGAGGGAACAAAAGAGCCAGTAAACACAATGGAAAGTGTCTTAAGAGAAATAGAAGGTAAAAGGGGAAACATTTTCAAAAAATTAAAGATATGAGGAAAAAACCCAAAAAGAAGATTCAAGAGAAAACAACATTGTTCAAGACAGGAAAACAGTATCGGCATTTGAATGAGCAGAATTCCTGAAGAAGAAAACTAACGAGGGCTCAAGCCTTTCAAGAAAGATATTTCTGGAAAGCAAAAAACATAATTCGAAACCATGTAGTAAAAACCCCCTGCGCTTGGGATTACTGACACAGAGGAATCAAAACCCAATCTTGTTCTAGGAAAATGAGGGAGTTTAAAGACAAAAATCTTTTGTCACCTAGGCAAAAAGCACAGATGACTTAGAAAAGAAAGACAGATCACTGTCTGACTTTCAACAGCAAAGTTTTATGCCGAAGAAAACAGAGTGACATCTTTAATATATTCAAGGAAAAAAAAATGTGAGCCAAAGCTTTTTTATCCTTGAAAACTATCAGATATAAAAGACACTAGCTATTATCAGCATGCCAAAGCTGAGAATATTGTTCACATGAAACCCTTCCTAAAGAATCTACCAACGAATGAACTTCAGACAACCCATATGACTAGAAATAATCATCAACATACAGACTAGCAGGGACCATTAAATATACGGTTACTGTAGAAACAATACTAACTGAAAATTAAAAGAATACAGTTTACAATGTTCTAATAATGTAGATACAGTGTAGTTATTTTAAAAAATGAGATAATAGAAATAAAATTTCTATTAAAATATTTAACTGTTTTCTGGAATCATATTCACAATGGTAGTATTAATATTAGTATTTTGAAACTGTCTACTGTATATAATGTGGGATGAAACATACAAGTAATTATTGAATATTCCAATACAATCTTCCCCTGTATCCTTGAAAACTGTCATCATCTTGTAGAAGAAAGAAGATATAGATATAATATGGAAGAGTTCAGTAAAAATAGGTAGCTCTGAGCTTGGATTGGGGATATTAGTATAAATTCTGTCTAGTGACAGAATTAGTCAGTATTCTTAGTACTAAGTTACAATTGATAGACTACTTCCCACTAAAAGAAACAACAGTACAAGAATAACCCTGGGACATCTCATCATTCCTTATAGCAAGGAGGCTGTCAAAGATACTAGATCATGACATTTATATGGAAATCCTTTTCTCTCATCATATTTCAGCACACTACTTTATTTAACGAAATGTAGATAAATGAATGAATTCCAGAAAAGTATTTTGATTTCCAGTAAGTATAAAAAAAACAGTTGTTTGATATGCATATGCTCACCCACACTTTCTGTATCTCCAGATCTCATGACTCCTTCCCTCAAGCAGTTCAGAATAATCAGCAGTTTTAGAGTTGAAATGGCCTCTTTTCCCCAAATTTTTAATTCTCTCTCAAGATATGGACAGGTTCTCTTGGGACTTTATGCAGTACAGGCAAATAACATTCTAAAGTGAAGGTTGTGTCTTTTTTTTTTTTTTTTAAGATTTTATTTATTTGACACAGAGAGACATAGCGAGAGAGGGAACACAAGCAGAGGAAGTGGGAGAGGGAGAAGCAGGCTTCCCGCGGAGCAGGGAGCCCGATGCGGGGCTCGATCCCAGGACCCTGGGATCATGACCTGAGCCGAAGGCAGACGCCTAATGACTAAGCCACCCAGGCGCCCCAAGGTTGTGTTCTCAGATGGATTCCCTATAGCCTATTAGAAAGCTATAGATTTACATTACTAGGTAGGAGTCAGAATTGTTCGTCCCACTATATTTTTTAGTGAGACCACTGCTTTCAGCATAATTGAATCGGAAACCTACATTCGGAGCCTCAAATAGCTAATTTATAACTTAACTTTTATAATACAACGTGCACAAAAGTTGGGCAAGTCCCAGTTTGGGGACACTAATTGTTGTTCCATATTCCAGCCCCAGAGAGATACCTGGAATAATTCACAGGTGACAAGGAAACACTGATGATAGTCATGATCTCTCTTCAAAATGAAATTTTCAGGTAGACAAAATAAGCGTTATTATTGTGTGTGTGTGTATTTTACTATATTGCTTAAAGCTTCCTCAGAAACAGTAAATAGCTATTTCAGGTCACAATTTGTCATGGTCTGCCTGAGAAATAAGTTAACAGGGAGAAAGCCTGGGGAGAGGACAGAGTACATAGGTAAGGCTTTCCTGCTATCTCATTCCTACCTCTACCTCCAAACCCCTGCATTTAGCTTCCCTAGAATCTGTAGGTCAACAGTCAGGAATGACAACAAGATACTAACTGTCGGCCCCATGGTTTGGTTGCAAAACTCGAGGCATAGTTTTGCATTGGTCTTATGTATCACCACTTCAATATGTCTAAGCATACAATCATAGCTCTCTGTTTCCACCACTGTTATCTCTGTTTTTACGGGAAACCTCAGGTCAACATAGGATGGTGGTAGGCAACAGAAGACAAATGGCATATTGTCCTTTTTTATTTCTATGCAAAGGGATCTAAGAGGGGCAGGACAACAGGAAGGGCGCCGTCCTGAGCCTCTGCCCTCCCAAAAGAAAAGTGGAGTTTTCAATGCTTTCCCTTTTTTCCACATCTGGTCACCAAATGTAAGAGTTGTAAGGTCATGTGAACCTCTAAAATTACATGTGGTAGGCATCCATATACATATATACCACCCATATGTTCACATTCAGAATAGTGTGTATACGGTATAGAATGTGGGTTAATTCCTATCAATAATTATTGGAATTCTGATCACATCATCTTCTGTATCTCTGAGATCTAAAATCTTGTTGTGGAAGAAAGAAGATACAGATATACCATGAAAGAGTTAAGTAAAACTATGCAGTCCTAAACTTGGATTGGGAAGATTGGTATGAATTCGATATGCACGTGTGGCAAGTACTATCATAGATCTGTGTGTTTATGTTTTAAAGAAAGGTTTTCAGTTGAAGCCTTGAAAAAAATAAACTGCTCCTCAGAATAAATTTAATAATCAACCTCATAATTCACTTTAAAAAATTCTCCTCTCTTTTACCTTTGAGTTTAGTCCTTCAGATGCTATTAGTGATGGTCTAAACTATATATCCAATTACAAAGAAATCAACTTTCCTTCAGAATATTCATTGAGATCCTCTATACTGACCATTTTCCAACATTCCAAACATAAAGAAAAGTTGAAAAAATTATACAGTAAACAGTCTTCTACCCACCACTTAGCTTCTATAATTAACATCTTACTGCATTTGTTTTAATACATAATTCTCCATCTAGCCATCCCTTTATTAATCTATCTTATTTTTCGATACATTTCAAAGGAAGGTTTGAACATCAGCACACTTCACCCCAAAATCTTCAAAAGATATATCATTAACTAGAGTTTAATATTTGTTTATAAATTTTTTAGATGTTTGCATATAATGAAATGCACAAATCTTATGTTTATCACTCCATCAATATGAATAAATGCAAATCCCTTCAAGATATAGAACATTATTGGGGCGCCCGGGTAGTGCAGTCAGTTAAGTGTCCGACTCGTGGTTTTTGCTCAGGTCATGATTTCAGGGTCTTGAGACCGAGCCCCGAGTTGGGCTCTATGCTCAGGGCGGAATCTGCTTCAGACACTCTCTCCCTCTCCCTCTGCCCCTCCCCACCCCCATCCCCCATGAGCTCTCTCTCTCTCAAAATAAATAAATAAATCTTTAAAAAAAAAGATATAGAACATTATTACCTTACCCCAGAAAGTTCTCTCTTGCTTAACTCCAGTTGATCTCTGCTTTACACCCCTGTCCTAGAAGCAACTATTGTTCTGGTTTCTTTTCACCATAAGTAAGCTTTTTTCTGTTTCTAAAATTTTAAATAGGTAGAATGATGTATTACGTGGTTTCTTTCACTTAACATGTTTTTAAGATTCATTCATGTTACTGCGTATGTCAGTGATTTGGTGTTTTTTATTACTGAATGGTATTCCTTTGTATGAGTTCTGTTGTCTGTTCATTCACCTGTCTTATTTCTAGGTTTTGCCTATTATGAATACAAGCTCTAAAAATTCTTGGGTAAGTCATTTTGTGACCTAGGTTTTCATTTTTCTTAAGTAAATACCTAGGATTGAAATTGTTGGTAGGTATATCTTTAGTTTTATAAGGAAATGCCAGGCCTTTTGCTAAAGCAGTCTTACGATTTTATGCTCCCACCAAAAATGCATGAGTTCCAATTGCTCTATATCTTTGCCCATACTTGTTTGGCTGGTCTTTACAATTTTAGCTGCTCTGGTCAGTTGTGAGGTGGTATCTCATTAAGGCTTTCATTTGCACTTCCCTAACTAATGATGTTGAGTACTTCTCCACATGACCATATGAATGTCTTTTTTTGTGGGATGTCTGTTAAAATACTTTCTTCATTTTAACAATTAGGTTACTTCTCTTTTCTCTGCAGCTGGCTTATGTGGTGTTCACAGCTGATCTTCCCTTACCTCTTGTACCAGCACTCTGCTTGAAGAGAAACTCCTTTGCCCTGGCCTCTTGCCCAGACATCCTGTGGAGGTCCTTCAAGAAGGCACCTTCCGGACTTCAGTTGGCCTAGTGTTAGCCTCAGGCCACATCATTAAGCCAATAAGAATCTTCCTGGAAGGGGGGCCATGTACTCTATCTCTTGTTGCACTTTTGACTTTTGAACATACAAATTTATATCCAGCCAGATCCCCAAAATTCTTCTTCATATAAATTCTGTAGTATTAAAGAAATAAATCTTTGTTTTCATGCTGACTTCAATTTACCAATGACATCATGTTTGAAGTATGAGAAAAATCAACCACCAAGTCTGAGAAGGGATAGGTAATAACTTTCCCATTTCCCCACATAATTGTTTTACTATCACGCTTAACTACTTTTAGAAATAAAAATACTTTAGTCCTAAGTCAGACTATTCTAGGATGCTTTGGAGACCAAAAAAATACCACCTTGGCCTAACATTCCTTCATGTCCATTCATAAAGAAAATGTTTCTTTTTTGTTCCAGACTTGTAGATTTTGATGACCCGGAGCATTATGGGATGGTTTGGTGCTTATATAGAACAGAATTCTCAGCAGGAACATAATTAACCAGCTGTATGGGCAGTTTAGAGAGTGCGGTGGAAAAAACCAAATGCAACTGGAGAGAAAGAAAATTTCTCCCATTTTTTATTTATGTTTTGGAAAGCTCTTGATATGGCCTAGCAGGAGGCACAAGACCCTTAGGAATTGGTTTATTTGCTAAGCCAGGAGAGGGCTTGACAATTCTCCCTTTTGTCGAGACTGCAAATCTGCTGTTGCTTCATTAAGTCATCGAGGCAAGGTTTCTGCAGAAAAGACTGTCATCTGTACAGTACTTCCTTCTCACAAGATCAATGTGTTGATAATGTTAGGTCTTGATACTCTGAGCCGATCAGATGGAGAGATCTGCACCTTGGCATTTGGAGATGCTATAGGAACTTAAAGCTCCCTTCCTTTGCCTCCTAATTTGGGCATATTCCAAGTTTTAAATGATCATTTCATCCATGTTGCACATCTTGCAATAGCAAGTGGTTATTTCTGGATATAGTTCCAAACTATTCTAATGAAAATGACAGGAAACAGATTAGGGGTCACAAACAAAGAGGGAATTCAGCTTTCAGATTGATGGCTGGCCATGAATTTAAAGCATTTCTGACAGGAAGAGGCAATGTGGCATAGCAGGGAAAAGCAGGGTTTGTCATCAGAATGGCATCGCTTCACATCATTGTTCTGCCCCTTAATGACTACGTGTGACCTCGAATGACCTCAACTTCCCCATCTGAATAATGGTCACAAGGATACTTACCTTAGAGGACTACTGTAAGGATTAAATGAAAAATATAGGCACACATCTGGTATATAGTAATAATTAATGGTTATTACTGTTATTAGTATTTTTCAGTAATCATTTAGCTTGCCTGTTTAATGCATTTTATCAATATGCTTATAACAATCACATAGTCTTATGACAGTGTATTTTACTTTTGGTATTCATTTATTTCCACCAGATATGGTTATATAGATATGATAAGCTCTACCTCCTCCCTCCCTCCTTCTAGAATTGCATATATACTTCTATAGTCTATGATGTAATTGTCAAAAGAGCTGATGTTAAAGTTAACCCACAGAGGTTACATTCTCGGCTATGTTTATTCTCTTTGCATTGGGAGCTAGAGTTGTGTCCTGAACCTGAAATTCCAAGTCAGTGATTGGGTCATAATTATTGCCTCGCTTTGGATCTAGGGATTTCCTTGGAGACCTTTGAAAAAATTCATTTGGTGCCAGAAATGCATAATCTTCTGCCTTGGGACACTTTGCAGAGTTATGCAACGGAAGAGGCTCTTCTTACCTTGTCCTTCTTTAAATTTCCTTTTATGTAACACTGCAGTTCCCTTAGGTTGTGAGAGGCGTCAAGGAGCATGTCATTTCAAGACATGACACTAGATGGAGCAAAAAGATCAATTTTTGTTCATTTATGTCCTAAAATTCTAAATTTCATCAAAATAAAATTGCGTTTTAAAATTCGGTGACTAAATAGGCTACTCGGAGATTAATTAGACACTTGAGTTTGCTCTTTGTTCCTCCCTTTCCTGTTCTTTGTCTTCTCTGTTCCCTTGTTGGGGCATGCAGCATGGCTTGAGAATTGGGTTCCCTTGCAGTGGTAGAAAACGGCGGGGGGGGGGGGGGGGGTTGTCCCACTGGTTATCTAGGTGTAGGTAAAAGATGCATGGGCCCAATTTTCCTGTCTTTGCAAACACAGGGGAATGGCATCTGTGTTTGTGTTACATCCACATGTTGTGCTGCTTATCTGCCAGATTCTGGAAGGCTGGTATGCTGGGCTTGAGGCAACCTCTGTCCTTAAGAGTCCTTATCCACCCCCTCATCTGGTCAAGCTCAACAGTGTGCCTGCCTGGATGTGTAATAGCCACGGCTCCCACCCATCATTTCCCAGCCTTCCCTGTAACATCTCTCCCTTTTCTACAACTTCATCTCTCTTCTCTACATCCCTGCCAAGAAAACCAACTTTTCATCAGGTCCCCTCAGTGTGCAATCAACCAGTTGAATCAGATTACACTACAGCCACTTTCCCAATATAAAGAGTTTATAATGCTTGACCAAGACCAGCTTATTCTTTTGTTCTTCTTCCCTTCTGTTGCCTGTATTTCATCTCTTGCACAACCTTCCACAAAGCTGCATAAGGACTTGTTCAATCAATGAGTGAATTGATAAGTGAATGAATGACTAGCTCCCTTGACCTCATCCATCTATCTCCAGCACTTCCTTTCCTATTCTTTTCTCCACACCACCCCCTACTTCTCATTCTATTTACCAGTCCTTATCATTCAATTGTCCTTTTTGAATTCCTCCCTTTCAAAGTTAATTCATTCATTGTAGTCTTTTCTATTGCTTTCCAACTGCTTCCCTGCTATGTCATTTTAATTGTTAGTGTTGTGTGTTTTGTTTTCTACCTTTATTCTGGTTTACACGCGTTAGATTTCAGCTCACTAAATAGACAGAGGTATTTACTGAAATGGCAGATTTGGATTCACCTCAGCTTGCAAATGAAATTTGAATTATAGATTATAAAATTAAAACTGAATTGGTTACATGAATAGCTGGAGAGTATCAGGTAACTATAAGAAGCAAATTAGTGTTAATTCTTTGGAAGATAGTCTTAGATGCAAATAAATATATTTACAGAGTTGAGAATGTTGTTCATCTCCACTTAGGCCATTCCCAGTCTTTACCAACAGATAACTGATTTCTTGTAATGCAGAGAACACATTTATCTACCTATTTTCCATTATTTATATTAATGTCAGGAGCAAAGTTTCTCCCAGCACGTGCCAGGCCATTAAAATAGCCATTGAATATGTACCAAAGCATATTTACTCTTTACATTTGAAATGAAGAATGACTGAGATCTTGATAGGTAAGCGTATATTTAAGAATTATTTATCAAAAAGTTGATATATATAAAAATAACAGTTTTTTATCATCATAAAGTGTACATAAAGTATAACAATTTAACTTTAATTGTAATTACATGTGTAGGGGTTCAGACTGAATTGCCCCAAAATGTGCTACTTTAGCATGTGGATTATTTTAAACTAAAAACAATCAAGGACCAAAGACTCAAGAACAAATGCTGACCTTCCCCCTAAAAGAATTTAGGTACAGAACCTGCTTCAGGAAGGGAGCTATCCTCGTAGATAACTACAGTATAATATGAACTAGGTGTGGTAGACAGAGAGGAACCTAAAAAAGTCTGTTACAATTTCTCTCTACATTCTCTTGTTTCTGTATGGCCAGCAAATATTTGTTTACTAAACATTTACTCTTTTTCATCTTCCTACCACAATGTTACAGCAAGGGGACTGGGAATCCATATATGCATCCAGAATTATCTATACACCGAATATGTAATAACTCTTGTATGTATGTGACAATCTTTATGTATATAGATACTGTTTTAATGAATAAAATAAAATTTATTTAAAAGGAATGATAGGTTTTTGGGGTTTTTTTGTTTGCTTGCTATTTGCTTGTTCAAGTAGAGACAATTTCACTGGCTTTCTTCACCAGTGTTTATGTTCTTTAGAGAATACTAGAAGTTTTGCTTTGGGTAGTTACTTGCTTTCCCTCAGAGTACGTTAATTGCCTTTTTGAATTTCCCGTTCCTGTTTTCTTGAGTATCTTTTAGTCTTTGTAGTAGCCTGCAAGTCACAGCAAAGAAGTCAATTATGAATTGATTGCCGATTCTTCTATTGGTTAATGTAAGAGTGGGGGTTCACAAAAGAGAAACTGAAGTTGACCAGCTGCTCTTCCAAAGCAAAGTCATTTTAGATCATGGCTGAAAATGAGTCAGGATGCTGAACTGACCTGGGCTTGATTGGAGTTCAGACTGATAAAAAGCTCTGCCTCTTCATGGAGGATTATGGGTTAGGGAGAAATTGACTCACACAATATTTTTTGTTTTGTTTTGTCTTGAGTTTGCTGCCTCAGTGACTTGTAACAACAGCACGAAGAAAGGACTTTGTCATCAGTACGACTTCAGGTGTCATTTCATTTTTTTTCAAAGGTCCCCTATTGCCTCCGCAAAATAGACATGCAGTCACTGGCTAATTTAACTATGTGACTGGGCAGCAAAATTATTCATATTGCATTCAGATTGGTAAAGAAAATGTAGCTTCTCAATTTCTCTATAGCTGTTCTTATCTCACTCTTGAGCATCAACCTGCTGGGGTTGATGATGGGGCAGGATTGTAAATCAAGATTTAGTTCAACCTGATTTATTAATTTAAAATCCTCTTCAGTAGATGCTCAGTTTCCCAGATTTCCTATGTCTCCTTCCCACCCTCTCCCAACACAAAGGGTACAGACACAGGCCTTTGTTCCCCTCCCTCAAAATTCCTCACATCCATTGCATCCTGTTACTCTGGATCAGGACGGATGTCTGGTCCATGCCCTCCTAGGTGCAAGGTAACTTCCCCACCAGTGGCAGAAACACTGTGATCTCCAACAGCCAAGCTGGTTCTCTATATGCTTAAGAGATTCAGAAAATTCTCTATCTCTCCCTCTCCCTCTCCCTCTGTCTCTCTCTCTCTCTCTCTCTTTCTCCTGTCTCTCCCTCTGTCTCACTCACTCTTGCTTGTTTTCTCTTTCTCTTCTCTCCAAAGTCTGGCCTTTGGTCTTACGGTCTTGCTGCTGACAGCAACAAAAATCACATTTGATTATCAAAGCGTTATAGCTCCACTATGAATCCACGTTTCCCTTGAAACCTTTCGCTTCAATGTCTGAGGTACCCAGACATTAAGATTTACCAGAAATGGATATATCTGAAAGGAATACGTCAGAAAATACATTTCAAAAAACACTGTGCTCAAATGTGCTCAAATGAAAGTTATCGTATTTTATATGGGGAAAAAAACCATATACGGGTTGTTAAGTTGGCCGAATTCTACAGCTTCAGGAGGGCAGGTCATAAGGAAGAATCCCCTTTGAAAAAAAAACTAATGCAGAAAGCTGATGTCACCAGGAAGTTTAGAAATTTTTCATTAATTTCCTGCATGTTTTTTTGCTTGTTCATTGCTGATTTGCCTTTGAAATGTGGAAGTCTGACAAATTAATCACTTGAAAAGAGAATGTCTCCTTGCCAAGTGCAGGTTTCTCCAGAGCATTCCTGTTCTCCCTGGGTAGCCAGATGAGAGCAAACAGGCCTCCTCTTTATTCTCCAACTGCAGCACTAGGTGGCCTGGACCAGGCCCCTGGCCTCATTATTTTGGGGTGGGGCTGGGAGCCCCCATGAGTGTTACTGACCTTCATTTCCCTCCCTTCCTAGCAAAAGAAAAGAGAAGGCAAGGGGGTGGGGGGTGGCTCCTGAACTAAGCAGTGGGTGACACCAAAAGAACTAGGAAGTTGAATGCACAGACAGAACACCAAATTCCTCTCATACTAAAACCGAGAAAAATGCCCCAGCTCTCTGAAATCCGCATACCTTCCCTTCTTGTTAATCTCCCTTTCTGGCTATTATTCAATAACTGAATCCTTTCTCAGGCTTTTAGCCAACTTGAAGCCCGTAGAGAGAGGATGAAAAAAGTGCACCCTAAGACCTTGGATCTTTTTTCTTCCTCTTCTATTGCCAGTGAATCAGTTTGAAAAGGGAGCTGGAGCAGGCTCCGGGAATTTGTGTAAATGCCTAATGGAGAGATGCGGCGCACTTGCCATGGGCTGGTCAGGCATTTCCAAACATGGTTCTAGCTGATGGCTGGCGCTTGTAGGGGAGGGGCCTGCCAGCGACGCGTGTCCTCCTACCTGCAGAGAGGCTTGCAACATTTCACTATTTCCTTTCTATTTCTTGGGGGGTGGGGGTAGGGGGCTGGGGAGGACATACATTTTAAGAGTTCTGTCATCAAAACTGCTGCGTTTAAAGCAAGGTAGCGAAGGCACATGTGACCTCAGTCTCCTCACTGCACTTTCTTCCTAGGGATGGCAGAGAGTTGAATG
Source organism: Halichoerus grypus (assembly GCF_964656455.1). NCBI lineage: Eukaryota > Metazoa > Chordata > Mammalia > Carnivora > Phocidae > Halichoerus > Halichoerus grypus. The sequence goes on from NC_135714.1 coordinate 191,785,836, forward strand.
TAAATGTTGTGACTGTATTTTTCCATGGAAAAGGCAATCGTTTTTTGTTTTTGTCTTCTGTTCAATTCTCAAAGGGTCTGCTGATTCATCCAACAGTATTTACTGAGTGCCAGGTGTCTGCTAGGCCTCGTAATGTATGGTGAGGATATAGCAAAGAACAAGGTGGATAGGATCCCTGCAGGGCTGGACCTCATAAATGAAGGGGGTGGAGGGAGACATTAAGCAAATAAAAGTGAACAAACAACCACGTGTATTTTGTTTTGTTCTAAATGCTCTGGCACTATGAAGGAAATAACCAGGGTGATTTAATGGTAGCTAGCTGGGTGGCAGGTGCAGTAAATATTGGATTGGCTTTTCCAACACCTCTTCCATTCCACGTAAAGGATCCCTTCCTGAACTGCAGAAGCAGAAAAGCCAAAATTTTGTTTTTAATTAAGCAGACACTTCCAAGACTCCCTTGTCCTGAGGGTCTTCCACAGAAGCACATCTACGGCGTGTCGGGTCTCCCAGCTTCCAGGAGCCCTGGGCAGGACAGTGACCCGCCCCTTTCCCTGTGGTAACAGTCCTTCGCTTGTATCCACAGCAAGACCCCCAGGTGCAAGCCTGGGCATTTTCCAGCCTCTCAGCCAAGGGTAACAGATCTGCTTCTCCTCCTCCCTTGGCAGCAGAGCACCTCTGTCAGGGACTGTTTCCTACTCTGCTGCAAATCTTTCTCACATGCACGCAGTGGAAAACTGGGGGAAAGGCGATGAGTATGTGCACCCTAGCCTTGTGTCTGAGCCTCCCGGGGTTCCAAGTGATCTTACTTGCCTGCCCTCCACCTTTAAGAATTTGTTCACATTTTAGCTGTTTTCTTCCAACCTGCCTTTGTGGTGGCTCCGTCCTCCTCCCGTGCATTGTCCAAGGTGAAACAGCCCGCGTCACCCATTTCCCCTCAACAGACTTGTTGCTCTTCAGAACTGGGTTTACTTGGTTGCTGGACAACCTAGGCTCCTGTGATGTGCTCAAGAAAAGTTCTAAATTTGTAGATCACCTGGCTTCCTCTCATCGTTAAAGTGGGAGTGACATCTTCTTGAAGCTATCTACATCTTAGGCAGGAGCAGAATTCTCTTTCTGTTTAGAGATCCCACATTGGAGGGTCTGGAGTTTGGGCCTTCCCCTGGCAAGTGATCGAAGCACCCACGCTGCTAAAAGCTTCAGATGTGAAACATTTGCTAATTCACTGGGTATTTATTAAGTGTCTGCTATTTGCTCATCACTAATAAAGAGCTGAGGATACAAAACAATGAGGCAAAATCTCTGTCCTATAGTTTCTCACAATCCAGAGAGAGTGAGTGCATGCAAACAAATGTTATAAAGTGGGGTGATGAATGCCCTAACAGGAGTGGAACAAAACACTGTCGGAATAAATAGGACATGGGTCACTGAAGAGGTAAAATTGAGTCATTTCTGGAATTTTCAAGTAAGAGTTTTCCAGACAGAAAGGTGAGGAGACATCCACAGAAGATGATTCCTCCAATTCCTCATTCACTAATAACTCCATTTCCTGGGGGCACCTGGTGGCTCAGTTGGTTAAGCATCCTACTCTTGATCTTGGCTCAGGTCATGATCTCAGGTGGTAAGATCGAGCCCCAAGTTGGGCTCTGTACTCAACTCAGAGTCTGCTTGAGATTCTTTTCCTTTCCCTCTGCCCCTGTCCCTACTCACGTGCACACTCGCTCACTCTCCCTTTGTTTCTCAAATAAAATAAGCAAATAAAACCTTAAAAAAAGAAAAAAAAAGAAAAAGAACTCCATTTCCTGGCAGTGTTATCCAGGATCAGAATTCTCTTCTTGAGGTCTAACTGGTCAACCCACTCTCAACCAAGGTCAGCTCTATGCTCGTTTCCTCCAGGTGAACTCAGCATTTCTGCAAGGTCAGAAGTTTCCAGGTCAACAGGTCTAATAACAGAAACTCTAGTAGGTTATATTTGACTAAAACCAGTATTTTCTTCTAAAAAAAAAAACAACACAGAAATTTGATACCAATATCTAATATACTATCTTTCACACTGGCCCTCTTTATATTTTTATTAACCTCTAGATTTGTTATACCCTGAGCAGGTGGATGTCTGGCCATCGGCATATTTGGACCATGAGGAGCAGACGTCAGTCAACATTGTTCTAAAAGGAAAAGTGAGGCCATACAGTTGCCAAAGCTCTCCTGCTTGGGGCCTTTCGCCCAGCCAGGACGGCACAAAATGTCAGCGCCAACATTGGAATAGTGGAGCAAGACAGGGAGTCAGATGCCCACAGAAGCATGGGCCAATATTTAGTCCTTGATACGAAAGCTGAGTCTGTGGCAGGCTGGGTTTAGACAGAGTATTAGCAGAGCAAAGGGTGTTAGCTCCCAGTCATGTGAGTGCAGTGACGAGTCTGTGGACAAATCCAAGATCAGAAGGTGGCGACGTAGACAAAACAGGATCAGGAAGCAGGACAGGAAGCTAGATTGCTGAGGTGATCTCATGAGGCCGCTAAGCAGGTGTGCCAGAGTCTACCTGGATCCTTCAGACTCAGCCCTATTATTCAGTCTGCACTGGCATTTGAATATCATTTTCTGAAAGACACGCACAGTATACACCCCAAAACATGCAGGCCATAATGTAGGACGATATAGAGCAAGAAGAGTATAAGCAACGTGCACGTGAGTTTGTGTGCTCGTGATGCTATAGGATTTACTTCAACATATTAAACTTGATAGCAATACACTAAAGAAAATTTGAAGTATGTTTAAAAAGTTATATAAAAGGCACACATTATTATTCTAAGAAATAGAGAAGAATATTTCAGTGCTCACGAAGTTTCCCTTTTCTTTAACTACTGACTGATGAGGAGAGAGAATATCAGACTACTGAAGAGGACAAAAATGTGATGTTGCAGAAAATTCCAGAATTTGGCACTGCATGTGCTGACACATCAATGTCCTTATTTCTTGGTATTTCAGGCAGAGTTGGTGGCTGAGCCCTGCACTGGGAAAATTAATTCCACATTGCAGATTAAACAGCTAGCCCATTCTTGGTTGTCTCAGCATCCCTTTGACAGTTTTGTTGTTATTTTGAGCTTTCACAGAAATCTGAAGTTAAAATAGTTGTCAACATTTGCCAGACATTGTCTTAGATATCCTGAGGGTCATTACAAGAGAACCAGAAAAAAAATTATTCTAAGTCATTGTTTCCCTTCTTAGGGAAATGTGCCTTCACATTCCACCTTCCCAGCATAGTATATGAGAATGTTTCCTCTTGTTTAGTTTCTGAGTCTGAGAGTTCACTGAGAATTTTTTTCTGACTTAGAATTACTCTCTCCACTGTCCATTTCCTTCCAGAGCAAGCATGTGCATGCTTTATAATAACAGTTGTGCAAGGGCACTAGACTGTGTGGGTGCTCTGGGAATGTGGGTTAAAGAAATCCTTAAAGAATATCCCTGTGAGTGAATCATAAAAAGATAGGAACATATATTTTCCGAAGTTCAAAATCACCAATAAAGCATATTTTTCATGGTGAGATGTTCATCAGTGGAGCTAGAAGAGAGCTGACTGCACAGAATATAAATTAGTTTTCTATTACTTGTATATATTTTTATTTATATTGGTATATATAAATTTATATACATAAATATATATAAATAATGACATATAAGATATCATTATTATGTTGTATTTCTAGGTGAAAAATCCTAAAACACTAAATTGAATTAAGGAAGTGTCTTATTTTATTTTATTTTTTTTTAAGTAGGCTCTACGCCCAGTGTGGAGCCCAAGGTAGGGCTTAAACTCATGATTCTGAGACTCTGAGATAAAGACCTGAGCTGATATCAAGAGTGGAATGCTTAACCAACTGACCCCCAAGGAAATGTTTTAAATGATAATAGGTGAACATGTATTTTCCTCAATAATAACATTTGTTCAGAGCTTTATACTCCTAAACTGTTTTCATATACTGTTACTTAACCCCCACCATAAACCTATGAGGTGGACAAGGAGACATTATTTCCTCATTTAAGTGATGAAAAACTAGATATATACTTTATGGTGATAGAAACATCTTGAATTTGCCATTAGAGAAGCTGAATTATGAATAGAATGGATCCATGACTCACTGCCCCCAAGGCTGGATCAGATCATACAGCCATGTTTATCCAGACAAGTCAGAAAAAAACAGGATTATTTAGGTTTGGATTTTATTCAATAAATTGTATCCATTGTTCCCTTCCCTTTGGTAGCAGTAGATTGCTCTGGGAATTACTGACAGTCTCAGGCCAAAAATAAGAGTAAAAGCAAACATCCTAACTTCCAGTTCTGACTTCTCACCACGAGAGGGTAGTATTATTCTCTGAATGGCTTGTCCAGTGTCCGTTCCAAGAGAAAAGATTGGAACCCTGAAATCAATTTATCCCACATCTTCACAGGATGTACCTAAGCCGTAAATATCAGGGGTATGGCTTTGAATCTCCAGTTCTAGACAGTGTCTCATTTTCCAGCCCTAAGCACTGATCATTGTCCTCTATACTAGCTAAGTGTGGTTTGGATGGAGGCAAGGAGACAGTCTTTCTTCGATTAACCACTCTCTGATTTGGGGCTCCAACTAAGGCTATCGAACCCAAGGCCCTCTTCCTAAGTATTAAGCTATCAACGAGCAATTGTTATCACAGGTTCGTAAATTTTCAGCCTGATTCATTTCCAAGAGAAAGGAAAACAGTGAATGGATTGCTGGATCATGGTATTGGGTATGAAAAATCATAAAGGGTACAGGAGGAGGGGAGAAAAAAACATTCTCTGCTCCTATGATTAACTCCTATATAAAAAATATACTGTATAAAATACTACATAAAAATATATATTGCATAACCTAAAGTATAATGTTCAAAATGCTTCCATGGGTGTGTGCTGCTGGAAAGATGTTTCTGGTACATGACACTCAAGTGTTTCCAGGGGAATACAGAAATAGCCTGTAAAAGTTTTTACTGTGGAAAATAATGATCCCTAGCTTTGTCTGGCTTCATAGGCAGTATGACTCGTGCTCTTTACAATGCCAACGGAAAATAACAGCTACTGATCTACAAAACTTCTGTGACCAGGTGAGCCCACAGGCGGCCGTACACCTCATCTCACAGGTGATGACTTCACTCATATTTTGGGTTTCAAAGTTCCTCCCTGCTCTGAACTCCGTATCTGTAGCCCTCCGGCACTCACCACCTGCTACCTTTGGTTTTAAGTCAATTTCCAGAGAGACGAGGTTGAGAACTCATTTCAACTCAGTGAAGATTTCCTACAAATGTCGTACACAGTGCTGTGCTGTGTACTAAAATACATGTACATAGGACGCTGGTTTCTGCAGAGCTAACTGGTCTGTGAATTCCACCACCATCCCATTCATGGTGCTCTGTTTTGCAGTCCAGGTCCGTACTTCTTTCCGAAGACACACACTCTCCAGGCAGTTCGCCCTGCCTTGATCCGAATGCTGGGAGTCCTTGAGATGTTTCACCAACACCCTCTTTACGTTCTGCTTTGCACACCCACCCTGGTCACGTGTGTTACTCTCAAAGGCCCATGACAGCAAGACCTCCTTGTATGGCTGCTGGACATCCATGTTATACAAAGGGGACAGTGCCAAGGGATCCCCCTCTGCTGACCCTCCCCGGGGTCTTCAATAAACCAGGGTCATCCCCTCCCACACCTTCCATATACACCTCCATACATCCAGGCTGAGGGGCCAATAAATCACAGCTCACCTCTCCTATTCACCCCATTACTGTGACAACCCCTGGCTCACTCCCCTTCAGCCACAAACCTCCTCCCTAGCAGTCATCTCAGTTAGCGCTAAATTCCACCGTGGCTTTATGTGAGCCTTCCCCGAAAAGGGACAGATAACAGGGATGTTCCCCCTTAGGAAGCTCACATTCATAGCTCGGCCTATTCCTGACACTCAGCAGAGTGAACTGGGCATAGCAGAGGCCGAGAACATGTTAGTGAGTGCTGCAATGATGAGTGTGGGAATTTGCCTTAACTGGAGGGGTTACCAAGGCTGTCATCCAGTTAATGTTTATTCTGGCAAGCCCTACGATAGCTGTCTTTAGTATTTAACACTGAACTGACTTGCTTGTCAGAATGTGTCTTTAATTACCTATTTCCAATGATTTCACCTTCATAAACCTTATCTCCCCAACGAGACCATAACGTTTGAGAGGTGGGGGAATTGATCTTCTGATTCTCTTATTTTCCTTTCCTCACCGTCACATACCCTCTCCGTAATCCTCACGCCCGGTGTCCCCAGTCCAGATGGCCACCTCTTCCATTTACAGCTCATTCCCTCTAGCTACCTATCAACATACCTCCCTCAAACGCGTCCTTCGAGTCTTTACTAAAACGTCACCTCCAGAGACCACTTCTTACCACCTTACTCAAAATCGCAAGCCCCCCTCTCCCTTCTCGGCTTCCTCTTACTCCCGAGCACCTATGACCGCTGACATGCCATCAATTTTTCCTTTGCTTATTGCCAGCCCCCTAAGGAGAAAATAAGCTCCACAAAGGTGCTTTTGTCTATTTCGTTCACTCCTGGAGCCTCTAGGCCTGCAGAAGCGTCTGGCACATAATCAACACTCCATAAATACGTGTTCAAGAAATTGACAAATCAAGGATTTAACACAGTATTTTCCCCAGAGTGGGCAGTGAAGAAATACTGGTTTGCTGATGTTAACACAGGTATGTTTTCATCAGTTTAGGAAAATGGAAGGTCAGGGGTCACTTCCAGATGGGGCCTCCTGAGCCTGAGGAAGCCCACCAGCTGTTAAAACCTCCAGACATTGTTTCCATGTGCTTTTCCTTTGGTAGCAAAGTAAGCGAAGGATGCTTTGAGATGAAGACTTTGGGACTAAAATTATGGAAGTCCCTGGAACTGGCTAAGCTTCTAGGATGGTCAGTTCAGGATTTCAGCACAATTTGCACAGCTGTAATCTTTCCATCGATAATGTGATTGGCAAGGCTCTGTGTTGCAGAATATGGAAAGCGTTCAGTGGATAACACTTTGCAGTATTAACCGTTCCTAATATTTCCTTTTTTTTTCCAATTAGGGAGACTAGAAATGAATTTTCCATTGCTCCAAGTGTTATCTGGCACTGCAGAAGGCAGGTGTAATAATCATGTCTTCTTTTTTTTCTTTTTTTTCAGCTTTATTGAGTTATAATTGACATATAACATTGTGTAAGTTTAGGGTGTACAGTGTGATGATTAGATATGTGTATATATTGCAAAATGATTACCACAATAAGGTTAATTAACACATTCTTCACCTCACATAATTATTATTTTGTTGTGGTGATTGTGAGAACATTCAAGATTCACTCTCTCAGCAACTTGCAAGTGTACAATACACTATTGTTAACTATAGTCACCATATTGTACATGGGGTCTCCAGAACTTACTCATCCAATAAAGGGAAATTTGTGCCCTTTGTATTTTCTGTACTTTGATGCTTTACACCTGGAGGCTTCTTGACCCTAGAGGCGCTGCGCCTCCCAAGGCTAGCCGGTTCCTACGGACAGTAAATGACTTGCCCTCAGCCTTTTAGAAACCTCACCTTTCAAAAGCAAACTAACCATTTCAGAACCTGCGCCCCCCCCCCACCCCGCCACCTCTTTTTTTGGGTTCTCAAACTCAAGGCCATTATTCCCTGCCCTAATTGCCCCAGAGATTTCCAGAAACTTTGGAACAGCCCTATGCCCAGGAGCCCAATGATATTATTCAAACTAGCCAGTCTTGAGCCTGTTTACCCTGCCTAGACAGCTGCTTCCCATGAAGGCCACAATAAAGTCTCTTGCCCTCATTTTCCCTTGCTCCCTCTGCCTCCTGACTGGCCCTACGTGGCCCCTTGCCATGTGGCGTGTCCTCTCCTCTTGGTATCTGTGACCCGGAAACTATCTTTTCAACGGCATAATTGTTTCCTGGTCTGTTGGTCTTGCTGTACCTAAATAATTACCAAACTTGTATTTCAAAACAGTAGAGAATAAAATAAGTTAATCTGTGGTTTTCAAGGGCTTCTCTAGCTCTGGTTCTGGCATATAAATAAGCAACTACTATATTAACAACAAAATAGGTTTGAAAGGATGAAAGTTCTGTAATTTAGAAAAGAGGAAAAGATGGGGCGCCTGGGTGGCTCAGTCGTTAAGCGTCTGCCTTCAGCTCAGGTCATGATCCCAGGGTCCTGGGATCGAGCCCCACATTGGGCTCCCTGCTCAGCGGGAAGCCTGCTTCTCTGTCTCTCACTCCCCCTGCTTGTGTTCCCTCTCTCACTGTCTCCCTCTCTCTCTCTCTGTCAAATAAATAAATAAAATCTTAAAAAAAAAAAAGAGGAAAAGAGAAGAGCAATAGATCACAACAAAGATGTTGGCCTCTGAGGAGGGTCCCAGACCCTGTCTTTCCACCCGCCCACCATCCCCTCTCTGGTGCTCAGCCTGACTGAGGAGTTTACATAGAGCTGAAGGATAGGTTTGGGGAAGCAAAACTGAGACAAATCTTTACCCAACCTCCTCTCTGGACTTCTGGTGCTTGGCAATCTTCAGACATCTCTAATGATGCTTTTTTATTTTATCTACTTGATTACATATCACAGTGTAGTACAAATATGAAGCACATGGGCTCTGAATTCATGTAGACTGTTCTAATTCTGATTTTGCCACTCAGTAGCAAAATATCTCATCTCTCTCTAGGTCGCAAGTCAATGTCATTTAGGTCTATTTTTTTCATTTTATTTTTTTACATTTTGTCTTGAGAACTTATTAAAGCAATAGATGAAAAAAGGTTTTGTTTGTCTGTTTGTTTGTTTTTAAAGGTGAATAGTCCGAAAGGCTTTTAATGCAAAAACAGCAATCCCCAGCCTACTCTTAATGACCATCAACCTACTCCCCAGGGCCAAGCACTTTTTACTTTTTAGATGATATGTCTATGCCGTTAGTTTTGATTAATCAATTTTATTTTTTTAAGATTTTATTTATTTATTTATTTGAGAGAGAGGGAATGAGCAGGGGAGCAGGATAAGCAGACTCCCTGCTGAGCAGGGAGCCCGATGCAGGGCTTGATCCCAGGACCTCAGGATCAGACCTGAGCCGAAGGCAGACGCTTAACGACTGAGCCACCCAGGTGCCCCTGATTAATCAATTTTAGACAATATCTGTCACCTCACTGTTACAGAAGAGGATTTAGGTGCTATAGATGGATTACCTGTCTAATGCCACACCGTGCCCTTTGTATCCCCACCTCCACCTTCATAATATGTATCTGTTACTTATACTTTCCTACATTCAGTATATCCTTTTTTAGGTTTTCAGTCACATATTTTTCTGTCGCCTCTCCCTGGAATGCCAAGTGCATGGGGGCAGGAATATCTGTCTATCTGAGTCACTGCTGTGATACCGGAACAGAGAAGTAAGTGCTCAGCACACAGTAGAGCATCCATAAACACTATTGCATGAATGAGTCTCTATGAGAAAGGACTTACTAGTGTGGAGTTAACAGAGCTGTGACCAATTAATGGTTGAGAAAAATAGAAATATTGTGGATGTCCCCGAGGGTACAGAGACGAGGAGATGGTGCTAGAGGATGAGTCAAACAGTTCCCTGCATCGACCTCTGCGTGGCTCTGGGAGCCCACGGTCATAGCTAGCATGAGTCTGAAGAAGAGGAATGACGAGGGCCACTTAGCAGTGCTGTGGTGATGTTGCTTTGCATACACGAGAGCCGGAGAGATCGCAGAAGAGGGAAAACACGGAAAAAAGAAAAAAAAATCTGTTTCCGGCTGTTTGCTTATCTGAAACATTCATGAATTAGATGTAGTAGGTTAATACCTGTTGTCTTGCCTGGGATGAATCAAACTTCAAATAATAGGAATAGTTCAGAGGCAAATGTTCAGGTTAATTGATTTTTCTACTTAACATAGGATTGCCAGAAAATCCGTTTTAATTACTCCCTTGTTAAAAAATAGTTTAGGGGCGCCTGGGCAGCTCAGTCAATTGAGAGGCTGGCTCTTGATTTCAGCTCAGGTCATGATCTCAGGGTCCTGGGATCGAGGCCCGTATTGGGCTCCGCGCTCATTGGGGAGTCTGTTTGAGGATTCTCTGTCTCCCTCTGCCTTTGCCTCACCCCCCTGCGCACGCACATTCTCTCTTTCTCTCTCAAATAAATAAATCTTTTTCTAAAAAGTTTTAAAATACTTAAGTAGACCTCTTTCCTTAAAAGAATAATATGTGGAGTATGATTAATTTGCATTTGGATAATATGGTAGTTTTCATTAGGATTAATGAAAGATTAACTGTGGTCAGATAACATGATATGGAAGAAATAACTGTTGTGAGGATCTTCCTTCCTTGTCCTCGTTTGACCCTATTTAGCTGACAGTTACCTTTTCTATATCATTTTATTCTTTTTTTTTTTTAAGATTTTTATTTATTTATTTCACAGAGAGATAGAGAGCGAGCACAAGTAGGCAGAGTGGCAGGCAGAGGGAGAGGAAGAAGCAGGCTCTCTGCCAAGCAGGGAGCCAGATGCGGGGCTCGATCCCAGGACCCTGGGATCATGACCTGAGCCAAAAGCAGCCGCTTAACTGACTGAGCCACCCAGGAGCCCCTATATCATTTTATTCTAGTCTCTTTTATTTTGCTTCTAAAGAAGGGTATGGAACTAAGTGATCTGATTCTCATTAGATTTTAACAGGCTATTATTCTGCAACAGTTTAGATATAGAATATGAGGGAGGAAGGGATTTTTACATGCTGATCAAATCGAATGTTTGGGAAATAGCGGGTTTAAAATATTCTTTAAAGAAATCCCACATCATTCACTATCATGATTCTTTTAATCAATAAAGAAGAGCAAAAATTCTAGGTATTTGGTAAATTCAGTAGTATGGTCCCCATTAAGTTTTACTGTGCTACATTCTATTATTTCTAATAAGGGTGGAATCATACATCTGGTCATTATCAGTGATCAGTGGTATATTTCATAAAATCATAGACTCTCATAGTTCTAAACACCACTTGGTCTAGTTCTTATATCTTTACACACAGGAAAAAATGGAGCTAAAGGTGTGTATGTGTGTGAGAGAGAGAGAAAGAGAGAGACAGGAGAAAAGAAAATAAAAGCATTTTTTAAAAACCTTTGTATTAATCTAACCCACAGCCATCCAATCTAACAAGTTCTAGTCCCTGAATTTTCAAAAAAAAAAAAGTTGAAGAACATTAAGCTCTTGTGTTTTCCCAGTTGGTCGACACGTGGAATATTCACATGTAACCGTGGAAAGATGTAGCAATGAAGTTGTTGGCAAATCAGTGTGGAATCCATATGCACTCGTAGATGGTGAAAATATTAGTGGGCCTCGAGACTTGAAGACCTAGTGAGCCATCTTCATGAACTCTGATAAAAACATTTTTTATGACTTCTAGCAGGGCATGAGATTGAGGTAAGAATGGGAAAGGAGGGGTTATCAGTTAATAAGGAAACGAAGTAAATCCGTTTTCTTTGTTGTTTGAAACCATTTTTTCTAAGTGCTTACTTTTTTTTTTCCTTAATAAAGAAAATCTCATGATAAAATATGTGAGTGTATGGTATGTTTTTCCCAGCTCAACACCAGCTCCACATAGCTGGAGTGGTTAATCCCACATGTGTTAATTTATAAACTTGATGTTTTAAGTTACAAAATTTTAAAGCTTCTGACAGAATTTAATTCTCCTAAAAATGTCTCAAAGGAGGTGCACATTTAACTCTGAATCCTTTTTCTGAATTTATAACCCTGCATTTTATAAACAGCAAAACCTACATGGGGAGACCCAGGTTTCTGATAGTGTAATTTAGGAAGAAACCTACAATCAACATCTTCTGCAATGGGAGAGAAACTTTCGGAAAGTATTTAACAGTAAAGTATCTTTCTTCTTACCACAATTTAGGACCATCTACATACAATCATGCCTTGTCACAGTTTACACGGGGGAGAAGGTATTCCTGGCTATCCATCAACTTTGGGAGGCATTTATTTTGTAGAGTGCTCTGGAAGGTGGAGATCTACTTTGGTCTCAGCATCACACAGGAGTGGGTAGAGGCAAATCCATAAGGCTTTCAGTACTTGAAGTGTGACTTACTCTCTACAGACAGTTACTAGATTTTTCAATAGCTATAATAAATGCAATTTATCAAGAAAACAGCTAGTCCACTGTAGACCGATTAGAACTGACAATTAAAAACAGAAAAATAAAAAATATATATCATACAAAAATTATTTGTATGTATTAAATATACATTACTATATGACCCATAGTTGGATAGTGTGTGTGTGTGCGTGTGTGTGTGCTTACACGCAGTACAAGATATAACTTGGTGTTGGCGTTGCAGACTTGGTCCATTTTTATCGAATAAGATTTCTTATAGTTGCAGAAGGGGCAGGTCTGTGGGGAACCCATCATCTCCTTGGGGAGCAGCTTGCATCTTGACCATCTGCCTCCCGTGCCTCCAGGAGTATGAACGTGCACTCCCCTTTCCGTGTAATGGTGGCCCTGTGTGTGTGTGTCTATGTGTGCATATGTACATGTGTGTATATGTATGTGCATATGCGCATATGTGTGCGCATGCTCCTCCGGGTCTCACTAGCCTGAAGAAACGGATAGAGTCCCAGCACTGTCACTCGCCCTTCCGTAACTCCCCCTGATCACACAGGACATGAGCATCCTGCCAAATTCTTTCCAGACACTTCTAAAGCTCGCCACGTATGTTTCTGCGAGGGGACTGGCAGAGCAGTGGGGCTCCTTGTCCAGTCAGGTGCCCGGAGACTTCCACCAGGCACATTTTGCTAATTCTACAATGTCCTCAGAGCTGTGGCCATTTTCCCACCCAGACACCACTGCAGTGCACCGATGGCTTCCTTGTGCAAAAGCCCAGTAAAAGGTCATCTGTGGAGAAGGGGGGAGAACGTCCCTCACATTGTTCCGTGTTTTGTTCTGTTGCATGGTACAACCGGAAATAGCTGTTCCCTTGTTTGTTTTTCCTTTAAAGTCTTCCTCTCCTAGAACCAAGCCTGCAGAAGCGGGGCGGGGACAGAGCTGAATGGTGGGCATCTTGTTGCACTCAGACTCACTCCACCCTTAGGTTGTGTATTTTTTTTTTTAAAGATTTATTTATTTTAGAGAGAGAGTGCGCACCTGCGAGCGGGGGAGGGGCAAAGGGAGAAGGAGAGAGAGAATCTCAAGCAGACTCCCCACTGAGCGGGGAGCCAGACACACTACTCAGTGCAGGGCTTGATATCAAGACCCAAGATCATGACCTGAGCTGGAATCAAGAGCGGATCGCTCAACCACTGAGGCCCCTGGGCGCCCCAGTTTGTGTATTTTACAGTGTTCCAAGAACGGGGTATTTTTTGTGTTCCAAGAACGGGGATTAGATGATGGGGAGGCAGCGGTAAGCAAATCAGAATTCCCTGACCTCATGGAGTATACAGTCTGGAAGAGGAGACAAACACTGAATGAATACTTACAAAGTAATTGTGAATATGTAAAGTACTGAGAAGGGGAGGTACTAGGCATGTGATTGCTACCAAAGTACCTAATCAAATCCAGGGGATAGGGGTGTTTCTTGGAATGCAAAGAATAAATATGAGCTAGATTATTTTGGTTGTGGAAATCCAATTAGAAATTGCTCTAACAAACCAACCAAATATAAAAGGAAAATGTCTCACGTATTTATAAATTCCAAGAGTAAATATTTCTTTAGGCAAACCCAGATTAAACACTGTTGCAAGCAGCCTCTTTTATATCTTAGCTCTGGTTTTTAAGATGTGGGCTTCATTCTAGGGAAGGTTCTGTTGATGTGACGGCAAGATGTCTTTTACATCCCCAGATGTACAATATGGCAGTTCAGCAGCCCCATCAGAAAAAGAGCACCTTTTCCCCCAGTAGTTAAAAAACAAGTTCTTGTGGTCAACTCTCTTTAGAAAGCTTATGTCACGTGACCATCCTTAATGCAATCATTGTAGCCAGAAGTGTGGGATATGCCAATGGTCCTGATCAGAGTTAACCCCCATGTCTGAAGCCTGGGGATGGTACCAGGAACCTCCACACCATGGAGAATGAGAGTAAAGAGGAATGTCAAGCCTTTCCAGAAAAAATCAGGACTGTTCTCCAAGAAAGGGGATTGAATAGTGGGCAGCAAAACCAACAGATCTTTTCAACCCAACTTGAATTTTTTTCAACCACTGAGGAGTTATTCTTTTTAGGGTATTTGGATTTAGGCTCACTTCACCCACAATTAATCATACTAATATGCTACTGTAAACTTAACAGAAAACTCAAAATATCTTATAAATCACTGTATAATATTTTGTTTTCTACAATGATAAATAAGGCAGATTTTATAGGCCAAAGTCAATATTACAATGTTGTAAGTAATGAAGCTAAAAAGTCAACATATTTAATTGTAAGTCTGAATGTGTTACTGACCTAGAGAAGAAGGGAAAACATATTTAAGACTTTTATGGGCATGAAGAAAAGTGGTTGAGAAATGGCTCCTAGGGTTTACACATCAGTGCAAATAAAACAGCTTTGTAAATCTTAAACACAAGCCATCACAAGGAACCTTAACCATTAAAACATGCCTTCAGTGCTTGATTGGGTTGGTAAAATTATGCTAAATGCAATTCAGCCTAAAAATTTCTGTGAAGTTGGTTATTCTGATAAAAGGGAATGTGAGTGACCAAGAAACTCTGAAACCTGGCAATTCCCCCAATATTTACCACAACTGGGGAAAAATTCAGACAGAGCATGAAATCTTGTGTTTATCAGTGACTAGTTTATCTGAATCCTTGTTTTTCAGGCTCTAAGCAATTATGCTGTCAACTCAGCAAATGTGGCTTCTAAAATCCTAAAATCAGCAATAGTTATAGTCCCATTATTACCAGATAAGAGTGTATTACTCTGCTGAGTTATAATGTAGTGTTCATTCATTCCTGCCGTCCACCTTTAACAAATGAATAAGGGGTTGGTTTATGACCTGAACACAGAATGAGCTAGTTGAAAGTGTTGGTAGAGACAAGCAAAAATGTTTATGAATAGTATTTGTTTCTAAATCATTTGCAAAGCATTAGAAAATTTCGGACTCATGAGAAAATTTTGTAGTTTGAGGAGTCAAATCTGTGAACAAGTAGTAGAAAGTGACATACAATTGAAATGTAAATTTACATCCCATTAAATTTTTTCAAATTGCAAAACTATGATTGTTAAAAATATTACAGGACATTAATGAATGGCATTGGACTTTAAAGTTTTACCCTGCTAGCAAAACAGGTATTGGATGCCAAAACTTAATCCACCATCTGCAACAAATATAACAAGAGTAGAAAAGGCAACATACCTACTGAATGCCAGAAACTTCTCATCTCATTTTATTACCAACCCCATTACACAGATAAGGAAATTGAGGATCAGGAAAATTAAGAAATTTACTTTTATTTTT